>NW_024609837.1:66114665-66714665 GCF_016920785.2 Ixodes scapularis
TGCGACACATTCGGATCGCTCGCATTTCAAGTTAGGAAAGTTCGAAATCTTCGAATTTTTCGAACCTCAAGTAAAAAATAATCGAAATAATCGAACCCGAACTTTTAGAAACCGTGAAAGCTTCGAACTTTTCGAATTCGAAACTACACGATTTTGTAAAGTTGCGAATTTTTCGAATTCGAATTTCCGTACGGTCGAAAATATCGAAACCTTTTAAAATCGAAAATCAATTCGGTTCGAAAACATAGAAATCTTTCGAAATCGAACCTAGGGTGGTTCGCGGCGTTCGCGGCATCCCTAGTTGTATCTGAAAAGTGCCTCGCTATTCTTCGCGTGAGCGTCCGTACCCCCAAGCTCACCCTGCTTCGTCGTTGGGGGGAAAAGGGATTAGTGCCATTGCCCCCTCCCCCTCCCCCCCCCCCCCCTCCCCCCACCTCCTTACCGTCCCCCCGAAATAATATCCTGACTACGTCACTACTGTAACTACCCCCCGAGGAAACCTGAAGCGAAAAAAACGCCCGCATGAACCAACATCAAGAATAATGTGCGCTCTGTAAGCGCTTACCGGAACTCGTGGAGCCATCTATGAATACGCTTGACAAACGCAGCCGTCGTTCCGTTTCCTCCCGACAGCTGCCGCTCCGATACTAAGAAAAATCGTCGTTTTCTTGGCAATGCAGTGGAGAGGAGGAGATACCGCGCAAAGCTTTATTCAGCGCTCAAAATGAGAGAGGGAACGCGTGCCGCGTGCCTGTACCCTCCGTTGCATTGCCAAGAAAAGTTGTCGCAGAGTATAATCCCTAGTAGGGGCGAAGCGCCTTCGGGTCAGGGTTGGGCAGAAATACTCAAAAATGTATTTGGAAATACAAATACTGGGATACGTTAAAATAGTAGCTAAAATACTGATACTAAGATATATCTGCAAAAATGTATCGCGATACGTATCGGAAATACATTTCAAAAAGAGGCAAAAAGTATTTGGAAATACAAATACAGGAATACAATTTAAGGAAGGCAGAAATACAAATACAGAAATACTGATAGTGCAATACATTTGCCAAATTTTTTGAGACGCCAACTGAGATGAAGCTTGAAGTTTGAAGTGGATGTTTTTGATCCCGAAATTACTTTCCCGTAGGCTTGGCACTATGCCTTGAAGATAGCGGTTTCGGACGACAAGGAGTCTTCAATGGGCCCAAAAAAACGTTCCACGGTCCCTTCCATGACATCCTGTCTGTCTGATGAGGGAATCCTGTCAATATCGAACACACGATGTCATGGTGGAATGAACTAGTATTCTTTATCTGTAAGTGTGGCCTTGAACATTAAACTTTACCACGCTGCTGTATAAAATGGCAATACGTACTTTCGTTGTAGGTTACCTAGTTGAAGATCGTGGATGCAGTGTCATTTGGAATATTTGAGGATAGTGGACCACCTGAAGCATCTTGGAATACATGTCTTATCTTCTGTTACGGTTGAAACAACGATACGGTAGCTTCTCTGTTCTGAAGGTCCTTACTGCCGACCCTCCGCCACCGACGCACGGATTGCAGTCCTCAAGTTTTGCCAAGCATTATCCAAACAGAGACCTCGTGGATTGCGAGCTGATATTGCCGGCACAGGGGCTAGCTGTCCGAGAAACAGCGGTCTCGAGACGAGTCTCGGGAGTACATAGTCTAAGATGGTACAGCGAGCCCACTTCCGGCCTCCTTCTGGGTTTCGGATCACCAGAGCAGCGGGTCACGTTCACGCCGGCTGATGACGTACCCTTGAGCCGTGCAATGTTACGGGCGCAGCCGCAGATGCATTCGAATGTGTGTTGAACCTCGGAGTGTGAATCTTCCTACTATTTCAAGTCAACCACCGCCAGGCTTGTGCTGCAACGGAATGTGACTCAGCTTTGCCGGCTGGGTGTACTCTGTACGCTAAGGCGAGAGAGACGGTTAAAAGCGGGCATTGGATGCCAGCAAACAATAGCTCAAGAAATCCCTACCTAAGGACCTGCGGCAGAATATGCTCTGACTCCACTCCTGGCACGCCACCTGGTTCGAGTCCCCGACTACGCAACACTTCTCAGAAGAGAGAAGAGGTCGCATAAAAACATAGTTTGCAGAATCAAAAGGAGCACTGGTGAGCATAGTAACAATGCCCCAGCATCTCCTTGACTCTAGTGTCCTCAGAAGCAAAAAAAGCGTTCGGACTTTTTTTTTTTTTTTTTTCGGGGGCGGGGGGGGGGGGGGAGTATTTCTAAAAAAATGTAACGAAATACATTTCATCCTGATTGTATAGCGATACAAAGAAACATTCCAAATGTATTTCGATACAGGAATAAAGATACTGGTGAAAAAAATGTGTCGCGATACAGAAATACAGATACGAAATGTATTTCTGAAATACTATCGCGATACATTTGTATCGCGATACTGCCCAACCCTGCTTCGGGTCTAGCCTATGGAGCCTTCATGTGCGCTTTGCTAGGGTGATGCCACCCTTTGTAATACCACTCGCCGACAAACCAGCAACCATTTTGTTCCTCGGCGATAATTCCTGGGCTTATAACCCTCCCGGAAACAAGCACCTTATCCCACAAGTTCGGAGCAGCGTTGTGGAACCCATGAAGGAAGGATTAGCATTTCCCCCCTCGGATGGGAGGACCGATGGACACAAAGGCCACTTTCCGGCGCACGGGGAAACAACGAGGAACAAAATGGCAGTGGACGAGGGTGTGGGAAAGGGAAACAGGCAGTTGGCATCACCCTATGCGAAGCGCACATGGAGGCACCCTAGTCTAGCCTTGTCCATCCCTCGGGCGTCCGTGCTTACATCGATTGCACTGCCTCCGGGATCGGCCCACTTTAAATAAAAGAAAAACGTACTCTTGCACGGGGGTTCGAACCAGTGTTGTACACGTTCCTCAAAAAATGGAACGGAAGCGCCCTTCTCGTTCCTTCTGATTTTTGGAACGCGCTCCCGTTACAAGTTCCATCTGTGAAAAATGAACTCGTTCCCGCTATAGTTCAAAAAATGGAACGTATCGTTACATATACGGTACATTTCTATTTTGCTGATTACGATGTATAGTTAAATCAAGCAGAGTTTATCTTTTTTTTTTTTTTAAATCAATCCCATTAATATGCAACATACGAGTTTGCATGTCGTGATGGAAAGGCACCAGGAGAAGAAAACAAGCGGAAGCAGGGTTTCATTTGTTGATATATTTAAGTTGAAAATCTCAGCTTTTAACCATATTCATTTTTGTAGTGGACGATTCAGAAGAGCCGAATGTACCTTTACCCCACATTTCACGAGAATTTTACGACAACCTCAAATGTTTCAATTTGACAAAGTCCCGTGTTCGAACTTAACAACAGCTGCTTTTCGATGTTGCTCTCTGCAAGACGAGCAAGTGAAGGAGAGTATTGGACTTTTGGGAGGTCGGTCTTGAAAACTACAAATACTTTGTGAAGGTTAAATTTGCTGTTCAGTTTGAAGGTAAGAGACAAAAGAAGGAATAAATGTGATTTTTTTTGTGTATCTTTTAAGTGACCAATGTTCGGGATACGAAGGTGCGTTCGATGTCTGGCAACCTGTGATTTTGTTGTAACTGTAGGTCTCGTTATGAAGTTCGGAAATGGCTGAAGTCGGCCTTCGATTTCTGGGTGTATAAAGATTCGTGGAACCAAAGAAAGTAGCTGGGTTTGAAACGACCCTGTTTCTTTGTTTTTTCCCCAGGACTAAAAGTTTTCTTTTGTGTACCGCAGTTTCGGGCACTCAAAAAAGAATCTATGTCCACCAGCTCTTCTGCACCCGAAACTGTTAGCAAGCGAGGCCCACACAAAATAATTCATAAGAATAGTAGCCAAAAAGTTCACGAGATCCCGCACTTCGTAGAGATATTGTTTTTGTTCAAAATTTTCCTGTTAGAAATAAAATAAAAATTACCCCACTGGGCGAATAAAAGGAAGTCCGTCACTCTTTCCGTTGCAGTAAAAATGTAACGCGTTCACATTCTAGTTCCAGAGATGCAAAAGGTGACGGCGGCGTTCCTTCGTTACTCCTAAAAGGAACGCTGTTCCGTACAACACTGGTTCGAACTCAGGACCGCTAGCTTACGAGGCACACGTCTTAACCACTACGCTACACTCCAACGTTGCATGTAGCCGCTTAACGTATATACAAAAGAGGGCGATGGAGTCAGATGCGTAAATAATCGCGTTAAACTTTGCATGCATTGCCTCAACGTTTATAGGCTAGAGGGCGCTGCGGTCAAATGCTCAACTGCTTATATAACCACAATCCACACCACACATTTCCTGACATGGACCGTTGACTTAAGCGGTGGAGATGCGTTCCCACGGCTTTTAGCAGATCCAAGCTGATCCGCTAGAAGAACCATGGCTCTGCATTTCACCGACCATAAAGCAGTAACAATGAAGTCGAAATGCAACCCAGAACTCAGCACTACATATGAGCAATAAAAAAAAATCAGCACCATCAGCACTACTTATGAACAATACAATCAGTATCATCAGCACCACCAGAGCTTCGCCCAATCAACATCATTCACCGCGTGGAGATGCGGCCTGTTTTTATTGTAGTAGGCCGGATGTCGGGATCTAATGGCGCCATCCGCAGACATCGCTCGACAGTAGCAAATGCAACGGGAGTAGGTAAGATTCATTGCTGTGATATTTTCAGCAATGTATCTTTCATGGTTTATTCCGGAGACAAGGCCTAATGTTTTCTGCATATAGAGTTCGGATAGCACCAATCTTCCACGAAGTCATATTTTCTGGTAAAGTGTCCAGGGTCGCGTCTTTGTTGGGAGAAAAGTGTAATCGGGTTCAGCGGCATAAACTATGCCGACATTCAACATGGTGACTCAAAAGTTCCCAGTTACCAGATTTTTTTAGATGGCACGTTTGAAGGACTCTTCACGGCGAATCTGATCACTCTTCCAAAACGGCTATTATTCATAAACTCTTAAACAGTCTGTTAGATGTTTAGAGTAACATGACAAACACCTCCTACAGATCTCTCCGCTCTTTTGAATATAGCAAAGAGAACGCTGGAACGGAGGCAAGTTAAACAAAAGCAATTACCAATCATGGCGAGCTTAGAGCCTTAAGGGAGGATGCTGTTGTACTGTGTTTAGCCTGCAACACACTAGAGGCACTCAAGAGCAACTGGCATAATTTCAGATTGAACGTTCACTGTGATCTTGGAGAATAGTGACCGGGGATCAGAAGACGGAAAGTTTTGTGTGCAACATTTACATGTTCCATTATCTGTTAATAACAAACATTATGCTTTCTAAGAACACCTTTTTTTTTCCCAAGGATGCGCTTGTGGGTGTTAAAATCAGAAGCTTTTGTCGTCGCTATCTTGATTTCGTGGCTGCAGTGTTAAAAATGCAATGACGCATATTTGCATCTTTTCATACGCTTGTGCCGGGGGCTTTCGTGGCAAGATCTTGCTTCACACTTTCGTGGGTGCTTCTGTGACGAGCTAAAATGTTAACCCTGTGGGATATGCTATTAACGACTAACAGAGCTACCGATAGAGGAACCAACGGGTTATCTCAACAGCGGTGACGATCTCGAAGGAGACGTCAAAGCTAGTAGCGCGGTCCCCACATCTCCGCGGCAATGTAGACGTCGTTTAGGGCTACATTACCGCGGGTCGGTTCGACAGATACCTCCGCCGGTGCCAATGATCATCTACCTTGTCTCAATCTCTCGAATATAGCGGAAGGGAAGACACACGTACCAGAGTAAGGGCAGAGCCTAAGATAATTTATTAAAACACTCTTCTAAAAGAACTACCATGTTCCCATCCAAAATGCCCCCCGCGCCGGCAAAGTAAAAAAAGGTCCTTACGTGCCAGACGCGGGATTTCGGAGAGCCGAGATCGGGGAAGCATTGGAGAAGTGGCCGATACACGTTCTATCTCTTTCGCGGTCACCGGACGAGTCCCTCTCCCGAAAGCGGGAAAACAAGAGGCGAAACCTCCTCGCCTATCAGCAGCGATCCGCATCCGAGCGGGGAACGGAAAGAGGTCCCCCCGTAAGAGAGTGAGAAGAGGATCCTCCAAGACAGGGGACCCTCTGCTTCACGAACAGGTCGGAGCTCACGGCGAAGGAGGCCGAGCGTTCTGACCCGCGGCCGTTATCGCAGCCATCGGGGTAGGGTGACCTTAGGAATGCCCACAACCCTAACAATCACCCATCCTCGGGGACCTGGTGCGCGTATACTAGCATCGTAAATGTGCCGGACTGGTCCTGTAGGACGAAAAGCAGAGGCGCATTTCGGAGGCGGCCGACACCTTGACATACAAGCTTAAGGAGCCGAATGGGGCGTTGAGGACCGGACCCACGGCTTCATTCTCCCAAGACAAGATCAAGCTTCTGATATCAGAAAGGAAAGGCGGCTGTGTGGTGCTCTCGAAGGGCCTTTTTGAGGAATCTTCAAGGACTGGCATTGCCGAAAATTTCAGGCAGGTCAAGAAAGCTTAGCTAGGAAATATTCTAGCAAAAACCAAGGACGTATGCCACAGGCTGGAGCTGACAAGCCTGTCAAAGAGGGTTCAATAATCTAAGAATTTGTGTTTTTCACCGCAAAAGCACACAAAGTGGACTGCCCACTGAGGGCGATTGAAACTGAAAGAGACTCGTGGCAGAGGGAAGTGGGGGGCTACCTAGGTAAGCACTTGGCTGGTCTGGTCCCTTGAACCCGTTCTTGGTTCTGAACTCTGATGCAGCAATCGAGTCCTTTTTTGAAGGCGGCCGGCTTTACGGTGGTAGGTTATCAGTAGATACTGAATACCTATCTACTCAGTTCCTCGTGACAAACTGTTCCTTGCGGTTAGGCGTTGGATAGAGGAAATTTTTGAGACCTGATTTAGGAATGCAGCGGTGTGAGCGTGGACTAATTCATGAAACTGCTGTCATTTAATCTTTGTTCTACTATTGCGTCCTTTCAAAATGACGCGTACACTCTAAAAAAAGGTTGTCATGGGGTACACCCATAGAGGGTGTAAGTGCTAGTCGCATATACTTCTTCACCCTTTGGGGGAACACTTGTACACCCCAAATGTGGGTATATGTGTACACCCGTTGGTATGGTGCACATGTACACCCTTTTCTACAGAAACCTCACTCGAAGGGAACCCAGGCGCACCCCATTCAAGGGTGTACGGCTACACCTCTTCAACACCCAATGAAATGAAAGGGAACACAAATGCACCCCGTTCGAAGGTGTACCATTGCACCACTTCATAAACCCGCCTCACTCAAAGGGAACACAGATGCACCCCGCTCAATAGTGTACCATTACTCCCCTTTCTACACCTACTGCTCTCAAAGGGAACACAGGAGCACCCCGTTCAATAGTGTACTGCTACACCTCTTTCTACACCCACTGAATTCGAAGAGAACACAGATGCACCCTATTCAAAGGTTCATGGTCACACTAATTTAGGCGCCCGCTTGGTAACTAACTTCATAAACCTATTTAAGACATCAAGGAAACCGTTAAAAAATGTATGCGCCCCGGTGATTGCAAAAAGGCGGGTAAACGGACACACGGGATTGTTTTCAAATCTCATAGAAGTTTATTGGACAGCTTATTTCGTAAACAAGTACAAACTTGCAAGCAATCCGTGATATGCGAAGGTACGAAGAAGCTGTTACACAATTGAGGAGATTACTAAGCAAAAAGAGCCGGGGGTGAGTCTTACACTCTAAAAAAAAGTTGATGCGTCTACTTTTAAGCACAGCCCTCGGAGAGCCAATCACCGCAACTTACGGAGGCAGCTGAGCCAACGACAATGCCGAAACATATGTTTAGACGAAAAAACGCAGTCGGACTTGTAACATTAAGCAATGCAAAACGTCACGCTTGCATTGCTTAATGTCACAACTCAGACTGCGTTTTTTGGTCTAAACATATGTTTCGGCATTGTCATTCGCTGAACTGCCTCCGTAAGTTGCGGTGATTGGCTCTCCGAGGGTTGTGAGGGAGAGCAGACGCACGGGCCTTTTTCTTTAGAGTGTAGGTAGTGTCCATTCTCCAGGCAGCCGCCATAATTATTTCCACTAAATTTCACCGGCAGTCGCCCTTCATTCATCGAACGAAGTTTCATCGACAGCTCAGATTAGCGTTCCTATATTAGCTTCTCGTTTTTTTTTTTTTTTTTTTTTTTTTTTTTTGTAATGAGCCGCGACTTGATGTGTACGGGTAGGGCAGGTGGATTAACATTTTCGTAATGAGCCGCCGCAGACTGTCGCCACGAAGCGGCGTGAATGGGTGGGCTGGTTCGGTGAGCACGCGCCCTCAACGATACACACGCGACAAAACGTCCCTATACAGCGTGCATTTCGCGTAACGAGTGACGATGAAACGTTAGTGTCGATGAAACGTGTCTACAAAACGTGTATCAGCGAAAACGTGTTTTCACAAAACGCCAGGAGAATAAGAAAGTCAGTATTCTACCTGCGGTTGTCATATAATTGTAGTCAGCTAATGGCAGGCGACTGCCGATAGAATTTCGGGAAATTATTCGCCCGGCTACTAGAAAATAGACACTGCCTAATTCTAGAGGTTATCCTGAAGGGAACGGTCAATTGTTGCAAAGGAATAGGTTGCAGAGCGCTTACGATGAAAACACCGAACTTGAAATATGTAATCCGAAATATATGTCGACACGGGCACTGCAGAACAACACAAACACAAAAACGGAAGGGGTCAGTGAAGATTCAACAAAATCTAGCAGAAGCAGTAGTTTTTCGGAACCGAACACATTGTGGCCGATATACACCTAGGACCTTTCCAACACTGGAAATCTTGGTACACTCGAATACGTCGTCGCGGACGAAATCTACGGCAGCCCCGCTGGTCGCGGCATAGCACATGAGAAACTAGGCCGGGAAGCACCGAGATCGAAAAAAGCTGCTACGTCATTCGTGAAACCTTTACCTTTTTCTATGCTTTCAGCTTAGGGAGAGAAAGAAAAAGAAAGGAGTATGAAAATTGCAGCTCCTTCATGCCAAGAGGGGGCGCCCTCGCAAAGGCTTATCTTCAGGGGCAACCCAACAATGAACACAACGAGAGGATTTGTCACTTATATCCTCTTGAAAGTTCGACCCAAAGTTAATAGTGCAATGGATGCTATCCGTAGCCTTGGCCTTCACGCAGGTGCCGTGCTCTGCCTTATCTCTAGCTTGGAGACTGTAGTCACGTGATCGTACCCGGAGACCCGATAGGCCTAAAACATGCATAACGTCTACTCTACTGTCCATACCGAGTGAACAGGATAACTCCGTACTTCCTAAGAAACTGCCAAAGCCAACAAGTGACCCCCATGGGGAAATCAAAGCACAAGCTGATCGAAGCGCGTGGCTAGCGTGGGGGTGCACTGATACGCCTAGAGGTTCTTAAGGGAGAGGAGGATGCTCATTGTCGGTGTACAAGTACACTGGCTGGGCAATGCAGGGTACATCTCTCAGGGAAAGGGTGCATGTGCGCCCGATGCACCCGACTACACCCTTCTTTTTTTAGACTGTATGTCCAGAAGAAATGAATTGGCATATTTGAGTCTCACCTGTCTGATGTGACCTCCTCCCCTCCTCCTCCCGTGCTCCTCCCGTGCTCCTCCCTAAGCTCCGCTGCTCCTCCCCCTCCTCCTTTTCTCTTGAGATATTTTGATTTTGCCAAATACTGTAAAAAAAATGTATATATATATAAACGAACATATGCAGATGAATGAACCGTACTTAATCCAATATATCAAAGAATTAAAGTTTTCAGAAACCCGCCGAAAGCCAAAATAACGGCGGAGCCAGGATTTGAACTCTTGGCCTTCCAATGTCCGGTCGGGTGTGCTAACCTCTACACCACTCCACCTCGACTTCCTGGCGTTTTCTATCTGTCTTAATAATAATGCACAAGAAACGAAGTGTATCCATCGGAGCTGTTCTGGAAACACACGCCCCCGCGTGGAACGCGGTACGACGCTTGGTGTCACGTGGTACGTGCTCGTTTGTGCTCCAGAAATCCTCCCTCTGTTCTGTCTCGTCCCGTGTACATGTAGTATTCTTTGTTTATGAGCTTTAGAGACACGGTATCATCATCATCTGCGAGAATCAAGAGCCATGTTATTGAATATACAACACAGGCACTTCCCATCATCGTACGTTGTCTCCGAGGAGGATATAAACGAACATATGCAGATGAATGAACCGTACTTCATCCAATAAATCAAAGAGTTAAAGTTTTCAGGAACCCGCCGAAAGCCAAAATGACGGCGGAGCCAGGATTTGAACTCTGGGCCTCTCAATGTCCGATCGGGTGCGCTGACCTCTACACCTTTTTTTTTTTGAACTTTTTATTAAAAGTATTTGTCATTTACATGCTTTAAAAAGACTTGTGTTCTTTCTATCTTTTTTTTGGCTTTACGAAACAGTCTTTGTGCGTGACAAGAAATGCAGTACACAATCTTTGGTGTCAGTTATACAAATCAGTAAGCAGATCACGCCCGCAGCGGCTTTCTTACCTACATCCTGTATAAAAAACCGGGCCCCGTTTACGGTGGCCTATTGATTCATCTTTGTCCTCCGTGTCTTCAGAGCTCGTTTGTTTAAACGCGCTCTGAACTCCGACCAACCTTCCAGCCCTTGCTACTCCATCGCTTCTAACAGTGAGCTCACATACATGAATCCTTCACAGAAGTGTTGCCACGCGGGCTTGGCTCCTTCTCGGACTTCTAAATGGTCCGTCCTAGATCGCCAAATCGCATGGAGACCGAGTAGAGCCAACAGTTCCCACGCCCTGTCACCAAACTGCAAAAACTTTGCTGTCTTCCATTCTATGTAGAGATCAATCTGCAGCACTGCTCTCAATTCAGTCCAAAAAAGCTCGGCATTTGTAAAATTTAAAAAAAAACATGCTGTAGCGTCTCTGGCGTGGGGCATAGAACACAGTTTGTTGACCACGGCTCGTAAAACCCCTTTTTTTATGAGCCACGTTTTAACCGGCAGTACTTCACAGTGAAACCTGACGAAAAAATTTTTGCTTGCTGTCCTAACAGGATATTTTCGTAAGCGACGGAATACATCGTTAACAACTGAACTCCCCAAGACACTACGGTACAGTGGTGGTGGTATTAGTAGGTCCAGAGTGTTCCAATATAGAGTTTTTCTTTTAACCTTTTCGAGATATTCTTTTGAAAAACGTGCTTCGAAAAACATCTTTGCTGCTGCTATTTATTTGTAAAACTTCAAGCAACGTGACCGGGATTTTCCCGTGTCTCCCTCCAGCCATGAACTAAGAAAACTTCCCCCAAGTACACTGAACGAAGAGAGTATCAGTGGATCTCTCTGATCCCGGAAAAAAATAAATCGCTGTACTTTCAGCTTGAGTTCAACATTCACCAGCCCTAAGCCTGCTTTCTTACCGCTTAGAAACAAATTATCGCGCCTCATACGTTCAAAATTTGAATCCCAGACAAAAGTAGCAAAGAAGTGATGCACTTTTGCAATGTCACTCTGGGAGCACGGCAACACTTGTGCCGCGTACCAAACGGTTGGACAAAAGACGGCATTACAGATAAATGCGCGATTAAACAAAGAAAGTTCTCTGGCATGCCAGTCCATGACTTTGCTTCGGAGGCGATTAATGTCCAAACCACCGCTCCCACCACTTTCTTGTATTGTGTTCACATTTATACCTAAGTAGTTTATCATACTCGTTGTCCAGTTGATTCCCAGGTAGGTTTTGGGCTGCAAGTCCCAGTCTCCGAGCCAGGCGCCTGCAGACTTGTCAGAGTTCATCGACGCACCCGAGGCACCACAGAAGTCCGTGACGTGCTGTATCACCGTCTTCACCTGCGTCCTTGATGAGCATATTACAGCGACACCATCTGCATACGCGAGCAATTTAATCGAGCCTGACGAAAGGGTCAGCCCGCGAATACTCTCGTCACTGATGATCGTCCTGCACAAGGGTTCGAGGTACAATGAAAACAGTACTGGTTACATTGGGCAGCCCTGTAGAATGGATCTGGTAACTGCGACTGGGGCCGTCCTGCTTCCGTTTACCAGCAAGCGCGTCGTGATGTCCCGGTAGCAGAGCTGCACGTAGCGAAGCAGACGATCACCGATCCCACACTCTTCTAGGAGCCGGAAGAGAAATGAGTGCCCCACCGGGTCGAAGGCCTTGCTGAGGTCGATCTGGAGCACCGCCAGAGGAAGCCTTAACACCTTAGCAGCCTCACACACGATTCTCATCGCGTGCAGGTTTGTGCCAATGGTCCGTTCCTTGACTCCGTACGCCTGATGTTCTCCAACAACGTCTTGCAAGCCCCACTCCAGCCGCTTTGCCAAAATCTTAGCGAGGAGTTTATAATCTGTCGTCAGCATGCTGATAGGACGAAAGTGGTCGACATTCAGGACTCCCTTTGAGCTCTTCTTCGGGATCAGTACCGTGACCGCCTGGCGCATGGTTGGAGGAAGCAGTCCTCGCTTGAGTATGTCGGCGAAAACGTCGCGCAGAATCGGACCTATCTGGGCTGCGAACGTCTTGTAAAAGTGGCTGCCGAGTCCATCGACTCCTGGCGATTTGCGTGAAGCCAACCCTTTGATGACCTCTTCCACGTCCGATGCCGCAATCTTCCGGTTCATTTGCTTTTGGACCGCTTCAGATATCTTGGGCAGCGCTCCCCTTGTATTTCGGCCAATTTCGTCGTCCTCTGGTCTCGTAAAGAGTTTGGTGTAGGCCTAAAGAAAAACACCTTCGATTTCCTCTTGACCAGATACGTCAGTTTCACCGACCCGCAGCGTCGAAATCCTGTTCCGCGAAGCGTGCTGGCGCTCTTTTGTTTTGAATATCTTACTTGGTTCTTCATCCCTCTCCAGAAACAGTGCTCTGCTGCGTACCATGGCGCCGCGGTACTCCTTCTCGAGCAGCTCCAAAATGCGACCTTTACATTCTCGGATGTCTTGCGTGAAGACTCCCAGAGAAAGGCTTTCCTCCACAATAAGTATTTTCAGGGTCTTCGTTAGGAGGCGTTTGTCTGCATTTTCGCGTGCTGCTTTTTCCAGGCTGTATCGGTACGCGGCCAACTTGATGTCTGCTTTCAGATCCTCCCATAGCACTGCGCTCATCTTTACCCCTTGAGTCTTGCTCTCGATGAGGTCTTTGATCTGGACACAGAGCGTGTCGTCTTCTAATAGGCTTTCGTTGAGCTTCCAACCGCTCCACCACGAGGACTTCTTGCTCCGGAGAGCTGGTCTTCCCACCGTTACAGTGACCAAAGCATGATCCGAGAAGGCCAGTGGTTGAACTTGCGACGTAATCTTCGAGACTGTGAACTCCCCCGATAGATATACCCGGTCGAGGCGGGCATGGCAGCTTCCCTGCCAGTCCGTGTAGGTAGGACCTTCCATTTCAGAGTGGTCCTTCATGTCCACCAGGTCGAAGTCACGCATTAACTTGCGCAGTTCAACCCTGCTCACGTCCGATACCAGACGCTTGCTGCAGTCCTTCTGAGTCAGCACGCAGTTAAAATCGCCCACGAGGACCGTCTTACAGGGCGTGTCAACATACTGACGGAGGCCCTTGAAAAAACTTTTGCGCTCTGCGACCTCATTTGGTGTATACACCGATATAAGCTTGTGCAGCTCCCCTTGATACAGGACTTCGACTGCGCGTACACGTCCGTTCCTGTCCGTTTCCCATTCGGGGCACACCTTCATTTCCGTTCGCTTTTGAATGAGAATCGCCGTCCCTCCGCTCATTCCATTCGCCTTCGAATGGTAGGCAGCAAGGTGCCGTTCAAAAAAGCGCGTCATTTCTTCCACCTGTAGGTCGGTTGAGAGCTTCGTCTCTTGTAAAAAGGCGACATCAACGCGGTCTTTCAGCAGAGTGTTGAGGATCCATTGTTTCCGTCTGCGTGCCACAAGACTAATGCAGTTAAAAGTAGCGAACTTTAGGGAGTGCGTCACGTGGGTGAAAAAAAAAGGAAGGACGTACAACAACGCAGTCAAAGTCTTCGCGAGTAGCTGGGGAAGCCAATGACCGATTGCACTTACGGCTGAGCTGGCCGACGCCGCTCATCCAGCGGGCCGCGTGGTGTTGGGTTAAATCGCTCCCGCCGTCTTGTGACTGTGCGCCATTTACACTCCGAGCGCGCCGTCAGGTCCTCTGGCCGCCCGAGGTTTTCGTCTGCGACGCTGTTCTCCGACTCATCTTCGCTGAGACTGCTTAAAGTCTTGTCCTCCGGTTCCTGGTCATGGCTGAGTTGGTCGCCTCTGAGGGCGGGGGCTTGGATTACTTTGAGGGCGGGGGCTTGAAAGACTGGCGTGACCTGGGCACTGCTACTCGATGCTTGAGACGACTCTGGCATCACAGCATCCTTGAGTGGTTGCTCCTGTGCAGGGGGCACTTCCATTGACACAGTGGCTAAAGACGTCTTCCCAGCCCCCGGCGGGAGAGTCTCAGGGCCGGCGTCCCTTGCTGTCGCCTCTGCCTCTTCCTCATCCAAATTGAGGACGCCATCATCCAACTCTGCCGCCTCCTGCGTGACGGTGGCATAGGTCTTCGCACAGGTCTCGGTTTCGTGTCCGTATCGGTGACACGCGTCACACCTCGGAACACTGCACTCTCGACGAATGTGTCCCGTCCCTTTGCAACGCAGACAATGCGGTGCACGGCCTGGAACCACGAGAAGGACGTTTCCTCCCGCGATTCTCACTTGGTGCGGTAGGCGTTCCTGGGTGCCGCCCTCCTTTAGGACTAGCCGCACCAGCCGCGTCGTCGATTGGACTCCGGTGAATCCTTCCGCTCTCCACTTCTCCCTTGTAAGTTCCTCGACTTTTCCAAAAGGCTCGAGGGCTTTCCTGACGGCTTCATCCGGGACGTGAAACAGGATCCAATAAAGTCTGAGGCGGACGTCCGCGGCGTCGGGGTCTAGTACAAGACATCGCTTGCCTTTCACTTGTAGCTCCTTGGCGGCAACCAGGCGCTGCTTGGCTTCGTCAGACTTGAGCGTAACAATCCATAGGTGGTTCATCTGGTATGCGCCGAGGGCCTCGATGTCCCCCAGCACATCCAGACGTTCCAATTCCATGCTAAAGTCACCGATCTTGTACGGTCGCCCGGTCACGTCGCTGTGCAGCAGTACAAAATTCCGCACGATAATGCCGGAGGGCTGGGGAGGCAGCACAATCCTGTAATCAGCGTCCGTTGATAAAACAGAAAAGCCACGGCCCAAAAGGGTCGTTATCGCCGCTCCTTGGGAGAGCATGATTTCAGCAACCGTCGCTGTCGAGCGTCAGAAAAGGAATGGCTAACCTCTACACCACTCCACCTTCACTTTCTGGCGTTTCCTATCTGTCTAATTAATGCACAAGAAACGAACTGTATCCAATCTGCTCGCACCTCAATTCTGGTACAAATTTAAATTGTTCCCACGGTAAAGAATTACCCTGACTGTAAAAATGACACTCGTTATCTGACCCTAAAGAAATACTCGAAAGTATTGAGATCTTGTCATTCGCCAACGGTCGGAATACACCAATCTGTTTCCCTGGATGGAGAGTGATGTCGTTGGCACCTAGATTAACGACAAGAGCGACGAATTCTCTATTGGTACAAACAACGAGTGTCCGGGTGCAGCTAGTTCCTTCCCTGGTTTAGCACAGGGCCACGAGTCGAAAACAGCTTCACCGTAAACCTTTTTGTTTATTACAGGTAGGTGTATCACTGAAGCGGTCTCGGCAGGTATTGTAGCAGAGTCTTTAACGCATACATTTAAGTCATCCAATAGCTGTACTTGAGCCCATATGGTGTTGGTATATTGGGAGAAAAACTTTAGAATAGGTGCCACTTTTCCACGGCGACGAGGGAAAATGAGCGACCGACGTACACAAGCCACGTAAAAATACTTTCGCATCGTGAAATGCTTTCGTGTAATGTTTCTATGGGTGGATGCAGGGTTTTGGTGGCCTTGTTCTGTTCGGGCTTCAACTTAAAGAATCAGTTTTTGTGGTACCACTCATAACCCAGAATGATCGGAAAGACGGAATTCGACAAAATTACAAGGTCCACTAACGACGTCTCATCGAGCGCAGTGACCAGGACCTTCACTTGTCCACCGGTATGAACTTTGACGCCGTTGGCTGTGAAAAGTTGTGGAGCAACCCGGGAAACATTACAATCAGCCGGTACAAGCGTCGCGTCGATTATGTTAACCGCTGCTCCAGTATCAAGGAGACTTTCTTGAATACCAATTCCTTGAATCTCCACTTTGGTAGTTGGAAGACCAGTAAAACTTCTTAAAAGAGAGACGAGGGGGACTTGGTCCTCTATGCCCGATCCCGCCCCTGTGGACCGGGATATTCGTTTCCCGACGCGCTGTAACACTCTGCAGCCAAGTGTCCTTGTCGCCCGCATTGAAAACAGCGCCTCTTAGTGTTAACTCGTTGGTGACCTTCAGTTTGCTGGCGTGCTCCAGGCGTCTTCAGATGAGTAGTCGGCTGTAACACTGCCGGGCAAGGAGCCTCGGCGTTTGCTGTTGCCTTTTGGATGGCTGAGATCTCGAAGACCTTAGCCAAAGCCTCTCGAACAGTCTTTGGCCTTCCAAGTCGAACAAATTTTTGATCTTCAGTGTCCGCAATTGCGTCGACGAAGGTGAAAAGGTGAAAAGGTGTTGAGAAGGTGAAAAGTGTCGGCAGCAATTTCCACAAATGATTTTCGCGCTAGGCACTCAACTTCTGTTGCCAGGACTTAGACTGTTTCCAACGGCTGTTTTTGACGGCAACGTAACTCGCCATAGCGGACGTGTTGTAGATATTTGGCGCCAAAGCGGTCTTCAAGTGCCGCTACCAACGTTTGGTAGGTTAGAGCTCTCCCTTGAAGTTGGGCCAGTATCGCGATGGCTGGTCCCTGTAATTGTGCCGCAAGAGAGTGAGTTGTTTTATCTTCGGACCATTGGTTTGCTTGAGCAACAATGTTAGCTTGCTCGAGGTAAAGGTCAGGTGGCCCGCTACCATCTAAAGGCTTCAGTTCCAAACGAAGGGGATTCGAGGTGGCCGAAAATGTGCCTACCATTGCTCAGTTGGTCTGATTCTCCGAGTCTCTCCTTTCCTCTAGCGCTATGATTTTTTGTCGAAGGTCTTCTTGTGCAGATGTAACGGGTTGCACCTGCGCCTGGACCATAGCCGCCATCGTTTATTCAAAGCCCTCTCTCTGCTCCGCGAACAGATCCCTCAGTTGGGCGTAGGTAACTGGACCTTCAGTGTTGCTGGTGCCCCTGGGAGAAGGAGAAGGTTCGCCAGACCGGGGTTGTTGTCGTGTGAAGGGCATTTTTTTTTTTTGCAGATTCCATTTTTGACACCAAAATGTTACAGATTGCTTTTTTCGTTGCCGCCGCTTCGTTCTCCTCCCGACTACGACCACCTTCTTCTCCTGCTTTTATTCCTTTTTGTCCCGCTCGTTGCACCTCAATGTACTACTGTCACAATATATATATATATATATATATATATATATATATATATATATATATATATATATATATATATATATATGTGTGTGTGTGTGTGTGTGTGTGTGTGTTTGTGTGTGTGAAGTAGGCTAAATATAAAACAATGAACCGAGAAAAGTTAATACGTTGAAGAGCCTACTTTCGGAGTTACTAATACAAACTTTATTACGACGTTTCGAGCGGGGACCGCTCTTCATTAGGTAACGAGTGTACAGCCTGTGAATGTTTATATACCCCAAAAAGTAATTAGAAGGGGTAAAGAGCAATCGGAGATGAAAATAACATTGTGAAATCAGATAGTAGTTCACATAGAGGGGAGGGGGAGCCAAACCTTGCGATTGCTGGACAAAAGCAAACAAAAAAGCTAAAAGAAAGAAGAGAAAAAATGAAAGCCTCTTACAACTCCCTGTAACGCCGAATAAGAGCGCAGCTCTTGAGGAGGAGGAGGGAAGGGTACTGGGGGGGGGGGTTAAACTAACCAGGGGGGGGTCACGTGACCCCCAATGCCGATGATGTCATCACTGACGTCACTGATGACGTCATCTGTGACGATGACGATGCGGGTACCAATGACGTCATTAGTGACGTCACTGATGACGTCATCAGTGATGATGACGATGACAATGCGGATGTCGGTAACGTCATCATGATGATGACGATGACGATGCGGATGCCGGTGACGTCATCAGTGATGATGACGATGACGATGTGGATGCCGGTGACGTCATCAGTGATAATGACGATGACGATGTGGATGCCGGTGACGTCATCAGTGATGATGACGATGACGATGTGGATGCCGGTGACGTCATCAGTGATGATGACGATGACGATGTGGATGCCGGTGACGTCATCAGTGATGATGACGATGACGATGTGGATGCCGGTGACGTCATCAGTGATGATGACGATGACGATGTGGATGCCGGTGACGTCATCAGTGATGATGACGATGACGATGTGGATGCCGGTGACGTCATCAGTGACGATGACGTCATCGGGGGGTCACGTGACCTCGAGGCGGGGGTCACGTGACCTCAGGGGAGTCACGTGACTTCGGGGGGTCACGTGACCCCCCAGGAGGTCACGTGACCCCGGTGGGGGGCTCGCGCGGTGCATTATGGGACATTTCCCATGATGCACCGCGCGGTTACGCCGACGCCGACGGCGACGCCGACGGCGACGGCGACGGCGACGGCGACGCCGCTCAAGCCGGAAACGGGCCCCTAAGAGCTGCGCTCTAAAATGAAAGCCGTTTACAACTCCCTGTAACGCAGGATTAGAGCGCAGCTCTTGAGGAGAAGGATGGAAGGGTACTGAGGGATAGGATGGTAGGGTACTGAGGGTCACGTGACCTGAGGGGGGTCACGTGACCTCAGCGGAGGGTCACGCGATCTCAGGGGGGTAACCCTCATGACCCTCGTGAGGGTAACCCTCGTGACCATCATGAGGGTAACTCTCATAACCCTAGTAACCCTTGTGAGGGTAACTCTCGTGACGCTCGTGAGGGTAACTCTCATAACCCTCGTGACCCCTCGTGAGGGTAACCCTCGTAACCCTCATGAGAGTAACCCTCGTAGCCCTCGTGTGGGTTACGAGGGTTACTCTCACGTGAGGGTAACTCTCACAACCCTAGTAACCCTTGTGAGGGTAACCCTCGTGACCCTCGTGAGGGTCTCATAACCCTCGTGACCCTCGTGAGGGTAACTCTCATAACCCTCGTGACCTTCGTGAGGGTAACCCTCGTGACCCTCGTGAGGGTAACCCTCGTAACCCTCGTAACCCTCGTAACCCTCACGAGGGTTACGAGGGTTACGCGCGGTTACGCCGACGGCGACGGCGACGGCGACGCCGACGCCGCTCAAGTCGGAAACGGGTGCCTAAGAGCTGCGCTCTAAAAACCGCGGGGGAGGGGGGTGACGGGCAGATTATACTTTGTCCCATCCTACGATGGACTAAAAGCCAAAGCCACGGGCTGCCAGGTCCAATCACATTCCATGCTATACTATGACACGCTTAACGTTGTTTAGGGGTGGACGAATAATGCTCGAATCCAAAAGCGCCATATCATTTCTATAGCTTCGACGCTGCAAAGAGCCTATATGTCGTGGCTTTTTTTGCGATGTAAAATTGTTGAGTCACTCAGTGCTCTTCGATCGAACCACTGTCCAACCGTCCCCTCATCAGTAATCCAAGACGCGGGCACCGATACGTGCATCGAAGCGAAATACCGCCCAATTCTTAAGTGGCTCGTGATTGGATCTGGCGGTCTGTAGCTTTTGCCTTCAGTCCATGGTAGGGTGAGACGAAGTATAGCCACGCTCGCACAACAAAAAATGCGCACACGTTTCAGCGTCTTGTGTGTATGTGTTCGCCATGGTTAACTGTTTTGCCGATCGGTTGCAAGAACCAGTCAAAAAGAAAACCTGATGGCAATATTTTCTCAAATGTGAAATTTTATCTTCTGTCTCAAGCGTTGTGCTGGGGAACTCTGAAGAAACGGTAAAAAAAAAAAACTACAAGCCGGCGCGCTGAGTGGCCACCCCACTGAAAACGTAACCTGGAAGAAAGAAATATAGTCCGTAATTCAGTCAAGATTGAAACATTTTTTTTTTTGTTATGCATGCGACTATCACGATTTCTGTATTTTTCCGTCTGGCTTATAAACTTTATACATGCAACCAACAAGATTCCAGTAAGATAGCATCATACTTACAATCGCTACACATGCAACCCTGAAGATTCCACTAACATGTCACAAGCTAGTCGCTCCTTACCTGCGGTGACTAGCATCCTCCCACCGAAAAACTCAGACCAGCGTAGCAAATTTACGGATTGTTGTAGTTCGATAATCCACGTCTGCCGTTCAAGTAACTCTATACCGTCCGTCTTCGGCGATCGATGTGGATCACCCACCATTGTCGGTAAAGTTCTTTGCCTAGTTGAACATCGAGAGGTGCCGTCGAGTTGAAATCCAAAGTCGGAGCAGTAGCGGTCGCACGATCAACCTAACGAAAACGACCAACCGAGACAGGCTTCCGCGCAGCCTTGCTTATCCAGCCGATATCGGAACGGCTCCGACCGCTGAAGCGGCAGTCGGCAGCGTCGGTTGGTGCTTCTCTCAATCGGCAGCGAAAGTTCGACGATATACGGCCGGAAGAGATATTTGGTAGGACACTACTTCTCCATCTTTGAATTTCATCTCGACGGCACCTCTTGATATTTAGCTAGGCGCAGCTGGCGTGCCGCATTCGAACAGACAACAACTGCAAGAATTTCCTAGGTCAATAGAGTAATATAGTGTAACCTAAAAGTGGCTGCACCCATAGGCTTCAGCGGCTAACTGGACTCTCATCGCACCTAGCGGCTGTAGTGAATTTGGTCTGGGCTCCTGTTTTCAATGTTGCCAGATGTAAAAAATCAATATCAGTAGATAGGCCCATATCACTAGGTCACCCAAACAATCAGTAGACTCTAAAAAATAACCTTTTCGCAATTCCGACCGGTCCTTATATAAAATAATACCATTATCCAAAATATACTAATAAAGATACATAAGAATTAAATCTGTATTTTGCTAATTGCATGTTTTTTTTTTTCTAATTCGCATTTTTTCAGCGGCCAGGTGCTCATCACATCCCTTGCAGAAAGAGAAATTATTACATCTAGTACTTTTCCACGCTGTATTGTACATTCGTACTGTTTCTTTTTGGAAGGGGCCGGAGGAATGTAATTGCCGCTGTCTGAAGAGTCGCCGCTCATTATCGTTTCTGGATGAAGTCAGGCAACGCCAAAGTGGTATCGGTTTCGTAAGTATGCGCGTGCACGGCTGCGTTGGCTGTGGACGGCTTTGGGTAGATAGCTGAATAAATCGAGGGAGACGTAGGTATATATGTATAGCCTCGTTTTTAATAATTTTACTTGCGGTTTCTGGCTAATATGAGAGCCAGCACTTCAAATCGCGTATTGTAAAGCCCTTAAAATAGTTTTAGAGCGCAGCTCTTAGGGGCCCGTTCCCGGCTTGAGCGGCGTCGCCGTCGCCGTCGGCGTAACCAAGGTCATCCCAAGGTCACGTGACCCCAAGGTCACGTGACCCCTCCCAAGGTCATCTCAAGGTCACGTGACCCCACGTCTCCCAAGGTCACGTGACCCCTCGAGGTCACGTGACCCTTCCTAAGGTCATCTCAAGGTCACGTGACCCCAAGACCCCACGTGACCCTTTGAAGGTCACGTGACCCCCAAGTCACGTGACCCCTCTGAGGTCACGTGACCCCCAGGTCACGTGGTCTCCTCCCCAAGGTCACGTGACCCCCAAGGTCACGTGACCCCTCCCAAGGTCATCTCAAGGTCACGTGACCCCAAGGTGACCCCCACGTGACCCCCAGGTCACGTGACCCCTCTGAGGTCACGTGACCCCTCTGAGGTCACGTGACCCCCCTCCCCGAAGTCACGTGACACACCCCCCCCCCCGAGGTCACGTGACCGCCCCCCCCCGGAGCATATTAAAGAATGAGGGGAGGAGGAGGGGTCTACCCTCCCCTCAGTACCCTTCACTCCTCCTCCTCAAGAGCTGCGCTCCAATTCGGCGTTACAGGGATTTGTAAACGGCTTTCACTTTTTTCTATCTAGAAAAAAAAAGTGAATAGATTTTATTTCTTTATCAGGAAATTACCAGACAGCGTGCACGGAAGCGCCAAAACAGGCAGTGCACTGCCTGTTTTGGCGCTTCCGTTCACTATATGACTAGAGCCGAAGGTGGCTGCAATCTGAATGGGTGGATTGCTAAAATCAGTGATTCCATTCCTATTATGCGGTACCTTGCGCCACCTAGTTTGCAATGACTAACACGTATTTAGAATTTAGCTAAAAATCGATTGCTCATACGCACGTGTAAATTCGTAATTAAAGCAGATGGGGAAGCACGCACAATATGAATTATAAATTGATCACCGCTTAACTAAACAAAAAAGAAGAGAAGCGAACAAGATGATTGAGTAATGAACACCTACTTATTATGACCACAAGCACAACCTTAACAAAATAACTGTTTCTAGGCTTCCTTCGCTCGCACCGTAAGTGCGAGCAAAGGAGATTCTAGGAGAGCGAGCTCAACGCTTTCAACGAACCTGTGGTGCACGCAGGCTCCTGAAATGAAAGTGCTGCTCAGGAAACCCGTTCGTGTTTGTAGCGTCAGCTTGTTCGAGTTTACGAGAAGCAGACAGAGCTTTTCGGTGGGGAAGTTTAAAGAGACGCTTGATACACTCTCTGCGAGGTTGTACCTATGGCCATCTCACAGTCACCACAAAGAAGGAGCGATGAGAAATCCACGCGACAACAGCAAACCGCCCCCGCCACCTTGACTTCCGTTATGGCGGTTGTGCGTCTTGCCAAGGCCCCAGTCATTTAAAATTTATTTTAATGCGTTGAAAGCTACTAACAATTCTTGAAACTTGTATATTAAAGAAAAAAATATTTTTAATGGTGCGAATATCACAAGTGTAGGAATAAGTACGCTCCACTCCGCCAGCAGTTGCTGTGACTATCAAAAAGGGGGGCCGCCATAAAGCCCTGGTGGCCACACTGATCTACACTATAGGGGGGCCGGATGGCGCATAGCTGTTCTCCGAGCCCGGTGCAACTGAAGCCACCGAAAGTCCGATGCCTGTCCCGGAAGTCGGACGTGTGCTAGGCTTCCTAGTGCATTCAGTCAATATTTTAATCCATGTTACTTTTTTTATTGGGTTTTAATATTTTTGTTTATAATTAAACTACGAGAATAGTACATTCGAACGTGGGACATACGCACACTTCATCAACAAGAATCTGAAAATTTTCACATCGAATGGCTTCCCAGGAGATTTCTTGGGTTCGCATGTGCTGTTACTCCTCAGCAAGCAGGCTCTCTTGGGATGATAAGAAAAAATCCAGCGCCACGAGCGCTGTTCCATCCAGCACTTGGAAGAGTTGAAAAGCCTGCCAAACGCTCGCTTCCAAGACAAGCCGCTTACTTCTGGTGGCTTTATACCTGTCTTCTCAATGCGCCATTCAGCCCCTTATAGTGGATATCAGTGGCGGCCACTCTCTACGTATTATTACATTAGTGCATGCTAGGCATATACCCACGTCACCGAACCGAAGGCTCCGAAGGGCCGAAGGGGCCCTTCCTTGAAGCAATAAGCGGGTTGCGTTCTTTTCGTTCTACTGTTCAGTTACGTTAAGTACATTTTATTGTAAACAATAGCGTCAAGTGTCCGAGGAAAAATTTGAGCTGGAATGGTTGTATTAAATCACAATTTTGTCCAAACCGACCGTAACGATATCATTCGATGAACTGAAACTACTGGTTATATTCGCAGAACCGATAACCGTAAGATTTATGAAAGGCTTTTTTTTTTCTTTACTGCAGGTGAATATTTTGATGTAAAGTAAGACCTGATCCTAATTTTTATTTGCACGAGGAACCTAGAACCTGAGGGTGCGTGCAGCTGGCGAAGCGCTCCCTGAGATGGGGAGACCCGGTACGGCGGCCGATGCACAGATAACGCATCGTTGTTGGTAAGGATGCGATGTTTCCAAATGTTGTTTGTCGTACTTTCGACGTTGTCGCAAAACAGTTATTGCATTCCGCTAGGACGTCTTCGAGCTGTCGTCGTTCCGTGGCACTGAGCTAGGTGTGAATCTCAAAATACGGCGACGGCGTACTGTACCGCGAAGATGGCGAGGGCTCATTGGAGATCGCGGCGATTTCGGCGGCGTTCCGGATTTCCTCGAAGTGGCTCACAGCGGCACCTTTTGTGAGGTGCTGCGCCTCCTGTCTAAAGTTGGTTACGAGGACCACAGTGCGTCCATCCTGCAACTCTTTTAGCCCCTTACGCCTCCTATTCTTTTTCCGAGAAGCCGCTGGAAGTTGCCTTCCAGAACACCTTCACCGCATGCGACTGCGTCGGTCACGACGGGCACAAGAAACACTCGACCGCGGCGGCAGGCGCTTTTGGTTCGCAGTGACTCGAACGGCTGTTGGCGTTATTTTGAATCCCTCCGGAGTTACGACGGTCTTTCGAAGTGTCAACCTGTTCACCCCAAGGTCGATCACAGCAGCTTATTAACACAGAAAATCCACTTCAAGGATGACATCTCTCGAACAGTCCTTGAATACGACAAATTTAACTGGACAAGTTTCCCCGTGGATGTCTACAGGTGCAGTACACGTTCCCACTGCTGTGATGAGACATCCACCGGCGGTTCCAATTTGAGGGCCATCTCACGGCGTAATCACTTTCCGAAGGCGGCGAGAGAGCTTCCCGCCCAAAACAAAATAGTCTGCTCCGGTGTCGATGAGTGCCGTCACGTCGTGGCCGTCGATGGTAACGTCTAGGTTATTCGGCACAGTCGCAGAAGCGTCGCTTTGATGCGTCTCGTCGCTAATCTGGGAGCCCTCCAATGTTTGTGAAACGTTCTTCTGACGGTCGTCTTCGGCAAGTCCACCTCCAGTGGTTGCCGCGCTTAGTTTCCCCGACGAGGTTAGGGAGGCAGGCTCTCTCCGTGGGGCCTACGAAGTGGCGACGCCAGAACAGCGAACTGGTTCCCCGGGGGGAAGCGGGTGCCGCTAACGGTGGACGATGGAGGTACTTTTCGATGTTCCGTGGTCGTTCTCCGCCGCGTGGGCGGGGGGCGCTTGGTGCGAACCCTCGAAGTCCACGCTGCCGGTAGGGGCATCGCCGGTACACATGGTCGGCTTCCCCACAGGGGATACACAGCGGGCGTCGGTCGGCCGTTCGCCACACGTCGTTTTTTCTCGGCGAGGGTTTCTCTGGCCGGAAGTATCCTGCTTGTTCTTCCCGGCGTCGAATATTGAGGCGTTGAACTGTCCAGTCGGGATGGCGCCTGCTATTGACGGGTAGCAGGCAGCGGTCGTCGGGTCATGGCGGCGTACACTGTAAAAAAAAAACAAAAACGTAAGTTCGCAGCCTTTTTCAAAACTGGAAAGCGCCGTGAGAGGCGCGCACGGGCAAAACGCCGTAGAGGCGACATGACGGCACGAGTCCGTAGATGTACGGCTTCACATGTTTCTTAGTTCAGGTCTGTGTTCCCTTTTCTTTCAAGTAAAAACACATAACGCACGCCACGTTTGCTCTAGGGATAGTTTTCTTGTTGGCAGATGTCTCATGTTACATACCATTCGTGCGAATGCGAAAATCTCTTTTGAACGGCGGGAGGAGACCGACCTGAAGGCCGGCGCACTCAGCTCGCCGACAAAAACATCCGAGCGAGAAGCGACCGTCCGTCACGTGATGTTTACTTCCCGGTCCGTACGCTCGCTCGCGCCTGAACCAGCACAGGCGGTAAGGGCGGCAGCTCTCTTCGTTGTCGCCGCCATCATCGGTCACCATTCAACCACACTGAAAAGGTAAGCTAGCTCATTTTCGCATGCGCCTTGCGAGATAACCGAAGTGCAGAAGGAATCAAAGACGCGTAACTTAACGCAATAGCGCGGGCTGAGTCAGAAAACGCGCTAAATGTTTTTGCTTTAGCTTCCCGACTCAGTTGCACGAGGGAAACCTATCCACGCGTCAGACTCGACTCGATGGACGTGTGCAAGCACAGGGCTCTACGCCATGGGTGTTTTGTTTGCTCTGGGCTGGGTGGGCACTCCCGAACTCTTTCTATTCGTACATTTTTTGCTTTCGGGCGCCGTCGCCCTTTCGCATTCGGGCGCGGTAAGAACCGGAGAAATCCGATTTTAACATGAATTACTAAACCGCGCTCGTTGTATAATTAATGAGCGCTCTCGCGTACTGAATTTAAGAGAGCATGTCGTGTTTTCTCTAGTTTACACACTAATGTTTAGGACAATTGCTGGATCGCGTATCCCCGCTTGATCGCTGCAGCCCAAGTGTGGCCGCACTCGGGCTGCCAAAAACGTTATTCGCCAAAAACGTTTTTTTTTAAACGCTGTGTAAGCCGGATAATTCCGTTGAGAAGACGTGACAATTTTTACGGAAGCGCACTGCCACAGAAAAAAGGCACAACTCGTCTAAACTAAGTTTCGCCGGTCTCGCGGCGTGTTCAAAGCTTCCTTCGCACGCTTGAATGCCGGTCAAGAGTCGACACCGTGTGGATGTGTTTTGCGAGTGCAGTGTGCCTTTAGCCGTATGTGCCTCTGGAGCAGCGTTTGACTTTACTCTGACGACTGTATTTTTAGCTAAGTGGCGACGGAAGAGAGGGGGGGGGGGAAGGTACGTCTTTTTTGTTCTTAGACGGTTCAGAGAATACCGCGCACAACAGCTCCTCATCACTGATCAGTGGTGGCTCATTATGAACCTACTTAGTTTCACTTGACGTTTGAGCACGGCTCGCCTAATTGTGATTGGTCAACAGACTGCACACGACCATATGGGCCGCGCTTCAAAGATTTTCATTCTCGCCGTCTTGTACTTTTGCCTTCGAAAACCCTCCTTGCTCCACAGCGTCGCTCTATTTGTGCTGCAGATTGCTTTCTCCCCTTTATTGATAGCAACTCGCCTGAACATCTGGACGATCCAGAACTCTTTGGCCGATATATGATGCAAAACATCCATGCGCGACACACCTTCAAAACTTTGCCGCGGCACCGATTCTTGATCGGTATCCAAGCGTGCGAAGGCACGGAGACTCAGCGCTTCGGCATGCCAAGGAAGCTTTGATCACGCCGCAAGACCGGTGAAACTTGCTTTCGGCGAGTTGTGCCTTTTTCTTGCGGCACTGCGCTTCTGTAAAAATTTACACGTGTTCTCATCTGCAAGTATCCGGCTTACACAGGGTTTTAAAAAAATGTTTCTGGCGAATGACAACGAACGGGTAGAAAACGTGTCTTCAGCACGCTGCGGCCAGCCTCTGCAACGCTCCAAAAACGCGATTTTTCAACATGCAAGGTGACCGTCTGGTGGCCGCACTCGTGGAGCGGGGATGCGCGATCCAACAATTGTCATAGAGATCAGTGAGTTTATGTGTAAAAAAAGTTATTGTCTATGGCAGAGTTTGTTCCGAACTAGGCCACTAGTCTCCACTAGAGGGCTGGACGGCGCATTGAGCAAACAGGTACGAAGCCACCGGAGGTAACCGCCGTGTCCGAGAAGTGAGCGCTTGACAGGCTTTCCCACTCTTACGAGCGGTGGTCCAAACAGTGTCCAAGGCGGTTCATTTGCTTTTGTTATATCAAGAGAGCCTGCTAGTTGCGCAATAACAGTTCATGCAGGCCCAAGAAGTCTTCGTGGAAGCCATTTGATGTGTGAGAATTTGGAGATTCTAATTGATTAAGTGTACATGCCCAAGTTCAATTGCCTCATTCTCAAGATTGATTACTAAAAGGGATTATTAAAACCCTCGTAAAAATGCAAGAAAGCCTGAACCAAAAAATTAACTAAATGCACTACAAAACCCAGCAAACCCTCGACGTTTCGGGACAAGCATCGAACTTTCGATGGCTTCACTTGCGCCCGACTCGAAGCGAGGCTAAGCGCCTTCTAGCCCCCTTTATTAGAGATCAGTGAGGTAGGCCTACCGGGCGGACGACGGCCGTGCGTGCTTAACATACCGCGGGATAGCACCACCGACGTCATTAGATGCTAGAGAGCCTTAGGTAAGAGTGCGTTCGACTTAAACCATGGAGAGCGTTTGCAATTTAATGGCGGCGTTAGAGATGTACACACATTATACACTTTTCTGCGTGTAAAAAATGCCTATTCTGTCGGAACAAAAATGGTGTCTATAAAAAATGTTATTTTATTCTTCACAAAAAAATCTTCAAGCATCTGTTTATAACCAAATTTACGTTGAAAAACCACCCGTAGCCCCGTAGACCAACAGCAAAATTTTTCAATTTTGCTGTTCATCACACTCTTACTTGAGGCTCTCAATTAGATGCTGGCTGGAAGCAGATGACGACACGCCACCTGCTTTTGCCGCTATGATTTTTTAAATACTTTCAGCAGATATGAGATGTATAACCGCTCGATAATGAATAGGACTGAGGTACACAAACCACTTTCGTCCCACGGTGAGCTTCCATACACGAAAACAATATTGTTCTTTCATAAAATTGAGGAACCCCGAGTTACTCACTTATATTTGCCTACGTAAAAGCAACTATTAAAATGTGTGCTCAAGCAAAAAAGTGGCCACTTTCCGAGAAGAGTGTCCAACCCTTAGTTTCCCTTTTGTAGCAGCTTCTCATTGGCTGGAACGATTATTGATGCCTTGCGTGGAAGGAAGAGCGGTGTCAATCATTGTTCCGGTGGCACCGATTACTTGAGGAACACTCGAATGTACCTTTCTCCCATTATTTTCATTTTAGTTAAAATGCTTGTCATGACAAGTGTGGTTTATTTGCTATGTTAAAATAGTTTTGTTGCTTGGCAGTTGTCGAAGATGGGACTGATTTAGTAATTGCATCGGGACTTAAAGGCAATGACGTCCTTGCCAAAGTTCTCTGTTTTTGATTTCTATCGCCTTTTATTACAACACTTCAAACATCAATCTTTTTGTTGCGAATAATTGTGTGTTATAAGTGCAGTTATAAAAGTTTTTATGGCACTCTGAGGAACTGCGGGAATTTCTCTAGTACTTGCATCGCTTTTTACAATGTGATAAACCGGAATCGCCTGCTACAAAAGCTCAAATGTGGCGGACACGCTACCACAGCCGTTATGAAGCACTCACGCATCTTTTTGCTGCAGTTTATACTTCTGAGGATCGCCAGCAATGACGGGGACTATATGCCGGACGAACCACAAGACGCCACGGAATTGATTGTTCTCGAGCCAACCACGGGAAAACAGTGGCTCCTGGGACCGATTTTGGTGGATTTCAATTTGGGAGCATTAGGAGCCTGCCGACACTGGTCTTCACCTACGATGCCTCTACAATAGCCGCTATCCCACGCCAGTCATTCGAGGCACGCTACCACAGCCATGAAGGAACGCTCGGCCATTTTTTTGCTGCAGGTTCGTTATTTGAATAGTTTAGCTTGCCGTCGCTCAAGCAACTATTGTCTGCTAGTGCTATCTTACCCCCGTGCTTGGTTGTGCCGTTTTCGTTGCGTGTGGTCTTGGTTTTGGGACGTCATGTCCTTAAGTTTTCAGTGTGAAATAAATTAAATGAAATCTGTGCTAGAAAAGCCATGTTTTTGCTGCAAAAGCTGCTACAAGCAATTCTTTTGTAAGCTTCACCACTGATGATTACATTTCGTCTGTTAATGCATGGAAACATTAGCCACATGTGCTTTCTTGCCTTTGAAACATGCTCAGATACTGATATGGTTTGAAGTTGAACGGGGGGGGGGGGGGGGGGGCTTCATTGTTTACTTTTGAGAGCGCAACTCGCATCTCCAATTTTGAACTCGAAGGGCTTCCCGCAGCGCCCATCTGCATCACACTGGGCAAGCCTAGCTTTGTGCATCTTTTAGCATGCAGGATACAGCAACACTTTATTTCAATTGTAGGCTACTCTATTAGTTAAAGGGGCCCTGCAATCATATTTAAGCATCTACCTTTTTTGCGGTTTCCACGTCTCTTGGGGTTCGGGCAAGCCAGCGGGCACGGAGAGAGTAACTAAATATCAGTGCGTCATATTTTAACCGGACGACGCGGAAACCTCCTCCACCGACGAGCGCGACCCGCGGTACCGAAAGCGCGCAAAAAGTGACGTCTTTGGTCCTGGACTTGCCACTGGTCAAAGCCGCTAAGAGCTTTTTTTTAGTCGAGATACAAAATAAAAGTGTCGCGAACCGTTTCAATTATGTATGAAAGTAGTTTTTGTTCACTATTTTAGATCAGAAAAGAAACAAATGCAGTTTAGAAAGTGCGGAAACGAGAAATGACCCGTCGACATACCCGCCACCAAGCGGCGGAAAAAAAACTGCGCATACTAGAAAAGGCTAGTGGGATGAGGCTACGACGAACGAGGAGCGTAGAAAGGTCCCGGATGTACGCGGCGGCGCTGTGGTCGTATACCGGCTCAAGAATCCGACCGGTTCCGGGCGTTCCGAAGGCCTTCGGCGCGGGCCCTGCTGGCGATTTGGCCATTTGGCGGTGCGTCAGCGCGAAGTGGCTCCCGTTCTTAACTGATCTTTATCGCGTGTTTGCTGTCGTTTGTGGCCAATGATGTGTTATGCCGAATTAGTGATTAGTCGCGCAGCAAAAGCAATGCGAGCTGCCCTGGCCGCCCGCTTCATACAGCGTATCCAATACGTGCTTTAGTTGCGCCCTCTCGAGCCGTCGACACGGAGTGCGGCAGCCGTGTGCGCTCGATGAGCTCACTACTCCTCCTCTAGTTCAAGGCCACTCAAGCCAGGACCTACGACGTCATGAAGGAGGCTATTTTTTGCTTGTTTTTGTAATTCTAATTTGCGTGTAAATTTTAAAATAAAGCGAAATTTGAGAAAAGAAAAGTTGGATTAAGTTACTACGTTCAGTACGCTCAGGTTCAGTGCAAATTAAAAACCAGTGAAAAAGTCATTGCAGGGCCCCTTTAAGATTTGTACTTGGAGTGTGGTCCGGTACAAGAAAAAGAGTTTTTCTTTATATGTTCACAAATCTGGTTCCCTCCATTTTCTATGATATATAAGTGGCTCAGATAAGAAAAATTGTAAATAATTTGATTCCCCAAAAAACAGAAAAAAAGACTGAAGTGACACATTATTTCTAAGATCAGAGTTCACCATTTGCATCTCTGGTTTATTTCCATGGTACATACTACACAACACGTAATCACTCTGTGCCACCTACCTTATGTGAATGCTGAGGATGCTTGCTTTTGTTTATTGGTTGAAGGTGATCAAGGTTCTTTTTTAACAAAGGAATGGACCGGATGAGGAAGCAGTTGTGGTTGTCACGAGCCAAAGTTTTACCAGCTTCCAGATATCCTTGTGATTCTACCCTGATAGCCTGCAGTTATCTGATCTTATTGAACTCTGTCATGCAACCGCATCTGGTAAATGTACTGCCAAATATTCCAAATGTTAACACGACACCGAGGGCTGTCTTTGATACAGGGCTTTGCTTGACCTGCATAGGCTATGCAAAAGCGGATCTTATATTGTTCCCACCATACAATGCACCTGGAGGTGTCTCCTCTTCCAACGTTTTTTTGTTTTTTTTGCTCCCCTTCTCTGGTCAATACACAAACTGATATCCATGTGGGACAGGTAGTGCCATATGATTTAATTTGTCTTCTGTGTTTTGTGTTTTATTTTTTATTCCTGTTAGCAACCCCCACTGAGAGTGATATTTTTGTTTGCCGAGTCACATTTACCCGTAATTGTTTTTTTTATGTTTCCTTTGTGACGTATCAACAAGCCAGACTACAATTTTAGTCACCTTGGATTTTTATCCTAATTATAATAACGAGTAGGATCACTTGTGGCTCTGTTTTGGTTGTTGGAGCACCATAAAAATCCACACTATGTTTCATGGGAGTTACTTCAGCTCAAGTTCAAGTTCATTACCTTAAGGGCATTCTTGTGGAATGCATTATAGCGAGGAGGGGGGGGGGGCAAGAATTTGTAGCGGCAATAACAACATAACAAATAGATTAAGCATTAACTTCACGTAGGCATGAACAATTGTTTTTGTGTACGTGTAAAACAAAAAAATACAGTTGTAGATATTATTTTAGCATTCAAATGGTTCTAGACTTTTCAGGAATGGAAAAAAGGAAATCTAAGTATATTACTGAAGCCCATTGCATATTACTATAAAACTGCCAAATTTGTTTATCAAAGAATGCATTAGTTTCACAAAACAATTCTAATTAGTTGCGTGACCCTCAACTCCACCTATTCAGCGAGCCAGCCATGTTTGCAGGCGTCGGTGACAACATCTGCCTTGTCCCTTTAGTGTCCCTGGTCAGTTCCAAGCGGCAAGGCGGTGCCACTCGTAGATCTCTTGTATACACTTCCGGGCATGGATCAGAAGGCGCCCAGGCGTCCTTCGACTCAGCTAAGCTCCTTTATCCCACTTCCCCCCCCCCCCCCCCCAAGTGTTGGGAAGTTGGCATATCTGGCACAGCTTGCTCCTTCGAGTTCAACGTCACTTATGGAGGGAGACGGAAGAGGAAGAAACAGGTACAGAGCCTGAGCAACGGACATGCGTGGCGTGGCGAACGCGGGTAGAGAACAACGAAAGAGAGATCGCTCAACGTCTCAATCAGAGTCACGTTGTTTATGGACGAGCTGCCATCGCCACAATAGGAGTTGTTTTAAGGTATCCTCTTCACCAGATAAAAACGATGAACATTAAAAAAATTGTAATTATTGGAGTTTTAAATATTCTGAAATGTTTCGTGTATGTCCAATAGCTGTTGACATGTAACAACTTGCCTAATTTCTGTGTCTATGCCCCTTTCAAGTAATTTAATTTGGGGTTTACAGCTTTCTTAAATCACACTGGCACCTGCAGTGCACTTACGTGTAACTCATAGTTTGCAGATATTGGGAGGTTTAGTTTGTCATCGCATTCTATTCAGAACCTAACCACATTCCACTTTTTTTTTCCAGGTTCTGTAGTTGTTCGTATGGACTTGATTGCTCTGGAAGTTATGATGATTGCCTTCCGCACGAAGGCTGGACGTGACCCACTAATTAATTCTCAAGAATAAAGGTATGCACGTGTTTTACTCCCTGCTGCATATTGTGTGCACTTCCTCGAAACTTCTTACTAACACGGTGTTCAAGCACCTGTATATCTCTGGGAGGTGCACTTTCTTAAATCGCACTGGCAGCTGCAGTGCACTTACGTGTAACTCATATTTTGCAGATATCGGGAGGTTTAGTTGGTCATCACATTCTATTCAGATCCTAACCACATTCCACTTTTTTTTCCAGGTTCTGTAGTTGTTCATACGCACTTGATTGCTCTGGAAGTCATGAAGATTGCCTTCTACATGAAAGCTGGACATGACCCATTAAATAATTCTTAAGAATAAAGGTATGCGCGTGTTTTACTCCCTACTGCATCTTGTGTGCACTTCCTCGAAATGTCTTACTAACACGGTGTTCAAGCACCTGTTTAGCTCTGGGAGGTGCACTTCGCAGTAACATCTGAAATTAACTTGCGACAGCAGGCTCGAAGAAACTCAGTGAATGCGGCAATTCCATCTTCGAAGGCATTTTTCAAACTTCCCTTGCTAAATTGGTTTCGTAGCATAAATCACAAGTCGGTTTCACTGTCTAGCGTCTGCCAGAATTAAGCTGAGGTTCCTGCACTCCACTTACAAGTTATGTGTAAGTCATAGTTTGCAGCAATCGGGAGGTTCGTTCTGTCATCACATTCTGTTCAGAACCTAATCACATACCACTTTTTTTTTGTTTCCCAGGTTCTGTAGTTCTCCATATGAACTTGATTGCTCAGGAAGTTAGAGATTGCTTTCCCCGTGAAAGCTGGACGTGGCCCACTAATTATTTCAAGAATAAAGGTATGAACATGTTTTATTTCGCACTGCACCTTATGTGCACTTGCTTGAAATTTCTTACTAACATGGTGTTTAATTATCTCTGGAAGGCACAGTTAGCAGAAACTTCTGAAATTAACTCGTAGCAACAGGCTTGAAGAAACTCACTGGACGCGGCAATTCCGTCTTCAAAGGCATTTTTCAAACTTCCCTTGTTCAAATGGTTTCGTATCATAAGTCACAAGTTGGTTTCATTGTTTTATGCCCGCCAGAGTTAAGATGAGGCTCCTGCATTGCGCTTACATTTAACTCGTAGTTTGCTGAAATTGGGAAGTTTATTGTGTCATCGCAGTCTGTTCATAAGCTTATCACATTCCACAGTTTTTTTCCAGGTTCTGTAGTTTTTCATGTGGACTTGATTGCTCTGGAAGTTAGATTGCCTTCAAAATGAAAGCTGGACGTGGTCCACTAATTATTTCTGAAGTATAAAGGTATGAACATGTTTCACTTCGTACTGCATCTTACGTGCACTTGCTTGAAACTCTCACTAACACGTAGTCTTGTGCGAATAGATGATTTTGAGTTCGAAGCTAATAAAGGTATTGGCCGAATATTTTCGATTTGAATATCGAATAGTTTTTCCACGCTTTTTATTATCATTGTATAATCCTTAAACGAAAAACCAGCTGAACTTGTGAAGGTTGTTTCACTTGTTCGTTTATAAGCCAAGTATAAGCTATCTATATTTATGAACTGTGACCTCAGAAGTTCTGATCTCTTGGAATCGCAAGTAAACGATGGATTTCACATAATCCTATAGAGATGCCCAATTGAGTGAATTTACAAATCTTGCTATATAAAATAATCTTTTGTTAATTTGAGTTAAAAAATGAAAGTCGCTTACCATTACCTGTAACGCCGAATTAGAGTGCAGCTCTTTAGGTGGAGGATGGAAGGGTACTGAGGGATAAGTGACTCCCTGAGGTCACGTGACCTCAGGGGGGGTCACGTGATCTCGCGGGGGTGGGGGGGTCACGTGACCTCAGGGGGTTGACCCTCGTGAGGGTAACTCTCATAACCCTCGTGACCTTTGTGAGGGTGATCCTCATGAGAGTAACCCTCGTGAGGGTAATCCTTTCGAGGGTAACTAACTCTCGCAACCCTTGTGAGGGTAACGCTCGTGATCCTCGTGAGGATAACCCCTAGTAACCCTCACGAGGGTAACCCTCGTGACGTCATTATGGGAAACTTTCCATAATGCAACGCGCGATTACGGCGACGCCGACGCCGCTCAAGCCGCGAACGGGCGCCTAAGAGCTGTGTTCCTAAAGAATGAATCGCGCATGAGGAACGCAGGTTGTAAGGGCATCTCTGCCTAACATAATATACTCTTGCAGAACAGTCAGTTTAATTTTGAAACGTTTACTACAAAGTAGATACACACATTTACAAAGTTTCCATTTGTTTTCAAGTAAAGCCGGCACGCGTGCGCCACCCCGCGTTCAATATATGCTTTTCTTCCAAGCACGCAATTGCGATATTTCTACATTCCCCAAGTGTTTATCGTGGCTGGTTATCCTGTTGAGTGCGCTCCTTACCGAGCACCAGTGCACTGAGGAGAAGCAACACCCGCGGAGCTCGCTTCCGCAAGTATTGCTTCTCCGCAGTGCAACGGTGCTCGGTAAGAAGCGCACTCTACGGGACTAGCCCACCGCAACCAACACTTTCTAAACGCGCGAGTAGCGCAGTTCTTCTCAAAGCGAATATAGAATAGTGTATTGTTTGAAACTACTGTTCGAAATTCCGAATATTCGCACAATCCCACTAACACGGTGTTTCATTATGTTTGGGAGGCACAACTGGCAGTAATTTCTGAAATTAACTCGTGACAACAGGCTTGAAGTAACTCATTGGACGCGGCCATTCTGTCTTCAAAGGAATTCTTCTAACTTCCCTTCTTAAAATGGTTTCATATCATAAGTCACAAGTTGGTTTCACTGTTTAGTGCCTGCCAGAGTTTGGCTGAGGCTCCTTCAATGCCTTTACATGTAACTCATAGTTTGCGGAAATTGGGAGGTTTATTCTGTCATCACATTCTGTTCATAACATAACCACATTCCACATTTTTGGGTTTGTTTTCTAGGTTCTGTAATTCTTCATATGGACTTGATTGCTCAGGAAATTAGAGATTGCCTTCCACATAAAAGCTGGACATGACCCACTAATTATTTCTTAAGAATGAAGGTATGAACATGTTTTACTTAAAACTGTATCTTGTGTGCACTTCCTTGAAATTTCTAACACAGTGTTTAAGCAGCTGTTAATATCTGGGATGCGCAGCTGGCATCAACTCCTGAAAGTAACTTGAACCCGCAGCCTAGTCGCATTCCCTGGGCACTAGATATTTATTTTGAATTGTTCCCGCATCAAAAGTGAGTTTACGTGTTGTCTGTAACTTGCAGCGGCAGAAAGCTGCAACTCTCAATCACTGAGCTGCACGTCATGCGTGACGACGGGAATCGTTCCGACATTAAAAATTAGCTGGCGTGTTGTCCGCACATTGCAGCAATGGCCAGAGCCTATTAAACTGTTAGCTGCAGTGATTTAACAAAACGGATATCTCAGTGAACAATAAATAAGCAGTAAAGTGCTATATTTATTGTTCACTTAGACATCCGTTTGGTTAAGTCACTGCAGCAAGCAGTTCAGCAGGCTGTGGCCGTCGCTGCAAGGTGTGGACAACACACCTGCTAATTTTGTATGTAGGAACGATTCCTGTCGTCGCGCATCACGTACAGCTCAGTGATTGAGATTTACGGTTTTTGGTCGTTGCAAGTTACGGACAACACGCCAGCTAATTTTCGATGCCAGAACAATTCCCGTATCTGTGGATCACGTGCATGAGAGTTACAGTTTTCTGCCATGCTTCCACGGATCAAGCTACGGGCAAAAACCGTAGGGCCTCATTACTATCATGCACGTAATACCTAGTTAATGCTGTGACCGTTATGCATGACAACGGAAATTGTACCGGCATCAAAAATTAACTGGGAATTTCTGTAATTTGACGGGATTTGTTTTTACAGTGTACGCCGATACCGGCACAGCGTCGTTCGATAGCACGTCAATTCGTTTTAGGCGGTATGCATGAACAAACCTTTCCCGCAACGCTATATGGTGTATCGGCTTTCCAGTCTAATGGCGAATTCAAAGTGGTCGTTTTCGAGCGCGGCGGGATGGGCTTTTCTGGAGTGAGCCTATTTCATTGGGCGATCGGGATCGAGACGGGTGTGTTCCACCGGTCGTTTTGGATTAGTTCCCGCTCCAGATCTCGATCTGGATCCGAGAAAAGTCGCTCCGACGATTTCGGCGGATTCGACCGGAAGCCAGCCGGGCCAGCCCTCGGTGCACACATGTGAATTTCTTTCTCGCTGGGCATCTCGCCTGATCTCGCCTCAGAAGAATTCGTAATGGCCGCTTACTTACCCCTTGGCTCGACAGCCGGTTCGTTTTCCTGGAAGGAGAATAGAAGGCTTTGCCGCGCTACAGGCATTCCGGCAATCTTCGCTAGAAGCTCCTGAGCCATTCCTGCCACTCGTGCGTCGAACACGTGTTAGCGCCGCGATTGCGAAAACGTCTTCGAAAGGACCGCGGCGGCCGCGGAAAGGGGATTCCCGGGCAGTTGAATGACGGGAAGGCACCCGCCGATCCCGGAGCAGTAGTCATGTTCCACAGGGGATCCGTAGGCGGCGCGACCCCGTTCGGATCGTGTGCTCCATTCCGGATCTCGTCAACTGATCCCGGCGCGCTTCAAAACATCCAGTGGAATTTGGCATAAGTATCTTTATTCTCTGCGGCTGGGCTAAGCATTTGGTCTGACTGTCTTTTCACCACAATTTTTCTGTCGCCGAGCTATCGGCACGCTCGTTCGCCAGATCAATTCGTTGTCAGGCAAGACGCACGAACAAGCCTTTTCCTCGACACTCACTGATGTTTCGGCTTTCAAATCGAAGTATATTTATTCGCTGGGCTCAGCATTATAAAAAAAAGACAGAGCGGTCCGACTGTCTCCTCTTCTCGACAACTTCTCTGTCGCTGTGCTATCGGCACGCTAGTTTGATAGATGAATTTTCTTTTCAGGCGAGATGCACGAACAAACCTTTTTCGGAACGCTAATTGCTGTCTTGGCTTTCAAATCAAATCGTTTTTACCTGCTGGATTGAGCACTAATCAACTGAAAAGGGGCAGCGGTCCGGCTACGCCTTTCGTCTCGACGATCTCAACAGCAACGCAGCCATCTTGTTTGTTTACGTGACGTCACAGAGCGCGAAGAAGTCACTGGCGCTCCGAGAAATGCTGGGTGCACGAAGGGCGCACTCGAGTGTCAGTCTCCGACGGCACTCCTCTCCGTTTAGTGGAACGAGCGCCAAACTCTCGCACTCCGGAGCACGGACTTAACGTGCCCATTATTTTCACCCCGCGAGGGAAGGGGCCGAGCTGGTGTTGCCGCGCGGACCCCACTTTTTGCTTATCGTTGTGACTGGCGGTGAGGAGACCGCCACAGAGGCCCCCTCCAGTTTCCTGGCGTGCGAGTTAAATAGCCGAGAGACGATGCGAAAAAAAAAAAAAACTCAAAGCTGCGGAAGGGCCCATGTCACTGTCCGAACTTTGCGCTGGAGTGACGGGCCGGGTCCGGTATGCTAGGGGGAGGAGATGACTGAAGAAGCATCTGGGGGGAAGTCGGGAAAGGCGGGTTTGATGGCACCATGACAGAACAGCACACGACATAACAGCACGCGACAAAACAGCACGGTCAAAACAGCACGCGTCAAAACAGCACGGCGTCAAAACAGCACGGCGACAAAACAGCACGTGCCAAAAGAGCACGGCGTCAAAACAGCACGCGTCAAAATAGCACGCGACAAAACAGCACAGCGTCAAAACAGCACAGCAACAAAACAGCGCAGCGTCAAAACATGGCATTGACAATATAGCTAGGGTTCGGCGTTTTCGGTTTGTATTATTTGAAATTCCGCGCACTTTTTTTCGGGTTTTATTCCAAACAAAAGTTTTCGGTTTATTGCGTTGAATAGATGCAGACTCATAAACTTCTCAGTTTTTTTAGGTTTATTGATGAAAACCAGTATACTAACGAAAATGCAATAATTAAAAGCGTTTGTGTAAAATGTCTATTGAGTACCAGGTACTGGTCGTCTTATTTGTTGCCGTCTTCGGCAGCCGACGCGACCTGTCCTGTAAGACGCACTGGGGCCTTATCGGGATCTGACATTATCGTCGTGTGCTCGTATTTGTACACAGGACGAGCATGAACTTCAGTATACCACTTCGGTCGGAGAGGCAAATATCAAAATGGAGAAATTAGCAAGCATTGTACTCGGTGCTTTTTCCCCCATTTTCACGATTGCAAGAGGTGATGAATTCGCGCCGACGTCAGAAATGACACTAAAACACTCGTATTTACACCCTCCTCTATAGTAGACGGAAGCTAGGGGTACTAAACAATGCGCGACATTTGCGGACGCTCTTCATTTCCGTTGTTTGATTTCGCGATTAAACTCTCTTCTTTTAACGAAGAATTCGGCCCAAATTCCTATCAGGTGAAAAACCCAGATTTAGTCCTGAAGACCCCTGCGCCCCCGCAGCTTTTGTTGAAAGTTGAACCGATCTCGCAGACAAGCTGAAAACTGCGAAAGAAAGTGGTGATATGGTCAGTAATGAGTACGGTTCCGTGTTTTCGGAGTTTAGTTTTCGTCAAGTTCAGAGGGTGTCTTTCTGAGTTTATGTTTTGCCGAAAATTCGGAGTTTATCGGAGTTTATTTTTGTTTGATTCCGAATTCTCAGAAATTCAGAGCTCAATTTCGCAGTGTTTCTTATTAAAAATAAACAAATAATATTCAAATGTAAACGTAGGCTGGACAAAACAGAAAACAAAAACGCGATTGTAACAATTAATATTTTCTTCAGTTTGATTTGGCGTTGGTGCCATTACTACTGGCAATACTAATTTGCCCTAGATCAAGAGTGGCACACAAGTGTTATTTCGATCAATTTCGATACCTTAAAATCAATACCCTACTGGAGGTAGTCGCTGGGAAGCCTGTATTCATTCCATGCTATTCCATCAACCTGCCGCACGGCCTCAAGAGGTAGAGTGGAACAGGATGAAATTGAGAAGTTTCAACTGGTCCTCTTCCTCACTTTATGTAATTTCTATGGTCTATAGCTTTCACGGTTACAAAAACACACCCTCTCCTTCCTCTCAGGCACAAATAGTATGACCCAAACCAAAAACATAAACAGTGACTTTTGTCTTGACCTGATAGTACAATGACCTGCTGTCCTGGCCGAAATTTGAAAGATACGTGTGGTGGCATTTTCCCAGGACCATTTACTCTACGCTCAGATTAAACCATTAATTTTAAATATATTTGTGCGTGTGTGGGGGTGAGGGGGGAAGGGGATCGGCACATCGAAATTCAGAGTTTATCTGATAAATCCGAACAGACGAAACTTTTACCGGCGGGTGTTTTTTGAATTTATCCTAAAACACGAAACCCTAGTTACGAGTCACATCCACCTCCCCCCCCCCCACACACACACACACCACTCCAAACGCACTCGAAAATACTAAACTTTTTCAGTTAAGACCGAATTTGGAAAAATGACTTTGGCCTACTTTTACCGGTTATATTCAGTTTAACCCGAAAACGCTGGACCCTAAATATAGCGTTTGAAGTTCAAAAATGCACGTCTCAAATAAGGCACTGTAAAGGAATTCGTTCTAGGCATTTGTCGACAGCCAACCCTCGTCGACGGCCAATTTTTCAAATCTGTTCTTTTGGAAGCAAGTTCGGAGTGGGGAGTATACTCGATCCGCGCATGACGGGTGCCTGGGCAGTACCGAAGCCACCGCTGGTGCGTATTCTGGCTATTTTGTAGCGTGAGCTCCACTCGCCGAGGTTAAGCAGTTTCGCGTGGCTGGCATATTAAACCGTGCTCCGTGCTGCGCATGCGCGAGGAGCAGTGACGTCACACGGCGCACAGCTGGCGCGCCGGAGCCGCCGCCGCACGCGCCTCGCCGGTCTGCGCATTCCAGAGGAGTGACGTCATAGCCGCGGCAGACGCACTGGCGCCGCCGCGTGCCCAGCTGTGCGCCTCCGTTGCGCAGTAGCCAAGTCTGACGCTGCACCGGAGCCGCTTGATAGCGCCTCTCATTTTGTGCGCATAAGCTCACGCTACGTATATCCTGGCATAGCCGAGCTAAGCCACAGCAATTTTTTCGAGCAGTTTTGCTCATTTTGACGCGCAAGTTTGCTGGTGATATTGTCTAGAATAAATAATTCAATCGCACGGCAATGTACTGTCGTTAGTTGTTAAAATAAAAAAAACAAACAGAAAGCGTGTGCGGCAACGGTGTGTTCAGCCCATGCTGCAGTGTAACGCCACAACATTCAGGCTGCGGCATGTTACTGCTTCACCGGTTTCCACTCAATCATAGCCTTCGTCGGCAATAATCTGTGAATTTAACTCAAAACGCACAACTTCTCGCCTGCAAGCTCCAGCCGCGTTTTTCCATGAGATTTTATTCACGGCAAATGAACCCCGCAGAATCGGTGCCCATGGTACACCTTGAATACGCTCCACATTAAAGTCATCTTATCTTACCGGTTCTGTCAATGCATCTGTAATCGGCGCATCTCCCGCTTTTTTTTTTTTTTTTTTTTGGGGGGGGGGGGGGGTGCATTATACGCTTAGGTGGGAATTCCGAAACGGCGAGTACTACGGAACTTCACCGGACCGACACAAACCAGGCAGTTCATAACTTTAACCTATGAATATCTTTTCCCAATAACGTTTCCTCTTTCCCTGATACTTCAAAAAAGACCAGACAACGCAGCCAACATCGACGCGAAGGTATCCCCTCTAACTACCCAATCTCTTCAGAAATTAGCGTAGTTAAATAGTAGTAACTGCTGCTAACTTCATATGTTTTTAGCAATCACACAACAGCAGCAGCACTCGGGACACTGGCTTCAGTCCGGTCCCGTTGCCGCCAGCGTACATTTTTTTATTGTGCAAAAATATTCCAAAAGCCGGGAATCATAATGATCAAAAAAACTGCTCCGACTTTACTCAACAAGATTAACAATTTAATCAAACGTTTCGTCTCCCATGCAGGAAACATCGTCAGTGAAACCTACAAGCAGGAAACAGTGAAACCTACAAGCAGGAAACAGTGAAACCTACAAGCAGGAATTCCTGCTTGTAGGTTTCACTGACGATGTTTCCTGCATGGGAGACGAAACGTTTGATTAAATTGTTAATCTTGTTGAGTAAAGTCGGAGCAGTTTTTTTGATCATTTTTTTATTGGTTCTCCACTAGCTGTTAAATAATGCCATGCAATGTCCAATCCTTTTTTTATGTTCTGTTTTGTTTTTATAAAACGCTACCTATTACAGCCTTTTTACATGCGTGCTGTTTCGTCGCTTTGCTGTTTTGACGCCGTGCTGTTTTGGCACGTGCTCTTCTGTCGCTGTGCTGTTTTGACGCTGTGCTGTTTTGACGCGAGCTGTTTTGACCGTGCTGTTTTGTCGCGTGCTGTTTTGTCGTGTGCTGTTCTGTCGCGTTCCCGGGTTGGATGCGGTCGTGTACCCTGTTAAAGGCACTGCTTGCCTTTAACATCTAAAGTCCTTGTTTTCAATGCGCGTGCCGATTCCTTAAAAGGGCCATCGTACGCCGGTGCTGGCGTCCTCTTGACCAAATCGCGGCGCACGAAAGCATGCGTACGTGTCTCAAGGTCCTAGGACATGAACACTTTGCGGGAGCCAGGATTTCTTGGGGGCGTTAGTTGCAGCTGGTGGAACGCTTCTCACAAGAGGCACCGTGTGTAGTCACCGTGTGCCTATATGAACATATGGCAAGTCTTGCTCGTTCAGGGGGCTGAAAAAATGAAAGCCGTTTACAAATCCCTGTAACGCCGAATTGGAGCGCAGCTCTTGAGGAGGAGTAGGGAAGGGTACTGAGGGGGGTCACGTCACCTGCGGGTAGTCACGTGACCCCGAAGGGTCACGTGATCTCGGGGGAGGGGGGGTCACGTGACCTCGGGGGGGGGGGGGGGGGGTCACGTGACCTCGGGAGGGGGGGGCACGTGACCTCGGGGGGGGGGGGGTCACGTGACCTCGGCGGGTTACGGGACCTCGGGGGGGTCACGTGACCTCGGGGGGGGGGGGGGGGGTCACGTGACCTCGGAGGGAGGGGTTACGGGACCTCATGGGGTCACGTGACCTCGGAGGGGGGGGGGGGTCACGTGACCTCGGGGGGGAGGGGGGTCACGTGACCTCGGAGGGGGTCACGTGACCTCGGGGGGTCACGTGACCCCCCCCCCGGTTACGCCGACGGCGACGCCGACGCCGCTCAGGCTGGAAACGGGCCCCTAAGAGCTGCGCTCTAAAACCCTCCTGGTAGGCGTGGTGCTGTGCCGTGCATGAGCTCCGCCGACGTGCATTCCAAACCGGGTTTGAAGGCACATCTGATGCCGAGAAGTACGAGTGGTAGGTGTTGGAGCCAATGCGTGCGATCGTCCTGTGCTGTAAGTACGGCTTTCAGCTGCCGGTGAAGACGTTCCACCATTCCGTCAGCCGAAGGTTGGAAGGCTGTCGTGCACGCACGCACGCACGCACACCCGCGCGCGCGGAGTTTACAAAATTTGCACGCCCGCGGCCTTAAAAAAAACGGCTCAGGCCCCGCCAACGCTCGCAGCAGAGCGAACATGGGCACTTCCCCCCGCGGACATCAATTTACCATATTTTTTGCACAAGTCCAGGGACTCCTATTTCTGCTTCGCGGGAAAGTCTGACGCTCCTTCAGTGGAGCAGAGAGGAGTTAGCAAAGTACGAAAGCATCCTGCACTCTGGCAGGCAGAGCTGGCAGTAATGTAATTACTGTAATGAAATTACAGTAATTTAATTACTTGTTCCAGTAATTAGTAATGTAATTCATTATTTTTTGTGGCAGGTAATTTAGTAATGTAATGAATTACTCCAGCGACAGTAATTGTAATTAAATTACCTATTTACTTTTTCGCACCAGGCATATTTTTTGTGTCCACAATACACAAGAGCGCTTTTCTTTTTATTTTACTTTTTCTTTTTCCTCTACACCTTTCCAAAAAACGCTCTTTGGCCGCCGCTATGTTGCTGATGCTAATGCGGCTGGTGCGACTCTCGCGCCCGCTATCAGCTAGACATTTTCTGCCACTCTCTTGAACTGTCAAAACCCGCTCAGCGCGATTCTCTACCTATGTTTTGCGGTTTTGCATTCGACGTTTTCTGGCCCCTCTTGAAAGTTTCCGCTTACTTTTTCTGATGCATACTGCGTACCCTCTCTGTGTTATCTCCCACTGTGAGAAATAGGGCTGGTAAGTGCCTGCCATTCGAGCTTTTCTGCTCGACATTCTCGGGAAACGAAGGAGGGGAAGTAGGTCGAACTAAGGCCCCTGGTGGAACGGCCCTCGACGCGATTTTGCGAACAATGACAATTATTCTCCCCCCTCCCAGAGATAATCCGCGTAGGGTCCTCAAACATCTCCGAAAACAGTTGTCCGGGTTGGGGTGGGAAACGGATCAGTCGCGTGCGTTCCTCTGTCTATCGGTACACAAGTTATTTGTGAGCGTGAAAAATGCATGCCTTTCGGCTATCTTCTGTTGTTAATTAATTTCGACAGCTAAACGCTTTGTCGTTTGACACGCGGCGAATCGAACGGCGCCGTAAAAACTTACCGTAAAAAAAAAAACAAAAAACAACAACTAACATTCCAGTCGCATTCATTCTGTCACGCGCGTACCCAACAAAAATAGTTTACTGCTTTTTTTTCAAATGTAGTACAATGCTTCCCATTGTCCTCGGGAAAATACATGCACCATGAAACACAAAATGCAGTGGGAAAACACGAGAATTTAGCCACCAGCAGTGTTTGAAACTGCGCCTACGCAGGCTGCGCCTGTGTAGGCGCAGCCTGTAAAAGTATACAAAAGTAATGCGAAAGTAATGTCATTACTTTTAAAAGTAATTTGTAATGGTAATTAATTACTTTCTGGCTTTGGTAATTTGTAATGTAATTTAATTACATTTCAGCAATTTTCAGCAAAGTAAGTAGTAATGTAATTTAATTACAAAATATGAGTAATTTGGCCAGCTCTGCTGGCAGGCCAAATGTAAAGAATACAAGGACACCGAAAGACAAAGGTACAAAATTAATACCATCGGCAACAACCACACCAATGCAGCCTCTGTAACGGTCAGCTGTACATGTTTTCGCGCGGGCGATGGTGATGCCATATGACATACCGAAACGTGGATGAGGCGTACGCGCTAAAAAGGCCGAAAATGAGGGAAATTGAGCTTCATTGCGATTGCTGTAGTAAAAATCCTCGCTTACCATGAATAAAATAATATTATGGCATGCAGCCATCACTTAACGCGCAATCTCTCTTTAAAATTTGTTTTGTTTCTTAAGCGCGTCTGGCTACGTTGGGTAGACGCTTCGGAAACGGAAACCCGAAGCGCTGCCCGGTAGCGCTGCGTGTGGTTTGACTGGGCGCACGCATCTGGCTGAACGCGCGCGCCAAGCCGAGACGTGTGTCTAGACGCCCGGAAAAACGCGCCATGTGGGCTAGCCTTTACGAACCACCGTCCGTCCGCCTCTGTACCGTCATTTTTTTGTCTTTCTGACCACACTCAAACATTTTTACACTTTGTAAAAATAGTGAATTTATGTAATTATGAAATTGACACCATTTGAGCGTCTTTCATAAATTTATTTCGCCGTCCAGGATAACTATATTTAGCGTCAATATTAACAAGATGCAGGATAACACGTTGGCGAAGTTTGAAAGTTCTAGTGTTTATAAATTCATAGAAAGCAATTAATAAAATTAAAGTATCTTTGCGGAAGGAGATATGATTGTGATTTTTAGAGCGCAGCTCTTAGGGGCCCGTTCCCGGCTTGAGCGGCGTCGCCGTCGGCGTAACCAAGGTCACCCCAAGGTCACGTGACCCCCCAACGTCATTCCAAGGTCACCCCAAGGTCACGTGACCCCCCCCCGAGGTCACGTGACCCCCTCCTTTGAGGTCACGTGACCCCCCGAAGTCACGTGACACCCCCGAGGTCACGTGACCCCCAGGTTCACGTGACCTCGGGGGGTATCACGTGACTTCGGGGGAGGTCATTGTGATACCCCCAGGGTCACGTGACCCCCCCCCGCCGAGGTCACGTGACCTCCCCGATGACGGCATCGTCACTGATGACGTCACCGGCATCCGCGTCGTCATCATTTCACTGATGACGTCACCAGCGACGTCACTAATAACGTCACCAGTGACGTCACTGATGACGTCACCAGCAACCATATCGTCATCGTCATCATCAATGATGACGTCATCAGTGACGTCACTGATGACGTCCCCGGCATCTGCATCGTGATCGCCATCATCACTGATGATGTCATCAGTGATGTCATTGATGACATCACCGGCATCCGCATCGTCATCATAATCATCACGGGTGACGTCATCAGTGATGTCACTGATGACGTCACTGACATACGCATCGTCATCATCGCTGATGACGTCATCAGTGACATCACTGATGACGTCATCGGAATCCGCATCGTCATCGTCACTGATGACGTCATCAGTGACGTCACTGATGGCATCATCGGCATCGTCACGTGACCCCCCCAAGTCACTTGACGCCCCCTCCAGTATACCCTTCCCTCCTCCTCCTCAAGAGCTGCGCTCTAATTTGGTGTTACAGGGAGTTGTAAACGGCTTTCACTTTTTTTTCTAGAAATTAACAACTTCGATACTTAATGATAAATCTTTTGAGTCAATGCTCCTTATACGCAATAGTAAATATTTCTAGACCGGCAGGCATGACAGTTTCTTTTTTTTTTTGGGGGGGGGGGGGGGGGAAGCGTTATTCAGATGCCAACTTCGCGCAATTCGCAGAAAGCTCTTCGCACTGAGTGTGTGCTTGTAATTTTTTTCCTCAAGGGCAAGTTTTTTTTTTTTTCTCGCAAAACTGATTTCGGTTTTGTCATGATGGGTATTGAGTCTACAAAATATTTTGTTTCGTACAAATTAGAAATGGTTACCGGACGTGGTCGGCCGAACTATTCTGAAAACACCAAGGTAATATTTCGACAACGCAGACGGCACAAAAGCACCAAAGGCGGATTTCGGGGAATCACACTAAATTGTTACATTGGTTTACATTGATCTTGACATTCTCCTTGTATTGGCGTTCAACACACTTCGAAATTTTATTGGAAACGATGGGTAGATAGTAAGATCGAACTCCTGTAGCGTAACGCGTAAAACGTGAGGGAGTAATAAAACGCGGTGTGCTGCGAAGACTTTTTCGATGTACGAAGGGGCGCTTAAAATCATTAGTCCAGAAATGCCGCACAACCACATTTTGCACAAACAGAGAAGATAAATTCGGCATCTGTAGAATTTCAAAAAAATTAATGTCAGGTATAACATCTATCTGATATCCTGCGCTCTTCAAAAACTCTTTTAATATGAGGTCACTTTTACTTTGCCCCAGTTCCGCACAATTCCCAAACACTGTAATACAATAGACAAGTCAGCTATAACCATGGAAATGCGATTGACTTTCTTACGAAGAATAGCATGAACACTTTATGATTAAAAAATGAAAGCCGTTTACAACTCCCTGTAACGCCGAATTAGAGCGCAGCTCCTGAGGTGTAGGAAGGGAAGGCACGGAGAGGGGGCCATGCCCCTCCTCCTCTCCTGCTCGGCTCCCATTTAGGGGAAAGTTTCCCGGTAAATTTAGCGGAAATATTTCCCGCTAAATTTAGCGGGGATTTTTTTTCGATAAATTTTTCGGGGAGCTTTTTCAGCTAAATTTGGCAGAAAAGTTTGTCAGCTAAATTTGGTGAGAAAACGTTTTCCGCTAAATTTGGCGGGAAATTTTTCCGCTAGATCTAGTGGAAAATTTTTACCGCTAAAATTAGCGGGGAAATTTTCCGCTAAATTTTTCGGTGAATTTTTCCTGCTAAATTTAGTGGGGAAAATTTTGGCTAAATTTAGCGGGGAATTTTTTCCATTAAATTTAGCGGAGAAATTCTTCCAGTAATTTTAGCGAGAAAATTACTCCGGTAGATTGAGCAGGGAAATTTTCCCGCTAAATTTACCGGGGAAAATTTTCCTCTAAATTTAGCGGGGAAATTTACCCATCATGCACCGCGCGGTTACGCCGACGCCGCTCAAGCCGGAAACGGGCGCCTAAGAGCTGTGCTTTAAAAGTGTACAGCTAACCGCTAATGAAAAATACACCAGGCAATCCTGGGGTGACATCAGAGAATCCTGACGTGACACCAGAATACCTGGTGTGCCCACCAGCAATGCTGGTGTAGCGAGCACACCAGCCTGGTGTGCCCACCAAAAATGCTGGTGTACCCGCACACCAGCCGGTTGGGCACACCAAGAGGTCTGGTGTCATATTACAAGGGCTCATGTGCCCACCAGGCAGCCTGGTGTGCACACCATGCATTTTGATGTGACACCAGAGTTGTGTTCTTGTTTACTTCCCCCCTTCCGTCCCCCGTCTGCGAGCGTGTTTTATATTACTTTGTGTGCCGAGCACTGCCGACCCGTCCCCCGACGTGGTGCCGTGTTTCCTCCCGTCTTGGTGGTCGCCGGAGACCCCGCGGTGGGCTCCTTTGTGCTCAAGAAGGGTCCGCCTCGTCCCGAGCACTTTCTGGGGCGCCCTTGAGCAGCTTGGGGCGCTCGCAGGCTCGCCTCTTTGAGGGTTTCCCTTTCCTTTTCCGCCGGTATTCTTGTTTAAGTTAGAGAAAATAAAGGAGTCTTCTTTGTGAGTCGAAGCCTAAAAAATGTGTGTTGGTGAGCTTTCCTGACTTCCGACGAGCTTGGTTTCGTAGCAAAACAGCAAAGAAAGCTAGTAATTATTACAGTTTTTGGTGCCGAAAACCAGGAATTAGCGGCCGGATCATGCCTACTACGAGCGAGGAGGGCGTCGACCGCATGAAGCGAAAGAAGATTACCCTGGGAGCCGTCACAACAAATATCATCAGCCAGATTGGCGTCCTGCTGGCCACGGATCCAACCGACATCGGTGAGCTCAAAGAAACATTTGATATTCTTCTACTTAAGCAGGCTTCCCTGAATGAGCTGGACAAGAAAATTGAGTCATCTGCCGAATATGATGCCTTAGAAGAGGAGATTCTCGCGCGGAGCGGTACCCGGAACGAATCACCGTACCTAAGACACGAGTCAACCGCAAGCTGAAAGGCCAAGAATTGCGAAACGACAGGGCGTCCGGTTCTTCGACGCAAGGCAGTGGCTGCGGACAAACCCCAGTTGATCACGGCCAACTCCCTAGAACAGTAAAGCTTCCGAAGCTTTACTATTCCGCTTTTTTGAATAAACTAATTATGACAGCAGTGTTGTGTTCAAACTTATCTTTGTACCTTTTTTTTAGTAAAGCAACACCCAGTCAACTGGTGCTCTGGTATCACACCACAACAAAACCTGATGTCCTACCAGAACACCAGATTGCTGGCGTCACATCAGAACACGAGATTGCTGGTATCACACCAACACACCAAATTTCTGGTAACACACCAGATTTCTGGTGTCACAACAGAACAACAAATTGCTGATGTGAAAATGTCCCAATTCACATCTGTGAAATAGTCCCGTGTAACATCAAGTCACACCAGCCCTCGGCTTGCTGTATTTTTCGCTAAGGACACTCCGAAGTTTCCCACGAACGGAAGACGAATGCGAGCATCATAACATGTCAGAATCAAATAACACGTCTAAATATTGCACGTGATCAACATACGCGAGGTAAAGACACAACCAAGACAACTCGAGTAGTATAATACTACTGTCAAGTCAAGGTTCACATTTTGCTGTAGGTTCCTGAAGAAGACCAGTTTCGTCTTCGACGCACTGATTATAAATAAATTCTCGCCGAACCAGGTCATTATTCGCTTCGCGTCATCTTGCAATAGCCCTACGGCATTATCATATCCGAGACGATATGATACTTGTGCGGTGTCGTCTCCATATTGAAAAATGGCACAACTAGATACTCTGTTGGAAATCTCGTTCGCATAGAGGTTGAAAAGTAACGGTGACAAGACGGATCCCTGGGGGACACCACCAATATCATTACCTGTGCACTTTTCAAATGCCCGACAGATACTATTTGGGAGCGATCGATAAAACGTTTTCCCGTATATAGAAAAAGGGGTCACGGAAGCTGGAATCATAGTTTCTGAAGGAGCTAGTTGTGGATAACCGCATCGAAGGATTTCGCTATGCCCAAGAAAATGGCACAGGAAAAAAGGTTGCTTTCAAATGCGCTATGAATTAAATCAAAAAAGCCTTCAAGCAGCAGCTGTGTGCTTCTTCCTGCCACGAAGCCATCGTGACTACGGGAAAGAACGTCAGAGCTATCATTGTAACTAGACATCACAATGAACAGATGTTTTTTCAAGTATTTCCTTGATGCATGGCAGGAATAAGATATGGCGGTAACATGCGCGCTTATCTGCCGTTCTTCACTTAAAAATCGGCTTAACGAGCGCCTTTTTGAGCTCTGCATTCATGACACCGGACAACAACAAACTACTATGCATACAAGGGCCTCTTCGATAGCCTCAAAGTTTAGACACAAATCGCCAACCCGGATGTTATCATCCCCAGGCGCCTTGTTGCTTCTTATACAAAATACAATGGAGCGCAATGTGCATAGGTCAAGAGGCGGTAAACACGCAGAGGTCGCCATTCTAAGGTCACCACTTAAATTGGCTGACACATCCCCATGATATCTTGCAGTACCTGACGATGCCAAAAAGCTTGTTGTAAACATTTGCGACTCATTGCAAATCAATTCCGAACTGCCTCCGCACAGAGTCGATGACTGGTTCTTGCACATACAAATTCCGCCCTGAACTTGTTATTTTACGCACGGCGACAACGCACCCATATTGTTTCCTTGGTTTTAATGGCAACAATAATATCACTATTAAACTAAGCTTGTATGAACTTTGCTGAAAGTTACCTCGTTTTTTTTAAATCAGTAGAATAACTGTCAGCTCACCCTCTACTCCACTACAGGGAAGTGAAGAAAAGTTCCTGCGAGTCCGAAACGTCCGTGATCGTACAGCAAGATCAAGAAAACAGAAAATTAATAAGACCTGTAAAGACAGCCACAACACCGGAAGAAGAAGCAGAAAATCAATAAACTTTTGGTAGTCCAGCGATCAGATGTCTTTTCTCCTATCTGCTCGTATTTATTCTGTAAGTTGATCTGGTTCTGCAGTCTAAATATGAAGAACCAACTAGCTCAGCTCCGTCCCATTGTATGTTGATTCTAGGCACAGACCAAGGTGCAACTCTGACTTTACGCCGCTGCGATGGTGCTGCCGTCAGGGTAATTCATACATAGACGCTTCAATTTTTTGAGTGTTGATCTGTGCTTGCGCAGTACCCGCAGCTGATCTGGGCAAACATAAACTTGTTTCCAAACAAGTGAATCGGTGTTTAGCTTTCATAATTCGGATAACACAACGAACTACTTTCATAACACTAGTTGTAGAATAAATCCAACATGAGTCAAGCAAAGCCGGCTATCAAATGTGTGCGTTGTCAATCAGATAATTGTTGACACTCTGCCAGGTTCTGCGTGTCAACAGCTGCAATGTTGTTGTTTTGTTGCGAATAAGTTTTTCTTTATATGGAGCTTAGACGGCTATATCCCTTCATATACAAAAAGCCACGGTATAGAACGGACATGCCATGGCAACTTAAAGCGACTGACATAGGCAGACCTTCAAACCACTAGGTGTTGGCCGCATGGCACTGACATATCACGGAGTATTTGTGATGTGCACGTGTTGTCGTAAGGATATCTTTCATTGTACCTTGGCTCACTCCTTACGGGCGCACACACTGCACAGTGATTGATATATTATTACTCAAACAACATACGTAACACAGGGGACACTGAACACGCTGATCACTTCTCGGTACAGGCTCAACAAGTTGGCACTCGTTCACTCGCACGAAGTGACCTTGCGGAAAGTCCTCCCTTAGAAATTCAAATTTGGGGGTTTTACGTGCCAAACCAACGACGGGCATCTAGCACGCCCCAGCGGAGGACTGAGGATTAATTTCGACCACCTGGGGATCTTTTGACGTGCAACCGAAAGCTCGGTTACACGTCGTCTTCTCCGCAATAAGCCTCCGTCAGATTGCGGGCACCTCGGCCGGGATTCGAACCCGCCACATGGGGAAAGGCCTCCCTGAGGACCGTCATTTTGCACTCAGAGAAGTCATGAACGGAGCAAAGGAATGAGGCATTATGTTCTGAATCCGCAGGTCAGCATCACGGATCTTTGAAAGAAGGCTCACAGCTGTAAATATCACCACCACCAAAATATACTATTGCGCGATCAGCAGGTAGAAGATAGTTACTTTTCATGCAAACTTACGACAACAAATTGCACCTCAACTAATCGTACCAGACACTATCGCGTTCCGGTGCCGGGTTAAGCGCACAGTAGTGAAACTCGGTACATACGATCGTTACGTTCAGGGCGTAGTAGCGTTCCTAAACCAGTAGGCCGCCACCATGAGGCGCGTTTCGTTTTCAGAGGGAATCTTTGTGGCAACCTCGATGTCGTTAACCCATCCTGATACATGGCAAGATTATTTTCAAGTATAAATAATTCTACTGTTCATAACACGTAATTCGCAAGTGGCGCGTGCTTGCCTCCTGTGGTAAGCGAAGGAACCCGCAAAAAACGCGATCCTATCACGAGCATGTCGTGAGCGCTCCCCAACCCTAAAACTGCTCGCGAATGCGCGTATCTTTTGCCCAAAGCTTGTTTAACGTTGAAACAACAAATTCGTATATGAAGTACCGGTAATGCCGCTAATATCGCGACTCTCCAGTAGCCTTCCTCTGTTCTGGCTTTTTTGTCCTCCGTTGAGGAGATGCGAACCCGGCGATCATCTAGGCGCTCGCCGATCGTGGTCGTGACGGCGTGGAGCGCCCGAGACACCGTACTTTGGCGCACCACCAGGTGTTCCTGGCTGGCCAGCGTCTTCTGAAATCCGCCAGCCGCGTGTAATCCCAGGGCACCTAACACTGCTTGTCCTACACTGATTACACACAGTCATCCGATCCGGGTGATGAACGAAGCGGTGCTCATCGCACAGCCGCCTCGTCGCGCCCTTGGTGAGCCGGTAGCATGCCACAAAGCTGTCCTCGGAGAGTAGGAAAACGTCGCGGTATTCCCGAAAAATTACCTTCGCACGTTGAGTGACAAGCCTAGCTCAACAATGTTCCACCATCTTTAGCGGTGGACTTATCAACTTTCAAATCCCAGGGGGTAAAAGTTATCTTAAAAAAAAACAAAAAACACTGTCATGACGAGATTTTGAGCTCACGCAGTGTGTAGAATTTTGACGAACATGCAGAAAACTTCATCGCCAGAAGTACTCTGACATAAAATCTCATCCCGATGTGCAGCAGCCAATGTCGACTGATTAAGTTTTCTTTAAAATAATGTTTGCGCCACCAGGATAGTCGAACAGAGCCACAGTTGACTTGACGCTATTAGCTCTTAGCCAACATATGGGAATTGAGAACGTGAATTCCCTTAGTGCTCTGGCGAAAACAGCCGCGATCACCTCAATCCCATAACGTCTACTTTATCCGCAAGCGAGCGAACAGTTGCCTGATAATAAGGCGAGCAACAATACGTTTCATGCAGATTTTAATTGTTACTAGCAGTGGTGAATGCCGTACCGTAGTGACTTCCAAGCAGTCGGAAACACAAGGGTTCCTGTAACAACACCCAGGTGTTGTTACAGGCAATGCGAGCATAAATAAGCACAACACATGACGTTGCGTTGCCGTCGTTGCCGCTTACAGCTGTGGACAACATAATTGAATTCGGGCCCTGCACAACATCTGCGGGTCGAATGATGTTTGAGCAACGCCGGACGCGGGTAGGTTTTCAAATGTCAAGGTGCAAAACCTTTACTCCGGAGCGAAAACAAGAAACACGGCCGCGGGAAGGTGCGGACGTGGCCAAGATGCTGCGGGCGCATCAGAAGTCGGAGCCGGCAGCGCTTCGCTATGCGGCATAACATGGACGCTTTCGTTAGTGAACTGCCAACCAGCTGCCAAGTCGGAGCGGCGCGCCGGCTTTAAGGGTCGCACGCTCCCAATGCGAGGCTATGGTACAACCCAGCGTCCAGCTCTGGAGCCTAGCGCGTGCATGATATATGCGTTGGAATGCAAGCAATGCAACTACCGTACGCAGGACCACTTCACATGGCACCTGCCAGAAGCTTTGCGGTGGAACATTCAATAATCACTGCCATAACAAGAACCGCTCGGCGAGCCTTTCGCTCAGTGTCAGAAGCATATCTTTACAAACAACGACGTTACTGGTAACACATATAGTTAAGACAGCTGCAAACTACCAGAGTAGTTAGAATATTAAATGACTAACGAGCACAATAACTTTACGATTGCTTTTAATTAAAATGGAGAACTTTTCCGCTTGAAGACACAACTTTTATTATTACATTGACTATATTGTAGCAGTACGACTTTAGGCATCTGTCAAGACTGTATTTACGAATTATATTTAATAACTGTTCATTAATTATATTTTATTTTCTCTTTAGGCATGCCAACTGTCACTGAAATTTAGATACTTTCCAGTGAGTCACTTTCGCTGCGAGTGACTACTTGGCATGAAAATTTTCAGACGCGTATACTATATTTGCAGAACGCTATTCAATAGATGAAATAATGAAATAAAGCCTAGCTCTATATTACCCTTTTCATTTGGCTTCTTATATGTACCGAGTTGAACTACGCCATAATGTTGCCTTGGTGTGCGCATTAATGCTAGTCATTTATGTGTGTTTACTGCAGCGTTTTAGGCAAGAGAAACTATCAGAACTGAGGGAACATTAGCCAAGCCCATCACCGGAGGGATTGCTCCAAGTAACATCACCCAGTGTTTATTGAGTTTGTCAACTATCGTGCCCGTGACTATAAGGGAAGTATAGTAGACTAAGGAATGTAACTAATAACATCCACTTCCGCGATCTTGAAAACAAGTTGTATCACGTTTTCTACATTCAAGTCGCACCAAAAAATATATTGAGAGAGGCGGGTATTGGGAAATATAGCCAGAGAGCCTACACATATTTAAATATTCGATGACTCCTACAGACGTTGTGGCGCTTGTTTACGAGAGATGCGTTTTGAATATAAACATTTTGTGTTCTCATAATATTGAAATGTTAATATTTTCGGGAACCGTTTTTGTTTCGTTTAAAAAATATTTAGTTACGTAATTGGGACCTCAAATTTTGTACCTGTTTTAGCCATTCAAATATATATATTTTGAGTTGATTCTTCAGGGGCTGAGCTTTTTGGTCGCGCGATGATAGATCGGAGTAACTCTAAGCAAATTGCACTTTCCTTTTCTTGTCCCACTGAACAATGTTTACGGCTTCAAGCTTAGTTTATTGGATACATTTATTGGCTCAATTTAGCGAATAAATGTGATCTGACAAACTTAGCGTGACAAGTGAGTCCACATTAGATCCCAGTGCCTCCTGGCGTCACTTTTTTTCCACTAAATTTAGCAGGAAAATTATGACGTGAAGTTATGTTAGGTGGAGTGTTTCCCCGCTAATTTAAGCACATAACTATGTTCGCCCAAAATATAAGAAAAGCTATAATGTCACGTGACATAATGTCACACGAGCTTGCGTGACTATGTGATGTCACATTGTGACTTCAGATCGGATTCCTCTTTAAATTTAGCAAAGAATGTTGTCTGCCAAATCAAATTTTGGAGTCTTTCCGCTCCGTTTTTCGGGAGGCGTTCCTTCCTAATAATGCCAAAAAAGTGTGATGTCAAGTGACGAGGAAACGTGAGAGTGATTCACTGGTGTGAATCAGTCTCACGTTCACCACTTTCAGCGGGAAGTGTTTCCCGTTAAGTTTAGCGGGTCACAACACTACACGATATAGGAAACCCACCCCATGATCCACGGCAAAACCTCGCCAATAGCGGCTCTCACCGTGAAACTGCATGGCGGAAGGAGAACGGGGAGCCATTCAAAACGTTGGTTTACAAAAGAAGTTCTCACAGTCTTCGCGCACTAAATTATCTTAAACATTGATGGTCCTTAGTGAAGTATAAGCTATCACTGGTTATAACCTTGACTCCAGTGTTATAACTTACGCGACAATGTATGCTTTCATAATATTATTTTCCTTTGGCAATATGAAAGGGATTTGAAAAATGTACTGACTAAGTGCATTACCTAATAAGCATTTTTACCTCAAGTGCTCTTTTAGAGATTCCAATATATACAAAAATGTTTTTCACAGCATTTTACATAGATTTTAAATCCGGTTTTCGTCCAACGAATTAAGCGTCACTGCTAAACTTAACAATTTGGTAATACACATGTCATCTTCCTGAAAATAAGACGTGAGTTTATCCTTCTGCAGGGGATAGAATATCCGCTTTTAATCGTTTTCAACATAATATATATTCCCGGTTTTTAATGGATGGGATAAGCTTTGCTGGATATTATGTCTTTCTTCTGAGTATACTGCAGCCAATAATTCTATTATGTAACTCGCTATCTTGCAAATTAATAATTAAAGTGTTGCTGTATTGGGGGGGGGGGAGCACACGGGTAAGTAATAACAAAGGTGAATAACAACGGAGTTAAAGCAGTCCTCCAATCCGCCAAATAACAATGCATAAAGTTAATTGCGTTCATAGGCTCTATTCATCGGCCTAAGACTAACACGGAACACAAATGTGTACACGGAAGTAAACATTGTAACATTACTCCCCAGGATCGCTTCAAAAATAATGTTTTTTTAGTAAGTTTATTCTTAGAAGGTGATAAATATTGTAGAGTGTGTAACGTGGAGATGTTCAGTTGTTGCTGGCAGGACGGAGATTGACGTCATCAAGCGTCAAAGATACGTTTTCAAGAATACTCCTCGTATGTATACTTGTGCATTTTAATATTAGTCGTTTGCTTTTACCTTTTAGTAATATTGCGAACTTTCGATGTGCAATTGGGGACGTCAATTCTAGATATTTGTCCCGTGTAATTTACTGATTGTGTCTCTAATCTGGAGGACCTGAATTTTTAGAGTTGATTGCCGGTGTAATTAACCTTTTAAAAAAGCATTTTAGAAGGAGAATGTGGAGGAAGTTAAAATATTGGTTTAAAAATTAAAAACTTGCAGTCCTTACTATTCTTCCAAATGTAGCTGAGAGGGCGCAGGACGTTACAAAATACACCATTTTTGTAACGTCAGAGTGTCAACCGAGTACGATTTAATTGATTGAAAAATGTAATACATAAAACAGAACGCAATTAATGGTTTCGTTTGTTTTCCCGGCGGACGATATAGAATCATTTTGACGATACTACTCCTCGTTTTCTTACGTTTTGTTCAGGAAGTTTGGCTTCAAATCGTCTTCAGTGTAGATTGAGACGTCACAGCTAACTGGCCTAAATCTCAATTGACATTCGTTAAATGTTTTGACGAGTTTTCTGATGAGCTCTTGGTGAACAAGGAGTTCCAGAGAAATAAAAGCAGTGTTTTTCAGCCCGGGTCAGGACACTATACATAGCAGAAAACTCAAACTTTATGAGTATGTGACGCGAACTGTTGGCATGGAAGGCGAAAATTTGACATCATTACGTTAGCTGGATTAAAAGATAATCGAGAAACAGGAAATTTCTCTATGAGCGGGCGTACACCTCAGCCTAATCTCGTCAAAACGAGAAGTTAAATTACGGGCGCCTGTATTATCTATTTCAGTAATCAATCTGTTCATCAAGAAAGAAAACAATATCCGCTTTCTTGCTTAGAACTTTTTTTTTACATAATATAAATCATGTAAGGATAAACAACGCCAGTTCTTGTTTTGACGACATTATGCTTAGGTCAGCTCATAGAAAAATTACGTTTTTCTCATTTATTCGGTTAGTAATCATTATTAGGTTAGATTACAAAACTTGAATATTCGCACACCCTAATGTTGTTTCTTACAGAAGCCTGACGTAGTTTCCTCCATACAAATTACAATTATGCGGCGGGTGATGGTCCATCTGACGCTTGACGGACTGAACGAAAACCCGGCCGCAAGCTTCTTAGTGGAAGGCAATCTAAGTTTTTGGTTCAACGACATAATAGTCTCTTAATCTCTGCGATGAATATAAGTAGACGTAGCTAGAGTAAGTTTTTACCTTTTATGACATTTGGCAAACATTTAAGCAGTTTACTTAGTTCTTCGAACGACGAGGGAAAAGAACAGCTTTAGTACTCTGCATTATGCTAAGGCCAATTTCTGCAAAAAAAATAACCTTTGTCTTTGACTTGTATCAATGTTTAAATGTTTTAATTTTTTAATTTCATTACGTTTTCCAAATAATCTGGAAGTATTGAACGCGAACCTAAGAGATCCGTCGGCAATAATCAGATGAAGTTTAATTCACTTTTCTTTAAATTTTCCTACTTGTCTTAACTTGTTATCGAACTAATCAATGCCACATTTTTTTATTCTAGTTTCTGAGTCTTAGCACAAGGTTTCCAAACGAGCTCGCTCTGGCCATTTATATTCTTGTGATTACAGTGTATTCTGTCATTTCAAAATCAACACAATAAAAGTGACTACCTTGAAATACCCAATGACACTCCCAATCACGTCGCTCTTTTAACCTCTCACATACACACTTGACCCTCGCTCCTGCCGGTTTTATTTCGTCAATTTATTTAATTTGATCTTTTCATTTCCTAGTTTTATCACATGGGCTATAAATGATGGCTTTGGATTATAAAAAAATACAATTATCTTCATGAAAATTTCACTCCTACTTTTTCGATCTTAGAAGCGCATTAAAAGAGCGTACTTTTCTGAGTTTGAGGTGAGTTCAGTTAAACTTGAACGTCACCTTAAGTTTGAATTAAGTTTTATTTTTCGTAACGTGATAACAAAAAAAAAATATTATACCCGAAAGTTCCCCGTATTTGATTTTATTTGTTAAAGGGGCGCTCAAGTGGTTTTCGAGTTCGTGTTTTGGTGATGATAACTGAATTTAGACGCCCAAAGGATCCCCCCCAAAAAAAAAAAAATATAGTCATACGGTGATTATTTCTGTAATAAAAATGTAATTGAAGGCCGCCAAACCTCGTATCCATCCGAAAACGAAACCACTCTCATTGGTCATCGCACGCATATCAAAACGATCTCGGGCCAATGGCGTTGGACGACGTTCCGTCGCGCAGTGATCCCGAGGTAGCCGAACCGGCCAAACTTTCTTGTCATTCGAGCTTCGATCATGGCGGAGTTCTCTACGCTCGAGGACCTGACGCCGTTAGAGGTTGACATTCTTCGGCGGACAGCCGACCTGAGCATGATTTCCTATGCCGCCACACCGACGTGCGATGAGGACGATAGCAGCGCTTCGGAGTCGTGTTCGGGTTCCGGGGACGACGAAACGCAGACCTTTTCGGGCGTTTTTCGATTTGCGGTTGCCGCAAGTCGTAACCAAACCAACGTTTGACATAGCAGCGATCCTCTGGTGCCTCTGGTACGTGATGTCAAACGATGTCGCCACGTTGACTTTCGCCTCGGGAGGACGGGGAAAGCTGGTTCAGACATTTGCAACGAGCGCGTTACCTACGACTGCGTCCGTTGCTACCGTAGCGACCGGAACGACCGCTCTGCGCCGCTCGTACTCACACCTGCAACAAGCGTAGCGGGTCGTCAGCACGGCGACCGCTTCTAAGCCGCCGTCAGCTGTTTCAGCGGCGCCTCTAAAAAGGGGACGCACTGCCACTCAATGCCGTAACAGAATATAAACAGACAGTTTTATATAGCCTAAACCTTTATTATTATTTTTTTCATGATAGGCTTGCAGGGTACAGTGGATAAAAAGAAAGAACAGAAAAGGATGCAGTACGCCGTCTTGGACGATCATGACTCTAATACACGACTTTGCCAATAGTACAAATATCGCCACACGCCTTATCTACGATTATAAAATACGATGTAATCCAAGCAGCGATATAGCAACGTAGAAATATGATTTCGTGATCAGATAGACGTTGCGAGCGTTCAGGATTGCTAACACTAATCACTTTTTTCCCATGATGAAAATGCGTGAAAATTCGCATCCTTTATACAGTACGCGCCAGTCATACCTTGAACTTGAGCACACGCATAAAATGCGCCAAATAAGAAATCCGGGCGATGTTCGAGGACACAAATGCTTAGAAAGCACCACTGTAGTCGAAGTAAACAAACTCGATGGCACGGGCATTTCTGCTGTCTTGCGAGTGCCGGCACGAGCACGACATCGCCGCACGAGTAGGTGGATCTTCCCTTCTAGTACGTGCTGGGTTATCATAGCGACACACGACGAAAATTCACAGTCAAAGATAGCGCTTTTACGCGGAACGATGAGCTTTCACCACGCCGTCCATGTCGACGATCACCACCGACGCCATGTTTGCAGTTCATGATACGTCCGCTTCCGCGCATCCCGAAGGAGGAAGGCAAGGAGAAAACGTAGTCCCTTGTTTGTGAAACGATAATTGCAGATCGCGTATTCTAAACTAGAACTATTTGACGTCTTGTGAAATTATCATGCACAACATATCTCAATGAACTGAAAATTGTTTCTTTAGTAAACTGTGCAAAGGCCGCTGAAATTTTCAAACGTACGATAATTTCATTGGTCGGCGCAGGAACAGAAAAGAGTCCACACGTATTTTATTCCTGCGTGATTAATAGGCGGTCCTGCATTCTAAAACTGAAGATACTCATTCACTGACACTTTGTTAAATGGCCCATGAAACGAATTGTGGACTGGAATAAATAAATTTATATTGGAATTTTACTAATGGCGCATCGTTCAGTGGGCCAAAAGAACAAAGGTAGAAAGCCAGAAGCCCGACTTTTGGTACGAAAAGTTTGAAAAAACAGCGGACTATTTCGTAGATCCTTTTCTTCGTAAGCTCTCTGCCTTTTCAGTATGATACATCGGCGGACCCCACAGCGCGTCACCGGGCACCCACAGCGCGTCATGGGGCCCAAAAGCACGTGCACGGCACCGGACCTCACTTAATCCCTTCACCCCTAAGCTGACATTGTGCTGGAAGCTACGCGCTTGCCGGACCAAACAGCCACTTTCCTTTTATTACCTGACCTCATTCTTTGCGGGTCGGTATGCGCGAGAGAGCGTGATCACGTGGCAAAAGTGTGGCCGGGCCCAACGAGCACGTAGCTTCCACAGCACTGTCAGCTTTGGGGTGAACAGGGTGGGGAAAGCAACTCGTCTGAATTTTGAGCGACGAACTAATCTTCTAGGGGGACACTGGCTGTGTCCGGCAACACAAGCAAGATTCCCAACAAGAGGGGACTCCCCCCTTCCGTCTTCTTGAACAGTTTGGTACAATGCGCGATTTATGAGTTGAGCAGGAAAGCTAAAACAGGAAAAAGTTGGAAAAGCGTTTCATGACTCATTTAACGCCATCACACCAAAAAGTAGCTTCCCCAAAAACCACTTGAGTGCCCCTTTAATATTTTGTCAGTTTTTGTCAAGACCTGTTTCTACTTTCTTACTGGGTGACGTTTTTAGGCAATGAAGAACCAAAGCCAGTCATGTCAGAAGTATATTACTGCGCAGTACAAATTATATTCTGCAAATTATTTTATTGGGGTTCTAAATTTACGCCGCAGTCTCAATTAGAAGATTTACTACCTGTTAACCCTGAGCACTGCGACCGTATGCAATGAAAACCGAGAAGAGGGAATATTTATTAACCAGGTGGTTTCATTGGAAACATAACATGTGTGTCGGGTGAGCATTTTGCCTTTTCGAAGGAATATACATATATATATAAATATATATATATATATATATATATATATATATATATATATATATTAAAGTCCGGGATCATTAGATTGTAATTATTTTTGCATAATTAACTTTTTAATACTGTGTTAAAGGCATGGCTTGAATTAGAAAATTGCTCAGCATCTTCAAAACACTAAATCAACAAATTGCAGAACGATAGAAGGCACGCGAAGCATTTTACGGCTTCCTGAGAAACCGCACAAATTCGAAAGGTTTTTCAGTTTCCGCGTTTGCTATCGGAGCGCATCTCGGCCCCGACGACACCGCGCCCCGTGAAGAAATAGTGCAACCAGCATGGGCGCCCGCAGAACTTTTCCCAAGGGGGTGCATACTTATCCCCCCCTGGGATTGTTGACGATGTTGGCTATTTCTAGCACGTTTCCACGTTACTCTCTACCTGCCTTCACGGCCGCACCCTGGATTTGGGGCTACAAACCACTAATCTCAATGACAATTGCTGGATCGCGCTTCCCGTTCCCGCGAGTGAAGCCTTTCGACGGCCATCTTGCATGTCGAAAAATTGCGTTTTCGGAGCGTTACAGAGGCTGGCGGCAGTGTGCTGAAGACATTTTCTACTCGTTCGTCATCATTCGCCGAAGAAGTTCTTTTAAACCCAGTGTATGCTGTGAGACTTGCCGTTCAGAACGCGTCGAAAGTTTTACGGAAGCGCGGTGCCCAAGTAAAAAAGCACAACGCGTAGAAAGCAAGTTACGTGGGTCTCACGCGCGGCGTAATCAAAACTTTCTTGGCAATTTTTTTTTGGCGTTTAAGTTTTTTTCTAATAACCATTTTTATAACTTTCAGATACTAAAAAGCATGTTGGGAACAGTAAATCCATGGTATTCAGAAGATGTAGTTGGCTTGGGTAGCTAAAAAAACGCCGGTGTACCCTTTAACTGCCGTGGGAACAGCTCCCCCCCCCCTTGCACCCCCCTCAAAATTCCAGAAGGGGAAACTGTTCCCCCCCCCCCCCCCCTTGCACCCTTCCGCGGACGCCCATGGCAACCAGCCACTGCTGCGTCGCGCGATGACAGCGCAGCATAGGTTGCAACTTGCTTGCACTATAGCAAACCGAAACTTAAAACCCGTCGAATTTCTTCGGTTTTTCAGAAAGCTGTAAAATACTTCACGTGCCTTCTATCGTTCTGCAATTTGTTGATTTAGTGTTTTTTCACGATGCTGAGCAATTTTTCAATTGAAACCATGTCCTTCAACACAGTATTAAAAAAGGTAATTACGCAAAAATAATTAAGAATCTAATTATCCCGGACTTTAAAAATTTTCCTATATAGGCCCCGGGTCCAGGACCAAAACGACACAAGTCTTTTGTTGCGACGCGTAGTTTTCGCAATACCGAATTTGTCCACCTTTCGTGAAACACTCTGTATATATACAGTCCTCGTAGATACGCACATTGGGGTTTAGAAAACGACTCCATTCAGTTTGGAGCCCCGCACACTCCCACGGTAGATGTCGGACCGTAGGGGGAACGCCTGTAGAACATGTAGAGCAGGTCACCGCCGGGCTGAGAGCCTCGGTTGACTGCGCTGACTCGGAGTGGGAACTCGTGTGTGAGGTAAATGTATCGCCTGAGTATTCTGTAGCAGGCGGGCGCCCTCTCTTGGGGGTGTAGGTTCTCCATTGGGCCAGGACGTCTTCAATAAGGGCCGCCCCTGTGCGTGCTTTATGAATGAGCACGTGAGCACCTCTAGGCAGACCTCTCGGTAGGGGTGAAGGATTGGCTGGGGTCTGCTCCTTGAAGGCCAGTTCAGACACTTGCGTTCGACTGCGGTGCGTTCGGTTACGGAAGCGCGACTGCGGAACGATGCGGAGTGCGCTTGCGGATGGCTTGTACACACAGTTGCGTCGAAGCGCCGTCCGCCGCAGTCAAGAGCCAATAGGAGCTTGCTATCGGCTCTTGCGGCGCACCAATCGAAACCACGACTGGCAGCGAATGAAGTCAAGCAACTATGATCACAACGAACATAGCGGCGTCCGAGCGTCGGTATAGCCGCGACTTCTCCGTGTTCGTCGGGGTTGTCGAGACTGGAAGAAACAGAAAACCTGAGAAATCTCTTCCTAGATGCGTGCGGTCATACATTGCACAGGCGGGCAGTGAGGCGAACTGGCCCCTGGTTGTGCGGGCTACCACCGCGATGATTTTGCTCCAGCGGCGACGCCACCCCGGCCGCGAGTGGGTGCGCTCACTCCTGCGCTCCCGCGAAACTTTCGGGGAGTACCACCATCTGGTGCGCGACACGCGCCTGGACAACCGGCCAGGACTTATTTTAATACTTCCGTATGACGAGGCAGAGGTGAGTACGTAGAAGAAACTTCAGAAGCAGACGAAGAAGCAGACGTCCCCGACCGGAAAAACGGGACGAACCGGATGTAGTTGCCAGCGCCGCGCATTCGCTTCGGAAAGTTGAGCCTGGCCCAACTCTGTTGCGGTGCGTTGCTGAACGCCATGCGTCATCGGTTGCTAAGCGACCCGCTTCTGCAGTCGACCGCAAGCATGCCGTTCCGCACTGGAGCGCAGTCAAACGCAAGTGTCTGAACCGGCCTTGAGACTAAGGCGATCCGCCTTCTTGTCTGCGGCCTTTTTTTCCCAGTGATCTGGGTCGAGTAGTGCAGGTGGGACCGAAATATCCTGGTCGGAGCGGATTCTCGACTGCGCGCTCGCACACGCATGAGCGGCCTCATTGCCTCGGCCGCCCACGTGTCCCGGTACCCGATCCACCCGCGCCTCTATGTTATGGGTGGAGAGCAGTTCAGCGCATAGAGTCTTAATGCGCTGGCAGAGGGAGCCCTGACGTGGTGTGAGCCCAAGCCTAGTGACGGACTCTCTGCTGTCCGTATAAACCAGAACCCAGATTGGTTCAGGGGAGCTGACTTGTGGTCTGTTGGCCTTCAGATGGGCTAGTGCCAGATGAATGGCATCTAGTTCAAGGCAACAGGTGCTGAGGTCTTGTGAGTAGTGGTATGTCTCGGCATGAGCGCGATTGCCGGTGACCCAGGCAAGGGTGGCTCGTTGGGTGGTTTCACACCAGGCAATGTCGGTAAAGATTGGTGTTCTATCTTTGCGGTCGGCTAGGGATGCTCTTTTCTCTCGATGCTCTTCCCGGCTGGTTCTTCGGGTGAGAGGCTTGGGGAGACACACCATGAAGTCTTCCCATGGAGGGAGACTCTTGAGGATTGCCCCCCAAGACCAGTGCCTGTGCGAAAGAGACGCTGCTGTCTCTCTGAAACTTCGCGCGCACGACGGGCATTGACCGAAGGATATAACCTTAATTTTCGTTTTCTTTAATCCCCCCTATCAACCGTCACCTCCATGCCGTCGCGCCATCCTTATCTTAATAAAGAGTAACAACAACAACAACAATATATATATATATATATATATATATGTATCACCTTTTTTTTATTTGGTCAGATTTGTTAAAAAAAAAAACGTGAAAGCTACACTAATGCGGTTTGTGCAGGTGGATTATACGGCCAGGCGGACATTATGTGGGGGCTAATCTTTGCGATAAGTCCGCTAATTAATTAAGATTCGTTAATTAACTTTTTATGTAGTGGAAATAGACATATGCTTCTAATTAGAAACTTAGGAGCGTCATCTAAATCCCCTAAATCAGTAATTTTCAGAAAGACTTTGAGCGCGTGAGAAGCGTAGTAGCGCACTAAAGTTACTAGTCGTGGAGTGGGTACAAGCAGTGTTGTGCCCGTTACCGAAAAAAACTAACGAAATAGCGTTACTCGTTAGTTTGGTCAAAATTAACACATTATTGAGCTACGTCCCTTTTTTACAAACGTAACAATATACCGTTACCGTTACTTTTTTCAAAATAACGAACGTTACTTTTAAGTTACTTTTGCGTTCCAGTACATACGTTTGGCAGAGATGTGTTTGCTTACAAACATGCCTTCGGACTCGTGAAAGAGAAAACTGTCACGAGACCAATAGAAAGTCAATCGGCTTTTATAAACTACAGCATGCAAACGGGGACCACTGGAACACAACCAGCCCACCAACACCCCTCATCTTTATGCCGGTTTTAGTAACAGTCCGGTTCATACTATTACCAGAGACTGATTTACTTCACTACATGTGGAACAGGACACCGGTTACCAGCGCAGGGGTTATAATCACTTCCTGCCTCTTACCAGCAGCAGCTCTTAATTTTTCTGCGAAAAAAAAAAAAAGGTTTTGTGTTTGTAAGTTTTCTTTCCAGATTTAAAACTCTTTTTATTTTTTTTTATTATGACCTTAGTGAAGTAAAGACAAATCAAGCGACAGATTCTTCTGTGTACAACAGTGAGTCAGGAACTTTAAGGCAGCGAGGGGGAGACCGAGAGCAAAAAATTTACAAAGGTTGTTGTTGTTTTTTTGTAACTAGAGAAACGAGCGAATTGCTTCGCCACTATTAGCCCCGAGACGTTCGCGTGGCGCCCCCTTACGGCGAACTGGGGTGCCGTCACGGCGAGGAGCGAATTTTTCCCCGACTCGCCCCGCTCCTGCTGTGAAGGCTGTGACGACGCCAGCTGTCGGCGCGCTCGATTCTATTTAATTTTTTTTTTTTTGTGCGTGTTTTTCGTAGGAAGTGTAAATTTTTATATGTGCCTTTGAGGTATGGCCTGTAGCTACAGGCGAAACTTCAAGCAACATTGTAAGCATGGTTGACAGGGAAGGCAACGCATGAATCGCAGCTGGTATATGAAAATAAAAAAAAAATATGGCCACAATTGCAGGAGCATAACTATAGATTTACATCTCGCACAATAAATGCTGCTGATGATCTAAATGAATTGGCAGGTTATGTATAATTTTTTGTATCTCTGTTTTTAAACAAGATCGCCGAAGCAGAAAAGCTGCATGCTGCTCGAGCAACATGCTAAATACAGTCTAGGCCATGGGGAGAGAATCACAAGTAATACAGCCCAAGTGCAGGGGCAAAGTAAAAAAACAAGGAATATGTATTATATACATTGCTCGCATTTTACCTTTGTTGGATTCGGATAGTATTTTAATGGACTACACAGGTGGTACCTGTGGACTTGTTTATATCAACCCTCAAGTAATGTATAACGAACGTAAACGAAGGTGTCTAGCTCGTTATTAGTCCCTTAAGCAGTAAAATTGAGATTTTACTTAAATCGAATTGTGCTGAAGCTAAAATACCAGAAGCTTTTCTCGCGCAGACTGTCGCCTTTCACAGGTTCCACATTTTTTGCTACTAGTGTTGCATCTACCACCGGATAGACGTTCAAATGCTTGCTTTTACTCCTGCTTTCCTCTGTTTTCAGAGAGTCCAGCTGTAGGGAGTTTCGAGGCTGAGGACGCTTTTGGAAACATGCAGCAGTGTCTCTTTTAATTGGAAATGATAATTCAGACTAAGCGGTGTATTTTCCAAATACCCAAGGCTGGAATAAACCTGTCAGGAAAAAGTATGAACATTCCAAATTGCGGCACTATTGCTGTGCATATTTTGGGCAGTTCAATACATATCATACAGGCAATCGAGGGCAATTCGGCCGTTTTTCCTGCTACGATACAAAGTAATTTCCAGTAATTGTGAATCTTGTAAGAAATATGCCTGCATAGTGTATAAACAATATATTTAATTCACGAAGAAGCTACATTTATGTAAAACAACCCTGTTCCACGAGCACTTCAAAGATAATCAGACACAGGGCCTTTAAAACATCTGTGAATCAGCACATGCAGAGTGGCAGCGCAAACTCGGGGTCGCGAGCTAATTTGCCGACCACCCAAAGGCCCATAATATAAATGCCACTTCAAATTCCTTGAAAGCGGGATGTAATATTGTCATAAATCATGAACATGCAAGGAACAGAATTCTAGCGTCTGAAACACTTGCGCCACCGGTTCACCGATCCCTCGCAAAATTGCCTTGGTTCGTGTGGACGGACGGGGAGGTTCATCGGCGGAATTGCCTCCGCCGATAGCTTTCTGGATTTGTAACCCAATATTAAAGGTAAAAGGGGCAAGCAGGCTTATGAAATGTACGGAAGCACGTCAATATCGGCCTAACGCAACGTCTTGTAAACCGGGTAAACGAAGTGCAGCTCCTCGAAGATCTTGTGGCACAGAACGCCAAACCAGGAAACCGGTGCTGGGAAGCGAGCCGATGCGAGATCGCGGAGCGGAGTCATCCCCCTGACGTCACAGTACACCTCGTCCCCTAATCAGGGCGCGGCGACCGCAGCGACGCTTGTGTTCGCTCTCGGTTTTAATATAGTCGGTTACAAGTCAAGAAGGTAGGAGAAGCTCCTCCCATGAGCGTGATGCGCCCGTTTTTAAATCCATCCGCAGTCGAAAGAATAGTTCTCTGGAAACTCCCCTTGTTCCGCTTCAGTGAATAGATAATGGCTAAAGAGTGATGCCAACCTGTCTCCGACCCCCCCCCCCCCCCCTTCCTTTGTATTCATCGAAAAAGAAACCGAGCCCCTAAAAGCATCTTTTCCATTCATCGGAGCGGCAACCTAACCCCCCAAAATCGTTTTTGTTTCCATAGGAGGAGCGGAATTCTAATCTCCCTCTCGTGGCTTCCACAACGCTAAGTCATAGTCGAAAGATAAAGCAAATATTCACAGGAAGGCAAAACCCTTTCCCGCGTTGGCCACGACGTCACGAAGACGATGGGACGCTATTGGATGCGGAGGTGGCGGAGGGATATATGAATACCGTTGGGGGGCATTTGCCGCTACCCTCTTGACCGGTAACTTACAATAGTTGTCCACTGTTTTAAACGAACGTCTCCCCCCCCCCCTCCCCCCCCCCCCCCTCGCGGTTCATCTCTGCAGCACAAAGCAGAGGGGGAAGAGGAGGGAGGGGAGGGGAGAAGGGCTGTAACGCAGTCGTTCGTTCAAGCTTTGTGAATGGTGGCACTATGAAAAAAAAAAAAAGAAAAAGGGAGGACGAACGAAGTTAGCTGGTAGCCGAAGATTTGTTTCGCTGTTTCGCATTCGAGAAGAGAGATAATGTCGCATTTTAACGAAGATCTCTTTTGGTCAATTTTTTTTCTTTTTTTAAAGTTTACTGTGACAGATGCTGGTTCCGTGCAGCGATAAGCTTGTGCAGGATTTTGAGATGGATGGGTGAATAGATGGACTGATAAGTGGAAAAAGCACCCTTTTAAAGAAATCGCAGGTTCAGAAGTTTTAGCAGCAAGATACGGCATTGCCTGGGCATTGCGTGCTCGAGCGCAAGTAGTTGCCCCTTGAGCAGAGAAGCTAGATCCTCCATTGAGCTTAGTGGCGTAAATTTAGTTCCCTTAACGTCCCCAGTTTTATGCACAAGATTGGCTATTCTAAGCGTTAGATCAGGCGTCGTGACCTTTTCCCCAATACCTAATGTATTTCACCAGTTTTGGTCAAAAGTAACGAGTAACGCAATTTGATAGCCGATACCGTAAAAAAAGTAACGAAAATATTTTACTCGTTAGCCGTTCAGAATACTAACGAGCACGTTACTGTGTTAGCGAAAAATGTAACCCGTTACCAGTAACGTCGTTACTAGTAACGCGTTACCTCCAACACTGCCACGGGGGTGGCTCAAGGAGCCCGACCGACTTCACCCTTTCAACCCCCTCGCCCGAAAGCCTGAGTTTTGCTGGGACCTCCGATCCCTCTTTCTCATTTATGACGCTTTTCCATGGGCGCACGTCCCTGAATTGTGTGCAGCCTTTCGTCGCGCCGAGAATAATTCCAGTTATGCACGCCCGAAATAAATTTGTTCAGTTTGTGGCTATAACCGATCTAAACCCTTACGTGCACGGGCAAATTCAAATCGAAATAGATTCAATGCAAGTGTTTCTGTCCCTACACTAAAGTTGCTTATATTTCAAATACGGGGCACAAATTTTGATTGTAATTCTCTAATTATTATATAGTCTTATTATAAACTCCACATTCTCGGTCAATCTGCAGTCTCAAACAAATTGTACAAATAGCTTTTTGTTTTTCGATTAGCCTACGTAAAAGTAGCTTTGCCGCGAGCTTTTGATGCACCGCGGAGTGCGAACTATACAGGGGCAAAGAGCAGGCCGAACACGGAAAATCTCGAGGAATAAAAAAGTATTAATTAAAATATGGAAATAACTGAGGCGTGTGCTATTTATTCCTCGGGAACATTAGAATTCATTTTGTCAGTTTGAAGAAATTTAAAGATTGGTCTAAATGGCCCATACAACCCCAATGTAAGAAAAAAAATATCTCGGACCATGAATAAAAAGTATACAATCCCAGGGTTCAAGTACATATTAAGTAAGAGTGTATTTGTGCCCCCTATAGATATCCCGGGGAACTCAACGATTTCTGAAGTAGTTTGGCTGAAGTTATCATTCTACTGCGTTTTCCTAAGAATAGCCAAGATAAAGCGCAAGGGGACCATGTCCAGAAATGATGGGGATGAGTTTCAATAACTTATTGGGCAACATGTGTCTTTAGTAGGTGACAGTTTAATTGTTCAGAGATGGTCCGTCCCACCTCTCTCGACTTTAACATACTGGAAGCTGAAGGTCTGCTCTGCTAGAAAGTGGAAAGAGGTTAGAGGAGCTTTCCCTGAATTCTTCACCCGTGAATTTCTTTTACGTTTGAAAGGTGTAACAAGCATGTTAGGCTTAAATTAAAAAAGGCAGAGCAAATAACTAGCAGGTACACAGATAGGGCCCCTTTTCAATGCTCTGCATAATACGATTTGTTTGCAACCGGATGAAAATTAGGCGCTTTTATTAAGATTACGAATGCCGAAGATACCTTTTACACATGGCGTAGCACTGAAGAACGGTGTAGCAACTAACAGTTCAAAAAAATCCAGGACCATACACCTAAAATGACCGTACTTTAGATCTCCCTGGAAGCACATGACGTGATCCATCGTCAAAGTTATCTGTTCTACTTATTCCGTCATGCACGTAGCAATTCCCGACAGTGTTACTAAGAACACATTACCGTTTTATATATGGCGAGACGACTAGGCATTATTGAGAAAGATATCTTATTCTGAGATGGTCATATCAAGACTGCTTGGGATATATTTTCAAAATGTTAAAATGGTAGTAATTATGGAATGTACCCATATTAGTAAGCACTCAATTGAATGGAACATAATCGCTTAGGTTTGGGGTCAACCACACAAGGTTGCACTTAGAATTTAACATCTCTCACACAAGGCGCTTGCACTTATCGCACACACCATAATCACAGACAGCTTAGCAAAACGCTAGGTGTGGCGAGACCCGAGTGTGTTATTATCATACCCCAGCCAATGATATTACGACATTGGTTGATAGGACATTCAAGTAATAATTAGAGCAGCGTAGCCCCGATGATAATAGGCAACGCGGGTCGCTTCTTAGGCTGATAGTTATCATAGTGAACTTAGATCGAAGAAATGGGGCTATTCGAAGCCTTGAGGACGTTTCCGTGTGGTGAGGGGAAGAGCGGTTGGTGAGGCTGAGCAAAGGCTGGAGACGCTCGGGGCATTCGCCACTTACTTGAAGCTTAAATCGCAAACGCGGCCCAAGAACCACGTGACGCAGATCGAGCAATTAGAATCGCTCTGAATTCTAGGCACGCGAGCGCACACATATTGCGGAGGCACCTTGTGGCAGTGCCTGAAACTTCTAATATCTTAAATATTCTTTTCTTAGTATCCAGACGGGTTCACAGAGGCAATTATACGACGTTAAGCGTCGTCCTTCTTTAACAACCTTCAATAATAATACATCCCTCTTAGTTGTCGTTGGAGCGCTGCAGGGTTGCAAACTGTGGTAATTTGGTTAGTTGGATTTGTTGCGCGATAGGAACCTATGGACAATACGTGCATTTCAATTTTATCTTCCGTGAACATAATTGCTATACATAACCGAATGTGGTTAAAAAAAACGTATACACATATGTATACAGTATTCACGCAGGTGCCATCTGCCTATATGAAGTTAAAAAAAATGTTAAGCATCATTGATGTCATCGTTGTATTAATGGAGGTGCATCGGAAGGTTAACAGAAGTCGGTTAATTAATATAAGCTGTGAAAACCTCTTGTTTTTCAGGGATTGATGGGAACCGAAATGACGATATCTGGAGACATAAGCATAGCGGTGGTCCTTCTTTTTCAAGTTTTATTAAATGTTGAGAGAATGACCTGCGCCGCAAATCCTGAAACAAAATTTTCAATAGACAAGGTAAGTCGAGTTTAAACACGTGTTCCTTAAAGGCATCAAATGAAACCATGGATTGTCTAACCAAAAACATGACTATACATTTTTGCACAATACTCAAGGAACAAGAAAAATGCTGGAAACGTTGATACACACACTGCACGAGGTCACATTTTCTGAATAGAAGATTTGAAATAATAAAAAAAAGTATGTTTTAACAAACGCAGATGTAAAGTTCCATTTGATTTATATTTGTAACTTTTAGAACAGATACGGCTGCGGACGCCATCACGTGAAGCGCTTATAACTTGGTACACACTTGTGACATCTGATGTACTAACCGTTTTAAAAAAAATGAAAACATGCAAGTTACTCGATACCTTGATTTTGATATCTACTTGTGATCTTTTATCCTGATAAGGCGAGTTCACGCACCGCGTGTGCCTTCTTTCTCAGTATCCTCTTTGGTGTTTGTCAACCTTGGCGAAACGTCTGTGGAGAAGGGAAGACAGTGGTTACCATGAAAGTCTTACGAGGAAAAACTAGGTGTCTATGACAGACGAATGCAGGAGAAAAGCTCACTGTCGATAAATTTATCAGAGTAAACCTCAACGAAGAAAATTTCGTCCACTTTTGTGAGGGTCCGTAGTTAAGGTCACCACTATAATGACAGACCCGGTTAAAATATCCCCTCGAATTCAATTTGTTTGCAAATCGTCGCCATTTATAAAGGAAAGGTGGTAACCAGAATAAAATGTTTACCACATAATTTGATGCACTGAATTATTACTTTCCAGCGCATCACTAATTTTGATGGCAGCCTCTCAAATCTGAAAGGAAGTCGAATAAACACTGCCGATTGTTCATTTATTCGAACATTGCCGCGCCGTGTCGCCCTATCAAGGCGGAACGCTCTGCAGTAGTGCTCTTTCTGGTCTTATGAAATCATTTTCCCGTGAGTTCGGCCATATGTAATCCTAAATTCCTCTACCCCGCCTATCGGCGGGGTAGAGAAAATATCCCCTTTTCTACTGCTGCCATACGGCTGTCACCTGACCGTTAGCGGTTTTCTGCTCTAGAGACAGAAGCCTGCCCCCGAAAACTGCTTGGGTGTTCATTTAAACATTAATAAACTTAAAAAAATAATAAAAAGAAGCTTATGATTGGTGACCGAGTGGGCTAAAGCGCACACCCAGCTCGACGCGAGTGGAGCGAAAGCTCGCGCTGCAGAACACGGAGATCCTGGGTTCGAGCCCCACCCCTGCCCGTTTCGATCTGGATGAGGATCATACCGGCGTGCTGTCGTGTATAACTACTGCGTCAGCAAGTTAAAGACCCCAGGTTAGCAGTCGTACTGCACTGGCAAAATTGCTCATGTACAGTGTAAACCAGTGTCGCCTCATCCTGGCAGACCGGCCTTACGCTGTATAAATCACTAAACGTCCAATTTGACTTAGACTTTTGACTAGACATCTCATAAAAGTTCTAAGATGAAACTACTAAGCGCAATAAAGGCATCAGGAACAACACCTTCAGGGCTCTAGTTCGCGACAGTAAAAAAAAAATTATCACAAAAAAGTACATAAGCAATCAGTGTCTACCCGGAAAATAACAGTGAATGCTAGGAACACTGCTTGGAATAGCGAAGCTTCACCGGGGTGAACTCAAAAGACCGAGTCTTGTAAAAACCAGAATGAAAATGAACGCACTGTGATATAACATAGATTCTGTATTACACATATTGCAGACAGCAATACAAACCAAGACACGACTAGCAATGAGTAGTGCGTTGCAACTCAAGGACAGCAGTACACAATGCCCGTCCTATCCACAGTAGTGGAATGAACGCCAGAGTAGAGGAAAGCAGACTCCGGTATTTGCTCTGCTAATATGGAAAGAATATAGGGCTAGTATATGACCTGTTGCTAATGAGCTGCAACAAACTACCGCGAGGGCCAAAAAGATCTAACCCACTTCAAATGAATCGCAAAAATCGTTTGTGTTTTTAAACCTTGTGCTTTTAAACCTTGCAAAGACCAAGTTACTGTGAACATGGAACCACAACCCTCGAACGGTTTCAGGCACCGAGTGTGTAGACTGAAATAAATTAAGTATGCCGATGCTTGACAACGTAAAAAGCTGTGATTTTGGAAATTACAAGAATGTGACTGTGAAGCAATATCATTGTCCCTCTGTAACTCTCAGAATCAGCCATCCTGCCTTATGTCAGAACAAAAAAAAAAAGCAGTAAACAAACCACATAAAAAAATTCCTAAACCAGCATAAAACGGCATTAAAAATTCCTTTTTGGCATTTCTTTTAAGTTTGAAAGCAATGTGTTGCACGTGACTCCACATTTCAGTTTTTCAGATTAATTAAGTACCCTAGTGCAATGAATCTGTGCCTGAACCGGTGATGCTACTCGTAGTTGAAGATAAAGTACAGGCATAATGCAGCCAGGACTGCCTCAGCAGGCGACGCGGCTTCAAGGTCTCCCTCCACTGCAACATAGCTGGGCGCCTCAGGATTAATTAGCCTTGAGCTGACAGCCGCCGGGTAGATTTCACTGCCTTCCTGGAACCAAAAAATGTGGAAGTCGTGTGATATGAAGTTGAAACCTATCATCACCAATTTAAAGAAACTGTGATGAAATATTAGATTTTTCTAAGACGCATTAGAAGCATTTGATGGGCCACTGATTTTAGCATTATAAAGCATCAACCGTACTTACCAGACGTGACCAGTTTAACTGTTCATTAACCACAATTGACTAAAATTATCACAAAGGGTGGTAATCATAAACTAGTAAGCACTTTGTATTCACCGGTCATGTGTATATTTGTCACCCCAATTTACTTAGGTGACTAACACATCTTAGTCAAAGGGGACTAACTACTGTAGCAGGTTAGTACATACAAGTGCTGATTGTTGAGCGAGTTGGTATTGTACGTGAATAAACATGATCGCTTTTTAAGAAAAGGACGGAGGAAGAACATACACTACAGAGCGCTACTCCACATTAGCTACTCAGCACAACAGCAGACTGCCATGACCGCCGACCTTAACTGCCGAACTTCGCAAATATGCAAATATTTTTGCCGAAGTGCTCTGCCAGATTAAAATTGAATGTATGTTTTATTTAGACATGAGAAGAACAGCACACAAGGACGAAAACACAGAAAAAGAACACACCGAAAAAGACACAATCAAGCGTCTTGTGTGTCTTACTCTAATTTATTTACTCAAAGTATACCCTCAATTTTTTCTGGAAAATGAACAAACAGCATACACACACAAAGAAAAGATACAAATCAAGAACCTCATTTCAAGTCCTCAAATGCGTACAAGAACATCAAAATAATATATCTGGCGATGCTTACCTGCAGTTGCGTCCAAGGTAGCAGGCAGCCAGTACCCTCGACGAAATTACGCTACAACGTTGCCGGAGGACGAAATAATTATATTCAATCAACTTGAAATAATGCAAACTTGAGCCATATATAATTCGCCTACTGAATGATCAGACTTTTAGACAAGCCTGATCATACGCAAACAAAAAAAAAAAAAGCCAAGACAACAATATAATTGCTAGTCTCTCTGCCGGAAATAACTTAATGACCTTATTCTGTAATATACTACTATTAATGTTTGCGAAGCGCACAAATAGTTCGACTGCCAAATGTGGAACTTCGGCAAATATATAAATATTTTCGCCGAAGTAATTTGGACGAAAACACGAAAAAGAACATCGAAAAGGACACATTCAAGCGCCTTGTGTGTCTTACTCTAATTCATCTACTCATAGAATACTCTCAATTCTTTTTCGGAAATGAACGAACAGCACACACATAGCATAAACATAAAAATCAAGAGCCCATTTGAAGTGCACAAATGGGAACAAGGAAATCAAAATAAAATATCGGACTACGCTTACCTGCAGTAAACAGTGTTAAGAAATAACACGAGATGAGTCGAAGGTAGCAGGCATCCAGTACCCTTGACGAAATCACCCTACAACGTTGCCGAAGGACGAAAAAAATATATTCAATCAACTTCAAATAGTGCCAACTTGAGCCATATCTAACTAGCCTACTGAATGATCAGACTTTTAGAAATGCCTGATCACACGCAAAGAAAATGCCAAGACAATATAATTGCTAGTCTCGCTGCCGGTAACAACTTCATGAGCTTATTCCGTAATATAATACTATTAATGTTTGTGACGCGCACGAATAATTAGCTCAGACATTTATATTCGGTATTTCAAGGTAACATGACATTCTAGCAAAATATTTATTAAACTTTGTCAAATAAAAAACAAAAAAACAAAAAACGTTGATATTAAAAATCAGTGTTCAACACTGACTTTTACAAATATCAACGACGTTGAAAAATAATCGCGCCGGTTGGCCGATGCCGCCAATGAATGCCCAATTGATTGCTGCTCTGAGAAAAAAAAAGACAAGAACCACCTTATGAGATTTTCAAATATTTGATCAGATCCTCAAATTAACGTCCGACGCGACACACCAACGGCCCCAGAAAGAGAAAACCTCCTACCCCCTCACGCCTTAAACGTAGGCGACCCCCGATTTTGAAAGGCGACTTCTCGCCCGGCTCCAGGCTCGCCGGGCCGCCGCTCTCCCCCTTCCTCCACCCGCACACTCATACACCGGGAAAGGCTCCTGGCTACGCCACTGGTTAGCGTATGTCAACCTTCTAAATATGCGGCAGTGCAAGCGACAGTCATTCCTGTTTTTGCTCTTTATGAACTTTGATGGTCTAAACCGTGTCTGCGTTCGCGCAACACTGATTTTATCGACCGCTCGACGCCTTCAAACGTGCAAACATGTCCGCCAACCCTTTGTCGCCTTCCCGCGGCGGTCATAGCCGACGCCGACTGCCGCCCCACGCAGAACATTTCCTTACCTGCATACGGTGCACACGACTTGGATCTTCGACTGAAGTCAATGCAGCGCTCTCGGTGACTTCGTAAGAAGAGACTGAGTCTAAGGCAACAATAAAGAACGTTCCTGCGCTGGGACGCCTCCGTCGAACGTACGAGAAGAAAGACTGTTATGACCGGAGGGGAGCGTCGGCGGGGAACGCGCTCGGCACAGGTCAGGCGCTCTTCCACGCATGCGCGAAGAATGACTTGTCATACGAGAAGAGCAATAAGCGAACTTGTTTGCGCCTTTCCGCAGCCTATCGCAGCGCCCAGGCTCTGGCAGTGCCCAAACAGGTGCACCCTCTAGGAGGTAATAGATACCTCGTTGCTCCTTCTTCGCGGCGAACTTCACCTTGTAGCAACGCATTCTTAGGGTCCGCTGCGCCTGAGGAAGTAACAAGCGTAGCGCTTCCCCCCTGGCCGGGAGGATTGTGGTAAAGGCGGTCTGTTACCTCCTTTTGGTCCCCTTTTTTCTAAGAGTGCGGTATGCAGAAAAGGGCGTAATTTTTATTTGCCAATCGCATGAGCTTACAATTGACAGCATAGATTCTGATATAAATGGTACAATGTTGACATCCGGCAATGCATTCTTGGTATACTTCATAAAATATAATAAAATATATACGTATCTAAGTATTACAGAAGCTGCAGCCTTCTACATCAGTTATATTTTCCCCGGCTATTCTCAATGAGTTATTTTAGAAATATGGGAGGCATGTGTCATGCACACTTAATAAATAATTCTGGTAGAAATGTGAATAATGACCCCATGTACATAAGACATCCAAGCAGAGTTCTGTTGATTGGGGTAATCCTCAATTTTTAAGTTCACAAGTGAGCTTTTCTCCTTATTTGTCAGAATACCATCTAGCCTTTCACCCGATTTTACTGTTTTGCGTCTATCTTTTCTACATCCAGTTTTTCTACGCTGCTCGTAACACACCAGTCGGGGAAAAGAGCACTGTGGAATGGTTGAAAGTGGTGTCGTAAGCGGATGTCTCGGCGCTTTTTGTGCGTCATTGAAGTTCGTCGAGACGTGATGCGACATTTTTTTTAGAGCGCAGCTCTTAGGGGCCCGTTCCCGGCTTGAACGGCGTCGCCGTCGGCGTAACTAAGGTCACCCCAAGGTCACGTGACCCCCAAGGTCATCCCAAGGTCAGGTGACCCCCAAGGTCACCGCACGGTCACGTGACCACCAAGGTCAACCCGAAGCCACGTGACCCCCTAGGTCACCTGACCCGCAGAGGTCACGTGACCTCCAAGATCACGTGACACCCGAAGTCACGTGACCCCCCGCGGTCACGTGACCCCCCTCGAGGTCACGTGACCACCCCGAGGTCACGTGACCACCCCGAGGTCACGTGACCACTCCGAGGTCACGTGACCACTTTGAAGTCACGTGACCCCCTCAGGGTCACGTAAACCACTCCCCCGAGGTCACGTGACCCCTGATGACGTCATCAGTGGCGTCACTGATGACGTCACCGTCATCCGCATCGTCATCGTCATCACTGATGACGATGCGACGACGTCATCGTCACTGATGACTTCATCAGTAACGTCACTGATGACGTCACCGGCATCCGCATCGTCATCGTCATCATCACTGATGACGTCATCGGTATCCGCATCGTTATCGTCACTGATGACGTCATCGGCATCGTCACGTGACCCCCCAAGGTTACGTGACCCATCCCCTCAGTACCCTTCCCTCCTCCTCCTCAAGAGCTGCGCTCAAATTCGGCGTTACAGGGAGTTGTAAACGCCTTTCACTTTTTAGAGCGCAGCTCTTAGGGGCCCGTTTCCGGCTTGAGCGGCGTCGGCGTCGCCGTCGGCGTCGCCGTCGCCGTTGGCGTCGCCGTCGCCGTCGGCGTAACCGCGCGGTGCATCATGGGAAATGTCCCATAATGCACCGCGCGAGCCCCCCCACCGGGGTCACGTGACTTCGTGGGGGGCACGTGACCCCCCGAGGTCACGTGACCCCCTGAAGTCACGTGACTCCCCTGAGGTCACGTGACCCCCTCCTCGAGGTCACGTGACCCCCCGATGACGTCATCAGTGATGATGACGATGACGATGTGGATGCCGGTGACGTCATCAGTGATGATGACGCTGCGGATGCCGGTGACGTCATCAGTGATGATGACGATGACGATGTGGATGCCGGTGACGTCATCAGTGATGATGACGATGACGATGTGGATGCCGGTGACGTCATCAGTGATGATGACGATGACGATGTGGATTCCGGTGACGTTACCGACATCCGCATCGTCATCGTCATCATCACTGATGACGTCATCAGTGACGTCACTGATGTCGTCACCGGCATCCGCATCGTCATCGTCATCATCACTGATGACGTCGTCAGCGACGTCACTGATGACGTCACCGACATTCGCATCGTCATCCTCATCATCACTGGTGAAGTCATCAGTGGCGTAACTAATGACGTCATCGGTACCCGCATCGTCATCGTTACTGATGACATCATCAGTGATGTCAGTGATGACATCATCGGCATTGGGGGTCACGTGACCCCCCAAGGTCACGTGACCCCCTCCCCCTGGTTAGTCTAACCCCCCCCCCCCCAGCGCCCTTCCCTCCTCCTCCTCCAGAGCTGCGCTCTAATTCGGCGTTACAGGGAGTTGTAAGCGGCTTTCACTTTTTTTTGCCAGCCTTGTTATGTCCGCGATTGCAGCTGCTCATGTCCTTTTTAGTTCAAAACAATAATTAAAGGTTCTTTCAACACTCAATAATTAATGCAATATTAATTTGTTAATAATGTGTTAATTGTTAATGTGCGATTATATCTTCTAAAAAAGGACAAATATAATTTTCTATCCAGTTTTCATTGTGTCATTTTAAGTGAGCAAGCATATGGTTCTAGAAATGATATTTCGCGAGAATAGTTTCACACATGCGCGAAATCTGCTTACATTTCTATGTGGAAAGTTATACGGGCCATGATGGAAACGAAGGGCGAAGGAATGTCGGGTTGTTGGAAAGGGTATCCTAATAACGTTGCAGCAGGCTTTTATCGGATTAGGTAATTCCCAGTGAAACACACTTCAAATACGCTCTGTCACGTAAATTCAAATAGAAAAAAACATCATGATGCTTACAGGAATATTTCCGAACAAATGAAAACTGTAAGAGTTTGCCAATATATAAAAGCGTGAGAAATTTGTACTATATAAAATTTTATACCAATATCGCTTCTGCTAGTTTTACACAAAAAATTCGAAAGTGTAATCAACACTAGACTGGAGCAGTTTTTCTTTAAACATATAATAAGTAGGGCAAATTAAGCATTCCGAAACATAAATTTAAAGAACAAGCATAACATTGTAGATAACTTTATGTACTAGATGTATTTTCGGACTTTGTCAAGACCTTCGATAAAATTCATCATTCTATTTTAAAGGCGCACCGCAACCATATTTAAGCGTCCACCTTTTTTGTGTTTTCTACATCTCTTGGAGTTTAGGCAAGCCAGCGGGCATGGAGAGGGTAACTAAATATGAGTGCGCCACATTTTCACCGGACGACGCGGAAACCTCCTCCACCTACGGGGGCGACCCGCGGTGTCGAAAGCCCGCGATATGTGACGTCTTTGGTAGTTAGCTTACTACTCGTCAGAGCCACTAAAGGCTTTGTTTTAGTCGAAATACGAAATATAAGTGGCACGAACCGTTTCAGTAATTTATAAAAGTAGTTTTCTTTCAGTGTTTTTGATCAGAAAAGAAACAAATGTAGTTTAGAACGGAAGGAAACAAGAAATGACCCGTCGACATACACGCCACCAAGCGGCGAAAAAGGCGGCGCATATTAGAAAGGGGTAGTGGGATCAGGCACTGACGAGCGACGAGCGGCGACCGTAGAAAGGTCCCGGATGTACGCAGCGGCGCTACGGTCGTATACAGCTTGAGGATCCGACCGGTTCTAAGCGTTCCGAATGCCTTCGGCGAGCAAGTTTGGCTTGCGGTTTGGCCGTTTGGCGGCTTGGCAGGGTGAAGTGTCTCCCGTTCTGAACTGATCTTTACCCCGTGTTTGCTGTCGTTTGTGGCCAATGAAGTGTCATGCCGAATTAGTGTTTAATCACGCAGAAAATGCAATGCGAGCCGGCCCGGCTGCCCGCTTCATACAGCCTATCCAGAACATGCTTTAGTGGCGCCATCTGGAGCCGTCGACACTGAGTGCGGCAGCCGTGAGCGCTCGCTGAGCTTACCACCCATTCTCTGGTTCACGACCACTCAAGCGGCCAAGGCGTCTTGAAGCAGGTTTTTTTTTTTTTTTCTTGTTTTGGTAATTTTAACTTGCCTATAACTTTAAAATGAAGCAGAATTCGAGAAAATAAAGGTGCTTACTAAGTTACTACGTTCAGTGCGCTCAGGCTCGGTGCAAATTAAAAAAGAATAAAGAAGTCCTTGCAGGGCCCCTTTAATGAAGAAACTTCAATAATATGGGGTGCAAGGCGTGGCAGTAACATTAAAATCATTTAAAATATTGATATCAATAAGTGTACCTCAATAAAGTAGATACTTATTTATTATAAGTACGACACGGAGTACACTGAGGGTTATTTCTGAGTACTTTTTTATAGTTTATGAAAATTATATTACAGCCATACTAGGCTCCCCAGAATTATCGATATACATAGATCATACTAACGGATTCTTTAGGGCATAATCTAAATATACATTATACAAAATGGAATATAGCTCCCGTTTGGCTATATAGTGTTTTAAAAGAAACTAACTCAATACATTATCTTTATTTTAATAAAGGAACAAAATGAGTCTTCCATATGTATATTGATATTTATGGAGTATCCTTAAGGCCCGTTCACACTCTTGCGACCGAGTACGACTGAGAAAGACGAGATCTCTTACAACTTCTTAAATGTTTTTAGAATGAGGGAACACACTGACATTGTGGCGCCATCTATGCGGTGACCCTGGAACCGCATTTCACAAGAGCGAAGGTTTTGCGGGATTTTCGAGGTCAAATGTGCGTAATACCCATAGAAAGGCTCGTTTATAACATTGTCAAAAGTTTTTCGAGCCAACAAAAAGGATAATGCTCGAGAAATAAAAAAAAAATATGCCGGACCGTCGAGTTTACACTGCTTCCCAATAGATGACGCCAGTGTGTTTTCTGGTTTAACAAGTTTTAAATAACCCAGGTTTAAGAGGTCGCAAGCAGTCGCAAGAGTGTGAACGGGCCTTGAACGGGCCTTTACAACTTCTTAAATGTTTCTAGAATGAGGCAACACACTGACATTGTGGCGCCATCTATGCGGTGACCCTAGAACTGCATTTCAAAAAAGCGAAGGTTTTGCGGGATTTCCGAGGTCAAATGTGCGTAATACCCATAGAAAGGCTCGTTTATAACATTGACAAAAGTTTTTCGAGCCAAAAAAGAAAGGATATTGCGCGAGAAATAAAAAAAAATATGCAGGACCGCCGAGTTTACACTGCTTCCCAATAGATGGCGCCAGTGTGTTCTCTGGTTTAAGAAGTTTTAAGGAACCCAGGTTTAAGAGGTCGCAAGCAGTCGCAAGAGTGTGAACGGGCCTTTAGAAGAAGTCACGGAGCAAAAGTTCTTAGGCAGATGGTTTTTAAAGATTTTAACTGATCGACCCAAATATACAAACTTTACCTTGTCAAATGCAATGAGAACCGCAAGTTCGTATGTTTTTGCACAGGGGTTGAAATGATATCAAAACGCCGAGCTCGTATTGCCTGATAGAATAAAATAGTGGGTAGGCCTAAAGGCGTCTATCATTGAGGTCTACCCACTATCTTTTCAATGAAAGCTAATCAGAGCTTGGCGACGTTCTGACGTCACTGCAACTCCTGCGCAAGAAGCAGAGAACTTCTCGGCATATTATGCACATTTAGAATGCATTTACTCCCAGAATGGATAAAAATATTCTTTATACTATTCAAAAATGTCAATGGTGTGTTTGTGCGGGGTACAGCAACCAATTAACTATAACAAGTAATAGTACTCAAGAAAAAAATAATTATTATGTTTGTTTAGTTTAAGGAGAAACAGAAAGACTTACGCACAGAGCAGTTCTTCTAAAAATGCACTACATTTAAGGCCAAACAAATATGCTGACTTTAAATTACTTCAGCGAAGCCTTAACAAGCTGCACCTCAACCGAAAATGCGTTAGCTCATTAAAAACACTGGAGAAAAGCACTCAACAAACAAAACAAAAATAAGAACCAACTACGGCAAGTTACACCTTGATTACCAAGTTTGTTTACTGATAAATAAAATTAAAGATTATATGGCCTTTCAATGTTTCCCTCCCATTTTTAAGAAACATACCGGAGATTTACCTGACCAGTGAAATCGTTTTTGTATAAAAAGTGTAGATTGGAATGTAAGTAAAAACTCCTAGCGTCAATATTATTTGTGTTTAGTATTGTTTTAAAATGACATAATTGAGTACAAGATATTTTATAATTTGATTAAACTTTTCACCCTACATTTTTTTCAAGGGGCACTAAGGTCATTTTTGAAAAATGTCGTTTTTGATCTTATATTGTTTAAAATGTCCTAGATCTCACATATACCAAGTCCTATATTACAAAACCGCCTATTCATCTCAGTGGAATAGAAAAACATGGGGAGTCTTTTTTTTTTCTCGCGGACTACATTGTGTGCACCAATGAAAGCTTTACAATACGCGGAGATTCTTAATGATTTTATTAGAATTTGTTTCGAAGAGAGTTTGATAGGTACTCATTCGGATCAGACTCCTATTTTTCTCCGGGGGCGAACCCATCGCTTGCAAATCGCTGACAAGCGCTTTTCGTTGACCACTCCGCTCGGAAGAAAATATTCCCAAAAAGGGCGTGTCGCGATCTTTGAGCACGTTTTTAACGATAAAATAAGGTACGCACGATTATGATTTCGGCCTTGTTGGAATGACTAGAGCGTCTAGGGAATGAGTTGTCACCACAAAAGGAAGATTTCAGAATAGACTTATGTGCCCCTTTATGTCTTGTTCCAGCTTAGAACTGTAAAGGGATGGGGGACGGGGGGGGGGGGGGGGGGGGGGGTCATCAAGCTGAAACAGAAGCCTTTTTCTTTACCTTCCGCGCTCTTGCTCTGGAAAAAATTAATAAAATATATTTATAGAACTGAACAGGCTCCATCTTCACGCACCTAAGCTCTTCGAAAGATAACTTCCCCGGCTGTGTTATCTTTTTTTTTTTTTTCTTCACAAGGTGCACTTTTGAATGGGTTCATGAAACTTGCTTGGTGAAAATGCCGCAAGTGTCGATTTATCGAAAAGCAACCGACGCATGTTTCGTGTATTCGTACGCTCCCCGCTTGGAGCCATTTATGTGACAAAACTTCAAATCTCTACGCATGTGCAAGTATAGTGGTGTGTTATTATGAAGAGTTTCACGGCAATCTCCCGCGGTTTTCCGATCCATTATCAAGCATTTGATTCTTACTCGGAAATTCGTGGAGTGACGAGACTTAATCTACATTCCCATGGTTTAATTTTGTTTGAGGTAAGGCAAATACGACGTTCAGCACCGTAGCTTTCACCACATTTTGTTGTACCGCATGAGCGACGTCGCTACTGCGATATTGCAAGTAAAATTGCAACCATGTGAACCAAGCTTTAACGATCGTTCGCTACGTACAAGTAAAAAGAGTGGTTAGATATTTGGCCAATAAAGCAGATAATCATCTCAAAGTGTGAAATAGCAACATAACTGTATTTCCTACTCTTCTCCTTGCTTCCGTTTCTGACAGCAAAAACCTCGACATTTAAATTGAATCGCAAGAGAGCTCTAGCACGCGCAACCATTACACTTTCTGTCTTTGCGCACCGTAGACGCATTTAAACACCGTAGCGTGTACAAAATAGCTATTTCATTAAAGAGGGAAACGCCGATATATATCAATTTCTTTTTTTTTCAGCTGATCAATGTTACAAATAAGACGTATTTCGTTGGAAAAGGGACATTCCGGCGAGACCCATGGCGACCAGACCTAACAGATGATTTTAGCTGCGGCAAAGTGAAAATTCAAGGTCCTAATGGGTCCAAGTTCGACGCCCTCCGTTCCAGTATAAACTTAACTAAAGAAAAGAAGTAAGTGCAAAACGAGTGTATAACACACATCAGGCATGTCTATAAAAAAAAAAAAAAACTTTTTATATTCTTTACTTACGAGACTCCTTATTTTTGCGGTGTCCTAAATATTGTTGTCGCTTTCCTGCACTGAGGTATTGGGACCGCTCTACACGGATAATATCCAACACCAAGGGGCATCAACAGCGCGAAAACTTAAAAAAAGTAGCTGTGCCAAGGCCGTTTGCTTTTAATATCGTTTGGTTACATGTAAACAAAGCACTTGTAGGTCTATTTTAAATCTTAAAAAATTCTTCTGTGTAAATAGCATCATATTCCAATAAATTCCTTCTGAAATCCCAATTAATTGCAATCAAAACTACTGGGCTCCAAAACCAGTTAATTAAAATTAGAATTACTAGTAGAAAGGATCACTTAATTTATTCACGCATGTTTTCATAATAAAATGCTATTTCTTCGAAAATGACATGAAAAGCTAATCAACTTCACTGATGTTAGTATTATTGCCTCATACTGCATTATGGTATATTTTCCGCACAAACAATTTTTATATTTTTTAATTACGTTATTTTAAAGCCGGGGTATGCAAAACTACGCCTGCGGGCCACCTCCGACCCGCAGTGGCTTTCCAGCCGGGCCGCGAATGCCCACCATTTCTCGAGCGACGGCCGACCGGCTGTTTCATGCTACCAGACATGTAGCCGCTAGTTATAAAAAAAATATATAAATGACATTAAACGCTACTCGCTCAAAAAGCAAATAAGCACATTACTCGTTACTGAGATTGAAAAGGAACGCGTTATTAGCTTAAAAGTTCTCTCTCGTGGAAATGGAGCGTGCTGGTTAAGTTACGGTGTTTGTGGAGAATAACATAGAGGACGAAAACAAGACGACATGTTTCTCCAACTGGCAGCATACATTTATTTTGACGCCCGTCACCGAACGCGACAGTCACCGCGCAGAGTTGGAAGGGTTGAGGAGGACAGGGAAGGAAGGGAGGGTGGGGGTGGAGAGAGGATGGAGATGGAGGGAAAGAGAAACATGTTTTTAGCCGGCAGCGGTGACGCCCGTCACCGCGTTCGGTGATGGGCGTCAAAATAAATGTATGCTGCCAGTTGGAGAAACGTGTCGTCCTGTTTTCGTCCTCTATGTTATTCTCCACAAACACCGTAGCTTAAAAGTAATGTTATTTTCTCGTTAGTTTGGGTGTTTCGTTCTTCTGAACCAGTAGCCAAATTATAATATTCCGGCATCGTTAATAATGCATAGCAATTCACGCGTTCACGAGAATAATTTCATTTCGTTTTCTTGTTGGGGCTTTTTCCCGCGAAAGTCACAGACGCGGGCTGGGGGAAAACAGAAAAGGGCAAGTGGGTCTTTCTATCAAGAAGTAACCAAACACCTTTAGTCGATTGTCCATAAAAGGACTGAAAGCAAGTTAATCATTCCTTCCCACGGAAAGTAACCAGGTCGTTACTTCGTTACGGAAATAGTAACCAGATAGAAGTAACGCGTTACTGGCATGCATTACATAGAAGTTAGGCTGCTCTCATCGTAAAAAGAAGTGAATGAAAAAAGCTACGCCACTAGGCGCGTCAAAATGCAGACGAAGATATAAAAATGAACGGGAGAAATTGCATCCAAACTCGGGTTCTCTCTCCATATTAATAATTGTATATTGTCTCATCAGCATTACAATTCGTGGTCCACTGTTAATGCATGCGTAACTATTTTCATTTGTTTTGCCTGGTCGTGTATAAAGTGCTTAGAATCTTCTGTCATAACTATCGCATATTTACGCTATCACATCTTCAATTTTCATTAGCCTTTACCCTATGGGAATATGACAAAGTTTTTATCTACCTTGATTTATGCCCGGTGAGGATCTAGGTTCAGAACTGTTTTGTAATGTTTTGATTAGCAACATACTGAAATGAAAACTCATGTAAATTAATAATTCATCTTATTTTTTTGCTATAAATATTTGTATTTAAATACTTATCGGGGTTTATATATTCTATATTTACAAAATTGTACTGTATTATTTATTTTTATGCCTTCGGGACCGCGACTGACCCCAATCCGTCTCGCTATTGGAAAAGGTCGGAGAACCCTGCTCTAAAGTAAAAGAGATATAATAATATTGTGGAGGTTGAAGTAATGTAACCAAGGCTGAAACTTCTAATTATAATGTAAAGGTTTGGCATGAGTCATGAAAGGATATTCATTGCACGAATCGCAGTATTTACATTAAGGCTGCGGTCCCACGGCGGCCATGACATATGACGCTTTCAGCACGTTTTCGAAATGCGATCGTGGCGTGTTCAAGCTTGCTAAAATTATGTGTTATATATCATCTTGTAGTGTACAACATTATCTTTTATCTGATGTAGGATTTGTTTTCCTAGTGCAAAACGCTAATTCAGTGGGCACCCGCAAACATTGGCCTTTTCGGCAAAACATGGTTTCGTAGTACAGTGGTACAGGGTGCACTATTGGAGCAATTTCTTTCAAATTTTAGAATGTTATAGAAGAAGAGTGCGTTCATTGTCAACGGAGGCCCTTTTTTCGTTTTTTATTTTATTTTGACAGATATTTACTTTAGAAAAATTGACTTTGCGGAAGCACTTCAGTCGCGAAGTTTTGGGCGCCTACTCAGTCATTTTATTTGAAACTTTTTACATCAGTTTGTAATTATGGTCGAAAGAGTTACGCTAAATTTCATTGTAATATGGCTTAAACTTTTTTCGGAATGCTCACGTGAAAAGTGACAAAAACCGTTAATTTTGGCAAACTTCATTTGGTAGTACAGTGGTACAGCGCTTAGGGATTAGCACACATGAATAAAATTGTAGGCCCGCAAAGAAAAACATATTCTGCTTTGCAAAGCGAGGCCCTTTTTCTAAATTTCGCTTTTGATTTTCCATAAAAAAAGTTTGAATATAGGTGAAATCACGTATTTGTTGATAGTCAAAAACGAGTATTTTGACCCCTTTTCGCAGACATTTAGGCCGATATTTTTAGTATTAAATGGAGATTACTGTTCCAGGTCCTGATTATTAGCCCACATTTTCACTAATCGAGCCTATTTATTTAAAAAAATCATAAAACATACAGAAAACACAAATTGGGTGTCTGGTTGCGCCCTCTATGTGGCGGTGGCTGAAATGTGACTACGCGAGGTTCAGGAAACTGCCGAGGATGGCGCTGATTCCAGCTGTGGTTGCCAGTTTCGGAAACTGGTTGTACACTTGGCTTCTTCCGTTTCTTGCAAAATAACGTGCTGGAAAACTTGGTCGAAACTCGTGAGGTCCTTTATAACACGGTACTTTCTGCTAATATAGCTTTTAGGAAGAATTTCAGTCGCTTTCATATTGTCAAACGATTTTTTTTTTATGCGAGGCTCCACCGGTTCAGTTTGCTGAATAAATTGTTCACGCAATCGATATCGAAGTTTCAAATTACCGAAATGCCAAAATCGCCAGTTCCGCGTAGATACGCAGCGTGACGCACGTGCTTCTGGTGCGTGTGCACGTACGTGTTTGCTGCGTGGTTCTTCGGTTGCTGCGAGTTTTCGCGTATTTATTGTGCACTGCTTACCTCCGTCTGCGCACGCCTCTCAACCTTGTAACTACCCCTGCTCTGTTTGCCCAGAGTGAAGTTTGTGTCTGTCTTTTCGTTCGCTGACTAAGCTCGTGTCGGTGTCCTTCCTACTGGCTGCTGTTCGTTTTTGCGTACCGTGTGTGTCGCTTTGATTACTAGGTCCCCTGCTTATGGGGTGGAGCAAGCGGTGGGCGTCGCGCCAGGGTTGGGTCGTGATTGGGGAAACAGCTTAGCAGCCGACGCCGAGTTCGGCGCGTTTCTTCTGCGCACGCGCGTACTGTCATTGATATCGCTACTTCGCGCCGTGACGATGCGCTGATCTACAGGCCGGTCGGCGCTCGCGTGATATTGTTGAAAATTCTCGAGCGTGTATTTACGTTTCGAAAGCCATAATAGAATTAAAGTGACTATTTGGGCGGCAGCCGGCATACCGTGGCTCTGAAAACAAATAGCTAGGAGTGTCCTCCCATTCGGGTGCGCGAAGTCCGTGCTTCTGGCCGCCCCGGCCGCCCAAATGCGTTTTTCTGATGCTTGTTTTGTTTTCAGTAAACAGACAATAGATTCCTGCTGATATTCTCCTTTATAATCTTCACTCTTGACAACTCTTTAGTGTTGGAAGGAACTCCGTCAAATTTGACGATAATGCATGTGTAAGTACAACTGGAACCTCATAGTTGCAAGAATACTTTTCCTGGATTGTCTGCATTAGAGTGCCTCCATGTGCGCTTCGCGCACATGAAGGCTCCCTAGTCTGCACCTTTCTGATAATATGATCGGTCTCCATAAATTGCACTTCCCCGCTTCGGGAGCACGGCCAGCGGTGGTTCTCTGTCGGTCATCGAACCTCACATACGTGAAGCGTTGTCAAAGCTGTGATATACCGGGCGTTTTATTATTATGTTTTGTTTTGTTTTGTTTTTTTGGCTGAAAGAAATTATACTTTTGGTATTCCCGGGGATAACATTATCGGCTGCGGCGGACGTAAAGGAACGAGCGTAAATTGACAGTTAGTGGCCTAATAAACTAAAATTTGCCATTTGCGAACGCTGGAGAGGGGGCGACCTCCTCTCCCCCGTTCGCTCCGCTGAAGTGGAACAGGGTGGGAGGAGCTCCCACTTCGTTCTTGACCTGTCACCGACTACAGTTGCGAATTCCACTTGTCATTTTGGAGCGATGACGAGATAGAGCTGAGTCATGTATTGCCTTTTCTGAGATGAAGAACGCAATGCGCGCGGAGTTGCTCCACGTAAGCACCAGTCACCAGTAAAAACGACATGTCCTCCGAGGAGGTCGAGCGAGACGCCGGCTGACATGGGGGTCGGTCACCTCACCGTCACCACCGTCTACCGTGCCTTCAAAAACACGGGGCGCAATGTGTTTCTGCAGTATAACAAAAAATTGAACAAACAAGGTGCAAACTTTCATTTTTTTCCTAAGTGTGGTTTGCAGGGCTGAACCGAATACAAAAACGATACGCCGTGCTGGGATGACGTCGACTACAATGGTACACGATCATAACAAGAGCACAAATCCTGCCACATTATTTTGCTACAGTGATAAGAGCATATATATCTTTGTCCGCGATGCGGCAACAGAGACATTATTTCCAAATTAGAATTCGAAGTTAGCCTTCGATGCTAGCACTGACCAACTCACTTCACTCACAGGGTGAAGACGTGAAACTTTGTATCATTCGGACAGAGATCGAAAAATAACACGCACCGCTTCAACTTGGACACCCCAAAAATAATTACCTGTAGTGGATCGCACGCAAAAGCTTCGCGTACGCAATACAATTGCCGGTCAGAAGTACGGTTCCGCAAACAAAATCAACATATGAGTCATCAAATTATGAAGAAAAACCAGGTGTGAGCGTGCCAGAAATATTCAACATTTATTGTTGTCAATATTTGTTTTTTCTATCCACGTGCTTATGTCGCAGTGGAAAGCCGTGAAACTCCCTATAAAATTATTTTGGGCAGTGTTTCCGACGGTGCTCGCTCGATCGTAAAATGCCGCTTTGTTGCTACTTTGGCAAATCAAACAAGGAAGCCACGTTCACCTACAATGCCCTGTCCACAAGAAAAGAAATCGAAATTTTCGCTTCGTTTTCTTTTTTTTTAATATTCTTCTCTTCTGCACGATATAGGGTATGAATTATTATCCTTCCCTGTACTCTCGCTGCGACGAACAGTCCGATAAACGAGTCACCCTATGACAAAGATGGGGGTCCCGAAAATCTCCTAAAATCGTGTCTGTTCTCAGAGACACATCCGTGTATAAGAAAAACCGCGGCCCTCTCCACGAAGTACGGACATATTTGATAAATAGCGTTGACTTGAGGTTGAACTTTTCATTTGCTTTGTAAACACAAGCGTGACGTCACGTGCGCATCCCACGCGACCCGACTGAAGTCTGAACTGGTGTACTATGTGTGGACAATAGGGCATTATTTTGACTTCCCGGCCGCGACGACCTTGGCGAGGGAGGACAGATGGGGGTCCCGAAAATCCTAGAATCGTGGTTAGTTCGCAGGGACACACACATCCGTGTGTAACAAAAAACGCGGCCCTCTCCCCGAAGCTTTCACAGGCATTGTTGTGTAACTACTGAAGATGCCTCCCGCAAGGGAGGCGAAACTGGTCAGAACTTCAGCTTGGGCGAGTTGGTTATTCATGATTCATGGAGGCGTTTATTCATGGAGGCGAAACGTCTAGTGAAATTGTTTTTTCCTGTTCTGTGAAGTCGGTGCTTTTATTTTAATTATGTTACCAGTCGGCCTGTGTGACCAGTGCTCATTTGAAGAATCGCCTTTGTCTTTCCTGAACCCTAACAAAAACACCCTCATAACATTTTTTTTACTGTTCGGCTACGTTGGCATAGCCTATAATCGACATAATTTTTGCGAAAGCCTACTTTTATTTTATAATTATTTGTAACCATTTCTAATTGAAGAAGTGACAAGTATAATAATTATATTATGATTTCATATCAAAATTCGACGAACCGGGAGATGCGAAATTCGGTGAAACAGCTTTTCAAAAAAATATCCGGTGCCCGAAACATGCTTATATTAAAATGTCTAACATGTGCATGTGTTCTAATACAAAAGATGAGTGCAATGTGGAAACTGAATGGCCTCACAGACAATTGTCAACGAGTTGGAATTTTTGATGAATTACCCTTTGTCGAGTCATCCTACTACCGATTGGCCTCTTCAATCAATTGCCCGTCGACAAATATTGTTGTTGGTTTATTTGCCATCTGCTGTAAGGGGAGAGTGTGGGGCTCGTCAAGCCGACATCTGCCAGCATTTTCATCACGCCTCCAGCGCCTGTACTGACTGACGCCGACGAGTTGGCCTAGAAATAAATACCCACGGACTATACTATAGCCGCTAAATATCTCTACGCGAGCATGATTTGTTTTCAAAGGGGCACCCGCCTGTCGGTGCTTCTTTGAGTTATAGATACGTCACGGTCAAAACGTTCCGCAGCTAATGAGTGAAGGCCGACCAACCTATTTTGTCCAAATGTCCGTGTATGGGAGATGAGAATGCCACTGCGTCAAAGACAAGACGTGTGCGAGCGTTGCTAAAAATAGAGACCACTATCGATGTTTTAGTATACATGGTTTCATTCTTAGTCAGAGCGCAAACAGAGGTTAGATGTCACGAAAACACATACACAAAGACAAAAAGCACTTTATCACGGCGCATTGTATGAGTTGTTATATTAGTGGGTGGAATCACCCAAACAAAGATAGTGAACGCCGTGGCGTTTAGGTGTTGAGCTGTTGGTGATGCTTGATCGGCGCAATGTGTCAGTCGAGCTCCAACTGAGGGTGATATGAGGCGGGGCAGCTCTGTGGTTTTACTTGTTGTTTATTCTGGTGTCTTTCGTTTTTGCGCGAAATATTGCGGATCACAACAGCTAGGCATCTTCGTTCGATGAAGCTCTGTTTTATTGATTGGCGTTTCATCGAATAGTGGACATTTCATCGAACACCGCTTCATTGAACGCCAACTCATCAAGTAGCTTGATCGAATTATGTTTCTGCTATCAAATTATTGCAGATATAATAACTACGCTCGTCATATTTTGTAAATAACGGTAGCCTTTAGCGAAAATTGTGTTGCATAGTTAGTTTCGGTCGTCAGAAAATAGTGAAAAATATCTATCTACCTATCTCTCTTTCTCTCTCTCTCTCTCTCTATATATATATACAAAGGCAAAAATGCGTACTGTCAGAGTTACTAATTCGAAGTTTACTACGACGTTTCGAGCGGGGACCACTCTTCATCCCCTAATGAAGAACGGTTACCGCTTTGAGACTGTGTTGCGCTTATCCCGCTCTTATTTATTTATTTTTTGTTTCTCTTGTTTCTGGCCTTTTTAGTATAGGCTTCCACCAGCTCGCTTGCGCGTGAACTCTAATTTCAAGTGAAACAAGTTTGTAAATTAGGGCGACACTATATAGGTTTGAAATCCTATACCAAGTTTATTGCCATTTGGTGAGCCACGTACGAATTTTGAAATATACCTTTTCATCCAAATAATCTATTAGTAAATCGAATAGCGATTCGGACGAATTTACTACGACGGCAAGAACGAATTTTCAAATCTCATGGCAATTAGGAAATTTCAGCCATCCTTAGTTTCCGATTGGTCGCGCTCAGTAGCGGCTCCCTCCGCACAGAGTAGCCTCGAGTCAGAATTCGCGGAGTCTCTACTGACCGGCCAAAAAAGTGCGGCGCTTCAACTGCTCCCGCCCAGACGACTTGATGTGACATCGGCCACGATCGGCGATTGAGGTTCCGCTAGCCGACGCAAGCGTCAGCGGATGTCTCATATTTCCATACTCTCATTTAACTACAGAAACAAAAACAACAAAAAAATCATCCAGTTCATGCTCACTATGTTCACCACTGACAAGATAGTCGGTAGTCGACGAGTTTCCGTGCAAAGCCGATCAAAACGAGGCACCAATCAACTTTTACGGCTGCCATCAGGAAAGATCTGGCTTGTCGCGTTCCCTCAACGTCACTCCGAATATTGTTTGTGCCCCCCGCACCATCCTCTAGTAGCAATATTTTTATTGTCCCCATGTGATTTCTTTTTTATGTTCTTACTGGTGTTTGATCATAATTCGGTCATTGAAATAGTTTTTGCTGCCAACCCTACCATTATTTTGACCCTCTGGCAGCAAAGGAATATTATGCCGGCATTACACACGAAATAAGAATGTAGACACTCCGTCCCATATCTCAAATTACATCACAATGTGTTTACACAGCTGTAGTGCAGAGGTACGATGAGCAGGGTCTGAGAAAATATTAGTTTCAGTATTTTCAAAAGAGCGACGAAACAAAATAAAGAAAGGACCGCCAATCGGCAGCGCGTGCAAGCAGAGGCAGTAGTGACAGGAAGCGCGAGGTGTGTCTTTCGTACGGCCGGCATCAACTCACGCACTGTCCAAAGATGTACTCTGTTTTACTCGTAGGATTGCAACGCTGCGGAATGTAGGCGTGTGATTTCAGAAAGCGCGTCCTACCATTTCTACGCGCGAGTGCTCCTGCAACCCAAGCATTGTATACAGTTACGTCCTCGCACCCGTGCCTTGGCCAGCCCCGTACACAACTTATGCAGTATCGAAAACCCCACTTTTCCATACCGCTTCAAAACCACATCTCGCTCAAATCACTTGGCAGCCGGACAATTTTGGCAGGGGGCCTCAAGTTGGGGATTATCCGGTACATTGTCCTCCCAACAATGAACGTGGGCGCGACGCGCCAGAGGGTGAACAGTGGAGAAGGAAACTCAAGGTCGCAAGCGACGGGAAAAAGGGTTTCGAAATTGGCGCGCAGGTTTTGCAGCATTTGCTCATACTAGAGTTCCTGTATATGCTACCTACGGTAGCAGAGTTGCGCATTCAGCCTCGGCGGGTGGCTGTAGCGCCGGCTTTCCCGCACGCCATGGATGTTTTGCTCCTCACGTGACTAAATTTGGCGAATAGCGGAGCCGCGCGCGCCGCCGCGCACGGAAAACAGGAGAGGAGGAAAAGGAGGCGGAAAGCGGGGGAACACACGCCGGGGCGCGAGAAACGTCGGCGGGGCGACCGTAAAGGTGGCTTTCTCGCACGGCGTGGATGCTTTGCTCTTCACGTGATGGATCTCGGCGAATAGCGGCGTGGCGGCGCGGGGAAAACAAATGCGCAACTCTGCTCCCCCTTCGGGGGAGCATATACAGGAACTCTAGCTCATACGGACAGCCAACGCCGCCCTGGTGGTTCAACTAATGTTTTGTTCAAGATGGCCGCCGTGGTACCGCAGCCTTCTTGGAGCTTTTTTCCCGCGAAAGTCACAGACGACGGCTGGGGTGAAAACCGAAAAGGGTAACTTGTAAACCCATAAGGCACCTTCCGTGACTTCCCGTGGGACTGTGAGTTTCATAGTTGCTCAGCTGTGTCCGTAGTCGGTGCTTTGACACAGTGTTGGTGCTCATAAATACTTATTCACCGATATGCCAGAAACAAAATAAGGCCCCCAGAAGTTGATTCTATTTTCCTCTCCCAGTGGCACTTCGCACGAAGCTGCAGTTTGACAAGCCATTTAGGAAAATACTATAAGGTTAATTCAGACGTTGCGATTCCTCAGACTAAAGCGCAATTACATTACCAATGCAATTACTTTCAGTAAAATAAAGAATGTGCACTTATCATTGAACATAAATATTTTATTTAAAATATTAAAAAAATACCGCCTTTGCATTGCATCTCAGAATGAAATGCGCAAAGGTGCCGTAAACTTCGCTCCGATCTTGTTTCTACGAAGGCTTGAAGACTCATGTCGCATCGCCTCAAGTGGACCAGGTGATGTAATGTGACGCGTAACGCAACAAATACGCAACGTCATGTGTGAAGTTCAGATGGCACTGATTACGTCACAGTACTGAGGCCTTGTCGCTTTTTTATGTACTATATTTTTACGTACGTTTTGTTCTGCACTTGGAACGGGCTGCAAAGTAAAGAGGTTGATGTCACGAAAACTTTGTCACGGAAGTGACGTCACACAGATAACACCGAAGTACTCCCTGACAGCGCGCCACCTACTGCCGAGAATCGTGCTGTGCGCACGCGCCTTTTTTTTTAGTCTGATGGCTTGCTCGTTTGCTCGCGTTAACGCCACGCGCTCCTGTCTGCTTGAAACGGCCATGGATGCTGCTCCGTCAGCCGTGATTCGGCAATCTTCGCTCAATTCTCTGGACAGCGGCCAAGCGGCCGAACTCGCGGCACGGGCAGTTCACGCGAATCTCTCCCGCGACTGGCCGAAGCGTTACAAACAATCGCAGGGAAGTCAGCATTTGCGCATCGGAGACGACGGCGCGGGGGGTGCACATTTGCCTCTACCGGACACCAAGCTACGGGCATTCACGTAATGCGCACCCGACATCGTCGGCTGTAGCGACTGGGCATCACTACAGCTGTGGCCGTAGTTCTACGGAAAGTTATGCAAAGGAAACCTATAAACCGACCTTTTTCTTTAAGGGGGGGGGGGGGGGGGGTTGGGTTGATATTTTTTCATGGGTTCCCCGTCACTTATCTACAAAAACATAATCTTTGATACAAAAATCCTTTTTGGGAAAGGTCTTGTCTATTTTTTATTCAAAACCTGATCACTGATACTGCCCACATCCGAGCAGCCATGTCCCGTCCGCTGCGACCCGAAGAGTGACCCCCCCTCCCTCCCTACACACACACACGCTGTCAGGCCTCATTTAAGGGTGACTTTTATGACTGACTAGCGCATAACGTCTAACGCTGTTCATTGAGCACCGGGTGAAATTCTGCACTGGTCGTGCTTGGCAGAGTAAAGAGCCAACGGCGGAGCAGAAACGAAACGGTGTCACGCATTCACGAACGCGACAAGAGCGTCCTTATGGCCGCTAGCCACGCGCCACGTATCAGTTCAAGTAATTGTATATCAAAAACAGAAATATGTGCAGGAATCTTCTTGTTTAGCTCGGTTATACAATTAAAGCCGATATCTGAAGATATCAAAACAAGCACCGGTAAGCAACAACTATGCTCCGTTTCGCATTAGAGAGTTTTAGGGAACCGTTTTCGCACATCCGATAAGGTGCGATGGGCCCTCCGGGACGAATTAAGCATGAGACTCGCATGCGCGATTTTAATGCGGTAGCACTACGCAGTTTGTGCCGAAGGGCCCACTGTACCGTATCGGGTCTGCAAAAACGGTTCCCTAAAACTCTTTTTAGGCTCGACCGCAACCAATGGTACAATCCAGTTAACCCCGTCGAAAGGTGCCGAAGATGCATTGCTGTAGGGAGTATTCACTGGCGGCCATATCCGTGTGCGCTGCTGCTGAGCGCGTGCTCACGGCGAGCTTCCGCAGTCCTTTTGCAGCGTCCATTTACCACAATCAAGGTTGCCGGTCTTAGCAGGCTATTAATTTGAGCTCTTTCTCAGCATGCGCTCTAAACAACGCCCTCAAACATAGCGTCCAGTGAATACCTACTATAGCGCTGATCTTTTTTTTTTTTTTTACTTTTATTATTTCCGGTTTAACCAATCAGGCAGAAAAGTGCACAGGGCCGCGGAGCATTACCTGCGCGTGATTCCAGCGATAGCGACCGCACGAGAACGACGAGCACCATGACGACGCACTTTTGGAACTGCGTGATTGATTGCATCTGTCATTCCTAATGTCGAACGGAACATAGGAGAGCGCCTGAAGCGCAACTCATTTCGTGCCTATTTCGCTTATGTAGGTTACACCTGGGGTAGACACAAAGGAACGTTTTATGATTGGTGAAAGTTACGAGTAAGATTAAAGAGGCCCTGCCATCATATTTAAGCATCTACATTTTTTGTGGTTTCCACACTTATTGGGGTTCGGGTTTTCCATCGAACACGGAGAGAGTAACTAAATATCAGTGCGTTATATTTTAAACGGTCGACGCGGAATCCTCCTCGTCCACCTACGGAGGCGTTTCGCGGTGCCGAAAGCGCGCGATATGTGAAGTCATTGGTCTTAGGCTTACTACTGGTCAGAACAGCTAAAAGCTTCTTTTTAGTCGAAATACAAAATGTAAGTGGCGCGAGCCGTTTCAATTATTCATGAAAGTAGTTTTTGTTCAGTATTTTACATCATAAAACGAACAAATGCAGTTTATAAAGTACGGAAACAAAAAATGACCCGTCGACATACCCGCCACCAATAAATCAAAAAGGCGGCGCACACTAGAAAGGGGTAGTGGGATAAGGCACTGACGAGCGGCGAGCGTAGGGAGGTCCCGGATGTACGCGGCGGCGCTGAGGTCGTATACGGGCTTGAGGATCCGGCCGGTTCTGAGCGTTCCGAAGGCTTTCGGCGAGCAGGTTTGTCTTGCGGTTGGGCAATTTAGCGGCATGGCAGAGTGAAGTGGCTCCCGTTCTGGACTGATCTTTACCCTGTGTTTGCTGTCGTTTGTGGCCTATGAAGTGTCATGCCGAATTAGTGTTTAATCGCGCAGCAAATTCAATGCGAGCCGTCCCGTCTGCCCGCTTCATACAGCCTATCCAGAACATGCTTTAGTGGCGCCCTCTCGAGCCGTCTGCACGGAGTGCAGCAGCCGTGAGCGCTCGCTGAGCTTACTACCCCTCCTCTAGTTCACGGCCACTCAAGCGACCAAGGACGTCATGAAGGAGGTTGTTTTTTGCTTGTTTTTGTGAATTTGATTTGCGTATAACTTTTAATACAAAGCAGAATTCGACAAAAAAAAAATCATTAAGTCGCTACGTTCAGTGCGCTCAGGTTCGGTGAAGATTAAAAACCAGTAAAAAGTACTTGTAGGGCCCCTTTAACCATTAAAAAAAATGACGAATAATGTTTTCTTTGACATGAAAAAGACCAAGTTCTGGACCGTGTTTATATTATTGGTACATACAACACACACATTTATTTGATTTTGCGATGGAATCTCGCCAATTTTATTCGGGGCTTGAATTTTCTCGAGTTTTCTACGCTAGCTATGCGCACGTCGACCAACCTTTTCGTTATGATATTTATGCGATTATCTATAACAAAAGTAGTAATAAAGCACTCGCGAGTGTTGTAATTTAATAAATTGTATTAAAAGTAACCAATATATTGTCATAGCCAGTGCCCGCCAATTATATGTATATCAACCAAATTTTCCGAAAACAAGAGCTGCGTTACGGCACATTTAGTTATGCCATTAGCATACCCGACCTGGCGCCCACTAGGAACCAAGTATTTTGTGCAACTAGGCGACTAATTAACGGAGATCTCTTACTTAACTTTTTAATTATTGTTTTTACAGGGCCTATTGCATTTAAGAAATTCAAGCCCAACCTTAATAAGCTCCAACCCCACAGCGAAGCAAAGGCACAAAGAATTTCTGCGCGCGTTTCTGGCTAAATTATTTCATTCCCGCAGGTTCTTTCAGACCGAAACTGACCAGAATAAGAGCGTCAATGACGTCGACATCTTCGGCCTCGCTTGGCGTCACAGCAGTGACGTCACCTGTGATGCAGGCACTGCCGTCAGCGATTTTGCAATACGTTGCTCTCTCCATGTATTCATTTGAACTCTGGGCCTCCCAGAATTCAAATGGATACATTTGGATACAATGGAAATGGATACAATGGATACAAATGAAAGTGATGCATTTCGTTTCTTGTGCATTATTAAGACAGGTAGGAATCGCCAGAAAGCCACGGTGGAGTTAGTGGTGTAGTGTGTAGCACACCCGATCGGACATTGGGAGGTCCAGAGTTCAATTCCTGGCGCCGCCGTTATTTTGGCTCTCGGCGGGTTCCTGAAAACTTTGATTCTTTGATTCATTGGATCAAGTGGTTTATTCATCTGCGTATGTGCGTTTATATCCTCCTCGGGAGACCACGTAGAATGCTGTGAGGTGTCCTTGTTTATATATATATATATATATATATATCCCGCCTTCAACATATAAAAATGTTGAATGCGGGGGCGTTTAACATTTTTCGCGAACTCGGATTCATTAATATAACAAAATAAACAAATCTGTACTTTGTACTTCGAAACGTTTGTCCGTTATTGTGTGTAACATATTATTTTCTGGCGCTGCAATAGCCTACATAAGGATTGGATCGACTGCACATATACGAGCCTACATATATTGTCGTAAAAAAGGTCTCTCAGGTTTGGTGTATACGAACAAACGAATTTCAAAGAGTTATATTTAACCGATAATGCGATACCGTAAACATTGTTTCTTTCTAGGAACATGCAATTATTTCTCCTAGAGAAAAAAAATAGGACCGAAGGGTATGAAAGTATGTTTGTCTTGGACGCTGCAACAAGTACTGGTGAGACTCTTATAAAGCATATTGAAAGAAATTGTCTTTGTAACTATTCATGCCTCTTTTATTAACAGAAATGGCAGATATGCACCTGATATTCTTAGCTGAAAACGCATGCGCTGTCTTCATGTACAGCGATGGCCAAATAAATCCAAGTAAGTAAACAGCAAGAACTCTCATGCAATCGCCTATTCCTGATCGTTTTCGTACGCATTCCTCTTCGCACGCAGAGAGTCAAACGCTACGCGTATTGTACGAAGACAGCTTTTTTTTTTTTCGTTGATTAACGTTAAAATATATCTGAAATAAATGCTGCGCCGAAAGAATTAGGACCTACGACAGAGCAGAACACGGGTCTAGATGCTATTACTTCACAGCGCAGAGAAAACAACACGACATAAAAATACTTGCACACAGAGAAATAACTCTCACGCAGCGCTGCCTGAGAGATTTCTTCTTGCGCACATTGCTTTATAGTGTATTTTCTTTTTTTTTGCGCTGCGAAGTATTAGCATGATTCACCAACTCACCCAAGCTGAAGTATTGGCTGGTCTACAGTCATTCCACCATACATAATTTGAGAGCGGAGGGGGGGGGGGGGGGGGGTTAAACCGTGCGAAATCCCACCAAACGCGTTTCTTATTTTTTTAATACAACTCGTTGGGTGATGAAAATGACTGTTGCTGATATTTCTAACACTCAGAATTCACTGTTTGAATTCGAAAACTGGTTTGTTTCTTAGTTCATAATGTTAATTTTGTCAAGTAATTATCAAAAAGTAAGACCTGGTAACACATTCCTAATGCACACGGGATCTTCATGTGTTAATCTCCTTCTGTATATGCTCCTTCTCAAGTTTTAGATAATTACAGATATTCACAACCTAACTCGCTTTTGAATGATTATTTTCGTCTAATCTCCTTTCCAAGACTTACTCTAGTTAAAAACAATTATGCGTAACATCTATATTTAATCCCAAATTTCGTCGGTAGTGGCTCTTTTGTTTCTGCTTATTCATCTTATTGACTGCATAGGACGTCAAGAGCGGGCTTGCTTTACAACCCATGGCCTGCTTTCAATAACATATGCCTGTGATTTCTTACGAAATTTGAAAGATTAAAAACGAGTGTTGGAATGGCATCGACCGGCGGTCAAAATGCCTGTGCTGCGCACGGAGTACACTCGAAGAGGGAAAAGAACAACGCGACCGGCTTCGGTGAAAGTTTTACTTGGACTGCCTCTTTTTTCTTCTTTTTAGTGGCAGTCCTCAACCATCATGTCCACGCGAACACGAGGAAGGAAGTTTTCGTACTAATTTCTAACTGCCTGTGCCCACTACTACGCGCTCGCCCTTGACGTCAATGGCTATTGACAAGCACTTATTCGACGTTGGTGATAGTAGAACATCATTTGCTGAATGTTACAAAAAAAAATGTTACAACTAATGAATCTCCAAAATATATCACGAAGAGGAAAACCTGACAAAAAGTGATCTAAGTGATCATATGGTTTTATTTACTCGCGCGACATTACACCACCACACAGCAGTTTCAATGTGAATATTTGGAACCCGCGCGATCAGTATTTCTGTTCATATTAATAATAAACTAAAAATAAAGCGAACCCTGCTTGCAATGACGGTGCTCGTACTTTCCTCTGCTGCGAGAGGAACTGCTGTGTTATTCCCAAATCATAGCAGGTGATGGCAGAGAGATTTGGCGCGGCTTGGCGACCAAAATGCGAAACATGGAAATAGGGATTAAATGCACATCGTTGTAGTTAGAATAGAAGAAGATGATTATGGGGGTTACCACTCTTAGCATCCGGTTGTTCCATAATTAAATCACAATAACGATACGATTTTAATCTCTGTCTGCTGATTGTGGGAATGAACTAAGCTCACTCATCTTTGGCCTACCCAATCAGAAACGGCAAGCGGTTTCGCCACACGTCCCCGACAGAAAAAGGAAAGGAAGTTTCTACTTTTACGCGCGTGAACGCATTCTTGTCGTAAGGAGAAACGGGGCTATTGATATACCTACGTCACATTCGGAGTGGATGCAGCAAGTCTTCCCCACCTTCATTTGACCCGTCAGTTGCTTCTCGGCTAGCGGTTACGTCCACACAGGAAGAAATTCGATCATTGCGTTTCCGCCCCGACAAGACTGCACTTCCCAAATTGCTCTTTTGCAGCTATTTTTGCCAATTTTTCCACTTGCTTAAAGTGTTATCTTGAAACTTTCTTTTTTGATCATGCACTGCTCTCCGTCTAGAAGAAATGTAACTAGTGTTTCTGGAGGTATTACTAAGCTGAATTTGTTGATTTGTTAAAAATCTTTGTGCACTTAGACGGCTGTTCTTATGACATAGTTGTTTGTGTTTCTTGCCATTAATTGGAGGTTAAGTACTTGCACATGCGTTTGCAATGAAGTTACCTGGTAGTTCTTGAAGTATTGAGGCCAGATTTGTGAAGAACTTAAGGCAAAGCTAACTTAGCTAAGAAGTTCGTGAACGACGCACATCATGAGAAGTCGAGAAAATGGTATTTACCTATCATTCTTTAAGAGAGAGGAGAAAAGCGACGTTGACGTATGGAAAAATGCAAAATTCCGGTGACCCGTAAGCTCTCCTCTTCCCCAGTCTGTCTACGCTGGCTGTTTTAATACCATGTTAACCTCCCGATTACACCGATACCAAGCGACAGGGCCTTCAGCCACACAAAAAACCTGTAAGCAGTAATAAGAGTGCAGGCGAGCTGGTAATTAATCGACATCTTGTAAACCCTGAGATCGGGAACGATAAAAAAGGCTAATTAAGGAGACTTTGTGCATTCGCGAGCGGGGAAATTGTGGTAGCCAGCCGTCCTTGGTTTTCAGTGATCCGATGAAAGAGTTTTTGCTTGTGTGAGAGGGGGGGGGGGGGGGGAGGAAGAAAATCGGGAAGCGTTTGCTTGGATGTAGCAAATGAAGATTAGGCTTTAGCGTTTTCGGAGGTCGCCTTCTGTGTTACCCTTGGTGTTGTTGTTCGGTTGGTCAGCTCCCTTTCCGAAAGTGTTGGAGCTAGGGAGTGGCTCAGGCTGTCTGGGGCAAACTCGTTGGTCATCTTGTTTATATGTTTCAGTCCTATTTTGCCCTTTCTCTTTTTCATTTGTCTGAAAGTCTATTGATTGGTTGATCATATCAATAAAATTCAGCTGCGTTCGAGATTTTGTTCTGTTCGTCCATTTTGTTTTTATCGTTCCCCATCTCAGGGTTTACACGATGACGAAAAACCAATCGGAGAACTCGGCATGGTTCAGAGCACGTGGATTTTGGATCACAACAAACGTAGGCAGCCTTTCCGGCAACGTGTGCTTGGGGAGCGCGTCCTTGTAGTAAAAGTCGGCTCTACCGTGATTTACGTGGAAATAATACCCAGCTTTACTGAGGCCTCAATAAATGCTTTGGTCAACCGCAACGAACTCAACACAACTACCATTGTTGCTAAAGGAGACGGCCAGCATGGCTTCTTAGCAAAGCTTCACACATGTAAACAAATCGCGGCGATGCTTTCAGCTGCCTCGGACAGGCAGGAGGCAGCTGACGTGCAAGATGATATGTCTGAACTGCAATAGTTTTAGCAAGCGCTACGTGAATACCTGTGCCCAGTGGGAGCGGGCACGCGCGTGTTTCATTGCAGCGTTGGAACTGAGCTATTGGACTGCGTCGTGGTAATTGATTCTGGACCGACCCTTTACAGCCGATTACGTGAACCCCTGGGCCCACTAGAAAATCTCCTGTGAGCATTTCTCCGGTGAACTGTTTTTCGGTTAGCTTTTCTTCGCCGCCCGACCTAAAGGGGACGCGTTGGTCAGGCAAAATGGTGGACAAAAGGACGTCCTTGCCATCGCTCAGCGAACGAAACACTATTGGTTTCATGCGCTTTATAGTAGAGTCGAGGTTTGAATGAAAGCCCAGTGATTTTTGAGCAGGAAAACCTTCTTTTTCTCAGTCAGTAAAAGTTTCAATCCGTAAGCATTTCTATTTTTTATTTATTATATATTAATACTGCTATCTCGTTCGGGAGACGTGGTAGGAGGGGTACATAAGGTCTCTATAAAGGCATACATTTCTAGTCATTTTCGCACACGTGAATAAGGCAATCAATGTCATTATTATGCAGTATTGAATAAAAATGAAAGCAAAACAAACAACAACAAAAACCTACAATACCGTAAATCGCAGGAGTTACAGAAACTGCGGAGGTTAGCAATGAGTGATGACTCAGATGAAGCATTTATTATATGACTGGCTGGGGCATTCTAATCATGAATGGTCCTAGGGAAAAATGAGAACTTAAATGCATCGACCCTACAGCTGTAATCTTGTAATAATCTACAATGACAACTTCGCGTGGGGTATTTATGAAGAGCATGTCAAACATATGTAGAGGGGTCAGTACTAGATCGGTTGCTTCGCAGGTCAAGCAAAAATTTTAATCTTCGAAACATGCGTCTATGGGTTAATTGCCTAATGATGGAACAGAAATATAGTTCTGAAACCGGATATTGTCTCTGAAATTTGTTGTATATTAAACGCAAGCCTTTTCTTCGCATAGATTCAAGTACATTTGTGTTGGTTTTAGTAAACAGGTCCCAGACACCGGACGCATACTCTAGTATAGGCAGAACAAACGCCCAAAACACTGAAAGCTGAGCGTAAGTATGCACAGCTTTCTTAACCGACATACCAAATAATGTTTTTGTTTCACTTCTTTCTAATTAAGTGACGCCTCTTTTTCAACTACAAATGGAATCTGCTCATGTGAAACCTATAACTACATGCTAAATCTGGGTCATTCCTCCTGTGCAGTGTGCTGGTTTGCTCAAAACGAAATTGGGTGGCCTTATCTTGGTCTCAAGAAAAACAATTATCAAGGCTGCTGCTGCCTTGGCAAAGTTTTTTATTGAGGCTCCCTTAGATAGACCGACTGAGTTACTTTCGAACAAACCAGCCAATAAATAGAATATGAACAGAGTCAAGATTAGACATTCTACTGAAACGAGTAGCCAAATGAAATCACCAATTAACTAAATGCTCAGGCGGTTGTAACCTGCCAACTCGGTAGCCTTCAACAAAAGCTCTTTTAATTGCATCAGTTGGCAAAGTAGATGTGAAACATGTGCAGCACAAAGACAGGCATTGTATGATGGTTCCCACATCAACAGTAGCTGGCGTCCTATGACACTGTGACATGGCACGTCCCGATGTCGCATTGTGGGGAGCTGGCCGACGCAAGCAGAAATTGCACTCGCATATTTTGGTCATTCCACTGCAGTGTCAGCTGTATGCAGTTTGAATGTTTTCGTGTTCTGCGATGTTACTACAAGCACCATGAGTGAAACGGAAGATGTTGTGATAATACCATCTCAACTACGAACAAACAAAGCATTGCAACAACCACAATGATGCTGAAAAGCGATGCTAGAATGCTGAAAGGTAGTGCATGCTTTGGTTTTGCTGCATAATTGGTTGTGCTTTAAAGTTCAGAAGGTGAAGAGGAATTGCAGCGACCAGGGTCCTCTGGGGTAACAACCGCTACGAAGTCACGTAAGCACTGTGGAAGGTGTTAGCTGTGCCGGGGCTCACATTTTGTAATGACGCATGTGCCTGTTGTCAGGTGCCCATCACTATATACCTCGAGCAGTGCGAGAAAGATATGCGTATGTAAACAGTGAAAACCAGTCAAGCAGCACCAAAACAGGACCTGGAAGGGTCCGTGGGCTCATCCAGCTTTGACACCAGAGAGGCCGGAACCAAGCTGCTCTTTGAGAGGAGCCTGAGCAGAATGTACGAAGGAGGACCAGACAGGCCTTCCTTCATGTACGTCACAGAAAGGTGCCTATAGCACACTATTAAGTATATATAGGGTTCTGCGTTTTCGGTTTCTATTTTTTTCGAAATTCGGCATACTTTTTTCGGTGTTTATTTTAAAATTCAAGTTTCGCTTTTTTTCGGTGTATATGTAATCCCAAAAACGTTTACCGTTTTTGTTTTGTGAATAAGAAAAAAAACAAAAAACATCGGACACCGGATCATATGATCCTTGCAGCTGTGATATTTGTGATCACTCAAAGAATAACCGCACAGATGCATGCGTGGTCTTCGCAACTTCCGTCAGGACACACCTCAAAATTGCGGAGTTCGCGGGCATAATTTGTAGCGCGCTTTTTTTTCCTTCCCATTCTGACGACGTGATCATCTGAGGTGATGATCATACAAGAACCAACGGAATGAAGAAAAAAAATCCATTGTATTTATGTTTTTAATTACACGGAAGTTTGAGAGAGAGTGTTAAGAAAGGCATTAGCGGCTTTCCTCGATGCCCTCTGAAGTGCATGAAGTGAAATACCTTACACTAGCCCACATCCGAACTTTTTTTTAGAACCGGGAACTTGACACGTCAAGCCCGGTCACAGGAAGGAGACAGATATCCCTCGAAGGCCAATCAAAGACCTCTGTTGTTGCATGTTGAACCTTGGAAGGGGGCAATCGCGAAGACGTCACACGATGTCGAACCTTGCAAAGCCCTGCCCCTCTGTCCCCCCCCCCCTCCCCCACCCACCTGATGCGGCCCAAAAAGACTGACCTTTTTCGGTTAAAACCGAATTTTAGAAAACAGATTAGAGATGCTTTTCTCGGTTTTTTATCGGTTTAAACGGAAAACGCCAAACCTACAAACTGACCTTTTTCGGTGAAAACCGAATTTCCAAAGATGAATTCGGCGTACTTTTATCAGTTTTTATCGGTTTAAACCGAAAACTCCGAATCTAAGTATATGGGGAGTCCAATTTGGGACGTAGTCTTTCCTCAAAATAAGCTTCAGTCACTTTCATTAAACCCGGGTGTTGCTGGGGGTCTCGTGGAATGACAGCATTGGCAAGTTCTTGCTCACACGTACCACGACAAATGTCAAAAACAGCACCAAGAATACAAAAATGCACCTAGAGAGGCTTATTTTCATTCACATTTTCTGCCTTGTATAGGAAAGCGATGCACCCTTGTGGTGATAGAGGCCAACTGGCAATTGAGCAGGCATGACCATTAAAATCTTAATCTTACTTATGCTCCATGACACCTATCCAAGCAGGTCATTCATGAAGAGCTTGGCACGCACTATCTTCTGGTACCCCGGTGTTGATAAAGACATTTAAGACCATGTAAGGAGGTACGAAACATGTGCCAGGTCTTGTTAAGTGCCCCTGGTGCAGGATCGGGTCAGTTGATTGGATTCCAGGCAACGCTGAACATGGCATATATTATGCCGTACTGCTGGAGAGTTACGTAATACTGATTGTGGTCCACTCGGACACAAAGCAGAGAGAAGCATCGGCTGAGACCACAGTGGAAGCCCAGTGCGACATCTTTCATAGATTTAGGCAGCCAAGGACACTCGTGTGTGGCAACGGACCCAGATTAATAGTACTGTTTTCAAACAGTTTTTACAACGGTCATGTACATCACCCCACCATCACTTTGCATCACACACAGTTCATCGGGTTATCCAAGCATGCGATATGTGGAGACAAGGGGGCATTTATGAGGATCAACCTCACAGTCTTGGAACCAGGCTTGCAAGCACTTCCCCACTGTTGTCGAAGTTCCACTGCTGCAGAAACTCAGCAAAAGATAGGAAGTATAAGCAGTCTTCTTAACTGTTATTTGGCTACCACATCAGATCCCAGATGGATCTTCGTCTATATGCATTGGAACTCGTCCCCGTACATCGGAGGCAACCATCCTTTTGGTGTGGGACAGACTGTGTGGGCGCGCAGTTTATGCCTATGGTGGATTCCTGAAATCGTCTGCTCACTTGATGGTATACGAATGACAGCAGTAGGCACTTCAAGAGGACAGCACCAACAGTAGGGGGATCATCTCTGGACACAGCTTCGCCACAAGTGGACCGGCTGCCTGTAGTAATTTTTTGACGGAGAGGCAACAATGTTGGAGGTTCGGTGGTTCAATGATCAGGCTGCACCTTGGCAGCAGGAGACATCCAAAAAGGGCTGGTAGGGCGGCCAGGTGATGGGGTACCCTGAAGGGAGACGAGTAGTGTGCGGGGTTCACAGTCAGCGCGAACCTTGCCGGCGACAAAACAGAGGTGCTTGAATTTAAGGTTTAGGTTTAATTAATTATAGAGCAGAACATCAGAACTGAAGAACAAGAATGGCAAAAGAGGCGCAAGCTCGGGCTCGAACTTGGTTCACCTGAACCAAAATAAATATTATTATTATTATTATTATTACAAAAAGTGTCTGTGATGACGTAACACACTAGTAAAAGCATATTATTAGACTCTCCTTTCCTTGTATTTTTTTAAACAACACCCCAAGAGAGACACTAAGGGGGTACGGAATCAAAACTTGGAATATCCCTGGAACACTTCGGAATGAGTGAAATATGATACATGATATTCGTAAATGATAATCACACGCTTGTATTTTCAGCAGATGACTATATTTTTTGTTCCAACCTATAGATTCTGGCGTGCGCTTCAAAATCAGCCATCGAGTCGGCACGAAGTATCTCCGGATATTTGCCCGTGACGTCACGCTCGCACAGTCACGGGCCCATACGAGGCCAAGGGTATAGTAATTACGATCTTCGTCACTAGGTGACGCCAGATTTATCGTCAGCGCGTTACAATTCTGCCAAGTGGGAATGCCCGATGTACGGTCTACTTAACCCACTGATCTCAATGTCTATTTGCTCGATCGCGTTTGACCTGCTCCGCTATGGACGGGAATGCGGTCACGGTCGGCCATTTTCTTGGTAGAGTTATATTATCTCTAGCCATCATAGTAATATGGCGGACAGCACTATGGCGGCAGGCTGCCATAAAATAGCCGTGGATCTAGTAAACTCTACCGTGGGTGATATTTTGTGCTTGATTAAAGTGGCTCGACAAAGCAGATTCTTGAAACCCGGTGTGAACGGTAGCCCCATCACTGAGGACCCCGCGAAAGCTCTACGAAAGCGCAGTACCGAGGGAAAGCAGCGCAGCTCGTCTGGTTTCGATGCTTCTATCGATGCGACTTTCGATGCGTGATGTGCTGTTTTTCCGCGGTGCTGCGATTTCGTGAAACCTTCACGGGGTCCTCAAAGATCGGGCTACCGTTCACGCCGGGTTTCAACACTATGTTTCGTCAAACAATTTCAATCAAGAACGAAATATAAACCACCGCTACTTTTGCCACAGCGCTGTCTGCCATGGATGAATGGTAGTAGCTGCACCAGCTGTACATTGGCTAGATGTAATATAACTATACCAAAAAGATGGCCGCCAGCGGCCGCATTCGCATACTTGGCAAACGCGGTCCAGTAAATAGACATTGAGATCAGTGACAAGACGTGAGAGGAGCGCCGGTCGCCGCACGCTCCCGCACGCCTCCATCGAACACGCCACTCCGTGGCTTAGATCCTGATGAGCCCGTGACGTGAGACATTCCAACAAAGCTCAGACCTCAACTGCCCGGTGGTATTAGGAAATTGTTTTATTTGTTTTAAAATTGCTTTTCTTGCATTTCCAAAAGAAAGATTGCTGTTTGTGAGCTGCTGTCATAAAGCAGACCGTCTACACAAAGGAATAGGTGCTAAAATTTTTGCTTCCTTCCCCCATTAAAGCAGAACGAAGAACTACTACTTTCCCTTTCTTAATATTTTTTTAACATTAGCTCTAGGAAGACTGCAATAATAAAAATACCAGAAGACGGCATTTATCTTCCAATAAACAGAAGTCGTCTGTGAGAAATTATATTGGAAAAACTTCATATCCGAGGAAAGTTAGTCACATTTCAGATAGTTGCAGTCAGAGGAAAATGTCGGCTTAACGGCTGCTGTTGAGGTCACAGGCAGTTATGATAAAAATAGTTTCTTGGACGAAAAACCGAAAGAGAAACAATTAATTTCACAGCACTGCGATTCACCGAAAGTGCCCATCTTGAACAGAGGAGATGCTATAGCTTCTCCGCGTACGGGCAGCCGTCGATGAAGCTTTGTGTCGCGTGCTGGTGCACGCTGGTTTTTCGACATAGGGTTTCGAGCGAGGAAGCCAATGAAGACAGCGGCCATCTTGTAATCACCAACTTCTTGGGAGGCCGGAGCTGGGTGGCCATTTTGCGCCACCCAGCTATATTCCATTCATTCTTAAGCTGACTATATTCCATTCATTCATAAGCTGAGACTGCAGTGAAAGCTACGCCCTCAATGGACCAGTCATACATCCCTCTTTCGCCACGTGATCACGCTCCCGCTCATTCCCACACACCGAGGCACCTAGCTCCCACTGCAGTCTCAGCCCAGAGCCGTGTATAGAGAGAGTTTGGTCAATGGGAGGCGCGAGCAGAGCCTGGGCGTGCACCAGAAGCAGAAAGTGGGCTTGACATTCTCTCTTGGCCAAGCAGAAGTCTAAAAGAAACCCTAGCGGTAGTAGCGAGAAACTGTTTGATCATAGGTATATGTTGGTATACGGTTCTAATAAGCACGTAAGTGTGAAGTGTAGTGACCCTTCATGGCTGAAAATAGGGTGCACGTGATGTTACCATCATGATCTTGCAGAAAGATCAAAGAAACAATGATGCCGCTCAACTCTGTTTTGCTCGCGGAGAGTGTGACCGCTCGGACGGTAGATTCCCGGCCCTCGGCGCACGGATCATGTTCATCGTTCCGCCAGTCGCACTCTTCCACCATAATTTTGGATGACCGCGCCCTACCGAAAAATCCGGTGTAACTTTCCCTATCCGGAATATGGAACCGGAAATTTGTTACTGGAAACCCGAAATCCAGATTGCAGACAAAGGAATACTTTCTGAAAACCTAAATTCCAGATAGAGTCCAGATAGAATTCAGATAGATTTCCGGTTCCATAATCCGGATAGCGAAAAGTTATACCGGATTTTTCAGTAGGGCGTCATTGATACATCACGTGCACCACATTTTCAGTCACCGAGAGTTACTCCGACGCACTTATTAAGTTTTTTTCTTGCAACCACTGCCAGGGTATTATTTCCAGCCTCTGATTGGCCTCATTCGAATTTGTGAAGACGCCCTGGAACATGCCCAGCCCGCTTTCAGCCAACGGCGCCTCCTCAATTGTCTCCTATACTTCCCAACGAATGGCCAAACTTCCTACATATTTGGCTCTGTCTCAGCTTAGGGGTGAACGGAGTATACGGCAGCATGTTTTAATGCAACGAAATTTCGTAAAGTCCAAAACCGGGTACAGCGAAGCGACCGGCCAAGGGGAAAAGATCAGAAGGTTTGAAAGACCACTTCTTGGAGGGCAGACTCGTAAATTGAACGATCACGAGCGCTGGAACATTGTGAAGAACATCAGGGGCTTATTTACTGTCCTGAAAGAACTGAAGGAACACACGTGTTGGAACGCTGCAAAGAACCTCAGAAGCTGATATACTGCCCTAAAGAAAACTGAACGAGCACGAGCACAAGAACGTTGTGAAAAACCGCAGGGGCTCTTTTTGTGTCCAGAAAAGAGTTAAACAGTCGAAAAAACGGAATGGGCCGACAGGCTCGGCCGACGCACCAAATAATACCGGTAGCTGACTCGCCGAAATATAGTGGTAGCTGATGCACCAAAATGTAGTGATCATGTGGTGGAGGTGCGACGATGGTGGTGGTTCAACGATCCGGCTGCTACTTGGCAGTGGGCGACATCCAAGACAGGCCGGTAGAGCGGCAGCGCTATGGGGTGCCGTGACGGGTGACGAGGCAGATGTGATTGACTTTTAGGTTTAGGTTTAGTAAATCATAGAGCAGAGCTTTAAAACTGAAGAACGCAAACGGCGAAAGAGGCGCCAGTTCGGGCTAATGCTGGCACTTGTAAAAGCACCAATAGCGCCCGTGACGACGCAACAATCTACTGGGTGATATCAAGGAGCGGCCAGGCTCTTTAAATCGACCGCAAAAGTCGGTTTCTTAACCTATGGCGTTCCGATTTTTTACAACGTTGGCCAAAGGTAATGCATTTTTTCTATAAAATTTGCAAAAAGCGAGCTTACCTGAGGAAAAGGTAAGAAAAAAAAACAAAAATGCTTAGCTGCTATGGAAAGTCAGTAACGACACCGGTCTTCAAACCACAGGGCGCCCAATGTTTCGAAGACCGGCGGCTTCGCTGCGTTTCCGTAGGATTTAAGCCTTTTTCTTTCTTTACGTTTTCCTTAGGTAAGCTGACTCTTTGCGAATTTTATAGAAAGAATGCACCACCTGTGGTCAACGCTGTACAAAGTCGGGACGCGATAGGTTAAGAAACCAAATTCTGAGGTCGATTTAAAGAGCCTGGCCGCTGCTTGAATCACCTGATAGTAAAAGCCAATCTCTACGCTGCCACTGAATTTCAACCCGCTACAGAATTGGAAAGTTCACGCAATACGTACGTAAAGCCGGGAGCTTACAACCACGGCGGGTGCAGCTCAGAAATTCAACCAGTCCGAGATCAATGAAAACAGTACGGGCGACACAATCACATACCTCTGAGCATGTTTACCCTGCCTATTTTCTAGCTCAGTGTTCAGTGGTTCAACGCAATCAGGTATACAACTAATCATTGTGTTAAAACATTCATTGCAACTATATACCTCAAAAAAATATCCTCACCTCAGTTCGGAAAACACCCACGTCGTTTGTTGTTGTTATGATGCCACAGCAAGTACATCATACCACGGTCCACAGCTGTCGAGACCAGTGTTGCTGCTCGCGCTGGCAAAATGTTTATTCCACCAATTTACGCGAATCGCAGAACAGATGTGATCTTGGCGGATCTTAAAGGATCACGAAAAGTGAGGAAGAATATAATTTAGAGTCTTTCTGTAGTTATCTAAGTTACTAATAATATTTGCGACTGCCTGCACGTGAATATCAGACTCGAAAGTTACCCCACCCCCTCGTCGTCACCTGCAGAAAGGTGGTCATTCCACAGTTGTTTGGGGTCGTCACCTTGCCTAAAGGCTAGCAACTTGCCTTTTGTGGTGGTCAAAGCCTCCAAAGCGCCATTTGAGTACCCAGGGTAGTAATTTTTTCTTAGAGTGTAGCCATAAACACTGAATATCAGGAACGTCATCAATTACAACAAAATCCAAATAACTTTTAAGGATAACGGCAACGCCCCCACCACGTGATTCGCGATTGTTCCGAACAATGTTATACGATGAGGGAATGATCTATGAATCATGAATAAAACTATGCTGCCACGTTTCTGTTACAGCAACAATGTCAGGTTCGTGCTAAAACAACAAATACTCAAGGCCAACGATTTAGTTAGCAACACTTCTGGCATTGACGTTTATTAATTTCAAATATTTCGACAAGGTACGACGTGTCACGGTGAAAAAGCACCTTCAATAGACGCCATGGAACGTTCTTGTTTATAAATACAAATTCTAGTGTCACTTTCCGTTGCCCACGTGTAAGTCAAGTTGTTGATTATCAATTTGTTGTAGACGAGTTTTACCCTTTCACCCTGCCTCCTGTTAGCGTCCGCACTATCCCCCAATTTTTGTTTCGAAGTAAGCGTACATGTCTTGAGTAGTCGTCGGAGATAGAAATTTCGGAACCTTTTAGTTTATACGCGTTTTTAAATAAATTGTCCTTTTCCTTAAAACCACGAACATTCAAGATCACAGGCCTCGGGCGATTTTCTTTGTTATAATTAAGCCGGTGGACCCTTTCAATGGTGGTGACTTGTAAATTCAATTTACCAACAAAAGCATCACTGCAAACTTTCTGTCTCAGTTGGACAGGGCTCTCTAGACAATTTTCAGGTATGCCAAAAACAATAACTTTTTTCCCGTCGACTACGATTTTCATAGTCATCAAGCTTCTTTCCAATTTGAGAAACAGTCACTCTTAAGTCAGAAACAGTGTGATTTAGCTCAGCGACACTAACCTCGTAATCCTAAAAGGACTTCGCCGTGTTATGGACCTCATCAATGGTAGCCTCAATAGCGCATAGTCACTTATTCACACCGACAAACATTTCCTTAACGCTTTGTGTTCCTTTCGCGATTCTTTGATGTCATTGCAACGTGCTTCTGGCTTTTAAAATCTGCTGAATGGGATCCTGCCTATCAGCTTTACTAGTTTTATCAGGGCCTAGGTTAGTTTCCACGTTTTCGGCCAGTAATAACCACAACTTTACCGTACGAACACATTCTACAAGAACGCGAAGAACAGTGCCGAGGCATGCCGGCACAATAAGGCAAACATAATTATTATCAAACTCTTAATAAATTGACTTATTTTTACTAACAGGCGTAGTCAGGAAGAGCCATTTAGTCGTCATGCTCCGAGATGCGCTACCATGCCCACTGGCGAAATCCAGTCGGGACGCGGCTTTTGTAGGATATGTAGCTGCTGTCGGGAACGCTGCAGACGTCACGGAGACACGTAATCCCGTTGTGTAGTTATCGCAGATGCAAGGTGAGTCAGTATCTTGACGCTGCACTTGAAGCGATGGGTGCTGGCCACATGTTGGAAGGCAACCGATCGATGCCAGCATCAAGAGTGTAATCTGGAAGAGCCATTTAGTCGTCATGCTCCGAGATGCGCTACCATGCCCACTCGATGTGGGCATGCTAGCGCACTATAGTTATATTAAAATATTTGCTGAAAACAATGCATTTTTATGCTTTTATTCAACAGCTCGGTTTGTGCGCTTCGTTGAAGTTCGAGTGCTGTTTTATTTTTGGGGTCTACACTTTGCAAAATTGCAGATATTGAAAAGCCCCAAGCGTCTTGGAGGAGTGATAAGCTAATGTAAAACAACGAAGTATCGTCCTTCAGAAAGTCGATCGTCAAAAGTGCGGATAAGGGTCCGCGTTGGCTTTGTTCAAATAGCTTTGCACGTCGTCCTCTGGTTCACGTCAGAAGAAAACAATTAATGGCCGCAATAAGGTGATAAACTTTCGAAGCCAAGTAAAAGTGATGCTAAGGTGCAAATTACGGGTCACTACCGTCACAACCCCCGCCCCCCCCCCCCCCCCCCCACCCAGCTTTAACCGACACAGTGTTAAGGTTTTATTTTAACGCTTCCTTGGCAGCTGAAGAGCGGGGTGTTATATTTATTTACTTTTTAATTAACACTGTTGCCAGTGGCCTGGTCGGTGACAACGCGAAGGGCAAACACTGCTTTTTAGATAGTAAAAGTAAACAGGGCAAAATATATAAATCGTAACTACCAACAAGAACATATGATGTAAACAATATTCGTTTTAGCACATCCACTGCCAAACTGTGGAGGCAATGCAACAGACGAAACAATGTTGTATTATCGTCGAAACCTATATTTTAATATCTAACAAATACTCACCGAACTACTGATGCGACATTGAATGTAACACGTCCACTGATATGAATGACCTGGTGTGAATTGATGAAACAGAGAGTGAACAGCAAGTATATTGTCACGAAGGAACACACGAGGAAACAAAGAATAACTGGGGGAAACCGAAACGTTTAAGGGGGCGAACTTGTGTCCAAAAATAAAAGGAAACAAGATAACAGGAAAGCGTCATGGCGTCGAAGTCGGCGTAACAGCAGAGTCGACCTCTGGGGCGAGGGCGAGATTGACTCGCCAAGGTCATGGGCGGGCTCCTTATCTAGTGTGAGTCGCTATCTGCAAGATTCGGCGAAAAAGGCTTGAGCATCGTGCGCTCGGGGCGAGAATGAACACGCACGTTCTAGAACAACAAAAGCAGGAATAAATTATAGAAGTTATGTCCGAAGCAAGAATAAACGTGAACCTTCTAGAAGTTCGTGAATAAACGTTGCTTTCACGGCCCTGTGCGCGGTATTATCCTACACTTTAAAAGCGCATCGTCCTGATGCAGCACAAACCGAGAACAGAACTCCACAACAAAAGGACAGCAGAATCGCGAGCCACGGTTCACAGTTTGACGAAAGTCTAAAGTTCTATTGTTCGTAATACGACTTGGGGCGCACGACGTGGACTACTTCCGGTCGCGGCTCACGTCCTCTTTATGGTCGAGTTCCGTCGGGAAGCACTTTGTAGTTCAGCTTCCCGAGGCGAGGAAGTACCCTGTGTGGTCCAAAGTACCGTTTAGGCAGTTTCTCATTGAGTCCGCGGCGACGGATGGTTGTCCACACCCACACCCTGTCTCCGGGCTGGAAGTGGACGTCCTTGAGACGGAGGATGTAGCGGCTCGCGTCGACGCATTGCTGGTCTTGAATCAGGAGTCTGGCGAGCTGGTGGACTTCTTTAGCTTGTTGAGCAACCACCTGGACGTCGTCGCTCTCATTGTCAGCTGGCTCATGGGGCAGCATCGCGTCCAGCATGGTCGTTACCTTTCGACAAAGTAGAAGCTGGAAAGGTGTGAATTCAGTGGTCTCTTGAACCGCCGTATTGTAGGCGAACGTGACATAAGGCAACACCTCGTCCCACGTCTTGTGCTCTACGTCAACGTACATAGAGATCATGTCGGCGATTGTCTTGTTGAGTCGCTCTGTCAGTCCGTTAGTCTGCGGTTGGTATGGAGTGGTACGACGACGGCTGGTGTGAGTAAGCCGGAGGATTTCTTGGGTCAGCTGTGCCATGAACGATGATCCGCGATCTGTAATCAGAACTTCGGGAGCGCCATGCCCAGAGGACGATGGACTCAATGAAAAACTTGATGACTTCAACCGCGGTCCCTGAAGGAAGGGCTTTCGTTTCTGCGTACCGCGTAAGATAATCTGTGCCGACGATTATCCAACGGTTTCTCAGTGTCGACGGCGGAAAAGGACCAAGTCAATCTCTTCCGATCTACTGAAACGGTTCAGTCCGCGGAGGAATTGGCTGCAGGAGGCCTGCCGGCTTCGTCAGCGGTTTCTTGCGTCGCTGGCACTCGTGGCACGATCGGGTGTAGAGTTGGACGGTTTGGGGGAGCTTGGGCAAGTAATACTTTTCACGAATACGGGCCAGTGTCTGGCTCTATCCAAGGTGTCTGTACGTCGGGTCGTCGTGACATGCTTGAAAGATCTCCTTTCGGGGGTCGGTCGGGATTACCAGCAGCCATGGCGAGTTGTTGTTCCCGAAGTTCTCTTTGTAGAGTACGCCTTGTCGAAGGGCGAAGGTCGGCAGGGCTCGATTGGCGCGCAACTCCGGATCGTCTCGATGACGTCGTGCCATGTCGTCGGTGTTCACTCTCCTAGGAAGCACTCGTTGTCATCGTCATCGCTGATGCCGGAAGGTGTTTCGACAGGGGCCCTAGACAGGCAGTCAGCGTCGCTCTGCTTGCGTCCTGACTTGTAAACCACAGTCATGCTGAACTCTTGTAGTCGGAGGCTTCAACGAGCGAGGCGTCCTGACGGGTCCTTGAGGTTCGCAAGCCAGCAGAGCGAGGGTGGTCCGTGACTACGCGGAACGGGCTTCCACACAAGTACGGACGCATCTTCGTGATTGCCCAGACGACCGTAAAGGCATTTCTCTCTGTCGTGGAGTAATTCTTCTACGCCTTAATCAGTGTCTGACTTGTTTAGGCGATGACTCGCTCGGTGCCTTCTTGCACTTGAACTAGTGCCGCACCGAGTCCTGCGTTACCTGCATCAGTGTGAATCTCGGTTTCCGCATCCTGATCGATATGTCCAAGAACAGAAGGCGTCTGGAGTCGTCGCTTCAGCTCGTCGAATGCCTGCTGCTGCTCTTCAGCCCATTCGAACCTCTCGGCGTCTTTTGTGAGGTTAGTGAGCAGCGCGGAAATCCTTGCGAAATCCTGAACGAAGCGACGATAGTGGGCGCAAAGTCCTAGGAATCTTCACAGAAACTTCTTGTCTGTCGGCGCGGGAAATGATGTGACAACGCGAGTCTTTTTGGGGTCTGGGCGAACGCATTTCGTTACTAACCACGTGACCTAGAAACTTCAATTCGTCATAGGCGAACCGACATTTTGACGGCTGGAGGATGAGTCCGGCGGTCAGTATACTTTGAAGAACAACTCGGGTTCGTCGCAAGTGCTCGTCAAAGTCGCCGGAAAACAACACGACGTCGTTGATGTAGACAAGACAGCTCTGCCACTTCAGTACTGCCAATACGGTGTCCATGACACGCTGGAAAGTTGCTGACGCCGTGCATAGTCCGAAGGACATCACCTTAAACTCGTTACCTTTCATCCAAGGATGAAAGGTAACGAGTTTCTCGATACCTTTCATCCAAGGATGAAAGGTATCGAGAGTGGCGCAGCCGGTGTACCGTGTCACCGGCGCGGGGAGTAGATAGACGTCTTTCTTCGTCCCCGCGTTCAGCTGCCGGTAGTCCACGCAGAACCTAAGCGTTTCGTCCTTCTTCTTCACCAGTACGGTTGGAGAGGCCCATAAACTGTTTGAAGGTTGGATTATGTCGTCGTTCTGCATCTCTTCAACTTGTTCCTGTATCACCTCCCTTTCTTTTAGGGAGACTCTGTACGGCGATCAATGCACGGTACGCGCGTCGTCCTCGGTAATAATGTGGTACTTCGCAACGGCGGTTTGGCGCATCTTCGACGACGTCGCAAAGCAGTCGCAAAATTCGACGCGAAGTATAATAAGCTATCGTCTTTTTGTGCCTGGAAGCTCTGGGTCAGTGTCGAGCTGCTCTGGCGACGTAGTGTTTTGCTGAGGTGGTAATGATTCTTCAGTAATCGCGGCGATTTCGGCAGAGTTCCGGAGTTCCTTGACGTGCATCTCGGATGTTCGTCACGAGGACCACAGTGCGGCCGTCCTGAAGATGAGCTACTCCTCTTTCGACGCCTATTCCTCTTCCCAGAAACAACTGACGGTTTCCTTCCACAACAGCCGCGCAACAGGTAGCTACCTCGGTCACGACGGGTACGACACACTTGATCGCGGCGGCAGGCTCACGTGGTCGACAACGATTTGGACGGCGGTTGACGCTGTTGGGGGTATCTCCGCAGGCGGAACAGGCGTCCGCAGCATCAATCTGACCGCACTAAAAACGATGACGGCGTCGTATCCGAAGAGAAAGTCCATGCCGAGAATGAAATCTCTGGAGCAATCTTGTAGAACGACGAAATTTACAGGACATGTTTTGCCGTGAATTTCGACCTACGCAGTGCACCATCCGACAGCCGTAATACGGTGTCCATCGGCGGCTCGAATTTGTGGTCCCCCCCCCCCCCCCCCCCCCCCCAGGGCGTCGTAATTTTTCGAAGGCGGCGACTGAGTCTCCCACTCAAGACTGAGTAGTCTTCTCCGTTGTCCACGAGGGCAGATGCGTCATAGCCGTCGAGAACAACTTTTAGGTTGTTGGGCACCGTAGCAGGAGCGGCGTTGCAATGTGTGACATCGGGAGAGCGGGAGCGCTCCGGCGTTCTTCGAGGCTCTTTAGTTCGGTCGTCTTCCGTAATGCCACCTCCATGCGTTGCCGCACCTAGTTAACCCGGCGACGCAAGGGAGACAGGGTCTCTCGGCGGGGTCAGTCTCAGAGGAAACATTGTCTATTTATACAGATTGTTGGCGCCAAGGTAAATTCGAGACTAGCCAACATACTTTTTATTGTTCTCCAGCAAGCATTTTGTTTTCTGTAGAAGTTTACATTGGGAAACACAATCAAGTGCATTTTCTAAATCTAGAAAAACTGCACCAGTTTGACACCCCCCCCCCCCCCCCCCCCACCACCCTTCCTCTTATGTACCTACCTTTTCCAAATTCGTCGATACTGTAAAACAACTGCGTCTCTGTTGACAGACCTCGGCGAAATTCATGATATCCGATAAAAAAGACCCGCTGTTTTAAAGTATCTTCTTTAAAAGATGAGAGATAAAGTGTCACAGAAATTTAATACTTGTGCATATATAGAACTGAGACGGGACAAAAATTAGTCACACCTTGTTTTTAACCAGACTTAAACACTGGCAAAACTATCGCGACCTTCCATTCTTCTGGTACCATACCCGAGTTCAAGCTAAAGTTGTAAATTGCATAGAGAAAGTTTGAGCAACCCTAAGCAATACGGTGTAAATATTCGGTATAATGTTGGGTCAACACTATTTCTTCCTTTGAAATGATATCTGCTTCAAATATTACCTTCTCTGGGAAAGCAATATTTGTTAAGTTTTACTGGGTTGTATTATAAGGTAGTGCAGTGATCGCTTCACCAGGGCACACTGAAAAAGAAGAATATTTCGAATTTTTTTAGATGGAGGGTTCTTTTGTTAGTTCGTTGTCATTCACCCTAACCTTACAGACGTTGACGTTTAGCGGTCAAGAGACGGCGCAAAAACGTCTGGGGATCATTTCGAAGAATATCAATAATTGCACGTTAACAATCTAACAACCAGTTTTATGGTTTATCCTTGGCGCTTTCTAAGAGATGTTAACACGGACTAATAACACTTTTTCTTGCTCGCGGTATTACTGGAGCGCTTCACACGGCGTTTTAGCTGCAATATTCTCCTAGTCACTGACATATTCAGCCAACAATACTGCTTTTTATAAGGAGGTATGCAATTAGTGACACATGCATTCATCATTTTGTATCGGACAAAACTATTTTCTGAGATACAGGTATATGGTCTTGAATTGAACTGTTAGTTTGGGTTACTCGTGTTTTTGATTAAGATTGTGCCCGACCTGGAGTGATGTCTGAAAAATGTTTTGACTGGTTGCAGAAAACAACTATAAGGTGAACCTAAAACTTCAATGCTTGCGTTTGGCGGTAGACACACAGCACCCAAAACAAACCTTAAAACACGAAATTTTATTATAACCAACACCATTTTGACGTCACTCGCAACTGTTATCACAGTGAACTGAAAACATTTCTTTCATAGCAGTAGCAACTCAACCACGCTAGAGGTTTGATGTTTTTCGAACAATAGTGCAATTACAAGGAATGAATTTGTCACCTGATATATTATCGTCAGCATTTTAAGACATCGAATACTTTGAAACTTTAAAGTTTTATTCACCAGAGGTTCAGTATTAACAATCAAAACTCGCTGGAGAGGTGGGGAGTTTGGATGCGACTGGTTGCGATTAGGCGGCAGTGCCTCAGTAGTACCGAATCCGTAGGATTACAAGTATACAAAAAATGCCATTTTACGTTAGCAAGTGAAAGCTTTATATTAGCAGTCAGGTTCAGAAGTTTAAAAAGCGTGAAGGCGAAGTACGCTCTCACAATCCCGACAGCAGGCAACAGTTAGGCTCTCCCCTAACAGAATTACTAGCAACCATTTTAAAGCCAGTGTATTTTACCACGCTACGAGAATTTATGCACAAGAATGTGCTCTCCGGTAAATGTTTTGTGCAAGTAAAGTTCTTCCGCTACTTAAGCTAATTTGATTTAAAAGCTGAATTCTGCCAGTTGTAGGCACCTGTCCTTTTAGTGGTCTCGACTACCTCACTTAGTGCATATGTAGAGTATCGAAAGGAGCAAATATATGCATTGACAATCGTAGACATGTAATATATTGTACTGTGCTTTAGATTCGCATTCGACAGTTTATTTTGAAAGTAGGCCCAGCAGCCACAATAAAAGAAGCGGAAGTAAAGGCTTGTTTAGTTCGGCAATGTGTGAGCATATAGTGACTATTCAGTCCAAGCCATTGCGAGTATACACATCACTTTTATTACGGTATGTTTTCTAGGATTGAAGTGAGCCACTTGAACCCTAATCATTTTTGGTTTTATTTTCGCTTTCGGCTACTACGTAGGATTCGCGGATTCGAGCGAAATATTCTTTCACACAACGTTGCCAGAAGAAACATTTGATTTGTATGAGGAAATTATTGGTTCAATAAACGCATAAGACCAAATAGGTTTATATGAGAACATATAAGTTCCTACAACAGTATGGAAAAATTTATAAGAAACTCATAAGAACAGAAAGACGTTTAGAATTATCTGTAATGCCCAATAAGAGCGCAGCTCTTAAAGAAGAGGAGGGGAACGTATGGAGAGGACGGTATCCTCCCCTCCTCTTCAGTACCCTCTCCCCCTCCCCCTCCCTTCCTCCTCCCCTTCCTCCATCCTCCTTCCTGCCTCCCTCCTCGCTCGTGACGTAACTTGTGACCCTCGTGACTTTCGTCGAGGCCTTCATGAGTGACCTTCGTGACGTAACGAGAGACGTCACGAAGGTCACTCGTGAAGGCCTGGTGAATGTCACTGTGAAGGTCGTGACCTTCGTCGAGACCTTCGGGACGTCACGTAGGACGTAATTAAGGGAAACGTCCGATCATGCAACGCCCGGTTATGCCGACGGCGACACCGCTCAGCCTGGAAACCGGCACCTAAGAGCTGCGCTCTAAAATTGCCTATAACTTCTCATACAATGTATTGTTCTTATATGTTCGTATAAGATTATGATTTGCTGTTATATGATTTTATCCAAGCATACGTGTTTATTGGACCAAGAAACTTTTTATACGTATAATATTTTTGACTACGGTGCTGATTTCGCATATCGCGTTTCCTTCAATGCAGGTACATGTGAGATTTGGTACTACATCGAGCCAACAGCACCTGGTAACGGAAAGAAGATCGCGGCCTGCGAGGGAACATTAGAGCAAGCATGTAGGGCAGCAACAATTTATACGTACTGGACCGAAAAATGTGATCAGAAAAGAAAATAAAAAGCCGCCCTCATCATCAGCGCATGACATTTACCGCCTACTCTAAGCCTCACTTCGAGTTTGTATACCGGTTTCGTGAAAGTAAATAAAAATACTGCAGCCCATCTGTTGTCTGTACATTATTATAAACTTATACAAAGGTATGTAATCTGAAATTAATATTATAATTGAGGTCCTTCCAGCAGGATACTGCTTGCAAACACGCGTCCGCGTTCCGTCACAAAGGTCCACGCTGAACAAAGGTCGTTCAGCCTTCTCGGACGTCCAGTCCTATTTCTAAAATGGAATGAGCAACGTAAGCTTTCCAAAAACTGATATAAAAAGTAAATTGCCATATTGAAACCTTGTAAGAGAAGGCACCAGCAAAATTTCTGTTACATTTTGACCCCCTTCGTTCTAGTACTTACTGCCTTATGCCGTTAAGGTGGGTTCACACCTTTGCGACGGCCCACCACCGACGCCGACACAACCGATGTTTAAGCCATTTCTGGCAAATAACGGCGGGCCGCGCAGAGGTGATGGCTGTCATAACTGACTTAAAAAATCGTTGTGTGGACCTGGTCTTCATCCATCGTAACAGTGTGAACCAGATTGTAGAGTGAATAGCTATGCGAACAAAACTTAATAAGAATGTCTTAACAGAGTGTTACAGCTGGTTCCTGAGGCCACAGTACCTCCCCTGGCGCGGACTGAAGAGCGTGCTTCGAGGTTACAGAAAGAGCTTCGAGTACAAATACCGCTCTAGGCGGTAGCCTACATTAACCCTTTTAGGTCATCTGTCGGTTATCTCACGACGAAGAAAGATTCCCGTTCTGGAGAAGTGTTGGGGCTCCCCCGACAGGCTCATTTCTCCTTTCCGGTCAGGCGTCGAGTGACGCTCGACAATTTCAACTTGCGCCATCTATTATCGGATATATAAACTATATGCATACTTAGTTTTTTGTCCCTCTAAAAGCTGGGGGCGCGACAAATTTTTTTAACTCGAAAGCATTAACTTTTCCATAGAGCGAACCGACGTCATCAGCTTCTAAGCCGCGCCAAACAGCATCTCAACTCCCCTGTCGCAATGGAGCGAAGTGAAGCTGCGATCTGATGGCTAGGCTCCCATTGGCTGGCGCGCGTCATCAAGGAATGAGGCTACCATTGGCTCTCACGCGGAGTAGTAAAAAGAAAACATCAGAGAAGCACTTTCCATGGTGGCGCAGCGTACGCAGCGGCCCGGCCGCCGGTAAGAGAGAGGTGGGCGCACAGCCCGCTGGGGCAAGCTCCGGAGAAGGTTATTGTGAAAGGCTACGACACACCCGTACCACGTTTACGAAAGCGTCGCGTTCCTCTGGCTCACGTCGACCAAAGCACGCTCTCGCACCGACCGGCGGCTCGTGCGGGAGCTTTGGAGAACTGGGCTCTCGAGGCAACCTTTGTACAAGCTGGGTGTCTGTGTCTGCGTGTGCGTGTGGGTGACTCTTCAGCGAGCGAGCCACCACGCCGAGAGACCCGCCACGAACTACTTCGGCATTGGCTGGCCGTTAGCACACGAGCTTCTTCGGCATTGGCTGGCCGCTGGCACACGAACTTCTTCCGCATTGGCTGCCGAGGATCCCGTAGGCCCCTGCGATTGGACAATCCAGTGGACGGCGAGATGGCGAGGCGGATATATAAAGGAAGGACACCCGTGAAGTTGTTGTACGAGCACTGAAATGATGTTGTAATTAATGTAAATATAGAGTGTTCTGTTTTGCTGAGCTCGTCGCCTCCCGGCTCCTCGATCCTGTCTCCTACCCGGCACAAGGTAGCGTCGCCGGGCTGGGAGCCTTCGTCGGAACCCTCAATCACGACAAGGTGCACGGCCGAGCTCAGCGCGGCGCGGTCACTTCACGACACGGCGCGCTCGGCCGTCGGCCTCAATCTCCGCAGTAGTGAAGCGTGGCCATCCAAGCCAGTGCGCCGCAGACGAACTAAGAAAGAGGAAGGACTACATTTATGCTTTTGCATTCACAACTCATAAGAATTCCTTAGATGTCCTCGGATTTCTTGTTTTTTTTTTTTTTTGCTAGATGATGCACGGACGGGCTTTTCGCGCACGCTCCTGGGTGTTCACGATGGCAGCTTTTACTTCCTCTGCGTTTTGCGGACTGGGCAGTCTAGCCATTGAAAGAAAATGCAAAAGTCAATGATATGAAAATGTTTTCTACTGTAAAACCTGGACTCGACACCCTGCCTTCCACCCCGGCATTTATTTTGAAACATATCCTACGCTGCATTATGCAGCATAATGAGAACAGCAGGTTCATCTCCACCTCCAGCAAAGGGGTCGAATTCCGCTCGCGTTTGAACGTCCTCTGTGTGTGTGTTCACCATAGTTAACTGTTCAGTGATCGGTTGCAGGAACCAGTCAAAAAAAAAATCTGACGGCAACACATCTCGATTGTGAAATTTTATCTTCTGTCATGCGTTGTGCTCGAGAAATGCAAGGAAACGATAGAAAAAACTACCAACCAATGCGCCGCGTGGCTGCCGCATTGAAAAAGTGAACTGCAAGAAACAAGCATAGTCCGCAATTTCGACAAGATTCCATCATATTTTTTTTTTGGTATGTATGCGACGCTCACAATTTCTGTATTTCGCTGTCATGCTTACAAACGTTTTATATGTAACCAATAAGATTCCCAGTAAGGGGACATCATACTTACAATTGCTACACATGCAGCCGTTAAGATTCCACTAACGTGTCACAAGGTAGTCGGCCGTGACCTGCGGCGACTAGCACACTCAAACCGAAGAACTCAGGCCAGCGCCGCCAATTTCAGCATTGTAAAAGTTCGATTATCTACGTCCGCAGTCCTAGTAACTCTATACCATTCGTCTTCGGTGATCAACGTGGGTCATCTACCATTGCCAGTAAGGTCCTTTGCCCATGCGATGGGGTACCACTTCTTCTAAAAATAGTGCAATGTCCATTGCGTCCGCACTTTAGCCAAGCTCGTGATTCACCGGGTAGTCAAAAAAGAAAGGTGAGCAATTGCTCTAGTTTGCAAAAAAACGGGTGAGCTTTTGTTGGGTGAGCTTCTGTACGGTGAGCTTTTGTCTGATTACCATTGGACTTGTGCTTGGGTGGCCATGATGTTTTTTGTGCTTATGTTGAGGTATTTTTCCTCTTGTGTCATTACATCTTGCGCTACACCTCCGGTTTTCAATACTGTGCCCCAATTTTAGCATAATTTAATTTTTGAATATATAAAATTTACTCTGATATTCCTCCTGCTAATTTTGATCGCCGATGTATCTCAGCGATTAAACTTAACGAACCTTCAGTATTGTTTACCTTGGTGTCCAATTTTCTGAAGACAGCTGACGTTTTACCCCAGCTTTAGGCTGCTGAATGTTTCAAACCCTTCAGCTTGTCCAGTTGCTTTTAAAGTAACTGTTTGGTACAGTATGGCCTCAGTTGGTTTTGCATCAGTAAATCTTGAATTATAAAAATATGGCAGAATCAAAATTTAAAAAAAAATGTGGTCAGCTGTGTGTTTAAAATTATTGTCTAGCCTACGCTATCTCCGACTTTCTAGCCAAATATTCTGAAGCACGGGTTCTCAAACAGGGTTCCTTGTACAGTATACCTAGGGTGCTCTCAGCACCTGAACTTCCTCAATCGTTCCTACACCATTGTGATACACTCCATAGATCTGCATTATTGTTTACAAGGCGTCTAGGCTTCTCAACTTCTCAATTGCAACAATGTAAAGAGTGGAAGGGGCTCCTCGGCTAACAATAACAATAAGTTTCTGTTCGCTGATATCGGAAAGTTATAGAGTCCTGTTCGCAAAGAATGCTATGCTTGTACACTTTTAAGTCGAGTTAGAAAATAGTCTTCAGACTTTGGCCAAGTAAGTGAGGCAGTGGCTCACCGTCACATGTGCAGTGAAGATCAGGAAACAATTTTTGCCAAGGTGCACTAGTTTTATTAAAAAAATCAAATAGACTTAAGTTTGAGGGGCCCCTCAACTTTTAAAGTCCTTTCCAGGTCACATGCGTGTGACATGAATGGTAGGCCGAATGGGTGAATGACAATATTCATAAAAACCTTAGCTTCAAAAAGGGTAGATACCGACTCAACTCGCTAACTCAACCACTATGGGCGCCATGCCAGTAGTTCATGTGGCTACCATAAGCTGCATGATAGAAAATTGACCTTTTTTTCCTTTCTGACAACGCAGCGCACTCGCACCATTTCGAGGGATCATGGTCTGTTTTCTCGCACTTGTGATAAGGTAGAAGAAATAAAAGTAACGAGCTCCAGACTCTTTCCACAGTAAAATTGTTTCATCACCCCCTAATGCATTGCAAATTGACAAAATGCCTTGTTTTAGATTATTTCACAGCAGGAATTTTTCGCAGTTGCCAATAAACATAGTAATTGGTCCCCGTGCTCAATATATTTAAATGATTAACTTTTTGTTGTTGATTTGTTTTTGTGAAATTTGCTAAAATTATGCGGACATAAAGTATAATAAAATAGTATTAGCTAAATATGAAGTTTTAAGGCAAGTTCCGTAATTGTCCTTTCTCTTCCCTTTCCGGCTTTTGTTATTGCCGAATCTCCTGGGAAAACTCAGAAGTCGGTGAGAGGATACCTGCGAAGGAAGTGCAGAAATACTCCCTACACTCACAAGAAAGCATCCAACACACAAAAGAAAACTACAAAATGAGAGCAAGAATTAGGTTTCATTTTCATTTATTTTGTGCATTGGCTTTTTTTCTCTTCAATCTGATTAGCGATTATTATTTTAGATTTTATTTAACAAGTGCATTAAATTTTCATTAATTTTACTTGTCATGTAGGTGATATTACTTCAGTCATCATAGATGATAAATATTTTCGGTTTTATTTCAACACGCGCCATACTTTCTTTACTCGTTTTTCTTGAGCAGGATAGTTTGTAATTTTTTGACATGATTAGGATAGTTTGTAATTTTTTTTACTTCTAATAAGAACATGTTTAAAGCTTTAAGTGCATCTGTGATATTTGTATGCCAGCTAAAGTCGTATGTTTTTTTTTCCATCGTAAGTGTGTTTGTTGGAGGCAACATGTGTTCGTTCTTTTCAAAAATATGTTTGTTTAATAAAAACTTCTTACTTTAATTTGTCGTCACTTTGAAGTCTTCGTCTACATTAATGCCTGTAACGTAATGCATTTTAGTTTCGATAAGTGCAAACTACGGCAATTGCTAAATCAATATAATTTTCTACATATCCTATCTGGAATTGGTCAGGAATAAATTGGTGAAATGCATTAAAAGTTCTACTAAGTGTAAACCGGATTATATTTGAAAGCCTTCTTCCAAGCTTAATCTGGGGTACACTTTATAATACTAAAGGCCTGCGCAAAAAGCATACTAAAATGCTGCTCAGAAGTGTGCTGAAAGATTGCCTAAATGCATACTAAAACGCCGCTTACAAGTATGCTAGAAGTATCCTAAAAGGATGGCGAAATATTACTTTCGAAGTGCGTAAGAAGTATGCTAAAATCCGGCCAATTTAGAGCATCAAGCATACTTTTGGAAGTGCAAAAAAAGGATACTTTAAAAACAATGTTGAATTAACCTGAGACTGGGGTAGAGAAGAAACATCGAAACGTAGAAGGGACAGAAAATAGACAGGACGACGTCTCAAACTCACATAACTCGTTTATTTAGTCCACATCCTTATAGAGTCTTATATTATATTCAACATGGTTGATATTCACCAACTCGCCTGCATCCTTACGAGTTTTTCTATACCTTAAGAGCCGCGGATTTTGCTGAGGGGTCTCTTTACGTATTCCCGCCAAAAAGCTCTCGGCTTCTCGTAAATTCAAACGAGCTGACTCTACAAACACGAACGTATTTCCTGAACGACGCTTTCATTTCAGGTGCCTGCCTGCATTACATGTTCGTTTAAAGCGTCGAGCTCTCTCGCGTAAATATCATTTGCTCGCACTTACGGTGGTGCGAGCAAAGGAAGCTTGCAAAGCGGTTACTTTTGTTCATGCTGTTCTTGTGGTTACAATAGGTGTTCATTACTAAATCATCTTGTTAACTTTTTTTTTTTTAATTTCAAATACTGCCAACCCTTTCGGGTTATTGCAGGAGGGGGTACAATAAAATGCACAAAGATACGTACACAGTCATTATACATTTGATAATCATAAATGCACTGCTGCTGAGAGTGACAATAGAGAGATGGAGCTAATCATCAGTAAATTAATCCATCAACCTTCATTCAAATGTTTCAACAGAAGAGACGCCGGAAAGAACACTTGAAGGCAGCCTATTCAATTCTTCAATGGTCTTCACAAGGAACAAGTATTTATAGATGTCAGTTCTGTGTATACAAGGATCAACTGATAATTCATTGTTTAAGCGTCGGGACCGTCTACCTGAAGGTCTTATGTAGTTTTGCGTGGCGATAATACAATGATTAGAATACCGCAAAAAAAAAAAACTTTAGTCATGCAATTTTCCACCTTAATGCTAAAGGGGATAACTGGGCATCTCTCAACAGTGCCGAAACAGACTCGTGTCTATTATATCTAGAAAATATAAACCTGGCAGGCAAGTCTTTGAATACGCTCCAACTTGTTTATTTGGGTTCGTGTGTCCCCCACACACGAACCCAAATAAAAAATTTGGGCGCATTAAGTTTTTATAAACATTGGTTCTGACATCGGAGTTGGCCTCTCTAAGATATCGTTTCATATAACAAAGTTTTCTATACGCAGAATCACATACATTTGCAACGTGCGTGTTCCAGTTGAGATTACCTAATATTGTAACACCGAGATACTTAAAAATGTTAGAACGCTGCAGGTTCAAACCACTTATCTCGTACAAAAACATTAAAGGAGACTTCATTTTAGTTATACTTGCGGCAGTTTCTTATCAAAATTGATGCGCAAATTCTACCTCTCACACCATCGCAAAATAGTCAACAAGAACAAGGAACGATTGAACAAGATTTGATCGTCAGCACTTTCCACAATAATGTAAACCAAACAATTGTACTTCCACAGCCGAATCAATATTTTGAGCGATATCGTTAACATAAATTAAAAACAAAACCGACCCCAAACCAAACCCTGGGGTAAGCAAGACAAGACAGTCAAAACAGATGACGCATGACCGTCTCTTTCAACATACTGCCTCCGATCACAAAGATATGACCTGATCCAAGAAACCAAGTTCTTATCAACACCGAGACGCAGTAATTTCTCCAGTAACTTGCTATTTATGACTATGTCGAATGCCTTAGATATGTCGATAGACACAACATCGACTTGGCCACGTGCATTTAGTACATCACCAAACTGATGCGTTGATTCAAATAGCTGATTAATAGTCGAGAGCTTCGTGCGGAAACCGTGCTGTTTGTTGTAGAAAAGATTCTTATTTTCAATGAAATCTACGAGCCGTTTACAAATAATGTGCTCAAGCAATTTGCATGAATTTGATGTCAACAAAATCGGTCTGTAGTTTTCTAAGCTAAGACGGTTGCCCGATTTCTGAATTGGTACAACTTTGGCGGTTAGCCATTCATTTTGTCTCCTTTCTTTGTTTAGTGACGCGCTTTTTATTTTATATTACATTTTGTGCGGGCTTCCCCATTTGCTCTAGTTACGAATTTACACCTGCGTTTGAGCAATGGATTACTAACTGAAATATATATACTTCTTAGTCATTGCAGACTAGGTGGCGCAAAATACCGCATAATAAGAACGGAATCACTAATATTAATCATTCACCGATTCCGATAGCAGACACCTCCATCTCTAGACATGTAATGACATGTAAAAACTTAAACTCGACTATCAACTCTGTTAAGAAATGGTGTGAAAAATGGAGTATGAAAATTAGTCCAGATACAACTGTATCCGCCAGAATCACTAGCAAAAAAGCGAACATCCTACCCTACACATATCGGGTTGGAGACGATCCCATAGCCCTAGTTGATCACTTTTAGTACTTAAGAGTTACGATATCAACCGACCTCACATGGCATCGCCACATCGATAATGTGTGCATTACGGCTCACAAAAAGTTGGAATTTTTGAAGCTAAACCTAGGCAAAACCACAAGTTAGGTGAAATTGACTGCATACACAACATTTATACGGCCCACCTTAGAATATGCCTACGCGGTGTGGGATCCGTACCGACACAATCGAATCGACAAATTGGAAAAAATACAAAGACAGGCTGCTCGCTTCATCCTTTCGAGATACCGCCGCATGGACTCCGTTACTAACAGGCTCGAACAGCTCAGTCTCCAATCTCTTCACACCCGCCGAGAGATAGCAAGGCTAAAGGTTATTTATATGTTTTCAAAGGACTTATTAAATATGGACACGTCTGATTTTTTACAACCACGTATTACTAGACCAGTAAGGGGGGTACACAATAGGGCAATGCAGGTTCCGCGAATTAATAATGACGCATACTAGTATTCAATTTTTGTTAGAACAGTTGAAAGGTGCAACAAGCTTCCCGAAAGTGCTGTGAATTGTGACTCATTAGCCTTATTCGAGAAATGTTTACTTAAATTATATTAGACTCTCCAATTCTGTTTATGAAAGTGTAAAAGAAGTGTTCTTTTCTTGGTTAGATTTATTGATAGCTTGTGTAGCGTGATGTGTACCAGTGCGGTTTTGCAAATTCATATGAAATATAAAATGTGTTAAGAAATGTATATAACATTGCATGATATAAAACTGACGTTCCACTCCTGTAAAGCGCCCAGAAGGGCGCACAGTATTTACAAATAAATAAATAAAATGAAAGGAAGCGCCAAAACAGGACCCGAAACCAACTTCACTACAGCTGCTAGGTGCAATGAGAGTCCAGTTGGCCGCTGAGGCATATATGGCTGCGGCCACTCTTTAGATTATATTATATTGCCACACGCAGCCTCACGGACTTGTAGAAGGTTCTCGACTATTCTTGCTCCGGACATAACTTCTGTCGTTTATCCCTGCTTTTGTTGTTCTAGAAAGCGCGTGTTCACTCTCGCCCCGAGCGCGCTACGCTCGAACCTTCCCCGCCGAATCTTCGAGATAGTGACTCACTCTTGGATAAGAGGCCGCCCGCTACCTTGTCGAGTGAGTTTCGCCTCAGCATTCTACTCTGCTGTCACGCCGACGTCGACGCCCGCGACGCTTTGCTTTCTTCTGTCCCCTTTTTCTTTTTGGGCGCAAGTTCGTCCCATTAAACATTTGTTTTGCCCAGTTATTCGTTGTTTCGGCTTGTCATTCGTGACAATATTACCCTATTGGCCTAGGACATAAGTGCCGTTGTTGCCTGGTCAGATGCGGCGCGCCAGCTACGCAGCGCTGTCCGTGCCCAGCTGAACTGCAAGAGATACGGTCGAAGTTGAAATTCAAGTGAGAGAAGTAGTAGTGACCCACCAAACATCTCTTCCGGCCGTAGATCGTTTAACTTTCACTACCGATCGAGACAAACTCCAACCGACGCTGCCTACTGCCGATGCTGCCGATTGCCGCTTCCGCAGACGGAGCAGTAGCTATATCGGCTAGATAAGCAAGGCTGCTCGGGAGCTTCTCTCGGTTGGTTGGTGTCGGTTAGGTGAGTGGTGCGGCCGGTGCTGCTCCGACCCTGGATTTCAACTCGACCGTGTCGAGTTGAAATCCAGTGTCGCTCGCACGCACAACTTGGCGACACTGGATTTCAACTCCATGCAATGGTGTGGACAGGTAAGCCATAACAGGCGCAGAAGCAACGATTTAAAACCAAAATTTGCACCAAACTGAGTGGAGCTGAAGCTGATAAGCACAATCTGGATGGACTCAAGGTATGCCAGAACCGTCTGGAAAATATTTGAGAGGCGTTTTAGGTACATCGAGACCTACCAAGATTGCTGCAGGCAGTAGGGGACTGCATTTGCATCCAACCAATCGATAAATAAACTTGTTTCCACTCTAATCAACAAACCATGTGCCTGTCAGATTTAATTCATAGTTGTGTTTTAGTGTCGCACGCATGCACCTAAGGTGTCTGCGCTCGTGTTAAGACCGACATAAAAGTTTCACCTGGTGAGCTTCTCTCCGGTGAGCTTTTGTTCAGGGTTCAAGTCCAATATATGTCAAGAGTAGGCTTAGCATTTGTTCCTGTTAAGTTTGACTGCAATAGTGCCTTGCCATTTCTTTTTTACCACACTTTACTCACTTATCAGTCCTTAACTCCCTCTTTAGGAAGCTTTCCCTTCATTGCCGACCCAGTAAGGCAGCAGTTTGTCAGGGCCTCGGTTCCAAATAACATGACTGCAAGTTCCTGGGCGTAAATGGACGGCTGCTTCGTGTCGAGATGCTTCAACTGCGGTTCAGGAACCGCAGTGTCTTCAAAGGTTATCTGAAACATAATAATGGAACCAAATATGGTGATTAAATTAATGTGAATACCTTCTAGATGAGCGCATGCGTACGAAGGGCTATGACATGCTGGTGATAAGAAAGTGTTTGATCAACATAGCTAGCTAATAGTAAAGTGGTTAATTAGGCTAGTTCGTTAATTGTATTAAAGATTTAAAGGCACCAAAAACAACAACGACAAAGACGAAGGTAGACAACACAAGGTACATTCGCAACTGTTGTTTATTTGGAAAGCACATTCACTATCCATCAGCCAGCCCAACCATCATTACTTCGGCGCAAAGCATTTTTGTTTAATAGGGCGATTGATGCCGCACTTACACACTCTTTCTTTTTTCCACAATTTCATATGCCTCATGCAGTTCTTTGCTTGTTTTGTCATTGTATCTGCGGGAATCTAAACATAAGGGTTAGAAAAGCCCAGCTGAAAATTTGTTTCTGAAGCAACAAAAGAGTTGTGGCAATGTGCCACATGCACCATCGCGAAAACAAGAGGAAGTAACTCAAGTAAGTCAACGAATCTAGAAGAAGAAAAGCGAGGGGGTCAGATGGATGAAATCATGAAAAAGCTAGACGTAATCATGTCAATCAGGGAGAAAGTAGACTCTCTTCTTTCCATGAAGAAAACAGTAGAAAAGATTGAGCAGTCCGTGCAAAGAATGTCCGATAGCTACGATGAAGTGCTTGCGGAGATAAAAAAACAAAAACAAAGACATAACTAGAATTTAAGAAACGTGTAGAAAAGTAAGAAAACAGCGGAACACAAAAAGAAGTCGAGGACCTAAAACATGAAATAAATGAACTGCAACAGTACAGCCGAAGGCAGAACCTAGAGGTGCATGATCTTCCATGTTTCGCAAACGAAAACCTGCTGAACAGATTGAAGCAGGTGGCGAACCTGCTGGGTGTTACTGAGCTAACCGAGGGAGATATTGAGGCTTTACATAGACTGCCTGGCATGCCAGAAAAGCTTCCTGCTGTTGTGATTAGGTTTACTTTCCGACTCACAAGATATCGGTGGTTCGAGAAGAGGGCTGTGCTTAAGGAAAGCCCGTTGCATATCCGGATAATGGAGAACCTGACGCCCCAAACGAAAAGGCTACTGTAGCTGACCAAAACAAAGGTGGCGAAGAAGCACTACCAATTTGTTTGGCAGAAGGACGGAAAGATTTTTGTTAGTAGGCAAACGAATCACCGTCCCATCCGTATCAAGAATGAAAGTGACCTGGAAAAAATCGAGTAAGCACTTGTAGCTACCCGGAGTATAATAATGGTGTGCGGTTGTTATCCCACCACTTCTTTCAAACGTTATCTACGTGATGTCATATCAGTTAAAAGACTTAAAATGTTTAACTTAAGCGCACCAAACCTTCTAACTAACACTGAAGATACATGTCCGCATCTTAATTTATTTTGTTACATGTTCTACATTGTTTTATTACAGACACCTGGTATCCCAGAAAGCCAGACAATGATCTGTTTCAAAGTTATGAATGTAACCCGTGACGTACGTGCGGCGGGTTCCCCATGCTTTTCCAGGACAAAAAATCTATGTCACGCACTTCCTGCTTGTATTGTACAAAATAGACCAATAGCTAAGACTATTTTGCAGATATACACTGAATGTTTCAAACCAATCGGGATGTGTTATCTACGACAGTGGTCCTCAAATAGGGATCCGCGGACCCCAGGGGGTCCGCGAAGCCGCTTCTGGGGCCCGCGAGACCCTCAACAAAATTTTTTTTTTTTTTTAGTTGGCACGTTTTCTGTATTTTGAAGCGCGAGTGTGCCACGTATTGATGAACTGACCAGAATGAAGTGATGTGGCACCTTTGTTTTATGTTTTTCTGCTACGTAGCAATAAAAGGCACCTGTTTCATGCTCCAGATGTGTTAACTTACTAACGTCCCCCCTCCCCCTCCCTCCCTCCCTCCCTCCCTCCCTCCCCTCCCCTCCCCTCCACTCCCCTCCCCTCCCCTCCCCTCCCCCCGCTGGAAGGGGTCCCCCATCACTGCCAGCGGTCCACAAGGGGTCCTCGACACATCCATGGCTGGGAACCACTGATCTAAGAAATGGAAGGATCCTCTACTGATAACTGTTATTATAACTGTGAATCCTTTAATAAACTGAAACGATGCGAAACGTTGATAAACAAATCAAACATATCTCTGTTTCATTTAAATGCGAGAAGCATTAGAAATAAAAGCGATGAGATTGAAATATTTTTAAGTTCACTAACTCATAGCTTTGATATTTTGGCATTCACGGAGACGTCGTTTACCGGAGACTGTGATGTTATTAACTTCAAAAATTTCAAGAGCGAACAAATCTATCGTACAAACCGGAAAGGAGGTGTAGTGTCACTTTATTTGCGCAAAGGTCTGAAATATAAAATTATTCCAGACTTCACGGGTGTTGATTATAATCATGAATCATTAGTCGTTCAAAGTTCTAGAACGGTTATTGCTGCAATATACAGGCCACCGAACGGATCCTTTAGTATATATTTTTAGTTTCATTACAGGCTTACTGGAGTATGTTACTTCCATGAATTTTCAGATTGTCCTAGTAGGCGATTTTAATATAGACTTACTGTCTCATGAACCGCCGAAAGTTGAATTTTCCAAAATAATACAGTCTTTTCTTTGTACAAATTTAGTCAACATGCGTTAGTCAACATAACGGAACTTAGTCAACATAACGTAACTTAGTCAACATAACGCAACACACTCAAGCTTTCATTGATATTTGTATAACCAATTATGAAACTCATGGCACAAGAGTAGGCGTGTTTTCGGTGGATCTAAGCAATCATTTTCCTATATTTTGTTTTATCTGCTGGAAGAACTCGGACAGTAAGCAATCTAGGCACATGAAAAGCTGACTTATCGCCATACTAGTAACCAAAGAAATATTGAACAGTTTACCATACTCATTTCGAACGATAACTGGAGCGATGTTCTAACCGAAGTAGACCCTGATAAAGCGTATGATAAGTTCGTGGAAAGAATAGGAGAATGTTATGACTCAGCTTTTCCTCGGGTTCAATGTAAAAAGCACAACAAATCAAAGAAACCATGGGTTACTGCAGAGTTATACAAAAGAATAAAAGCAAGGAATAAGCTGTTCGAAAAATTTATCAAAACTAGAGACCTTAACATTTTGACTGAATACAAAAAGCAACGTAAAAAACTGGCTGTAGATTTGAAAAAAGCGAAAGTTAGATATTATACAAATAAATTGGTATCTATAAAAAACGGCCCAGAAAAAGTATGGAAGACTGTTAAAGACGTACTATCCCCTGTCCCTAGTGTCATATCAAATGAACTCACAATAGACGATCAGACATATTCTCACGCGTCACTGGCCGAGAGGTTCGACTTGCATTTTTTGACGGCAGGTGGCAGTGTTCCCACATTAATGGACCACAGCAACTATGAAACGTGCATAACCATGAAATTAGCTAACTCTATATTTTTGACTCCCACCAATGAAACAGAAATTAATGATATAATTGTCTCGTTGAAGTGCAGCAGCGCCTCTTGTTATGATGAATTGAAGGCATCCCCCATCGAAGCACTAAAATACTGGATTTATTCTCCTCTAGCTCATATAGTCAATAGAATCTTCAAGCTGGTATATTTCCTAATAAAATGCAATTAGCTAGAGTTTGTATTATACACAAAGGCGGTACATTAACTGACCTAAACAACTACAGGCCCATATCAGTGCTTCCATTATTTTCAGAAATCGCAGAAAAGGTAATCAACAGTAGGTTTTCTAAATATTTTCTTTACAATAATGTTATAACATCCTGTCAGTGTAGGTTTCAGAGAGGAAAATCTACAGAAACAGCTTTGCTATGCATGAAAAACAAAATAATAAGTAATATAGAAAATCGACTTTACACACTCGGTATACTCCTAGATTTCCGGAAAGCTTCTGACTCTATAAAGCATGATATTCTTCTTAAAAAACTACAACGATATGGTATAAGGGAATTAGCTATCGAACTCATCAAGAATTACTTATCATCTCGAAGAAAATTCACATCTCTAAACGGTTTTAAATCATAAACTTCCCTGATACAGTACGGCGTTCCTCAGGGTTCAATCCTCGGACCTTTCTAATTTTTGGCATATATAAATGACATAGTTAAAATACCGCGAACCCCCTCTATTATCCTGTACGCGGACGACAGCAACGTTTTCTTTTCCGGGACAAATCTCGATGAAATTAAATAGTGTGCAAATTGCTGGCTTATTGAGCTATCTCAGTGGTTGCGGTCTAACCAACTAGAGGTAAACACGGCGAACACAAAATATGTTATATTCAGGTCAAGAAATAAACTTGTTCAGCGTAAGTTGAATGTTACATTTTTAAACTCTACGATAGAAAGCACTCCGGCTCATAAGTTCCTTGGGGTATGGTTTGAGGAGTTCTTAGGTTGGACGAACCATGTAAATAAAATTAGATGTGATATATCACGTTCAATTGGTATACTGAATAAAGTCAGACACTTGTTACCAAACCGGCTTAAACTGCAGCTTTACTATGCTCTTGTGTATTCCCGCCTGCAGTATTGTCTTTTTGTTTGGGGAACCACGACAAAAACAAGTTTTTCTTTCACAAGAGAAGGCCGTTAGGTTCATAGATAATTTAGGTTATATTCAGCATACATCGCCCACATTCTAAAAATACAAGCTATTACCCATCGGACATGTTTTTTCTATTAAATTAGAGAACATTATATTTGACGATATAAAGCGGGATGATATCTCTTTCTTCAACGCCTACCATCATAAGCCTGCCGATTACACTCTTAGACACACCTTTAACATCAAACAAAACGTTAAAACAAACTATGGAACTTAAACACTTCATTATCAAATTGCTGACTTACTGAATAATCACGCAAATATAGTTCAAACGGTACACAACTGTAGCAATCTCCAGATGTTTTGGAAGATGATCAAATTATATTTTCTTTCAATCGAACAATATGCACCTGCCACTTGTGCCATTAGTTCAAATGTGCAAATGGGATCCATTATATTATCTATAACAGTCTTTGTTCTTTTTCACTCAACCTTGTGACTCTTCAAATGTTTTCATCCGTAAACTTATTTTTATGTAAATTAGGTAATTGATGTTCATTTTTTTCGGTATCCTTAGAGGTACGTGCCAAGTGCGGTAATGGGGGCTGGTGGCCACGTCAGAGGACTTCGCGTCTTCTTTTTCCGCAGCCTCCCAGACATATTCATGTCGAAATAAACTGATTATTATTATTATTATTAATGCTATACCGGGGAACAGGGGCATTTGCTGCAGCGAATGGCGAGGTGGACAAACAGGCTAGCTCGCGTGGCAGCCGCGTGCTCACGGGCATGGTCATTCACACATCTGGCCCATATACACTGCTCCTCACAATAGTGGTATCTGATACACAACCCGCAAGGCACACCAAGTAATTTTATCTTTGTGTTTTATGCTGCAAGGCTAAGACGGCGGCTTGGGCCTGTCGGCTCTGTGGCAGAGCCGAGCTATCTTATTGTGTGCCGAGAACACCACAGTAATGCGGTACCACTGACCGGCTTCCTTGAATTATGTGACACTAAGTATAAGTATGGTACCACATCTGGTCTCACATTGGGCCTCTCACGAGCGGGTTGGTTTATGCCTCAAGCATGTTTAATAGGTTTTTGGCGACCTGAATTATACACATCTTCAGGTAGCTTGCTTCTGCATAAACAAACCCACTCGTGAGAGGTCCAATGTAAGAGTACCTCTGATACCATACTTACACTCAGTGTCACACAATTAAGGGAAATCGGTCAGCACTACCGCGTTCCTGTGGTGTTCTTGACACCCAATAAGATGGCTCGACCCTGCCACAGAATCAACATCCCAGAGCAGCATAAAACACAAGAATAAAACTGTTGAGTGTGCCTTAGGGATTGTGTATCAGATACCACTATTGTGAGGAGCAGTGTATATTGGCCAAATGGGCAGGTGCATGAATGACCGTGCCCGTGAGCATGCGGCTGCCACGCCAGCTAGCCTGTCTGGCCACCTGACCATTTACTGCAATAGATGCCCCTGTTCCTTGGTGTTGCACGATGTTAAGATTCTTGCCAGATAAAATGACAAAACAAGCAGAGAACTGCGTGAGGAATATGATATTTAGGAAAAAGGAAAAGAGTGTGTAAGTGAAGCATCAATCGCCCTAATAAACAAATATAATTTGCGCCAAGTGATGATGACAAGGCTGGCCAATGGGGCCTATATCGTAAATTTTCTGTCCAAATAAAGAACAGTTGCGAGTGGGCAAAGAACTAAGACGAAGGTATACAATTGTCTAGCTTCGCCTTAGTTTTTGTTTCTTTTTGGCGCTTTTACGCCTTTAATAGCTAATAGTTATGAATATCCCCAACAGCCATGCACGTGTCCCCTTAAGAGAGCTTGCACGTGGCCTGTAGTATGTGCCTCCAACTATAATTACGCTTCTCCACTCTGTGATTGCAGCCTCCGGAAATTCTGAATTGATAATTTTGCAGCATGCAGCAGTCGACTGGGGAAGTATTATTGAAGCTAAACAAAACATCGGCTGTAGAGCACATTTCAGTCTTCATCTGCGTCGTTTATTGAAGCAGTTTTTTGTTTATCTTTTTTTATTTCGAAAATGCCAGCACTCAAAAAGGCAACGCCCAGAAATTTTTAAGAAACTTACACAATATGCGATCGAGCCTGAAATGTGTCCCACAGTGGATACTGTAAAACCCCAATTATGCGTTCCCGGTTTACGCAAGACTGGACGTCTCAGCAGAAACTCACTGATTTCTTTTAAAGTTTCAATGTGATAATAAAGGTTGATTGGCACCTCTATCACACACTTTCTAGGTTACATTCACATTTGCACGAGGGTTCAAGCGTCTTCAGATTCCTGCAGATTATCGGCTTAAAGGCTATTTAGAAGTTCTGCATATTATTATCACATGAGGCTGAGCACAGTAATAGACCGATCTCACCAGCCAGTTTGACTACGCCACCGCTGCCGCAAAGCATTGAGGGAACTTTAGTCTTTCTGCACGTGCGGCAACCTCGCTGGAACTCTGCGCGTATGGAGCACGAGGCAGCACGAGTTTTCTCATGCACTGCCTTCGGCGTCATATGAATTAAAGTCATGGCGGCGTGACGCATGCGACGAATGCCTAGTGAGATTGGTGTATAGTTGTTTTTCGGATGATCCAATGTTTTCGCGCAGTCTCCTGAAAGTCCTATAATTGAGGCACAGTATATCTTCGAGCTTTGAAAACGCCTCACCCGGTTAATTCCTGCATGCCCTAAAGTGGCTGAATGAGAACTTCCGTTGCCCACATTCATGGAGTACGGCAGCATCACTCGGAAAAACATCGAAAGATAGTGAACCCAATACACTGTTTTCATCCAGTTCTTAGAATTCATAAGGCATGCTTAAAAGAGCAATGAGGGATATCTAAGTTGCAGAAATTGTTCACTGAGTTCTAACAGAATTTGATTAGGTTATGAAAATGATCAGCCGAAAGCATTCCTGACATTGTCGGGATTGCCTAAACCTGGATGAACAGACATATACAGCATTTAATAAAAAAAGAGGAATTTTTAAAGATCAAGGACGGGTTTGCTGAAACCTTGCAAACTATGAACAAAGCAAATCACTGAGATTTAAGGACACGACAGAAAGAGACAACACGACACAAATCAGAAATGAAACCAACAATACAGTTAGCACTGTTTCAAAAACCATTATCTATCCATGCATTAACATTGCTAAGCTTCTTCCATAAATTCCAATGCCTACCTCTTGGCACATCCTAGTGGAATATAGACGCTTAGACCTCACATTATAAGGGCAGTAAGTATATCTATGGTTCTAATAGTTGAACCTCTCTAAAAGACAGATTTTTCACTAGAACTTGTGGCTCGTTCACACTTCTAAAGAACAGACTCGCTGCCCACTGAATTCGCTCGCCAAAAAAAGACTGAACTGTTCAGGCTTACTACCCCCTGCCGTGCCCGTATGATGTACCTGGGAAATCAGTTTCCCTGGTACAATCCTGCCGTGCCAGTGCTCGTCGGTGGGAGAAGTTAGATGTCAGCTTTTAACAAACACCATGAATTATTTCGAGTAGGTTACCTATGCTCATTGCTCAGTGACAACCAAGAAATATGCGAGCATGGAACGGAAGCTCTCCACAGCACTGGGTTCCCATTTCCGTCTTGGCGAGAGTGAAGGAGCTAAAAGACTGTTTGCAAACATGTTGCCTGCCACTGCGAGAAAAAGAGTTTGCGGAGTCGACGCACTAGATTTTTTGTGACCAAAAGGGGGACCGAGCAGAGCACAGATTTGAAGATTCAACATTAGTAAAGCATTATCGTTCAGGTGCGACTTGTGTTCTCACCCAATGGGCAGTCAAGGCTGACATGACACTCGTGTTCGATCCGCGCTTCGCACTGACTCATTTTAGGTGACATGGAAAATCGGTGCTAAGGTCTCGAGTTCGTCTAGGTTGTGTTGGTTTCGCTTGCCATGGAGTGTCAATCATCGATCAAAACCCAACAAAACAGACATTGATGTGTCGTCTTCTAAGCGAGATTTAAAACGATTTGTGAACGTCTGCTACGTCACAAAGGGTGCAATAGATCTTTTTTTCAAAGCTGCAACTGCCTCCTTGGCACCAAAAGGCACTGAGCTGTCGCAAACCGGCTGTGACTGACGACAGAAAAAGGTCGAGCAAGATAAGAGAGGCAAACGGCAAGGCCATTGCAAGCTGTGGAGGCACGTGACAGAGCCTTGCACGAGATTTCTTCGCGTCCCCGAAATTCGTTTTCCTGCTGTACATAAGCTGGCATTCCCTGGTGTGACATCTGGCACTACAATTCCTGCCTTCTGTTATAAATAAATAGTTTTCTCCGGCACAAAAAAAAAAAAAGAGAAAAGGTATTTGACCGATTTGCTTGCCACCGGATATTCCACAGACTTCTGACGCCCAGCGTCAAACGTCTGCGATTGTGCTTCGAGCATCAAAATAATCCGCTGAAAATTGAACGCCCGACGTCAAAATTTGGTGTGAATGAGCCGTTATACGGTTAGGAAAAAGACAAAATAAAAAATTCACGCCTTTAACCGCGATGTGAAGAAAAACAACTTACGCATCATGTTCTCCACAACATCCTCTTGAACCACGGGGCCTGCCACTCCACGAGTCTCCGTAGCCGCAACAAGGGGTGGCAGAACTGCCGGTAGGAAGCATTAAATTGTAGGAAAACAACTGGTTAACAACAGTCAACAAGACAAGATACAAAATTCACACCTTTCACCGCGATGTGAAAAAAAATACTTACGTACCATGTTCTCCACAACATCCTCTTGAACCACGGGGCCTGCCACTCTACGAGTCTCCATAGCCGCAACAAGGGGTGGCAGACCTGCCGGTAGGAAGCATTAAATTGTAGGAAAACTACTGGTTCACAACAGTCAACACTAGCATCATAGTACTTTTGAAGTTACACACAAGTGACACCTGGTTTAACATTAAGGAAAATTGAAAGTGCACACGATTAAAGCAGACACTGCACGAAACTTGCTCCTAGATTTCTCGTTTAAAATAAATGGTGGGAAAGCATGAAGCTGTGAAACTCAAGCCTGAAATCCCATGCTGAACACGTGTATACTCACCATAAAAAACTTACGTACCATGCTCTCCACAACATCCTCTTGAGCCACGGGCCTGCCACTCCACGAGTCTCCATAGCCGCAACAAGGGGTGGCAGACCTGCCAGTAGGAGGCATCAAATTGTAGGAAAACTACTGGTTAACAACAGACAACGCTAGCATCATAGTGCTGGACATGTGTATACTCACCATAAAAACACCGTTTGTGAAATTATCCGGGCCCTTTAACTTGCACGAGAAATAATGCTCTCCCTTCAGAGTGCTTCGCACCCCAATACCTCTCAAATCTCATTCCCTGGCCTTAGTCAGCTCAGTTCAGTGACTGCCACTTTTGCTTTCGAAATTGCTCCTCTAGAGCACATCCAGTGTTTCTGTGCATATTTCACTGATTTCGACACGGGCACTCACTGTCAACTTGCCGCCTCGCAAACAGCTCCCAAATCGAGACAGACTGCTGCTGCTACTCCATATCATACAATGAGTGGCCTTATTTCACCTATGTAGAGCTGCAACTTTAAAGACCAATGCACATACTATTCCTGTAAGCAGAACACCAAATTGAGGCATGAAAATTGACACTCTGTGTCAACATAGAGACAGTAAACCTCCAAACCCAAGCTGGGTCGGGTCTCGCACCGCAATTTAGTGTTTCACCGTCACAGATATTGCCTACCCTGATTTCGAAAAAGCCTTTTTCTGTATCAGCATTCAGTTTAAATTAAAAAAAAAAAAAACTTCTGGAAGCACAGATAATGGTAATAGCAGTAGTACTCATTTCGGGATACGGAGAAGCTTGTTAACCATTTAACGGAAAAAATGAAAGCAATGTGTTCGTAAAAAAAAAATAATATTTTTTTTATACATGTTTCTAAGTACGCCCTATGGACGCCGCCATCTTGCTTGCCGTGGGGTGCTTGGGTGCGCTGTGGGCCGCGCCATGATCAAGACTACAACGCCGTCTTAAGGCATCGTAATTGGATTATGGTGCTGCTCAGGCGCTCTCCAACTAGGAAGATGGCGGCACCCAGAGGATGTACCTGCAAATGTGTATATGAAATCGATTACTACAGTTTTTTTGGTGCAATTGATATCCTAAGTAAAAAATCTGTTATGTCCTGAATTTGCGACATCAAGCAGTTGGGCCTGGACAAATAGGTTATACTGTTTCACCTTACGTCCGAATGCAGAGGACGCTACGTTACAGCCTCGACCTCCTGTGCTCTGGCCTCGGCCACCCTATCGTCAGCGTCCCCCTGTCAGGTCCGTCCTGGTCTCAACCTGCTTCATCCTGCCTTCAGCCTCGGTGGCCCTGGCTTCGGCCTCGTTGGCCCTTACTTCCACCTCATTGTACTGGCCCTGACTTTAGCCTCGTTGACCCTGGCTTTGACCTTATCGGCCCTGGCTTCGGCCCCAATCTCAGGCTCAGGCTCGCTGGCCCTAGTCTCGACATCGTTGACCCAGGTCTCGCCGTCCCTGGTCTTGCCCTCCTTTATCCGGGCCTCCTTGGACCTAGCTTCGGCCTCACCAGCAGAGGCCAGGGCAGGTACAGCGAGGAAGGGCCCTTGAGCTTGTGATGCGACGTCCTCAGGGTCCCCAGAAGATGCACCAAGCTATAAACAGTAAATATAGGCAGTAATGATAGATTATCAGGGTTGTACAACAAAGTATGACATTGGAAGTCCTAAGCAACTGCTTAACAGCAGTGACCTCTGACAAACCCGCAAAGTTGCATTCCCGTTTTCCACCAACTTTTTTTAATGCTGAAGAAAATAACCTAAGTCATCTGCCCTCACAGTGCAACGGTTACTGAAGCAGTATATCTAGTCTCCAATTAATTTAGTGGTCTGAACAGCTTGCAGTTGGTATGAATTAATAAATGATAAGTATACTTGAAAAATCAATGACATCGATAAAAATATATCTACCCAAGCACCAAAATGGCAACATTATATGAATAATGATATGCTCTCCATAACACTAACACTTTCTAACAAAAATGCTTTTATACATACCCTGTGACCTTTCAGCTCCTGGCAAAACTTTTTGAGACACTTGTCATTTATAGTTTCTTCTTTTCTATTCTTGTGGACTGCTTCTCCTGCAACGAGTGACTTCAAGAAAAAAATTAGGAAGTTTTTGCAAATTTCGCAAGACGTTGCGAGCGTCGCTGCTTGAAGCCGCGGGATCACAGCGTGGTTCATGTTCCGAAGTTCCTCAATTATAAGACTGCGCCATTGTGAACTTTCCTTGACGTCACACTCGACCAGAGGAAGTTCTTGTCGAAAAAATAATCAGCAACTGACTCACCCGGTCTGTGTCTGCCGGAGCATCATCTCGTAGAGTGCAAATTGTCGTCATCGGGGAACACCATCTGTATTTCTTCTGCCCATTTCGACCAGGTTTCCAGTCGCTTCCCGGTCGTTGGATGCCACCCAAGCCGTCCCGCTCGCCTTCGATGACGCAACAGCGAGTGTTATTCCACCGCTCCACTCGGACTGCACTGCGCCGCCACCGTGTTGATATGCGACACCCAGCCCCGCGCCGGTGGCAATCAGTTCGTCGAACAACGTTTCATGAACAAATCGTTTCGTCGACACTGCGATGATTCATCGACAGATCGTTTCGTGGAGACGAGCACCCACTCATTTCATCGACAGACGTTGCGATGTTTGGTCAACAGCTCGCTGTGCCAGCTCCGCCAGCTGCACCTCCTCGCGGCCTCTGCGCCTGCGCGGCGCGCGGCCTTGTGCTGGATGGATGGATGAATGAATGAAAGAAGGCCGACTGGGCCAAGTAGGGCGAACAAGTGCGCAGCCATCTTGCCTTACCGACTTGAACCACTCAAATTTTTTCTTCTGCTTATTTTTTTTTTGAGGGGGGGGGGGGGGGGCATTGATTGCATCGATGTCGGAACTTCCGATTTGTATGGTTTCGCTCGTGTCTTTGCCCGAACCTTTAGGGAAGCGTTGTCAAAACCGGAAAGTTTTGTTGTTGACCTCTGTCCTTTCTCAAATTTGATTCTTAAAACATTCAACAATTGTATGTATGCCGTTGTTTTCCGAGAGCAAGATTCTGGCACGGCACAAGGAAAAAACTGTGAGGGAGATAATCGAGGCAGATGAGATTAGGAAGGGCGGTGCAGCATGTGTCAGCGTGGCCTCAATTGATTTACTGGACAAGGAGCGTGCGTTCCTCAATGACGCGGCCTGGCACCGGGTTGGCTAGTGGTGGAGCAAAATCAGAAACTCGGATGGTATAAAAGTGTCGTTTCACGTAATAAAATCAGTTGTTAGTAGCGCACTGTGCTGTCTGTTTCTCGCCTCTTTGTCCCTGTATTTTGAGCGCTAAAATGTATTCCAAATTCAACAATAGGCGCTGCTCTTGAGGGCTTCGCTTTCGGCAGCATACGTGATCGAGGTACCTGTACGTCATCGAATGCAACCCTTCGCGGGCAAGCCGCCGACTGTTTTGACGAAGTGTCAGGGTCGTTTCCAGAGCAAGTGTATCTTTCCGCGCGTCGCATCTTTTGGTGGAGCCCTCAAGAGCCAGCTGAACATTTCATAAAAAGTCCACACGTCAAAACACTGAAGTTTAAAAAACAAATTTAAAATAAAAAACTAGACCTCTCCGCGGTGCACAAAGCCATTCTATAGTTGAAAATGGCATAAAATCGGTTTTTAAGCTATTTGGCATCTCGTCTTAGCCGCTAGCACTAAACTTTAGAGGAGACTGAGCATTCGATTATGCGTAGTTTATTTTTACGTTGATGAAACACTGTTCTTTTTTCCTCCAAACACCGGGTATTCAGTGTACTGTACTTACCAGCCCGCATACAATTTTTCGACTTTAGCATATTTAGATTCTGGATATTAAATAACGCAATAGTTCTGCAGATGTTATGTCTGTACTGAAAATTTGCATGAACATAAACCAATGTGTGACCAAAGAACATTAGATTTGGAAACCGCTCTTTTATGCAAAGAGCTGGGTCACACACTCGTCCCTTGTATATGTCTGCTGGCATCGATAAAAAACAATTGAATGTCGCGCGTGGGGACCAGTCGGCTGCGGCCGACAGATTTCGTCTAGTGGTACTACCGCCTCCAAGGCGTTGGATGCGGCGGCTGCTCGAGAGAAGCCATATAATGCACTAAGTTTCGAATTTGATATCAACTATGGTTTAGTTTGTGTAATAAGACTAAACTTGGGGTAATGTTTAATTTATCTATTACCGATTCTCGCGTGCTTTTTTTTTTGCGTTTTAGTATAGCGTTTTTTTAGGTTTACTCGCGGGCACCGTGCTTGTGGGAGTGCGAGTGTCAATGCTTTCCGTGCTTTTGTTATCTATTTTTATTTGACTACGTTTAAAGCCCCCTTCTTATGCACTGTCCTTTTTAAACTGCCCTTAAGGATAGATGACGATGAAACGAATGTGACTGAACAGTTACTTTCGCGTACAAGTCGTAGTAGCCAGTAAAACTTTGCATCACTTTTCCTTTTGCATAATTGAGGGTAGTGTACATGTTTAATTAAAATTGACCTATTAGGATTGTAATGTAGCAATAAAATGCTGCAAGCTGTATTTCTTTCTAAAACTAACCAATATGAAAAAACAAAAATTAGTGTCCACACCCTTTTTCGGAATCCACTATTGAATCAAAGTTTTGATTTGCGCCTACGCATATTTGTCTCCGCCACTTTTCTTCTTTCAGTACCTTTCGGTTCCATGAAAGGGCATCGGAACTTGCAAATATACGAAAAGGCCGCGCGCGAAGTCCTGCGCGCTCTTGCTTATTCCACGTGACACGGATAAGACGAGAGGGCAGCGCAGTTGCTCACCTAAACGGCTCCGCTCCTTGGAGAGCAACTGCGCTAGGGATCGTCTTTGTCATCTGTTACAACCGCTTCTAGCTTGAGTTTCCAACATTCCTTTCGCAGCCGCGGAAAAAAAAAAGAGATAAAAAAAAAAAAGTTTGTCGACTAAACGTTTTAGGGTGGTGCTGTCCACGATACGATTTTCGACGAAACGTCACTAGGTTACTACCGCCTGCAAGGCCCCAGTCATCTAACATTTGTTTTATTGCGTTCAAGCCTACTAATAATTTTGGAAACTTGGATATTAACGGTGAATTATTTCTAATGGTGCGAATATGTCAAGTCTAAAAATAAGTAGGCTCCACTCCGTCAACAGTTGTGACTCCTGAAAGCTGGGCCGCGATGAAGCTTTAGTGGCCACCACTGATATCAACTATTAGCAACTCCAGCCCGCCACTCGCCCTCTCGCGGACGAACGGAGAACCAATGGAGCGGGGACTCAGTGGCGGCGGCGGCGCGGAAACGGTGGCAGGGACTGGCGGCCTTGATGAGTAAAGCCATTTAACCGAAAAAACGTGAGCACGTTAAAATAGGAATTTCTGTGCTCCGTCTTGCAACAGCGTTGCACGAAGGACCGGGATGTCCAATTTCATTAAGGACTTTTCGTATATCGCATACGCTGAGGACTTGTGGTCTTGTGCATGGCCGCAAGCTCAATCTGTGCTCACCGTGACGGCAAACGCTCCCGCTAATAATGTAGAGCTCTATAGTGCGGTCTACAAAAAAACTATTCTTCGCCATAAGTAGGAGAAAACTCGTCGCGCATCGGGTATGTCGTGCAAGACACATTGCGAATGGATTCGCGTTTTAAGGCCGTTACAAGAAACATAACCATTTATTCCAAACACTTTAAAAATACAGAATACCCGTACTTGATTTCAGGTAATTACAAAGCAAATAAAAAAATGCTCGAAGCATTTTAAGCACGTCTGTGTTAGATGGCCGTTCGTGACGAGAGCTTAGAACTGGCAGTTTTGCCGAGAGGGGCCGCAACACTGCAAATAACACTGTACAAAAATGTACGGTATATTAACATATTTATTTTTGATAGATCAATAAATAAAACCTTTAAACACACCGATTATGTTAATAGGCAGCTTTAGCATAGCATTCGACAGTCCTAAACTTCGGTTGGACGTACAGCGCACTGACGTTCAACCGACGCTACCAACTTTCACGAGCGGCTTAATATTCGAGTTGTACAACTTATTAAGAAAGCTTAAGTAAGTATAAATGACTAAAAAAAAGTAATCGGGGTTTTCTTGGCCCTACTGCAAAACCTCGGTGTCTTTTTTTTTCTTTTCTGTACTTTTTGATGCGTACTTTAGCTGTTTATATCTTATATCGCGCCTTCATCAAGCCTCTGGTAAAAGCTGGGGCCGTCAATTTAACGTAAGTGCGCTGCACGGTGAACTTAAGTTTTGTTGTGTCGTATATCTAAAAACGGATAAAAAATAACTACTACCTTTTTTTCTTTTTTGAGTTGAGCACGGCCGCGCTCCAGGCGCGCGCTGAAAATTGTGCTTCAAAGGCGCAGCGCGAGCTTCTGGTTGTAATACTACGCCGCACGCTAGCCCGCGGTAACAAACTTTCTATCAATAACCATAGAGCATTTTGATTACGTGTTGCAATACACTAAAATCGATACAGTCAGCAGCGAGGTGTGAGTCTTCGACACGAAGTCATCAATACTGTGAACGCAGGTCTTCCGAAGCTTGACTTCCACTGCGCGCGGCTCACTTTCTAGGGCATGGCCAGGCAAAGCGAAAACATCATATCTTCATCACCCTCAAAAATATTCTGCGACAAACAGTGACGTGGCCGGTGCCTAACACGCACTCGCCCACCACAAAGCTCTGCATGTTGAGGTTTCTGCAACTTTTAAAAATCAGCATGCTCGTTTTCCTAACGAGCATCAACATCTTTGTCACCTGTAGTATGATCCCTCCCTAACCGCTCCGCATTCGTAGACAAATAAATCATTTTTAGCGCGCTGACCGGCGTCAGCGAGTAGGCGCACTGGAAATCCTGGAGAATCTATCCCCGTCTCTTCCGCCACCTTGGAACTACCACCTCGCCACTTATAGGGCGTTGAGTTGCGAATAGGGGGCTGGATGTCGCATAGCTGCTCTCCGAGCATGGCGCAAGTGAAGCCACAGGAAGTTCGATGCTGTTCCCGGAAGTCGGGCGTATGCTGGACTTCCTAGTGCATTCAGTCGATATTTTGGTCCATGACTTTTGCGTCCTATTGTTGGGTTTTAATACTCCCGTTCAGGAGAATATCCCTAGAATCATGCATTTGAACGTGGGACATACGTACACCTGATCAACTAGAATCTCGAAATGTTCACATCGAATGGCTTTCCAGGAGACGTCTTGGGTCCGCATGCGCTATTACTCCGCAACAAGCAGGCTCTCTTGGGATGACAAGAAAAAATCCAGCGCCCTGAGTGCAGTTCGATCTAGCACTCGGAAGATTTGAAAATCCTGTCAAACGCTCACTTCCGGGACAAGCCGCTTACTTCCGGTGGCTTCACACCAGTGTGATCAATGCGCCATCTCTCCCCCTATAGTGGATATCAGTGGTGGCCACTCTTTACGAATCCCAACTTAAGTGTATGCTCGGCGTACACGCTCTTCACCGAACCGAAGGCACCGAAGAGCCGAAGGCGACCTTCCCTAAAGTGGTAAGCGAGCTGCGTCCTTTTCGTTCTACTGCTAAGTTACGTTAAGTAGACTTCAATATGAACAATTGCGTCAAGTGTTCGTGTCAAATTTGAACTAGAATGGTTGTATTATATCACAGTTTTTGTCCAAACCGACCGCAACGATATCAAGAAATGAAGTGAAACTACTGATTATACTCGCAGAACCGAGGACCGGTGCTCGCAAGATTTATGAAGGCTGTTTTTTTTCTTTCTCTTGACTACGAGTAGACCTTTGGAGATCAAATAAGACTTGATCGTAATCTTTATTTACACGAGGAACGCGGAATCTGAGGGTGCACGAAGTTGGCGAAGCGCACTCTCACATGGGTAGACCCGGTGCGGCGGCCGATGCACAGGGAGCGCATCGTCGTTGGTAACGACGCGAAGTTTCGCAACTGTTGTTTGGCGCAATTTCGACGTTTTCGCAAGACAGTCGCTGTATTCGCCGAGGAGGTCTTTGAGCTGTCGTTCCGTGGCACTGAGTTAGGTGTTAATAGAGAGTTTTAGCTTACCGCGTACCGGGCGACCGCCGGGGTTACCGCGACCGCGACCATCGAGCCGGTACCGGACCGAGAGCGTAGCGGGTAAAGGACGTTTTAGCATACCGTAACCGCGCCTGACCGCGCCTATGGAAGTTTCTTCTTTCTCCAACGGCTGGAAAAAGTCATGATGATGATAGTGAATACCGGCGTGGTTCGTTTTTAAAGCGGTACATTTATTTGGACAAATGCCGCATAAAAAGCCACTTTTAAAAAATATTTTCCTCATTACGAGTAGTTATAGTGGTACTTCCTTGGTATACGACCAAGTAACTTAATTTGTCAGCTAAGCTGTTGGATACTGGTCGCGCCTCAAGCCAAACGAATCCGTCGAGGGCTAGCCGACGCCGTCTCGTGTGCTCACCTTGCCCGTGGTGCAACGTGGTGCTGTCGAAGGTAACCTGCGGCAGCCTCGGTTCGGATCATCGGCTCCTTCCACGGGTGTGATGGCGCGCTACAGCGTGTTGGGCGACAATTTACTGTTAAATGAGCTAACGTGGCCGGAGATTGAAGCGATATATTCTGTTCAATCAGAGCCTGTCCCCAGTCGCAACATTGGGCAGCACGGATTTGTAGATGTTCCGAACATGGACGAGTAAACGTTCAAAAGGAGCTTTAGATTTGAAAAAATGGATTTAGAAGATCTGGTGGCAGCTCTAAAAATTCCAGCCGAGGTGAAAAGCGCCCAGCGAGTGAGGGTTCCGGGGTACGAGGCGCTGTGCATGACCCTGCGAAGGCTGGCGTACCCCAATCGCCTTTGCGATTTAGAAAGAACGTTCGGTCGGCACAGCTCGGTCATTTCGAGCGTAGTAAGCACTGTCATGGCGCAAACAGAATACCAGTTTGGACATCTGCTATCAGACCTGACGAACCACAAGTGGCTTGACGTGCCCTGCCTCAAGAAGCTCTGCGAGGTGAGAATACGCCGGCCTTTTGCAGGTGTTTGCGCTGTGCATCTCTCAACCTTAATTTCCGGGCGATGTTTTGCAGGCGGTGCATGCGAGAGGTGCGCCGTTAAAGAACTGCTGGGGCTTCATCGACGGCACTGCCCGACATATCTGCCGGCCGTCGGTGGAGCAACAGGAGCATTTCTCCGGACACAAGCGGCACCACGTGCAGAAATATCAAGCACTGATGTCTGCCAACGGCATCATCTGCCAATTAGATGGCCCTTTTAATGGGCGACGACATGACGCAGGCAAGTGTCTTCTTTGTGCTCAGATTTTCGTTGATGCTTTCCATGCACATTTTTTTTTTTGCACGAGGTTACAATAACAACCGACCGTATGCGAGTGTGCGCAGCTAGTTCTAGGTTACCTTAGCATTGTTCGTTCGTTCGCGCAGTAGTAGACAAATATCTAAATAGCAAGCATTGTCCACAGTATTACTCATAAGCATCCAGCTACATGGCATGAAGGGCTGAAACCTACTTTGAACACGATATAAGCGTTGTATCCAAGGAACCAGGCCGATGGGGTTCATCGCTGTACCATATTTATTTGGTGGGAGTCGCAATACAGCGCAGGCCCTGTCCCGCAGTGTACAGCTTTCCATTCAACGAACACAAATTTGAGAATGGGTGTAGTCCTCCATTCCTAAAGAAACTAAAGCAGTATATGAATGCAGTCGAACACAATCTTCACTCCTGCAATTACATTGGACAATGGCATAATGAGATAGCACGTACGTCTTAGTTAGGGCCATATATTCGGCCGTGTGTAAGCATGCTCTCTCCCTCCGCCCCCTGGCCTGACCCCCTCTTGGAAAGAAACCCTGATCCGCCCCTGCTGGTTTTGGCCATTCTATTTCGATATGTAGTATAGATTGTTTCAATAAAAGGCTGAGTCGATGTAATTACCAGACACTTTGTCTCCCTTGCGATAAAGATAAGTACGGTTTCTAGTTGCTTTATTGTTTATCCAGCTTTGCTATTAATGTTTGAATGAGCTTGAGCTGGCCATCCTGGAGCGCCGCAGCCGTTTTTTTCTCCTCTTCCTTGGCTAGTCTTTTGCATTCCTTTTCACGCATTTCGTCTTCATGTTTCTGCATTTCAAATGCAAGCCTTTTTTCCTCAAGTGCGAGCCGCCTGTTCTCGATGTCCAATTCTCGCTTCCCACGAAGGCGTAAGTAGCTTTGTGTGGCCGCATTTTGTCTCTGCATTCCTGCAGAAAACAAGAAACAATTACAAAGACCACACTACATTCTGTTGAAAGGCTTCTCTAAGTAGCTAGAGGCCAACTGCTACCAGATACCATGCATACAGATACTTAGGGGCATTGCTCACATGGTTCATTGCCATTATAAACAAGAAAAAATTTTAATACGGAATGTAGCAACGGTAATCCATTATAAATGTTGCCGGAGATATGAGGAAATTGAAAAATTGAGTTGTTTCCAATATTTAACACAATATATCAATTACCTTTTTACTTATAACCCTCGCATAGAATATTATAATAGGAGAAGTTAACACCTGCCTCTACATAATAAAGTGCAATAAAGAAAGAAACGAGACAGTACACAGGAGATGCAGCAGCCTGATGAAATGGGAATATTTGCACAGTTTCTGGATGACGAGCCAGCAAAGCGCATTGTTATGCGCAGGAAAATATCGAAGCGTACAGCATTGAAGGAGGCACGTAACAAGATTTCGTCGCCTTCGCCTGTGTTGTCGGTGAGAAAAGCGGCTTTCCTAGCGTCTGAGTTGGCGACGTCAACGACACAGACAGTGGCCTAAAAACTTCGACCGTGTGTGGAGGCCAGCTCCTTCCCACAACACTGCCCTTTCCTGCTGTCACTCTCTTCCCTTCCGGCGGCCCGGCAACTCGAAACTTAACAGGAATAAAATCATTTGTGTTTTACAAGTCGAAAGGCGTGCTGTCCCGTGTCTCGATTGAGATGTAAAGACTGTTTCGTTTCATCATCAGCCCCAAAGTGCTTTCCCGAAAGCAGGATTTCAATAAGTTCACAGTAAAAATTGTTTTGAATGAAGGACTTTTTCTGAACGTGGCACAGAAATATTAGTCAGATTTTCTTTGTGCAACCATTCCGAACAAATTTGAAGATTGCTTTATGGTTCCTTCAAAGATCGCTATATTGGAACGATTTGAACCTAGTACAGAGGATTTCCTCACGCAGCCAATAAAGCGTGATTCTTACTAACCTCTTGGTGGGGCTAAATGAGGTGTGCTGGGTCTTTGCTCGTCGAGAGAGGATTGAGAGCTGGACATGCTTTGGCTCAAATTTGCTGGCTCCTCTACAGCATCCTGGTGTTCTGCCACATTGTATATCTGCTCCAGCAAGTCTGCTGCAGATGCTGTCGCACCAAGTCCCGAACTGTTCTCGCCTGGATTTAGAAACATGATTAATGCACATGGGACAACATATCGCCCATGGCGCAGTAACTAATGAGATCGATGTGATTACCAGGTCTATTATATTTCTTTAACATCTCTGTAGGGAGACAACAAAAGACTCGTAATAACTCAAGTGAAAAAAGTAGCTTTAGCAAAACCAATGATACAGCTGCGCATCGTGACGTAATCTTTATGTAGATGGGGGTGGCTTGGACACCGCAATACCGATAAGGAAAAAAAATGTTGTGGACAGCTGAGCCTATTAGCTGTACATTTAGCTTCTAGCAATCACCCCTGCTGTATACCTCGTTTAAAACACGCAAGGATAGAAATGCCAATAATGATTTAGGGTTTTACTCAAATCTGATTTGAGGAGTATATAAATTAGCGGAATGTACTTCATAAAGTAGACAGAAGTAAACCATGGACCACGTGCCCACTTGTCAGATAACTTCCCCACCTTCAGCGGCGTCATTTGGGGTCGCGGCATTGAACCCTTCCAGAGCGGCGACGTCTCTCGCCGCCTTAGCGGAGTCTCGCGCCGGAGCACGTGGTTGCGCCGAGACTTTCCTTGGAGCGCACAAGGTCCTTTTCCTGAGGACCGTTTTGGGCTTGTATCCCAGCTCCCGCGCAAGCTCTGCGACATCTTGCAGGAGTCTCTCTTTCTCAGAGTACTGTTCCTCTGTGCCGGACCTGAGTCAAGAGCGCCAACACTTATTAGCAAGTGATAATACTCTATTACGTAGCACCTCGAGGATCGACTTACTTTCGGAGATTGTGCCTTTCCTCCCGAAGGAAATAGGTCAGCAGGAGGTCTAGTCGTTCCATCACGCCGCGCGGTGTGAAATCTTTGCCGGTGGCCGAACTTACGTTCGCGGCTACCTCGCACCACTTCGCCCGGTTGGAAAATGGTGCTGCATTGACGGCCTCTTGCAAAAGACATATATCATCGGACGCGCTGAAACGCATTCTCAAAACAGGCGCAGGGCCACATACTACCTTCTCACTACGCGCCATTGCCATGATCGCTAAGACGCTGCAGTCTAGTCTTGGCTAGCTTGCTAAGAAATTGCAATGTAATGTTGGATCCTCTACTTTTCTTTCATATATTTGTTTGTTCCCTGTGATAAAAAAACAAAACGAAAAACCTGCGGTTACTTGAAGAGATTTGTGGCAACTGGTAATTTATTGGAGCGCGCAAATGAATAGAAAGCTTATTGGAACGAATGCAAGCCAAAAGAAAAAGTGAAATTGGTTGTTGTGTGAATATTTACACAGCGCGAGGTTAGTCTGCCTGAATTTGGCGATACGGTTTCTTCGCTGTAGATGGGCAGTGTGGCCAGTGCGGTACGACCGAAAACCTGGAGTCTTTAACGTGCACCACCAGTCATGGTCATACGAACGCAGCCGGTACGATGCTCGTCCAGATCGAACCGGGCAGGGACGGGGATTTGAACCCAGTGCTCTGAGTTCTGCAGCGCGAGCTTTCGCTACACGTGCTCCGAGCTGTGGTGCGTTAGCCCACTCGGTTACCGTTCTCCCACGAATGCAAGCAAACAGCATCATCCTCTACGCTGCTTGTTTGCATTCGCAGCTCCATTGCCATCAGCACCAGTCTCTAATGTCGGCTAGGTGGCTCAGGTTGCCGCCCGAAACAAGGGGCATAGCAGTTACCATCCATCTATTCAACCGGCCTGTCCGGCGGCCATGGAAGCCCGGATTTTTGCTATGGACCTCGGGTAGGCGAAAGCCTTTATAGGCCAACCAGAGCCGCTTCACTTGCCCTTTCCCATGTTATGTGGTGCGACGATTGTTTCTAGACGCCTCCCCCGCCATTCCAAAACAGTAAGTGATTAGTCTACGCCGGCCGTCGGAGCCGATGCCCGGCAGTCGCCATTGACGGTAAACGCGGTAAACCGAGTAGCGTGGCATAATTGGCGCATGCGCAGTTCTGCAGTGACGGTCGCGGTAACCCCCCGGTCGCCCGGTAGGCGGTAAGCTAATACTCTCTAATGTCAAGATACGGCGGCGGCGCACTGTACTGAGATAGCGTTGGCTAATTGGAGATCGCGGCGTTTTCGGCGGCGTTCCGGATTTCCTCGACGTGGCCTGCTACAGCGGCACCTCCTGTGAGGTGCTGCGCCTCCTGTCCAAAGTTAGTTACGAGGACAACAGCGCGCCCATCCTGTAGCTCTGCTACGCCCCTTACGCCTCCTATTCTTCTTCCCAGAAGCAGCTGGAAGTTTTCTCCAGAAGATCTTCTACGAGGGCGACTGCATAAGTCACGACGGAAACAAGCACTCGACCGCGGCGGCAGGTGCATGTGGTTGGTTCGCAATGACTCGGACGGCTGCTAGCGTCATTTTGGATCCCTCCGGAGTTAGGACAGTCTTTCGAAGTGTCAATCTGTTCGACCCAAGGTCAATCACAATACCTAATCAACACAAAGAATCCAGGCCAAGGATGACGTCTCTCGAATAGTCCTTGAGTATGACGAATTTCACTGGGCAAGTCTCCCGTGGATGTCCACGGGTGCAGTACACGTTCCCACTGCTGTGATGAGATGTCCGCCGGTGGTCCGTATTTTCGGGCCATCTCACTTCGTCACCATATTCCGAAGGCGACGAGGCAGCTTCCCACTCAAAACGGAATAGTCTGCTCCGGTGTCGATGAGTGCCGTCGCGTCGTGGCCGTCGATGGTAACGTGGAGGTTATTCGACAAAGTCAGCGCTTCAAGGGAAGGGGGTCTCGGGGGATCTCGGACCCCCCAACCATTTTGATGGGGGGTCTGAGACCCCCCGTCATACCTTTGGCGTTGAGAAAAGCAGAATTGAGCTACTGAGTCTTATAGTAAAACATGATATGATTGCCCCCTCATGATATATCACGTTGTGAAGACTTCTTGTTTTCTACAAGAAATGGCCAGTGACACTTGAACACTACTCAAGTCGGTTTGGCGTGTGTATAATATGACCCCCCGCCCCCTCCCGCCAAACACACACTTCAATCAGCGTTTGTAGAGACTCTCCGAAGATTACTGGAGACTTTAAGCACCGGACACAGTCGCAGAAGCGTCCCTCCGATGCGTATCGTCGCTGATGTGAGAGTCCTCCAGTGTTCGCGAAGCATTTTTCGACGCTTGTCTTCGGTAACTCCACCTAATGTGGCTGTCGCGCTTAGTTTTCCCGACGTGGTTGGGGAGACAGGCTTTCTCGGCGAGGCCTACGAAGTGGCGACGTCAGAACAGCGAACTGGTTTCCCGGGGGGAAGCGGGTGCTGGTGACGGTGATGTCCCGTGGTCGTTCTCCACTCCTTGGGCAGGGGGCGCTTGGTGCGAACCCACGTAGTCCACGCTGCTGGTAGGGGCATCGCCGGTATACGTGGTTGGGCGTCGGTCGGCCGTTCGCTACACACGTCGTTTTTTCTCGGCGAGGGTTGCTCTGGTCTTAAGTACCCTACTTGTTCTTCCCGGCGTTGAGGATATTGCGGCGTTAAACTGTACAGTCGAAATGGCGCCTGGTATTCACGGGTAGCAGGCGACGGTCGTCGGGTCATGGCGGCGTAACCCAGCGCCGGTTCCTCTGGCGCCACCGCGGTGACGGGAACCTTTGCTTGGAGCGCACAACGAACATCTTGGCGGACAGCCTCGGTGATGGAGAGGGGTGCCGGAGGACTGGCGGCAGGTAGCAACTTTCGGAGCTCCTACCAGATGACATCGCGGATGATCTGGCCCAGGTTTTCGATACCGGCAACGTCGATGTGAAAATGAGATGTTGATGAGGCGGGAAGAGTTGATACGCCGGCGTATCTTTGATAATAACCGGTTCTGGCCGACAGCCATTGCTCGACCTTGGTTGCCTCGGTCACAAATTTTTTAACGGTCGTCGGGGGGTTGCGAATAAGTCCGCCGAAGATTTCGCACTTCACGCCTTTCATGAAAAACAACAACTTATTCTCGTCGGACCGCATCACGGTCAGCGTGTGCACTTAGGCTTAGCACACCTTCAACGAAGCTGGCTACTCTTTGGCTGGGGGCCTGAATCAGTGTTTGAAGCAGACCCTTGCCCGCTGCCGTCGGTGTTGACTCGTTAAGGTCCGCTTCAACTCGGTCACGCAGATGTCCCAAGACGTGAGCGAAGCCTCGTAATTCTCGAACCAGTGTGCCTCGCAGTACCCTCAAGCGAAAAGTAGAGGTTGTGCAGGTATTGCTCGGCTGTCCATCCGTTACGGTATGTCACGCGCTGCTAGTATAGGGAGTATTCACTGGCGGCCATAGTGTGTGCGCGAATGCTGAGAATGTGCTGATGGCGAGCTTCCAGAGTTATTTTGCAACGTGCATTCCGCACCATCAAGAGTGCCGGTCTTAGCAGCCTATTGATGTGAGCTTGTTCTGAGCATGCGCTCTAAACAGCACCCACAAATTTGGCGTCCAGTGAATACTCCCCATTGAATCCAGTCCTCGACGTCCTCATGGATCTGGCTGTAGAAGGGCGGCGTCGGCATGCGAGGTGCGACGAGCACGTAAAGAATGGGGGCGGCAGCGGCAGGAGTCTCAGTTTACAGGCCCCGGGATATCCCTAGTTGGTCTCGTAGACTTCTTCATCTGGGGTTCCGGTAGTAATTTAACTTCCAGGGGTTGATCTTTGGTGTTGCGGCTTCCTCGGGTCTCGGATGTCTCCACGAGCGGTCTTCTTACGCCGCGGGCTGAACTTGAGCTCGGAGGCGACGGTGGAGTACGCTACATTGGCTGCGTTACCCCGCACCTCAACCAGAAATGTCACGAATGAGAGACGACGAAGCTGAAGAAAACGGAATGAGGTAAAGATTTGATGGGGCGAAGTTGTTCCAGAAACAAAAAAAAGAAGAGCACACGTGGAGAGAGCAGACGGGGGCGTCGACGGTGTCAGCAGCAACTACCGTACGTCGGCGTAACAGCTGGCTATCGCGAGAGAATCAGCGATTGAATCGGCAATATGGCACTCGGCTCCGTATCTACCACCATGGTATCTACGATGCCCGTCCTTTTGAATATTCAACCCAGCCTCTAATGTTTGGGAAACGGCTAGCGCGAGACTCACTAGGCATGGTCGTCTCGCCATGTCCTCTTTTACGCTCGGGGTAGGTGTGTACGCGAGTCTTCTAGATTAACGGTGACGTGTATCTCTTCGGTCATGCACGCAACAACATACGCCCTCGCCTGGCTACACCCCTGCTCCCACTGTACCGTATTTTTCAGCTCCTACAAGTGACACACCTTTCTGAACACAAAGGTGACTGGACTGCTGATACTAGGCATACACCAAAGTGCGATTTGACGTCTCGTCGCTTCGGTGACGCCGCCGTCGGGGTAGTTCATACATAGACGCCTTAATGGAACCTTTCCGAAATTTAATGTCGTCTGTTGGCTCGTATAGCAGTATAAATTTTGCCATACCAATGGCGATAATTAACGTGTATTTTATCGGGCACCGCAACTTTCCCAAGTCATCGGCAGTCGAGGAATTGTGCATTGTGCATTTTTTCTCGATCACTTTCTGTTCGATGGTCACAAAGAACTGCTGTCAGAACATAACTTCAACCCACACAGGCGCGTCGTTAAAATTTTATGCACCAGAGGGCTTTAAAGTTAATTGTATGCCGCCCACAGACTTACTGGATCTGAGTTAGATATGAATGCTTACATAGCTCTTGTATTCCATTCCTACGTCGCATCTTACCCACCCCCAAATGCACAGGCCTCGAATCATTCGCTTATGAGCATCTTTAACGTCTTCCTTTATCAGTCACTAGAAGGCCGCCATTGGTACGGCACAGACGCCGTTCCGCAGATAATGATAGTGTTGACCACCCTCATGGCCACACTGAATTTCGGAAAGATTCTATCTTTTTATTGTGTGTTGGTGCTTGCGCAGTATACCCACACCTTATCTGGGCAAACATGAACTTGTTTGCAAACAGCGCATTTTTGTGTAGCATGCATAATTGGCATAACGCAACAAACTTTTTTGATAACGCTAGTTATGGCATCAATCCAACATGGGTCGAAAAAGGCAGGCTATCAAATGGCTTCGTTTTTAATCAGATAGTAGTTGACACTCTGCCAGGTCCTGCATCTTGTCAGCTGCAATGTTGTTGTTTTTTATGACGAATAAGATTGTTTTACATGCAGCTTAGACGGCTACATGTCTTCATTTGCAAGAAGTCGCGGTAAAGAACGGACATGCTATAGCAACTTAAGACGACTGACGTATACAAATGTGCAAATATTTAGGTGGTGGCCACAAGACACTGATATTACAGAGTATTTTTGTTGTGCAGCTGTTGTCATAATGAGATCTTTCATTGTACCTTGCCTAACTGCTTACGGGCGCACACACTGACGAAGGGTTGATATATTATCACTCGAGCAGAATACGTTACACAGGGAACACTAAACATGCTGAGGACTTGTCTGTACAGGCTCAACAAGTAGGCACTCGTCCCCTCGCACAAAGTGACCTTGGAGAAAGACCTCCCTGAGGAACAACATCCCCCAAACGAAAGAGTCATGAACTGAGCCAGGAAATGTGGCATCTACGTTCTGAATCCGCAGGTCAGCATCCCGGACTTGGGAAGGAAGGCTCACAGCTGTAAATCTCATCACCACCAAAATAGACCTTTGTGCGATCGGCAGGTACACGATAGTAATTTCTGTCGCAAACTTACGACAGCCAATTGTACTGGAGCGAACTGTACCAGACATTGACGTGTTCCGGAGCCGGGTTGGACGAACAGCAGTGAAACTCGGTACTTACGATCATTACGTTGAGGGCGTAGTAGTTTTTCCTACACCAGTTTGCCGCCTTTATGAGGCGCGTTTTCATTTTTAGAAGGATACATGGTGGCAATAGGGATGTTGTCAACGCATCCTGTGCCATGATGAGGTTATCATTTCCAAGTATAGATAATTCTACTGTCATAAAAAGTAAAAGACGGTGGCGCGTGCTTGCCTCTTTCGGTAAGCGAAGGGACCAGCGAAAAACGCGATACTTCCACGAGCATGTCGCGACCACTCCGCGAGCCAAGGGTCGCTCTCGAATGCGCGTATCTTTTGCCGCAATCTCTCGAACGTCAAAGCAACAAATTAGTCTATTACGTACCCATAATGCTGCCGATCGTCGTGGCTTTGCAGAAGCCATTGTTTGCTTTGGCTTTCTCGTCCTCCATTGTGGGGACGCGAACCCTGCGATCATCTAGGAGTCCTAGGAGCTCGGCGATCACGGTCGTGACGGTGTGGAGCGCCCGAGACACCGTACTTTGGTGCATCGCCAGGTGTTCCTCGCTGGCCAGAGTCCTTTGAAATCCGCCGGCCGCGTATAATCGCAGGGCACCAAACACTGGTCATTCCACCCTGATCACACGCAGTTGTGCGATCCAGTTGAAAAACGAAGCGGAGCTGATCGCACAGCCTCTTCGTCGCGTTCTTGGTAAGCCGGTTGTTTGCGACAAACTTCTCCTCAGAGACCAGGAGAGCGTCGCATACTACTGAAAAATTATCTCCGCACGTTTGGAGACGAGCAGGGTGCAACGAAGTTCCATCATCTTTAGCGGAAGAACTTTCCACCTTTCAGGTCCCCATGTGGTAAAAATTTTCTTCCCAGAAAAACACTTTATCGTGACGAGATTGTTACCTCACGCAGACTTTACGATTTCGATGAGCATGCGCCAAACTATCGCCAGAAGTACTGTGACGTCACAGCTCATCCCGAGGAGCAGCAGCCAATGGGCGACTGATGAAGTTGTCGTTACAGTGATGTTTGGGCCACAAGCATAAACAAACATAGCTACAGCTGAAGCTAATAGTATTTTGTACGCGAGGTCTAACAATAGAGAACACGAATCCTCTTTATACGTTGGCATAAACAGCGCGATCATCTCAATTCCAGTACGTCTACTCAATCCGCAAGTGAGCGAAAAGTAACCTGATAATAAGACGAGCAAAAAATACGTTTCATGCAGCATTTAATTGTTACTAGCACTGGTGAACGCCGCTCCATAGCGACTTCCGAGCCGTCGGACACACAAAAGATTTGGTACAGGTAAGGCGAGCACAGACAAACGCAAAACATGGCGTTGTGCTGCCGTCGTTTCCGCTTACAGCTGCTAGGGACACATTTGAATTCCGGCGCTGCGCAACACCTGCGGGTCGAATGATGCGAGAGAAACGCTGGGCGCGGGTAAGTTTTTGAATGTCAATGTGCGAAACCTTTACCCCGGAGCGAGAACGAGAAACAGCCGCGGGAAGTTGCGCAAGCGGCCAAGATGTTGCGGGCGCATTAGGAGTCGGAACGAGCAGCGCTTCTCTATGCGGCGTAACATGGACGCTGTCACTGGTGCACTGTCAAGCCAACCAGCTCCCAATGCGGAGCGGCGCGCCGGCTTTCGGGGTCGCACGCTCCCAGTAGGAGGCTATGGTACAACCCAGCGTCCAGCTTTCCAACCTAGCGCGCGCGTGACCTTTGCATTGGAATGCAAGCAATGCAAGCGGCCCACGCAGGAACACTTAACATGGCACCTACCAGAAGCTTTTTGGGGGAACATTCTATAATCACTGCCAGAACAAGAACCGCTTGGCGTCCCTTCGGTCAGTGACGGAAGTATAGCTTTACAAACAAAGACGGTACTGGTAACGCATATATTCTTCCCAGTTGCAAAATACCATGGTCATTTCAATAGGAATTGACTAACGAGAAAAGTATTTCCGGTGCTATTTACCGAAACGCTTAAGAAAATATGTTACACTTTACTTTTGCGTTTACCCTATTGAAAATTCCATCAAGCTACGTAATTTGGGACACTGACTGCCTGTCAGCAGCGTTGGTGGAACGTGATGGACCATCAGACGTCATCTGATGGTCCATCAGATGACGTCTGACTGCCACTGCCAAGAGAATTTCATCAACAAGGGCAGCATTTATATAAGAGTAAAGCTATACGCACTCATAAATATCGCCAAATGCCTTGACAAAACAAAATGTTCGAGAAAAAAAAAAAAAAAGCAGCACCACCGCGCATCGAACACGCGATCAGTTGCGTACAAATCGGACACCTTAACCGCTATGCTACGCCACTTTTTTTATTTTTTTTTATTGCCTGTTTTTGCATTTGGTACGGATAAAATGCTAAAACACGTCAATCACTTCTTTGTTGACGTGGTTACATTAAAGTCTCTTCAGGAGAACCAAATCATTCAGGACGTGCCACCAGTCTGGGGGTTCAGGTAGCGCCCGATACACCTCGCGAATGTAGGCCACACTTTCAACAAAGTTTTCTCTGACCGTGCGAACGTTCACGTCCGCATAGCGTACCCCCATCCTCGTCTTCCATATACTGTGAAGGCTGAGTGCCATAAACATGTCGTAGGGAACCCAGCCGTCGTTGTCAACGGGCAGGAAGTGAATTCCCTGCGCTGTTATGGGTAGCTCTTTCTTAAGAGTGCGCTGGAGGATGTCCCAGTGGAATATGGCATCCCAACATTCAATGAATACGTGTTCTATGGTCTCAGGCTTTTTACACAAGAGACAATTGGTAGACCACGGTACAAATACGCCCTTTTCCTCCAGCCATGTCTTAACTGGCAGGACGCCGCAGTGTAATCTAAAGAAAAACGATTTAACGGTGGGTTTTACCGGCATTCTTTTAACTCTTTTCAAAACGTCTAAACCTGAGCTATTGGGGTATAAAGACCTGTACAGGGGGATTGGCAATAAAACATCCACTAAGTCCTTATACAGTTTTTTCCGTGAAACCGAACCCAAATACTCTAAAGAAAAACGCACTTTTAACATCTGGAATGACAGCACCACTTCACGCAAATAACCCCGGACACTCAAACACATGACGTTACTTGACGACACTACGAACTCAGGCAACAAGTTTCTTAATCGCGTTTGAATAACAGTGCGTAAGAAAATATCTTCTTGATCGCGCAAAAACATAAACCTCGATACAATTTGCCGAATAAACAAGTGAGACAAGCCTAGCCCACCACATCGAACTGATCGAAACAAGTTCGTACGAGCTGAGCGCTCCCAGGTTGAACCCCAGATGAAGACTGCGAACACTCTGTGCAGCCTCTGGACGTTGATGCGCGACATGGACAAAAACTGCAACACATACCATATTTTTGCCGTCAGAAAAAGGTTACAAACAGTGGCACGCGCAAACATGGACAAATCCCTGCCCTTCCAATTTTCCGTTTTTGTTCTCACCCTCTCTTTTTCGTCGTTCCAATATGGTTCAGTATCTCGGTAATGCTCTAGCGGCACGCCGAGATACCTCGCAGGCAAGGTTGTCCACTAAACATTTACAAACACCTTAGGTGTTGTGTCCCAGTTCCCGTGCCAGAACCCTGTGCATTTCCCCCAGTTAATTAAGCTGCCTGATTTCGCACAATAAGAAGAAGCAGTGCTGACTACTTCACGCAAACTGTCTTGGTCAACACAAAAAACGGCAATATCATCCGCGTATGAAAGGACTTTCACCTCGCTAGAGTGCAGTTTAAAACCCCAAATATTATGATTACTGATGAGTCTTAAGCAAAAAGGTTCTAAGTAAAAGGCAAAGAGTAGGGGCGACAAAGGGCAACCTTGTCGCACAGAGGACCGAACATCGATTTTTTCGCTTACACTTTTGTTCACAACTAAACATGTAGAGCAACCATGGTACGACATTTTTACACCCTTGATTATTACAGAGCCGACGTTTACATGTTCCAAAATACTAAAAAGCACCTGATGTGACACACGATCAAAAGCTTTCTCTAGGTCGAGCTGCAACATTGCAACTCGGCCGTCGAGAGCGTCACAACATTCCAAAATGCTTCTTGCAACATGTACGTTAGTGCCAATAGTTCGGCCCTTTGTGCCGCAAGTCTGATGCGACCCTACAAGACATTGGATAACACTCTGTAATCGTGTGGGTAAAACTTTCATGTAGATTTTATATTCTACATTTGCTAAACTTATCGGTCTGTAAGAAGCAACAGACAAAAGCTTAACTGGATCGTCTGACTTCGGAATAAGTACCATATGTGTTCTTAAAAATGACGGTGGCAATCTATTGTTTTCGTACGCCTCGATTAGCACTTTTTGGAGAACATACGCGTCCTCAGTTTTAAACTCCTTATAAAATTCGGCGCCAAGACCATCTGGTCCGGGTGTTTTTCCAGTGCTGAGGTCATCGATGGCTATCTGAATTTCGTGAACACTAATCGGTGTCTCTAAACTATCACGGATGTGTTCGTCGAGTTGGGGCATCAAAGATAAGAATTCCGAATCAAAACCCTCCCCTTGTTGTGTGCTCTGCCCGAGAAGATGGCGATAATGCTCGACAAATGCCCGCTCGATTGCTTTCTTATCACGAGTGACTGTGTTATGGCAGCAAATTTCTTTTATCTCATTTCGCTGCGCGTACCTTTTTTCATCGCCCAGCGCACGCTTATTAGGCATTTCGCTCAACCAAAGCTTTTCGGATCGAGCCCTCACAACGGCCCCCCTGTATCTTTCAGCATCGATCACTTCCAATTGATTCTTTATGTTCCTTATTTCCTGTTGAAACTCGCCGGGTTTTAAGCTTTCTTCGATTAGAATGACGTTCAATTGGCGCCTCAGCTCGTTCTCTTTCCTCGTTTTCTGATGGTTTAATATAGTACTTCTTTCTATCGCGTTCATTTTTACCTCTTCTTCCAAAAGTCCCCACCTTACCCCCCCCCCCCCCCCCCCTTGCTTGTTCACTTTCGTGTAACGTCCTAAAAGACTCTTTGACGGCAGCTCTAAACACTTCGTCCTTCACCAGACTACTGTTTAACTTCCACAGTGACCAATTCCATTTTTTTGCTTTACCTCTGTTACCCAAGGTGAACATAACCATCGCGTGATCACTAAAAGAAACATGCTGAACCGCGTATTGGCTGCATAAGTGAATAAGGTCTAGTGAAATATACGCCCTATCCAGTCGCGCGTGACTATAACCTTGAAAATGTGTGAACTGTACGTTGCCGTTAGACGCGCAGTATCCAACGTCTTCTAAAGCGCTCTTCCCAACGATATCGTTTAAACAAAAAGCACTTTGGTCGTGTAGGCGTACTTGGCCGGAACGATCTTCTAGAGTGCAAACACAATTAAAATCACCCAGAAAAACAATAGCTCTATTACATTCGAGATACGGACTGAGACTTTCAAAAAATTCATTGCGTTCGCGTTCGCGATTTGGGGCGTATGCACAAATCACGCGAAATTCAACATTTGAATAAGAAAAATCCCAAAAAACGAAGCGGCCAAAAGCGCTCGCGCCTACAGCCGTCTCGACAGCGCCAACTGATCTGCGAATAAACAAACAGCACCCTCCCGACGTCCCGACAGCATGAGAGACACAAACATTAAAGAGAGCTCGAAAAGGCTGCACCATACGGTCTGCCTGTTCTTGGCTTTCCACTTTGGTTTCCTGGACGGCGATAATATCTAGCTTGTTGTCCGCAAACACCCTGCTAAGTTTGTATTGCCGCCGCCTCGCCGCTAGCCCGCGCACGTTAATCGTGGCAAAACGTAGGGCTGCATATAGGCTGATGGCCATTCAAAGAAAAGACAGACCGTATGGCGCTTACCTCGGACCGTAAAGCCTTCTCTCTGTCTCTACGCAGTGGTGGCGACTGACTGCCCGTCGCGCAGACTCCGAGGTCCCAATCGGGCTCTGTCCCACACACTCAAGGGGGTGGCTTGGCCGCCCTCCTCTCGTCCACGGGAATGTTCGGTTTCGGGGTGATGCGTATTCTCCTGATGGGCGCCGTCTTGATGGGCGGCTCCTCCTGGCTTGCAGCGGCGGGGTCTATGCCGCCGTCTTCCCTGGTTCGCTTCGTGGTCAGGCCACTTGCAGAGGCCACGGCGTCGTCCATGGGCACATCTCCGACGGCCTCTGCGTTCCCGTCGTCGTGGGCCTTGGCATGCCTGGTGCTCGGCGCGGTCACTTCGCCGGCCGAACAGTCCCGCAGCGCCGCTTTCAGCGTCGCGTCCGCACCCTGTGCCGTGCCGTCCACGCTGGTCGCCGCGTCGCCCACGGGCGCAGGCGTGGCACCCGGGGACGTGCCAACAGAGCCCGCAGCGGCCTCCTCGGCGTCGGCCTCGTCCATGAGAAGCTCCGATTTCTCGTCGCTCCCCATAGGGGCCGTGGCCGCCGCGTACGTCCGCACGCACTGGGCGCCCTCGTGGCCGAACCGCCGGCAGACGTTGCACCTGGGGACGCGACACTCCTTGCGGATGTGTCCCGTCCGTTGGCATCGCAGGCAGAGAGGGGCCCTACCTGGCACCACGACGAGGGCCAACTCGCCGCCGACCCGCAGCTGGTGTGGGATGTCGTCCACAGTCACGCCTCCATTGAGACGGAGGACCGGCGTGCGCGTCATTGTGCCGACGCTTCCACAGCCATCGACGCGCCACTTCTCCTTGGCAACTTCGACGACTTTTCCGTACGGAACCAGAGCTGCCCGCACGTCGTCGTCAGCGACGTTGTAGAGCAGCCAATGCAGTTTGATCCGCACGTCCTGGTTGCTTGGATCGATGGCGATGCATCGACGGCCCTTTACGACGAGCTCGGACGTGGCCAGCAACTTCTTTTTTCCCTCCTCGCTTTTGAAGGTCACCGCCCACACATGGTTCATTTGATACGCCCCAAGGGCGATAACCTCGGGCAGTAAGGCGAGACGAACCAGGGCGTCGCGGAACTCTTCGACGTGGTAAGGCCGTCCCTTGATGTCGGCGTGAAGGAAAACAGTATTTAAAACAACTGACTCAGTTGGCAGTGGTGGCAAAACAACGGAGTATTCCTGCGTTCCTTCCTCGGTCCTGTTACCGCGGCCCAATGAGGCCGCTGAAACCGCTCCGACGGAGCTCATGATCGCACGTCCTTTCGCTTCGGCGGCCGGAAGTTGAATACCCTATGCTACGCCACCGTTAGAGAAACTCGATTTGACTATTCGTTTTATACGAAATGCTTTGGCTGCAAATGCAGTTAAGCCGTCAGCATGTTATGCAAAGCACTCGTACATCACTCGCCGTACTTCAGTTCTACTCACCTGCCATGTAGAGTACTTTCGCGTCGTAGAACGATCCTTTTGTTCGCGCATCACCGGACCAGTAGACCTGGTACACCCTGTCGTCTTCCACTACACCGCTAAAGTCCCTTACATCGTCCCGAACTCACAACAGGCTGGGTCTTGTCGAGTAGAAATTCTACTAAAACATAAGACATTGTAGAGCCCGGGCAGGATCGACAGGTTGGAGCGAGCGGGCAAACAAAACGAGTCGAGAGCGATCGTTCATGACAGCTCGGCGAAGCCTCTATGGGCGAAGCGAAGTGCGAAGTGTCGTGTTCGGCGCTTCGGCGGGCTTCTGATCAAGGTTGTCGGTCGGTTGCGTGTCATATCTCTAACGTCAGCAGTTTTATGGGCTCACGTCCCAAAATCGTTTTCTCGTGCATAGATTACTTTTCGTATTCATAGATTTGACGAAATAGTGGTATCCGAACGAACTTTACGTCCTTTGACCGTACGTCTGTCTGCACGTCAAAGCTTTCTGACGTACAGTCAGAGACAATCGATGTACAGTCAGAATCACCACCAAGACATCCTGATGGCATTTCGCGGCGGCCGACTGCCACCAGGAAACCATCAGAAAGCCGACAAGCGTGGTCTGACTGGAGTTTGACTGTCGGTCAGAGTAACTTGTTGGCCAAGTAAACATGCTTGACGTACAGTCAGGCACAGTCAGCGGTCCACTAGAAAACATTGACTGCCAAACAGGGCTACATTGATGGATTTTTCCTTCGGGTAATTAAAATTAGAAACTTTTCTGTTTGGAGACACAACGTTTATTCTTACATTGATTATGTTGTGGCTGTACAGCTTACTCGATGACGTCGCTTTTTCTTTAAGTTTTTAGACCTTGCAGTCAATTGTGAAGACTGTATCTACCAAATATATTTAAAAACTATTCATTGTATATTTCTTTTATTATCTCTTTACGCAAGCCAACCGCCACACAAATTTAGATACATTCCACTAGCTCAATTTCATTGCGAGTGAATTCCTAGCTTGAAACTTTTAATACGGGTATACTATCTTCTCAGAAAGCTCTTCTCAGAAAGACAAACACGGAAGACAAATCCGTACACGGAAGTAAACATTGTAACATTACTCTCCAGAATCGCGAAAACATTTTTTTTTCTTTTTTTTTTTAGCAAGGGTATTTTTACAAGGCGATAAATATCGCAGAGTATCTACTGTGGACGTCCTCAGATCTTGCTGGCTGGACGGAGGTTGACGACACCAAGCGTTAAAGATCCGTTTTCCAGAATACTGGTCGTATGTATACTCGTGCATTTTAATATTGAATGTGTGGTCTTACCTTTGAGCAATGTTGCGAATTTTCGATGTGTAATTGGGGATGTAAACTTTTCATATTTGTCCTGTAAAATTTATTGATAGTGCCTCTAATCGGAAGGATCTGTATTTTTAGAGTTTATCGCCAATGTAGTTTGCCTGTTAAAAAAACAAACAAAAAAAAAAAGAAACTGCATTTTATAAGGGGAATTCGGAGGAAGCTAAAAATAGGTTTAAAAATTAAACACTTGCAGTCCTTACCGCACTTGCAAATGTAGATGAAAGGGCGGAGGAGGGAACGAAATATTTACTACACCATTTGAGTGACGTCAGGCTGGCAACCGCGAATACAATTTAATTAATTCAAAAATGTAATGCATAAAACAGAAGGCAAATAAGGTTCCTTTTTTCCAGGCGAACAATATAGAAGCATTATGAAGATACTACTCATCGTTCTATTACGTTTTGTTTAGGACGTTTTGCTTCAAATGGTCTTCAGTGTATTTTAAAAACGTCTCAGAAAAAAAGGAACCTTGCGGTTAAGCACATTGAAAGCATGGCTTCTTGAAAAAGCAGAAGTCTCACTAGTCACTGATATCTTGGTGCTTACTTCGACAGCAACAAAAATCATGTCCGTAACCTCGCAAAGTAAAAAAAAAAAAATATTTTTTACTTTTTAGTCAGATAAGGAAGGCGGCAATTAAAACCTTAATTAATTTCTGTAGTGTGTCCTATGTTGGTCGCGCATGAAAAGGGGATCGCGATCAATTCAGCAGAAAGCCGCTAAACAGTTAGATAATTAAAAAAAAATTTGCACTGCTGCGTTAATTTTTAGTACAGTCACAGCGATAACTGATACGCGTCACGGCGATGTTGTTGGGAATCGATTTTGCGTTCACGCACCGTAAAGTGCGCGAGGAAGAGCGTTCGGAATAAAATTGATATCTGACCATTTCCTTCGCTCGCTTTTGTTATGTCTTGCTTCCGGAGCGCGTGAAAGCTGGTCTCTCGGCACGAGCTCTTAGCGTTGACAGTGCTACAATGTTATTCTGTTATCGGTTATATTCTTTTTTTTTTTTTTTTTTTTTAAGAAAGCGCGTGCGGTGGGCATAGCGTCTTGTATTAGCGATGTGCGCGGCCAAAAGCGTCGCTGTGGTCAGCTGTGCTTTTTAAACACACCAACGAACTCGTCGTCGCACCCGATGTAAGTAGCCAGAATAACAGCTGGTGACGTCACGGCGAGGCAAATCCCAGTCGTGACGTCACGGAGAGAAACCATAAGAGGGCGCCACCGAAACATCTCGGCGCTAATAGACCAACACGCGGCCCGGACGTGACGCAGCTGCGGTGGCGCTGTCGGCGGTACTGCGGATGCTCAGGCGCTTAGCTTCACGCGAATTCGGTCTGTGCGCACGCGCAGTGGCCACACCTCATGTGGGCAAATGTGAGCTTGTTTGTAAACAGCGTGTCGGTCTATACTGACAAAGCCTGGCAGATCTCCATGAGAAGCGGCCACCGATGAGAGTAGAGCCACGTGATTGGCGCCCCGCTGCGTCGAGACGCCGAAACTCAGCGTCTCGACGCTGCCGTCAATATTGCCGACGTGGCAATATTGACAGGCACGCGCAAACACAAGCTCGGGTTTTCTGCCTGGCAGCCTTTTGTTTCCGCTCTGCTGTTTCCGGCGTTTCCTCGCGTTCCGAACGCACATGACTTTTTTTTTTTTTCCGTAGTTGTTATACGCGCGCGTGCTCAGTATGTTATACAAAAGTGGCACGTGAACATGGGGAGTCGCAGACATTGCAAGAACATCATTTTCTCTTAATTTTACTTTCTTTAAAAAAATACTAGTCATGGAGCGCAGATTCTGCGCACCAATAAACATCTACAAGGTGGCTGACGAACTAAAGATGTTGAAATCTATATAAAATTTAATCTATAATTGCATGGCACTGAAGACGGTTTATATGTATAATGTGTACCTACACTTGTTTGAAAACTGTATGAGCTAAACAGAAACCAATAATGTTGTAACATTCGTTTCGAAAGCAAAAAATTGGCATCGACACTTAACTTCAAAGTCCTATAATACATGCATATCGGTAGAAATTTGTGTTGTCGAAGTTTATTTTTCGTCAAACTCCAAAAATGTTTTTCTCTTTTTTCCTCTTTTTCTTTTTTTCCGAAAGTTAGGAGTTTTTTCGGAGTTTGTTTTTCTTTGATTCAGAATTTTACTTAGTTTGGAGTTTAATTTCCGAGTGTTTTCTATTAAAAAGTAAATAAATAAAAAATATCCAGATATTCTAGGTAAAAAATAATTCGCGCTTGTATCAAATAGTATTTATTCAGCTGAATTTGGCCTTGGTACTATTGCCACCGGCAATACTAATTTGCCCCAGGACAAGCTGCACAGAAGTGTGGCTTCGATAAACGTGAACACCTTAAAATAAAAAGAAAAATATAAAAAAATATTCTGAGGACACCTATGCACTTCTTATGAATTGTGAATGCGAAAGCATCAATGTGCAATTGAACGCCGACGAGCACTCCTTGGAGCCCTCGGGGACGAGAGGAGGAGAAGCGGCCGCAGCGCCGGCGGGAGTGTGGGCCGCGACATGGCTGAAAGCAAAGCGTAGATCACATCATACAGCGTTTTCTCCTCTCCGGGCCGGCGGGGCGACCGAACGCGCACCACCCTCTCCCTCTTACCGACGCTGAGTGGGCTTCTCTGTAGGGTGGCGTTCCCTCTAACTACACGTCGCGGCGAATTTAAAAGCCGCTCCGCGTAGAGAACTTCTCTGCCGTTTTTCGCGGTTACGGACAACGCCAGCTCGGCTCCAAGGAGCAGCTAATGATTGAGGATTATAACTCGTGTAGGTAGTCACTGGAAAGCTAGTATTCACCCCATACTATTCAATCAACCTACCACGCGGCCGCGCGAGGTGGAGAGGTAAATGATCTAATAGAGGAAGTCTCAACTCACCCTGTTCGCCATTTGATGTAATCTCTATGTCCCATAGCTTTTCCTGTTACAAAAACGCAACCTCTCCTTCCTGAAAAGCACAAGTAATTGGGGCTGGGCATCGATTAAAAATTTTAACCCGATTAATCGCCACCCTTTAGTCGATTAATTAAGCGATTAATATAAATATTATATTAAAAAAAATGCAACAACTCGTCTTGCATTTAAAAACTTATTTTACTCTGTTACACGGCGCAAAGGACATTTAGAATTGAGGATACCTATAGTTCCACGATTCAAAGGCTCACATATTTTTGCTCCAGCTCCGAAGACAACGATGTTTGTCCACATTCTCCGACGGGAAGACAAGAAGTCAGGGCTTGGGTGATGCTTTCTTCTTTTTTCAAAGAAGGGGGCCTCGATGAGAAGGCGTTGGTTGTTTTCTGCATTTTTGGCAGATGGCCCTTGCTGCAGCGGCATACATGGGTGCTTCGCTCCTAGGTTATACTGAAGCGAACTTGCGCTTCCACCGTACGAAAACGGTTTTTTTGCAAATTATGCAGCAAACGTACTTCGAGTAAAAGACTTCACCGCTGGAGTTTACTTTAAACCCAAACTTTCTAGCGAGATTGCCCTTCATACTCGTGAACTCGTTCATTTTTACGGGCCAAATACTGGAACAAGTAACCATGGTGTTGTTAGCTTCCCAGCTTGTTTTTCTGCTTGTTTGTCTTGCCTGGGCAGGATGTGTAATAGATCCTCAACATCTGAAGTTTCGCTGACGCGCGGGGATCAACTGCGGGCCCGGCTTGTTCGTTTGGTCTCGGCAGAACTGTAATGTACATCCTCGAACACGTGACGCCTCGCGAGCTTGAACCTTGCTCATACTACCTGGCCGTGAACTGAAAACCGTTCGGGACAGAACGACAGGATACATGACACGCAGCATCTTCCGTGAATCACCTCTAATTCGGGCAGATCGTCCAAGATAGAGCCATGAGTGCGTTCATCTGACATCTTTTTGAGTACCGATTAAAAAACCGATTATCCGGTTAAAAAAATTGATCGCGATTAAAGCCTTAATCGATTTATCGGAAGGTTAATCGATCAATTGCCCAGCCCTACAAGTAATATGGTACTAACTTAAAATTAAATCACTTGCTTTTGTATTGAGCCGAAAGTGCAATGACCTGTTGTCATGAATGACGCTTGATGGGATAAGCGATAAAAACACTTGACAACGGTCCGACATTTGAAAGATAACTGTGGTGGCACGTTCCCAGGATCATTGACCCTGTGCGCTGAACAAACCTAATTGTAAAGCACCGTCTTTTTTATTTTATTATTTTTAGGGCGACACATAAACATGTGGAGTTTATCACATAAATCCGAATTGACTTAACGTTTACCGGCGGGTGTTTTACAGATTTCTTTAGGATTTATCCGAAAACAGGTAACCCTAATTATAGGGAATTGATGAGGGAATCGGTGTAGGAATTGGTGTGTCATGTGACGTAAATTTTCCGGTATAATTTAGCGCGGAAACTGAATGGTTTTATAAGTCACGTGCCGTCAGGTCGCGTGACATCAAAATTTAGTGGGTAACTGAATTGAGATATAGATCGCGTGACGACAATATGCAACTAAATTTAGTGAGAAAATTGAATTGATGTTTTGGCCACAACTTGTCAATTTTCCCGATAAATTTAGCAGGTAAACTTAGTTGACGTATATGTCACGTGCCGTCAATTTTCCCGTGACACTATCTGACATGTTACGTAATCAAACGTCACGTGACTCCAATTGCTCACCAAATTTAGTGGGGAAACAAAATTGGTATACATGTCAAGTGACGTTGATTCCCCTGGCTAAATTTAGTAGAGAATTTGGATCGGTGTCTAAGTCACAAGTCGTAAATGTTGCCAATAAATTTAGCGAGGTACTGAATTGGTTTATAGGTCATATTACGTCGATTTCCCGCTATATTTAGCGGGGAAAGTGAGTTGATCTTTTGGCCACAATACGTGAATTTCCTCGCTAAATTTAGGAAAGTACTGAGTTGACAGATATGCCACGTGCCGCCTGACGTCACGTGGCACCACTTTTCCGCTAAATTTAGAGGGGAAACTGAAGGGGTGTATGGGTCACTTGGCGTAAACTTTTTCACTAAACTAAACGGGAAAACTGGATTGATCTGTATGTTCCGTGACGTCAGGTCACCTGACATCCATTTTCCCACTAAATCAAGATGAGAAATTAAATTCGTGTAAAGGTCTCGTTATATCGATTTACCCGATAAATTAAGCGGGAAATGCCAAGACGGACAGAGAAAGTTTCGGAAATGGGGGGTAGCGTTAATTCATGCATTAATATCTACCTTGCTTTGGCTTGAGTAAGCTGTAAAGGCTGGGAACCTGTTTTGTTAACCTGGGACATCCATCAAAAATGGAAGTGACACTTTTCCCCAGCCCACACTAATACCGAATATTCCAGTCCAATACTGCAGCATCCTATATTGCGTGATGCAGGCTATCGGCTAACGTGAGACACCGGCTAAATGAATCTGCCGCGCACCTGCATAAGGCCCATATGATCCTGCTATCGGTTTTCCAAACAATCTCCACCGAGGGTTCTACGTTCTTCGACTGAAGTGATGCATCTCTTAAGCCGTAATTGCTTCGCCGATTACCATTGATTACAACTCATCTGAACTCTTTTTCCGACCGGTCTTTTGTGTTCAATTTAGGCCCGACTTGAACGAGAGCCAGACTTTTTCACTGTACTTAGTAACTGTGTCAGACAGTGACATGTCAGTCAAGTTTTCTTTGGAGTTGCCAAGGCATGGTATCGCGCCTTCTGGGGTGCCCTTGACTAGCTTCTTTTAATAACTTTTCTTATAGCAAATCGCCTCTCTGACAGACAATAGCTTACAGTCATTGACATTCTTGGGGGTGGGTCTTTGTATTTGAACTCCATGTCCACTGTCACACAAACCAGCGTCAGTTTGGAGCCGGATGAGAAATTAAGCTCTCAAAATGTTTTCCCACACTCAACTTTTAGAGCGCGTCTTAAGGTGAGTTTTACGTAGCAAGTGGCATATTACATTACTCATAGCTTTCTATTGGAACAAAGGCTTGTTTGTTTAGTTTGAGAAACTGACGTCGTGTTCTTTCTTGTTAAATTCGCGACTCCAGCGACCTATAGGGGGCGCCGCCACCGAACAAACATGGCGGCTGAGTCCAGGTCGCGTCGGCTCGGCCGGGCCGCCTGAACAGGTGGCGCGTTCAATTTAACAGATTTTCTTTTGTTTAATGCCCAATTTTATAGCTGTTTCCACTGAGACGGTGAAGTGTAGCCGGTGCACATAAACTCGCAGAGTATCGTTTTGTTTTCTCGGTGTTTTTTTGTTCTTTTCGTGTCAAACTGTCGTTTCGGAGATTTCGTTCAAAACCGAAACTATATGGGCTCTGGAGAGTCGGTAATATACTAATCAGTTTTGATCATCTAAGAAAAGCGTCAATGACCGCAGAATTCTTCCGCCGACAGTAATTTTCAGCCAACTCGCATGCCTCGACCATCCGACTAATCTGTCCGCGCAATCAAGCTTTTGTACGTATCCGCGTTTAAGAACCAGCTCCAGTCGTCTGCTTGGTCAACAACACAGGCTGCACGAAAATTGAGCAAGCGCTTCTTGAGCCAAGGATCATGTTAGCCCGCCGGCACCCCACTAAGCAGCTGATACTCGTATTTCAATTCAGGTTTTGTAGCAATCGAGGAGTAATTTTGACGAGCGGGTAAGTATTATATTACGTACTATGGTCCCACTAAAGCGGTATTAGTATATTCTTCAGGTTGAAATATGAGCTTAGTTGACTAGCTATTAGGTGAACTGCTGAATAAACGTATATTGGACAGACAGAGACATATTGCTTAAACTTAGCCAAATAGTTCTAACCGGCAGCACGGAGACAAACTGAAGAGAGTCTTCACTAGAGTTCATGCAGAACCTCTCCGCATTAAACTTTGTTTCAGATCCTGAACGGAGAGAATAAGTATTCTTTGGGGCCGGTCAACCTGAGCAATGTAGACATATATTGCTGCTGGCTTCGACGGGGGTATAATATAAATATTGGAGGCGTGATAGATCAAGATGCCGTAACAGCTTCTAACGTTGCGAGACGCGTCCCCCACCTTTTGAAAGCAGACAATTTCCGTCATTCATCATTTGCAGCGAGCAGGTTTTCCTGAATCAAGTAATTGCGAAATCAGCCCAACTCCTTGAGAGTGGTCGCAGAGGCTTTTTCGACGAAAAGGAGCCAAGATGAATAGCCAACGCACCGACCGGCGTGGGTGGCTCAACCTTTAAGCTAATCGAACACAACCAAACACAAGAAAAGCAGCTATCGAACCTTCCCATTCACTTGACTGCAACGTTGGTGTTCCCTCCAGTGAAATGCCTCGTCTGTCGTCCTCCCACTGTTATACATCCTTACAAAAAAGCCCCTTATCAGTTACCAAGTAGTCGTCCCTTTGAATGTGATTCGAGACGGAGAAGAAATCAAAATGTTTTTCCGCGATTCCGCCCCATCCAAGAAATCGAAAGCACGCGACCGTGTGTTGTGGAGTAAACGGGCTTTCAAACACGTGATGGAAGGAAACAATCTACTGAGGCTTCACCACACTAATGAACACTCAGGCAAACTTGAGAAATTTTCGGACCTTCGTCAAATTACGTTGTTCGCCACCGCGCCGACAACACGTGTCCGCGAAAGTCACAAGAGACGCGGAGTGACGCGGAGGGGCGCGGAGCGACCTGGACCGGCTGGTTCCCGGTTTTCCCGCTTGGTGGCGTCCGTTTTGCTGGAGTCGCGAATATGTTCGTCAGCGCTGCGGGGTTTTCTGGGGTCTTCACCAGAACCGCCATGCCTTTGTCCTTCTGGAGGACGGTGAGAGGAAAATGCCGTGACAGTCTCTCTCGGCGCTTCCCGGTTGTACATGACATGCTTTATTTCCCCGCTTTCCCTGACAGCGTCAGGCTACTGTTGCTCAGACTGCTGTCCTAGCGTCCTCCTAGTTCCGCTGTTGGCCTTCACGCCATATAGGTGGGGGCAATTGTGAAGGCCTTCCGGTCCACTCTACATGTGAGTGAGGTGCACATTTCGCCTGGAATGTCCTCGCTGATTGTTATTCAGGGAGATTGCAATGTTGCGCATCTCGTAATGCGTGCCTTGTCACTTGCACTGTGTCAATGCTGACTGGGGAAACCTTTTGAAAGCAATGTAGCAATGTTCAGCGCGGCAAGTAGATTTAAGCTTCTACGAGATCTGGTAGAAGCCGAAGGAAAGTTTGACTAATGAAACAGTCGGCTTGGCTGTTCCTAATCAAACATATTAAAAATCTGCTCGACATACGCATCATTGTTGAGGAGGCAGTCCGCTTCTCTGAGGCAGAAAGATAGCCAAACCTGTTTGTGTACTAAAAAAAATGTAAGCGTGGCAAAAAAAAATAAAAAAAAGAAAAAGAGATGATGGGGAAGCCCCTGTCATGCCTCTCAGGTCAGATATCTCGTTTGGGACAGTTAGGTTTTGTGCTTGCTTTACATAAATAAAGGGGCAGGCGTATACGCGCCGACGAAAAAGCTGTCAAAGGGCCCTTAGGGTAAATAACCCAATCACCATGTGCCAGAAATGTTATGACGCGTTCAACATGGCGTAATTTGCCTTGATATTAGCTTTGTGTCGGGATCACTTTCCGTCCAACCTAGGGTGCCTCAATGTCCTTCTGTTAACGGTGATGCCACCCTTTGTAGTACCCGATGCCGATAGCACGTGCTCACGGGTAAAATACAAAGAAATTGACGAAAACAAAATGTCGCCATAGCACAGTCAGCGCCACAAACGCGTGCAGGGACACGCTCTTTCATGCGCTTCTGAACAAAAAATAAAAATAAATTTGTGGAACAAAATGGCGAGATGTCTCCACCCTAAGCAAAGCGCACATGAAGGAACCCTAGTCAAACCATTTGAGTAATTAACGCGAACGTGCGGTCAAATAATATGTAACTCATGGGCGCACTATACCTCTTTGTGCGATAGTCTATTCACAGTCATAGCTCGATCGATGGGCTCGAAGTATCCTAGGAAAACAACCATTTTAATCCTGCGTCGTCGATTTCTCTATTCAAATCAGTATCAAGAATCGATACCTCGGAACAAACGCTGACACGAGATGGCGACATCGGACGAGAAGGATGATCCTTTGCTTCTCCGTGTCAGCTGACGCCATCTGGTGTCAGCGATAGTTCTTCGGTAGTCAATACATAATACTGATTTCAATTTAAAAAAAAAAAAATTGGCCAAGCATGAAAGTAATGCTTCTTTTTATAGGATGCTTAGAGCCAATACTGAGTTATCATCATAACTAGACTGTGACAGGAAATCGTTTAGTACACGTTTAATGTTAGACATTGTTCGAAAGGAGCTCCTAAATTTTTAATATTATCAAAATATTTCGAACTCTTACCAATCTTGATGCAGATCACAAAAGTGGTTGGCCACAATAAGCTCTTAACCTCTTAGAGGTTAGTCTTCGCATCTAAATACTAGGTGAAGTTGACTTGTGATAAAAAAGTCGACGTACCAAGAAAAGTAGCCGATTTAATGTCTTGCACTGACTACTGTTAGTGGCAGTCCCACGTGAGACGATTTAGAATCGTTGTCGAGACTATAAATGAGCATTGTTTCAACATGCGGCATTTCAAACGCGATTCAAAGCACGCTTTGCACGCTTGCTTTGAATTGTATTTGAAATGCCACATGTTGAAGCAATGCTCATTTGTAGTCTCGGCGACGATTCTAAATCGTCTCACGTGGGACTGCCACCAACAGTGCTCAATAGCAAAAAGCACCGCAGTCATGCACAATCATAGCTTTGACTTACTTGTCATAAAACGTGGTCCTTACAAATCCACTCTTCCAAGTTTTTTTTTTCTTTTTTACGTTTCCAAGCACAGTTTAGTCTGGCATATTCACACTGAGGAACGAGAGTATTTGTCGTTAAAAAAACGAGCAATGTGCGCGTTATAGGCACAAACACGAAAAATGATACCTGCCAGAAGCCCCTTTATGGCAAGACCTATATTGCAGTAATGCACCCTGATTTAATTTTATTCATTAATTTAATATTTTATTATTCCTCAAGGTAATTGGCAGGGGCATTACACAAGGCAAAGGGTTATACAAGAAAATCATATTTATGTGGACTATGAAGGTGCAGGTAAAAACAAAACATAAAATATTCAGGATAAAAAGATGCATGGAAAACCATGCCCATACACTAACACAAATACAAAAAAGCAAGCAAAGAGTGTACATAATATATATATATATATATATGGTGCACACCAAGCGGCGACCATGTTTGAGAACGTGATAGATACCAGAATAATGTGAGATGGTACAAGATTTCAAAAAAAGAAATGAGGGCCGTTTAAAACTCCCTGTAACGCCGAATTAGAGGGCAGCTCTTGAGGAGGAGGATGGAAGGGTACTGGGGGGACGGCATACCCCTCCTCCCTTCTCCTCACCTCGTCATCCTGCCTGCTACTCCGCCACGAGGGCCACGTGGTCCCCGTGGGGTCACGTGACCCCCGTAAAGTCACGTAGCTCCTCTGAGGTCACGTCACCTCCCTGAGGTCACGTGACCCCCGTGGCGTCACCGTCCCGGAAACCCCCGTGACGTAAGGGGGGTCAAGTGACATCAGGCGATCACTTGACGCCCCCTGAGGTTACATGACCCCCTGAGGTCACGTGACCACCCCTGAGGTTACGTGACCCCTGTGGCGTCGCCGTCGCAGGTACCCCCGTGGCGTCAGGGGGGTCACTTGATCTCAGATTGGCGTCGCTGTCGCCGAACCCCCGTGACGTCAGAGAGGTCACGTGAGCTCAGGGGGAAACGTGACCCCCTTGAGGTCACAGGACCCCCTGAGGTCACGTGACCCCCTGAAGTCACGTGACCCCCTGAAGTCACGTGACCCCCGTGACGTCACGGGGGTCACGTGGCCTCACGGTTACACCGACGCCGGCGGCGACGCCGCTCAACCCGAAAACGGGTGCCTAAGAGTTGCGCTCTAAAACTATGTTGGTAACGGGTTAATACTATCACTATGTCCTCTGTCGGATCATTACTCTATGTTATCCCAAGGGGAGGAAATTAGTTGTTTAAAGTTACAGTGAAACCAGTGATGCGACGAACGCTAAGAGAGTTAAAATTTCGTTTTGATGAAGGAATGGAATGTAGTGGCAACGCCTGCCACAGTTGAGGTGGTGATAAAAACGTTCAGCCTTTCCACCCCTGTGAAGAAGGAAGACCAGCGGAATCGTACTCGATACACTGTGCTTCTTCGTCGTCGTCTGTTTTTCGCGCTGCTTCCTACAATGAATTCCTACCAACGCGCCCAACAATCCATGCTTTTATTATAGCTGGAAAGGTTGCCTCCATGTACGAGCGACGGCGGAAACCATATTGGTTGTGTGCATGCCGCCGTCACGTATAGATGGCGGTAGCTGTCCAGGTAGGTTTGTGTCGATATACTCGAACACGATCCTGTGAAACCTAGCCCTTAACAGCTCCGCTGTAAAAATCGGATGAAAGAGGCGGAATCGTGAGATTCTGCGGCTAGCACTCAGAGTGTGGAGGCACGGAAACGCCTTCATGGCAGAAACACTTGCAGTGTGTTCGTAGTTAGAAACCATGAGTCGGACACCTCGATTATGTAGCAATTCTAGAGCATAAGTAAGGTGCATTTGATGAGGAGACCAAATTGTAGCTACATATTCTATCTTTGGACGAACAAAACTCTGGTAGACCAGCTTCCGTAGAGCGGGAGCTGCGGGGTGCAAGCAACTTCGAATGCCACCAAGTGTCCTCGAAGCTTCGGCAATTATTGAGCCGATGTGGTCAGCCCAAAACAAATTAGGCGTGAAGTGAACATCAGAGTACTACTAGAAATGAAAAAGAAAAGTATTTTGAGCCTAAATAACGCTAAAAAAAAAGAGATTGGGTATGCTTGCAGGGACAAACGAACTCATATTCACTTCGAACGGTTTAGTACCATCAGCCCATTCACCACACAAATAAACCAATTTCACCAAGCGTTCCAGGCATACATAACGCCGCCATAACTGAAGTTCAGGGGTGGGGGGGGGGGGGGGGGGGGCAGGCCACGGTGGAAGAAATACAATTAGGGGATGACTCTGGCCGCTCTTCCCTCGGGGAGCGAGCAACCAGACCGTGTTCAGAGCTAGCCTCGATCCAGGAGCAATTCGTTCCGTGCCGCCGCGGAGGGCGCTATGGTATGAGCACCGAGGGTATGAGGTTCTTCCTCGGCGTACACGGTGTCGGAGGTGTAGGGTGCTCGCCTTTTTCGCGGTGTGGTGGTGGTGTGCGGCCAGCAGGCCTGTGAAAAGATACTCAGAATAGTATTCCGGGATAGAAATACTGAGATATATTAACAAAGTATTCTGCGCTAGAAATATTGAGATACATTTCTTTTTGCTGTCTGAGGATATTTCGGAGATACTCTGTAAAAAGAGGAAAAATGTATCCGAGAATAGAGATGATGAAATACAGATGCTGAAATAGATATATTTAAGAATGCAAGAATGCAATGAAATAAGAAGCTACGCAATGACTCATAAAACGCGTGTCCGAAATGTGGCGCAAGAAACGAACAAACCTATATTTTCAAGCGAAAAAAAGCATCTCTCTTTATTCATGGAAGGTTCTCGCAAACAGGAAAAAATGAAATCATTTGCACTTGAGTAGGAGAAGCTTTTCAAACAGTTCGTCGTCAAGACAGCGACGGCTCGGTTTCAGTACGAGAATCGCGAACGAGAAAAGTCTCTCCACCGCTGCAGAGGAGCATAAGTTCGTATCAAAAAGAATAAATACCGCCTTCTTGGCTGGGAATTTCTGGAACATAAAGACATCTTTTCTCGTATCTTCAAGATAGCGGAAGACCTCGCCTCTCACGTCAGTCTGTTCAGACCGTGCCGAAACCGAAGAGTTTAGTGATTCCTCTTCGATGAAGACGCCTCGTCGCTTGGGTCCTTTGGGTCTGATCCGTGTGTCTCGGCGGCGCGTACGAGCAAGTTCTTAAAGTCGAAAGTCTTTGCCACTTTGCTGGATGTCCATCGCAGTTTGAAGAAGGGGTGCGAACAGGTGGCGAGTACCGCCTTATCATTTTCCATTGTGAAAATGATGAGGCGATACCTCCTCTTTCTCTTCGTCGCGAACTGCTCTTCCTCTATAGTTGCTTTTCCTGATAAGGATAAGAAACCATTATGTTCCTCAGTGAACCCCATTGAGGACAAAGAAGGACGATCGTTTCACAAAAATTGTGAACCCTAGACGCCTCACAGCATCCTCTCTATGAAGGAAACGTGACGATTGCCGTCAGGACATTAAACCGCTGTCCGCTGTAAAATAAAGCGGACAGCAAAGGCGAGGTTGACATTCTTCAAAAAATAAGTTTTTTTTTTTGTTTGGGTCCTTTTCAGCTCATCGATCTTTTGGTGACGTCTTCAAAACGCTGCCAACCTCCCCCTCCCCTCCCCCATATGCAACGATAAACCTTTGCCTCACCGAGTATCGCGTTACAACCGTTACATAGTAAGTGCATTCCACTACTGAGATACAAATACATTTTTGAAATGTATTTTGATACAGAGATAGAGATACTCAAAAGTATCTCTGAAATAGTGTCGCGATACGTTTGTATCGCGATACCGCCCAGCCCTGGCGGCCAGTGGCTGGCTTCGTGTTTTACTTTGATGCTGTGTTGATCACAGGTGAGCCTTAACCCCAAGAAGAAGTTATGCTAAAAGGGTGGCAAAGACGTGCTGCGTTCCCAACTGCAATTCGGGGTAACGGAACTGTGTAGAGCGAGTGTCCTTGTTTTAAGGTTCATCGAATGACACTCGTCGTGCAATCCCGAGGGCCAATCGCAAGTTACCACCTAGTGGTCATATCTGTGCTGAGCATTTCCCCGACGAACTGATATCGAAATGGTATCATGCGGAGTTTGGGGAGAGAGTTCTCCTCCATGCCGCCAAGAAGCCCGCGCTTTCTGTAGACGCTGTTCCGAGCATTTTCCCCATGGCTGCCCGAAGTACTTTACACGTTTCCCTGTAAGACCTGTAAGGCAGGGTGACATCATATTGTGAGTCTATAGATGAAAATTTATTTATGTCCTATAACCGCTACTACTGTTTGACTTTCAGTCACAGTGCCATCATACTGTGTCATCATTTCGGTCAATATGTCATCATAAATAAAAGTGTTTTCTGCTCACATGATTTGTATGTACCACAATACCAGTTGATATCGTATGTATAAACGATTTGTAATGCAAATGCCGTCCTGCGCATGTAAGGAATTATTTAGGCCCACTTTGCCACATTACCAAAATTTATTTTCAATAAGAAGACAGAAGCAGGGTGAAAAAGTATCCCCCGACCTTCTATTAAGCCACGCAACGTTTGTAAACAATTTACGTAACTGTGACCAAACATGCTGTCGGACAAAACATGCGAGCACGACCCAGCTGTTTAACGGAATTATTTTATTTTGCTCTATATTATTCAAAGCCCAGTAGATTGTTTCGGGAGGTTTTGTATTTATACGAGTATTTTTGTCACGTTGAATCATCACCGGAATGTTCTCGTTTAAAAAACAGCAACCGCACGGGAGAAAAGGCAATCAGTGCCAATGCTCCGACATAAATTTATCATTTAACCACACAGTAACCAGGAACCGGGTAAAGAATGCATAATTTCCTTCATAAGCCCTCTAAACAAGCCTTCACGGGCCCTTCTATATTTGGGTGCCATCTATTTCCGTGCGAGTCAGGGTGTAAGATAATACTCTTCAGGTGAGAACAGCGCGCTCCTCGCGACGTGCCCGATAAAGTTCGCTCTTCACTCTCTCTCACTATGGTTTCAAGCGGCGTCGGCAGCTGACTCCTTGGCCCGTGGGCACGTACAAGACGGCTCGTGCCGCGTCACGTACCACACGCGCAGAGCTCCAGTGAGGTTGTCGCACGTGCAGAAAGACCACGGTGTACCGGGATGTCATGGCAACGAGATAATTTTTTTCGCTCTCACATAGTTTCGCCGTTTGGCCGCCGGCGACACTGTCAGCCGCGGGCGACACTGTCAGCCGCGGGCACGGTGGCAGCGGAATGATGCACCCTTTCGGATGCCCGTCGAACGAACGCTATCTCATTCCTCGCGCCGCGCGTTCAGCCCCGCCGTGTCCTCACCTAAAGAGTGTATCTCACACCGTGGTGCGAGTGAAGCGCGCTCGGTGCGCCGAACATAATGTGGTCGCGGCGTCATACAGAGGGTCATCACCTACATGTATTTCTTCCACCGTAGGGCAGGCGCCAATGCACGTGACCGTTCGTGCCTTTCTGTGCTCTGCACTCGCAGACCTTCCGCGGTCTTTTCGCGCGTGCAGAAAGCCTAGAGATCCCACGATACATGGCGGCAGCAGTGGCATAATGAAGCTGGGTGTGAGATCGGTCTATTTATTATGTTTTCAATGTCGTTTGAAAGTATTTGAGCGTTAGTATATTTTTATTTGGCGATATATTACAAATTCAGTTGCGACTAGACGTATGTATGAGGATGCAAAAATTGGAAAGTTGTTAATAAATATTAAGAAGTGGGTGTCCAGTATACTGCCTAATGAAACACCCGATAGGACCTTTCTAAGCTTAGGTTTTATTGAGTTCACCGCCCTATACTGATTTCTGGACAAAAGGAAGCTTCGATACAAGAAACAGTTATGTGATCTGTATCGAGTGGAGATAATGTTGAGAAGAGGCGGAGGTGAGGAACACTGTTAGGGGTTTTCGAGAAATCAAAAAGGTGGCATCTAATTGTGATCGTAATCGTAATCGTAATCTTTATCGGCTCAGGAGAGCTGTGGCACCGCGGAAATGCAACAGCCCGTACCATGGAGGCCCGCGGTGCCACGTCTAGCGATTATGATTTCGTGATGATATATACAAGGGGAGGACGATGCGGTCTTTGCAACATCGCAAGCATCATTGGTCGAAGGTTCGAGGTTTGTCAAGACAGCTGTGAGAGGAGTCTTCGCAAAGGGTGGTGTCCGGAGGCTTCACCGTCTGTTGGGGTTGGGAAAGCCCTGGCGGTTAGATAGTGATGAGGACGACGTGCTCTCCTGATCCGCCGCACGAGTCTTGGAGCTTCGGCGGCGGCTCAGGCCAGTAGGCCAGCGAGCGAAGGTGACGTTCGGCAGGCTGGTCAATGCACGTTCTGGATGGTAAAGTCCTGGTGGTTGGTGGCGCGCTCGCTCGCTTCGTTGAAGTCAGCGGCTCCAGATGGTGGCCCAGTCGAAGTAGACGGCTGCAGCCCCTGATGCATTCACGTCCAGGGCCCGTTTGCTCGACGCACTAAGCGTGGCTAAAGTTAGCCGCATTATCTAGGAGAGGGATTTTAAAATCACGTGACTGGGCTCGGTCAGGACAACGCCCGTGTTCGGGAGGATGCGGGGAAACATGGCGGTGCCCCGGTGAGTGAGCGCCGCTCGCTTTAAAACCAATATGTCGTTGTAGCTGCAATATCGGACGCGTTAGTCAGCAACGAAAGATGCAGCAGGCTTTCGATTTGCCTGGCCTCACTTATATCGTGAAGCATGAGCAATGACCTCGCCGCATTTTTTAGATAGTCTTTCGATTCTGGCCATTCCTAAGCCTAAATGAACGCGATAATTGTCGGCATGGCAACGTCTTCGGAAAGTGGATTGCCTTGACTCAATTGGCCGGGTATTGATAGCACACAAAAGCAGACGAGGTGCATGCTACAAGTGTAGTTACACGCGTTGCACGTCCTGGCGTCTGAAGTAGTAATTGTTCTAAAGCAAAAAGTCTAAACCAAATTTTGCCTTGCACGCGCGTTCGTCAAAGCCTTATGATTATTTACTTTGAATCCTTTATAAGAGGAAGGCCAGCGCGCGCACCGTAGAATTATACTTTCAGCGTTTTTCTCGATGCTTGGGTAATTTAGAAAAAGGTGTATTGGGACGCTGTCTGCTCTTGTGTGTAATCAATACCCGGCCGATTGACTCAAAGCAATCCGCTTTCCAAAGACGTCCCGTTTACGAAAATGTCATATTCAGGCAGGAATGAAAAATGCCGATTCCGCCTAGACTCACAATTGGGGCACCAGTTTGTACCCAGCCTGGAACCGCACATTTCCAGCCCCAGTTTAAAACCCTGTCGGTGCACCGTCGGAATTCCCGCTGCGCTCGCCACTGGACTCTTCAAAAGAATTTCGTATTATGCTCTTAGCCGTTACAAGCGAGAGATCGTCGCGATTTCAGACCCAGGCGGATTGGGTCTCAAATCGCAACGATCTCTCGCTTGTAACGAAGATTACACTTGTCTCTTTTTTGCACTTGATTTACTTCATTCTATCGCGCAGAATCAAGTAGAAAAAACGCTGACTGGTAAAAAAAAAATATCTTAAATTGCAGCTGCGATTATCGTTTTTGAAAGTCACATCAAAAGACGTTTCAGGTCGTTTTCATTTGATTAAGTGCAGGCACACAGTAGGACATCGTAACATATGGACCAAATTTGCATAGCGGATTTAGGCCCGTTCCAAGGCATTTCCTACTTTTTCTTTTTTTTCATTGAGCACAGTTGTTAAAAAAAATGGTAGCCATATATGTTTCTGCGAAGGTTTTGTGACCTTGATTGGAATAAAAAGGTTACAAAATAGTATTTCATTATTACTGGAACCCACGTGTTTTGTTAGAAACAAAACACGTTGCTGATAAGACACCACTGTTTTATTTATAAATTTCAAGTCTTAACAAAGTGTGACAAATAGTCATATATCTGTCATGAGAAGTAGCTTGGAACTTCATCGAAAGAATATTCGCAGAGGACAATGTCAGACACAAAATATTAATAGTCGGCGTGGAAGTTCAACTGCACTATACAAACAGATTAGAATCAAGGATGCACCGCTCAAAAGAATACGCGGGTTATCGGCATCTATCCGTGTGTCGCAACCATAGCAGCAAGCTTTGTTCTAATCGGAAGAAGTCGGTTGAGGGGGTTCTGAGGCTCAGTGAAACTTACAAAATAAGCTAATACCGCGTCATTCTCCCCTCAACCTCGATCCCGGCTCTCATCCTCTCTGGGCCCGTTTGCTCGAAGCGCGGTTAAGCGCTAACCGCTGCTACAGAAGGCCGCAGTACCTAGGAGAGGGATTTTAAAATTACATAAGAGGCTCGGTAGGAATGCGGGGATACATGGCGGCGCCCCGTTTAGTGAGCGCCACTCGCTTTGGAACTAAATATGTCGTTGTAGCTGCTATATCGGGCGCGTTAGTCAGCAATGAATGGTGCAGGAGGCTTTCGCTTTGCCTTACCTCACTTAAATCGCAAAGCATGAGCAATCACCTCGCAGCATTTTTGAGATCCCTAAGCCTAAATGAACGCGATAATTGTCGGCAAGGCGACGTCTTTGGAATGTGGATTGCCTTGACTCAATTGACCGGGTATTGATAGCACACAAAAGCAGGCAGCGTCCCAATCAACAAGCTTGAGTAAACTTAGAGGGGTAAACCAGCGGCCAAAAATGGCACCCCCCCTCCCCAGTTGCCGCCATCTTGACCATTTGCCACATTAGTGATCACGTCACTTTAAGATGGCAGCGCCAATAGGTGTGATAGATCACGTTGGCCAGGTTACGGTAAGCAGGGCCGCGGTCCAAAATTTGCTTGATCTCACTCTAGGGTAAACGTTCTGTACCTTGGCATTCGAAAACCTACCCGCGTCCAGTTGCTCTATCAGTTTTGTCACGTGACATGACCCACCGGAGTAACTCGGATCTATTCGAGGAAGATTGAAACGCAGAGCCAGAGGGCCCCTCTGCTTACCGCGATCTGGCCAATCTGATCTGACCCACCTCTGGGCGCGGCCATCTTGACGTCACGTGATCACTAATGTGGCAAACGGGCAAGATGGCGGCAACCAGGGGTGGGGGGGGGGGGGGGGCATTTCTGCTGCAGGTCCTGGGATGGGGTTTACCGCTTTAAGTGATAGTCAAGCTCGTTGGTCCCAATAAACCTTTTTAAAAATTTTTCAAGCACTGAGGTGCATGCTGTGAGTGTAGTTACACGCGTTGCACTTGTTGGCGTCTGCAGTAGTAATTGTTCTAAAGCAAAAAAGCCTAAAACAAATTTTGCCTCACACGCAGCGTGACAATGCATTTTCCATTTCCGCTTTTTGTTGAAATGCACTGAAATGCATGTTAGCTGAAAACATGAACATTGGGCTGCACGGCAGACGCATCCTGATGTTGGTTCCGTCGGCCAATATTTTCGCTAGTAGATAGCCTGAAGAGCGGAGCGGCGTTGTGAGCCCAAGTGAGAATTTAGCTCGGCCTCAGGGTGGGCCGTGTTTACGGAGCGATGCGACAGGCGGCGCAGGTAGTACCGCGCACATAGCCTATACAGGAAGTTTACGCGCGCAGGCCGGAGCGCTGTTTCATCTCATAATATCCGCGATAGTACATTATATATGTTTTATTCAATACAATGCTCCTGTAGGTCTATGCATATGCTATCAACTCGCATCTTATTAGGTAAAAGGGACACTTACAAGGTATTTATGCTCGTCAAGATTTTAGTTTTGCGCTTTTTTTGTTTTGTTTTGTGGTTATGTTGCTTCTTGCCAACCATATTGCTCTTCTAGAAAGTGTTGAATTTTGTAGAATAATATGAACACAAGCTGTGCGTATATTTTTCTGGTTTATGCGCTTGTGTGCGACCTTGGTATTTTTGGTTATTATTGGTATTTTGATTTGGTATTTTGGTAAACATTTTTTCAGCGTGTTTTAATAATATTTTCGAAATTTCGTGCTGCTGCCGATTTCCGAACGGGCCCCAGGTCCGGTTTTTTCGAAGCGATGGTAAACCCAATTTGGTAAACCGCGGTGCCTAGGAAGGAAAAAGTACCTAGGTACTGTAATAAACGGCTGGGTGTAGAACAACAATAATTATTTTTGATTGGGCAGTAAGATGCGCCATCTATCGGTGAAACAAGCCAGTCATTTTGTTTATCCTCTTTTTCCTCTGGTTGTTATCGATCTAGTATGGTATTTTAAGTCAAAATGCTAGAGTTTGTCGACGAATATTCAAAAATGTAAGAAACATTTGCTTCAATATGTTTCGCCATAAACGACGGATAACTTTCCCGTGTGCCTTCCAGTCTGGCAACGCCGGTGCTGTAGTCTCGTTTTTGTTCCTTGCGACGCACGTTTCTGCGATTCCTGCAGATCTCAACTGTTTGCCCTCTCTTTCGTTTGCCCAACCGATCCACCGGTGACGAGAAGCTAGGCTTCTCGTCACCGTTGAATTGCTGGCCACCGGGGATACGTAGAAACCTTGATGCTGTCGGCATACTGTCGGCGCACCGCGAACAAAAGAAAAAAAGAACAGTACAATGTCCCAGCTGTTCACCCGGAAAGAACACTTTATCGAGGATAACTCCCTTTCTCCGCAAAGTAATCGCAGCTCACGAGTTGGCGTGCATAGTGTAACAAATTAAACGTGTTAGTATAAATATATACCAACACTCGTTCGCAAAATATTTTTTTACTCACCATAAAAACACTTGCAAGGCTTATGTACCGTCATAGGATCGGTGGTCGAGTCATTCCATTTTCGAACGCGCGAGCGCACGGAGGTGAAATCATGAGCTCCGAAGGAGCGGCGATAACGGCCCTCGCCGGCCGCGGTGATACTGTTTTTCCCGGCTCAAGTAAGTACAGGTTTTTGTTGCCCCAGCTTCCATCAGGTGATTCAATGAAGAAAGCGGTCGTCCCTCACTGCGACATGGCCGGGAGGCCATACAGGATTGAGGATTTCCGGCAACCGCTCGACGAACTGGGGGTCCTCAGGGAGGTAGCCGGAATTGGGGCGTACCAGATGTCCCATGTCTGGCTGCTTGACCTGAGGACCGACGCGGCCAAGCTCAAGCTGGTGAACGCAGGGCGGCTCGCTGTCAAAGGACGCACCTGCATCGTCGTGGACCCCTCCAGGCAAGAGGTGCGCATCAAGCTGCACTGGGTGGCGTTTGACGTGTCGAACGACACCATTCGCAAGGCTTTCTCGGAGTACGGCGAGGTGAAGGAAGTCGCGTCCGATCGCTGGAAGGTGCCGGGCTTCGAGGGAGCCGAGTCTACCACCCGGATAGTGCGGCTGGTACTCCGGGAGGGTGTCAACCTTGACCGCCTCCCCCATCAGCTGCGCTTAGGAGGCGGCTTGGTATTGGTCGTCGTGCCTGGGAGGGCCCCAGTATGCCTCCGGTGCCGTAGGACGGGGCATATACGTCGAGACTGCCGGGCTCCCAGGTGCTCCGAGTGCCGCGCCTATGGCCCCGAGCGTGACGACTGTGTCCGCTCCGACGCCCGAGCCGTGGGACGAGGACTCAACGAAGGCCACGTCGACGACATGATGGACGAGGAAGAGGCGGAGAGAGCGGCCGCGCCCGTGAAAACCCAGGCCGAACAAGCCAAGAGCGACAACGCTTCCGGCACCTCCCCCGAAGTGAACAACACCGTGCTGCCGGACAAGCCGTCGACTACGGCTCATGCAGGTCCACCTGCAGTCGAGCGCTCAACGGTACCTCCAACAGGGAGCGCCGGCGGGGCAGCTGGTGCTTCGCCATTGCCAGACGAGGTCTCCATCACGCCAGAGATGGACGTCGAGCTGGGTTCTGCGAAGCGTAGGCTCGAAGACGTCACGGACACGACTGGTCAGGAACTTCGGCTGCGTCAGCTCGAGCGCAGGTGGAGAATGGTGTCGGGCGGGAGCGGAGTGGATGGCCACCAGCGGTCCGGCGCAGACCGAGGAGGACCACGCGACAAACTGTCGCAGTGAACGGCAGTGTAGGCGGGTTGGTCCTCACTAACCCATGGTCTCCTTACAAAGTCCTGTCCGAGTAGCGACCATTAATGTCCGAGGCCTCTCAGATCGCAGGAGGCAGAGGCAACTCTGCCGTCTAGCAGTCGAACAGGACCTCGACATCATCGCTGTGCAGGAGACCAAGGTCGAGAGTGAGGACCAGACCAACTTCATGGTTAGACCTTTTTCGGCGCGTTACGAAGTGTGCGTTAGACACGCGGTTGGGTCGTCAGCTGGCTGTTTGTTGTTAGTGCGCCAGAGTTTGGGTGCAACAGTCGAGGCGGTGACGACATGTGATTCAGGGCGCTTTGTTGTATGTGATTTTTCTCTTTCATCGTATGATTGGAGGGTCATTTGTGTGTACCCCTCCAATAGGGTTGATGAGCGGCGGGAGCTTTTTGAGTTCATGCATCAGTATTGCAAAAGTGATCGCCTTATTATTTTTCTTGGCGATTTCAATTGCGTCTGCTCTGCTGGGGACAAGTCCAGCTCAACGCCCTATCGCGATTTAAGCACCGAGAGCCTTCTGAGGTTAATCAACGAGTCCGGCTTTGATGACGTCGGGGAATGTTAGAGGAATGGCCGCGAAATCCAGTACACCCATTTCCAAGGGTCGAGTCACGCCCGTCTAGATCGAGCGTACGTTTCTTTAGATTTGATACCATTATGTTTTGAATATCGCGTGCACCCTGTTTCCTTTAGTGATCACTGCCTAGTTTCCTTTTGTATGCGTAGTAAATCCCAAGCCAGGAAAGTCTTCAGCTGGGAATTATGGAAATTGAACGCGAAACTGTTGGAGGATGACGTTTTCACTGCCGAAGTGCAGGCCGCAGTTGAAACACTGGAGAGCCAGAAAAAATTAGGGTATGGTGTGAGATGGGAGCTTCTTAAGCAGGAAATAAAAATGAAAGCGTTAGAGCGGGCAGGCGTACCTAAAAGCACTGAAAGGAGCAACGAAATGTTATTGCGTAATAATTTGCGGATACTGCTAAAGGAAGAGACTAAAATGCCCGGGGCATACAAAGATGATATTTCTTGTGTGAAAGATAAACTCGGGATTCTAGATCGGGAACGATATTGTGGGGCGATTGTTAGAGCCAGAGCCGAAAGATGGTCAACAGGCGAAGCGCCAACTAAGCGTGCGCTGAGCCTCGAGAAAAGATATGCTCGGCGTAACGAGATAACGGGGGTAGAGAGGAACGGATCACTTACGACCGATAAGGAAGAAATCGAACTCACATTTTTCGAGTATTACAGTAGATTATTTGCGTCCTGTCCAGTAGATGTCCAGCTTTTTAAAGATGAATTTTTGGGTTTCATGCCGCGCATAGATGACGAAACGAAAGAAATACTAGAATCGACCATCAGCGTAGAGGAAGTGGTCTTTGCAATAGAAGCCCTAAACCCGGGAAAGTCCCCTGGCCCACACGGCCTAAGTGCAGTTTTTCATAAGACTCAGAAGCACGAGATCGCCGCAGTCCTAGCCAAGGTATTCAATGAAGCATATGATTTGAATGTGTTGCCTCCATATTTTATGTCGTCGCACACAGTGTTAATTCCCAAAACAGATGACGCAGTTAAGTTGCAGCACGTTACAGCGTATCGGCCGATCAGTCTGACTAATGTCGACTACAAAATTTTAATGAAGATCTTAGCAAGGAGATTGCAATCTGTAATATCGGAAATAGTGGGGCCCCATCAAACTTGCGGCATTAAAGGAAGGACTATTTGCACCAACATCCACAAAGCACGCAGTGTTCTGGAGTGTTGCGACGCAATGCGTACTTGCGTGGCTATGCTCCAGGTAGATTTGGAAAAGGCTTTTGATCGCGTGCCTCACGACCTGCTGTTAACCATTCTCGATCATGTAAACGTCGGCGCTTTTATCCGTGAAGGTGTCAGCATGGCGTACAACGGTTGCTCGACGAGACTTATGGTGAACAAGTCGGTTGGAAAACGTATAAAAGTGAATCGATCCGTCTGCCAAGGGTGTCCTTTGTCACCACTTCTTTTTTGCATTTACATAGAATCCCTTTGCATTAGTATTTTTAAAAACAGTACTATCAGTGGTTTTCAGCTTCATGCGACCGAAGTTAAAGTGTTAGCGTATGCTGATGATATTGCAGTGTTTTGTTCCAACCTCGAGAATACTGTTCAAGTCGTTCACACGCTTAAACGTTATTGCGAAGTTAGTGGCAGCTCTGTTAACTGGGCCAAGTGCCTGGGATTTTGGCATGGAGAGTGGAGCTCTACTCCTAGTTCGTTTGCCAACATGCAGTGGGTGACCACCCCCGTAAAATATTTGGGAGTTCCTCTAAAAAATTATCGCGATACCGAACCTTATTGGCGACGGCAGGTAATGGAGCTTCGCGAAAGAGTAGAAAAAAGTCGGAGGTATGATCTGTCTATTTTTGCACGGGCCACAGTTTGCAATTTGTTTTTTGTCAGCAAACTGTGGTACGTTCTACAAGTTTTGCATTGTTCGCGGGTAAATGTTCAGAAATTGCACCGGGTATTTGCAGTGTTTATTTGGGGTTCCACGTGGGACCGATCGAGTAGGACGAATCTTTTCCAGCGCGTACGCAATGGGGGGCTTAGTTTGACGCATTTGTTTTTACGTCAGGTTGTTAATCGGTTCATGTATTTTCGGGACATAAGTGACCCCTTTTTGCGCACCGTTTGTCAAGTGAGAGTTGCAAGCAGGTTGCCTGAGTTGATTGTTTCCACGTCATCGATGTCGGGTGGTATACACGGATATTTAAAGGAAGTCGTTATTTCTGTTATCTCGTTTTTCAGTTGAGTATTTGAGTGAGGTTCCTCGGAAAAGATTGTATAAGGCTGTGTGCGATACTGTGTTTCCTGTACCTCTATACAGAGCCTTATACTGTGCAGACCCAGGGCAAGATGTCTTGAAGCGCGTTAAGCGTATGGTGGTGCCCGCAGGCACCAAGACTTTCTTCTTTACATTACATTCAGGTACACTGCCGGCCAAGACATGGCTAAACGAGAAGGGACTTTTTGTACCGGGGGGGGATCACTGCTTTTTATGCAAGAAGGCAGAGACGGTCGAACACGTGTTTCTTGAGTGCTGGGATGGGGTCTTCTTCTGGGACGTCCTCCAAAGTACCTCCCCCTGGATGCGCATGGAATCCGTTATCTATCGGTTAAAACGAGGAAGGTTTTCCCTTTGACCTGGTTATGCTGTTGGGTCTGCACAGTATTTGGAAGTCCCGAATGGCTCTACACAACGCTGACAATAATGTACGGGAGGCGCGGGAATATTTTCGTGAAAGTGTATCTTTGTTAGTTGAAGTCAACAGAGCTCAGAAGTGCGAGCCTGAGTGGCTTCCGCGCATTGAGGCACTTTTGTCCATGAAACAATTTTAGCCTCCGACGCCAGTCACTTCGGACTGGTTTAGTTTAGCCTTGCCCTGCTTCCTATGGTTTGAGCGATATGCCTGCCTATTTGACAATGTAAAAAAACCCGGCAATAAAAAAAAAAAAAAAAAAAAAAAGATCTGTGGCCGAGTGGTCTAGCGCACACCAGCTCGGAGCACGTGGACCGAAAGCTCGCGCTGCAGAACCCAGGGATCCTGGGTTGGAGCCCCACCCCTGCCCGTTTCGATCTGGATGAGCATCGTACCGGCGTGCGGTCGTGTATCACTACTGCGTGATGCACGTTAAAGACCCCAGGCTAGCGGCTGTACCGCACTGGCTAAATTTCTCATCTACAGCTGGGAGACTCGTCGCCCCTCTGAGGCAGACCAAGTTCTAGGCTGTATAAACACACACACAACCCAATTTTTTTACCGTCATATGTCTTGGATGCCGGACTGCTGAGGAGTGATGCGTTCGCGGAATGCTGCCGTCGGTTAGTTTTGTAGTCCCTCTGAACTACCGCTTTGCTTGACGCGCTAATAAGGAGTATTCACTGGGCGCCATATTTGTGGGTGATGCCCAGAGCGCATGCTCTGAACGAGCCCACATTAATAGGCTGCTAAGACCGGCAATCTTGATTGTGTGGAATGCACGTTGCAAAAGAACCGTGCAAGCTCGCCATCAGCACGCGCTCAGCAGTCGTGCACACAACTATGGCCGCCAGTGAATACTTCCTATAGGTTGATGGTGCGTCATTAATATAACAGCTGGATCGAAATGAATGTTCAGCAGAACCAAGCACAACTGTTAGCCCTCATTAAGCGACGTCGCTGCCATTTTGCTTGTAGGTGCTGCTCCTCCCTCAGCACCCCTGCTTTCCCAGTCACGTGACCTTGAATTCCCCCTTCTAGGGACAATAGTTGACTTTAACGGCACCATGACAGAACAGCACAGCGTCAAAACAGCACGGCGACAAAACAGCACGCGTCAAAATAGCACGCGACAAAACAGCACAGCGTCAAAACGGCACAGCGACAGAAGAGCACGTGCCAAAACAGCACGGTGTCAGAACAGCACGACGTCAAAACAGCACAGCGACAAAATAGCAGAGCGTCAAAACATGACATTGACAGTATAGCTAGAGTTCGGCGTTTTCGGTTTGTATTATTTGAAATTCCGCACACTTTTTTCGGTTTTTATTCCAAACAAAAGTTTCGGTTTATTGCGGTGAATAATTGTAGACTCATAAACTTCTCAGTTATATTAGGTTTATTGACGAAAACCAGTAAGCTAGCGAAAATTCAATAATTAAAAGCGTTTGTGTAAAATGTATATTGAGTACCAGGTACTTGTCTACTTATTTGTTTCCGTCTTTGGCAGCCGACGCGGCCTGTTCTGTAAGACGCACTGGGGGCTTATCGTGATCTGACATTATCGTCGTGTGCTCGTATTCATACACAGGACGAGCATGAGCTTTAGTACCACTTCGGTCGGAGAGGCAAGTATCAAAATGAAGAAATTAGCAAGCATTGTACTCGGTGCGTTTATTCCATTTTCACGACTGCGAGAGATGATAAATTCGCGCCGACGGCAGATATGACAATAAAACACTCGTATTTATGCCCTCCTCTAGCAGACGGAAGCTAGGGGTGTTAAGAAATGCACGGCATTTACGGACGCTCTTGATTTCCGTTGTTTGATTTCACAATTAAACTCTCTTCTTTTAACAAAAAATTTGGTACAAATCCCTATCAGGTGAAAAACCCAGATTTCGTCCTGAAGACCCCTGCGCCCCCGAAGTTTTTGTTGAAAGTTGAACCGATCACGCAGGAAAGCTGAAAACTTCGAAAGGAAGTTGTCATAGGGTCAGTAATGAGTAGGGTTTCGTGTTTTCAGAGTTTGATTTTCATCAAGTTCGGAGGGTGTTTTTCTGAGTTTATTTTTTGCCGAAAATTCGGAGTTTATCGGAGTGTATTTTTGTTTGATCCCGAATTCTCCAAAATTCGGAGCTCGATTTCGCTCTGTTTCTTATTAAAAATAAAAAAAAACAATATCCAAATGTAAACGTATGCTGGACCAAAAAGAAAAAAAAAACTCGATTGTATCAATTAATATTTTCTTCAGTTGGATTTGGCGTTGGTGCCATTCATACTGGCAATACTAATTTGTCCTAGAACAAAAGTGGCACACAAGTGTTATTTCGATAAATGTCGATACCTTAAAATTCATAACGTACTGGAGGTAGTTGCTGGGAAGCATGTATTCATTCCGTGCTATTCCATCAACCTACCGCGTGGCCGCAAGAGGCAGAGTGGAAAAGCATGAAATAGAGAAGTTTCAACTGTCCTTTCCCCACTTTATGTAATCTTTATGGTCCATAGCTTTAACGGTTACAAAAACACTACCTCTCCTTCTTCTCAGGCACAAATAGTATGACCCAAACTGGAAACAAAAACAGTGACTTTTGTCTTGACCCGATAGTAGAATGACCTGTTGTCCTGAACGATTTGAAGCGGCCAAGAATTTATTTAGTTATCGCTCTCCAAAGGTTGCCTCAGACGTCAATATCGTCCAAAAAGGGGGCGTTTCAGACAAATTCTGGCATACGCGCCGTCAATTGTACCATCAATGGCGACAGTCAGCAGTCTGTAACCCATTATAAGGAATCTCCTCTAGGTCTATGCCGCGTATGCCCGTGTGCTTTTGAAGCGGCCAAGAATTTATTTAGTTATCGCTCTCCAAAGGTTGCCTCAGACGTCAAAATCGGCCAAAAAGGGGGCGTTTCCCACAAATTCGGTCATACGCGCCGTCAATTGTACCATCAATGGCGACACTCAGCAGTCTGTAATTCATTATAAGGAATCTCCTCTAGGTCTCTGACGAGTATGCCCGAGTGCTTTTGAAGCGGCCCGGAATTTATTTAGTTATCGCTCTCCAAAGGTTGCCTCAGACGTCAAAATCGACCAAAAAGGGGGCGTTTCCCACAAATTCGGGCATACGCGCCGTCAATTGTACCATCAATGGCGACAGTCAGCAGTCTGTAATCTATTATAAGGAATCTCCTCTAGGTCTATGCCGCGTATGCCCGAGTGCTTTTGAAGCGGCCAAGAATTTATTTAGTTATCGCTCTCCAAAGGTTGCCTCAGACGTCAATATCGTCCAAAAAGGGGGCGTTTCCCACAAATTCTGGCATACGCGCCGTCAATTGTACCATCAATGGCGACAGTCAGCAGTCTGTAATCCATTATAAGGAATCTCCTCTAGGTCTATGCCGCGTATGCCCGAGTGCTTTTGAAGCGGCCAAGAATTTATTTAGTTATCGCTCTCCAAAGGTTGCCTCAGACGTCAAAATCGGCCAAAAGGGGGGCGTTTCCCACAAATTCTGGCATACGCGCCGTCAATTGTACCATCAATGGCGACACTCAGCAGTCTGTAATTCATTATAAGGAATCTCCTCTAGGTCTATTACGCGAATGCCGGAGTGCTTTTGAAGCGGCCAAGGATTTATTTAGTTATCGCTCTCCAAAGGTTGCCTCAGACGTCAAAATCGGCCAAAAGGGGGGCGTTTCCCACAAATTCTGGCATACGCGCCGTCAATTGTACCATCAATGGCGACACTCAGCAGTCTGTAATTCATTATAAGGAATCTCCTCTAGGTCTATGACGCGTATGCCCGAGTGCTTTTGAAGCGGCCAAGAATTTATTTAGTTATCGCTCTCCAAAGGTTGCCTCAGACGTCAATATCGTCCAAAAAGGGGGCGTTTCCCACAAATTCTGGCATACGCGCCGTCAATTGTACCATCAATGGCGACAGTCAGCAGTCTGTAATCCATTATAAGGAATCTCCTCTAGGTCTATGACGCATATGCCTGAGTGCTTTTGAAGCGGCCAGGAATTTATTTAGTTATCGCTCTCCAAAGGTTGCCTCAGACGTCAATATCGTCCAAAAAGGGGGCGTTTCAGACAAATTCTGGCATACGCGCCGTCAATTGTACCATCAATGGCGACAGTCAGCAGTCTGTAATCTATTATAAGGAATCTCCTCTAGGTCTATGCCGCGTATGCCCGAGTGCTTTTGAAGCGGCCAAGAATTTATTTAGTTATCGCTCTCCAAAGGTTGCCTCAGACGTCAATATCGTCCAAAAAGGGGGCGTTTCCCACAAATTCTGGCATACGCGCCGTCAATTGTACCATCAATGGCGACAGTCAGCAGTCTGTAATCCATTATAAGGAATCTCCTCTAGGTCTATGCCGCGTATGCCCGAGTGCTTTTGAAGCGGCCAAGAATTTATTTAGTTATCGCTCTCCAAAGGTTGCCTCAGACGTCAAAATCGGCCAAAAGGGGGGCGTTTCCCACAAATTCTGGCATACGCGCCGTCAATTGTACCATCAATGGCGACAGTCAGCAGTCTGTAATTCATTATAAGGAATCTCCTCTAGGTCTATTACGCGAATGCCGGAGTGCTTTTGAAGCGGCCAAGGATTTATTTAGTTATCGCTCTCCAAAGGTTGCCTCAGACGTCAAAATCGGCCAAAAGGGGGGCGTTTCCCACAAATTCTGGCATACGCGCCGTCAATTGTACCATCAATGGCGACACTCAGCAGTCTGTAATTCATTATAAGGAATCTCCTCTAGGTCTATGACGCGTATGCCCGAGTGCTTTTGAAGCGGCCAAGAATTTATTTAGTTATCGCTCTCCAAAGGTTGCCTCAGACGTCAAAATCGGCCAAAAAGGGGGCGTTTCCCACAAAGTCGGACATACGCGCCGTCAATTGTACCATTAATGGCGACACTCAGCAGTCTGTAATTCATTATAAAGAATCTCCTCTAGGTCTATGACGCATATGCCTGAGTGCTTTTGAAGCGGCCAGGAATTTATTTAGTTATCGCTCTCCAAAGGTTGCCTCAGACGTCAAAATCGGCCAAAAAGGGGGCGTTTCCCACAAATTCGGACATACGCGCCGTCAATTGTACCATTAATGCGACACTCAGCAGCCCGTAATTCATTATAAAGAATCTCCTCTAGGTCTATGACGCATATGCCCGAGTGCTTTTGAAGCGGCCAAAGATTTATTTAGTTATCGCTCTCCAAAGGTTGCCTCAGACGTCAAAATCGGCCAAAAAGGGGGCGTTTGCCACAAATTCGGGCATACGCGCCGTCAATTGTACCATCAATGGCGACGCTCAGCAGTCTGTAATTCATTATAAGGAATCTCCTCTAGGTCTATGACGCGTATGCCCGAGTGCTTTTGAAGCGGCCCAGAATTTATTTAGTTATCGCTCTCCAAATGTTGCCTCAGACGTCAAAATCGGCCAAAAAAGGGGCGTTTCCCACAAATTCGGGCATACGCGCCGTCAATTGTGCCATCATTGGCGACACTCAGCAGTCTGTAATTCATTATAAAGAATCTCCTCTAGGTCTATGACGCGTATGCCCGAGTGCTTTTGAAGCGGCCCAGAATTTATTTTGTTATCGCTCTCCAAAGGTGGACTCAGACGGGAGAGGCCCTTTCGAGCGTACGACACTAGCCGGCCTCCAGGTGAGGCGCTTCGTTTAGAACCTGGCAGGTGGCGCTGGTGTTCGATTCCGGAGCACTCCTGCCAGCGAAGCTCGCGCCAAGCGTAGCTGTTTTTGATATTAGCGGTTCATTAGTGTGGCCTTTGAATGCTTCATGGGTGTTTCAACGTGTATGAATAAATTGGTTAAAGCTTACTTCCCCGATTTAGTGAAAACTGGGGTAACCAGTCTTGCATGCTGGCGCGTAGCGCTGCGCATCCGTCTTCTTTCTCTTCGTTTTCATTGCATAGCGACAAAACTCGAACCTATGTAATCACAATGCCAAGCACTTGATAATCACAAAAACAATTTGCAAAAACGACCATAGACACTACAGAAACCATCCGAGAACGTACGCGACGCCATATCCCATGTTACAGTAGCCATGTCCTCCGGATTTCGACAACAGCGCCACTCGCGGCAGTCTGCGCTTCTGGCTTCACACGGCCGATGGGATGCCGCCGACATTTTTTCCACTGCCCCTATATTCTAGTTCAGTGTAACTAGAGCGCCGACGTTAGAACGCGCGACTCGAGAGCGCTGCGATAGGAGCGCGCTTACCATTAGAGTGCACGTCACAAGAGCGCATGACCAGTAGAGGGCATGTCACGAGATTGATCACTTTGTCCGAAAAAGAAGCTTTATTGTACGCAAACACTTTAAAGCACACAGAACCACTTGACGATCGATCGGCTGGGTGCAGGAGCCGAGATTGAATGTTATTTCGAATTGTGAAGTTGTGTACATTAGGAAGTGACTTCCAACTTAACCATAACCACATTTTCTGAGTTCCATGTTTGCGAAGCGCTGCTCAACAACACAAGGTGCACCTCACTAGACTGTTACTTTCTACCACACAAACTTGTGGTGTAGTGGAAAGTCATCACTTGGGCCACTAACTTTAGCGCGTCGGTGTCGTATTGGCCCTCACAGCATTCACAAACACGTTATGAAAGCGCGTCACATACCGCTAACAAATAAATGCGCCCCGCAAACTCAATAATGAGCGGCCGCATCATCGACGTCTGTCCTGAGCCGGCTCTGCATGCCATTTGTGCCTTCTTTTTCTGGACAGCATCTCCGTCGCAGTGCACACCGATGTTGTGATCGCCGGAGTGCGATTGAAGCTGACCGTGTAGTTTCCGCTTCTTTTTTGTTGCGCGAGCGCTTGCTGCAGCCCAACGCACCACCGTCTTCCATAGCTCCGCTGCAAATCGCGGTCGTCTCAACCACCAGCATGGTCGAAACCGGCGTGCGACGTTCTTCTGTGGCGTAGGTGCAGCCCATGTATAGTACAATGGTTTGTTTTAGGCTTCATCTAGCAGTCTGAAGAGTTTAGGACATTTCGGTGCTCGAAATATTTGGTGTGCGGAGTTTTTGGTGCAAGGTCGTGGAACACAAAGCGACGCAAAGAGTCGCTTTTGTCCTTATTTTACAATTATTTTTTGCCCGAACTTCATTAAAAAATGTCATCTTCTCTTTCTGCTCGACTTTTTAGCAGATACCACCGCCCCACGGGGGTTAGAGCATGTGTTTCTCGCCTCCGACCACAATGAATAAACTTGCACCCCCGTGTAGCGTCTTTTGGAAAGCCGGGATCAGGGACTGCAATGGTGCTCGACGATTCCTCAGGGGCGTTGCTAGCAACGCCGATTAGGTAACAAAGCAGTGAGCACACGCGTTTTGTAAATAAAAGGGGCCCACATTACCCTTTGTGCATGATTATATTTCTTTTGAAGGCAGCTGGCCTCAGGCTTTATTACGTATACGACGACTCACTTGTGATACGTGGCCGTTATAGTATTTGGGAGGGCTAGAAACTGGCATCCTTTCCGGAATATATTATTATCAAGCCACACATGCGAATAACTTCATATGCGTATGCTTATGCACGTTACATACCTATCATCCAGACAAAATTATGACAAATCTTTATAAAGATGTCCTAGACGTATATTCTAACCTTTAAAATATTAAAGCATGCTATTGCCAGAAATGACGGGCCGTTTACACCGAAATATCCGTGTACCTTACGTCTTCTATGAACATGTCCTCACAGGATCACACAGGCCAATATTTGCTTCATTACACCTATCGTATATTTTCATTAGGGGAAAAACATAGTCAAATAAGACATCTCGATAATTACATCCCTTATATTGGGTCCGGACATTTCGTCGAACGCCGTTTCATCGAACGCCGTTTCATCGAAGCCGTTTCATCGAACACCGTTTCATCGAACGCCGTTTCATCGAACGCCGTTTCATAGAAGCCGTTTCATTGAACGCCTTTTCATCGAACGCTGTTACAGCCTGCAATATTTTTGCAATTTATTTTGATTTTTATACATAACGTCATCTAATTCTCCATTTTTTTAAATCACAGTATGCAGTGACGAGATAAGTTCCATTGTGAACATGTCCTGCTTCGAGAAGAAAGCCTTCATGAAACAATGACCTTTCTTCATGTCACATGAAACAATTAAAAATGAGACAAAAAAAAACAACAAAAGAAACAGAAAGCACGATGTGCTTTCTGGGAAGCGGGTAGTATTTTATTGTTTGACAGCGTGTACCTGTAACCTTGGGTTATGTGAGAATCCGAAAGGGGAATCCCGGAGAAAAGCTCACCGGAGAAAAGCTCACCGGAGAAAAGCTCACCGGAGATAAGCTCACCGGAGAAAAGCTCACCGCAAATCCAGCGGATGCGGAGAAAAGCTCACCGATTTTTTTTTCTTCTTTTTATATGAAGGCTGTTGGACCATGCGTAACATATATCAATTTATTACCATTAAAATTCATCAGCTTTATAAAAAATAAAATGTCCTTTTTTAAATTATTCGTTACGCTTATTGAATAATATTGCTCCCAAATTAATAATTGCGGGCGAGTGTTTTCTGTGGCTTACTCTGTAGGCAATGAAAGCCCAACTCAAAAGTTTATGAAGTTGAAGAACAGGAAAACGTTCGAAAATTTAATAATATCTGCATAAAGCCTAAAAAGCAAAACTGTCAATGGCGAACATCCGAAAGTGCATGCGCAACAACGCGGTACCTGAATTCCTCTGTGAAGCGTTTGTTAACCTTTGAAAACAGGACAGAACGGTCAGTAGAACATTGAAGTTTCTCTCTTCCCGGACATGCACGTTTTGTAGCCGTTCGTTCGTGCTGGTGTTTCCAGGCATTCCCTTCGTGTGGTAATGCCCTTCTACGGCGAGTTACCCATGACTTTCAGAGCTGCACACTGGCAGCGTTCTTACTCGTGACCTATATAAGTAGTCTTCTGTAAGGTAGCGAATAGGGCGAGTTGGTAAACGTCATACATGATGAAAATCGCTCAAACAACGACGGAGTGAAGACAACAAACACGACAGGACGAATCTGTTCTCGCAACTGATGTTTTGTTTGTGAAATTAACAGAAAGAAAACAGCGCCAGCCGACACTGATTACATCAACAAACACCTACTTACCTATTAGGCACTACACAATATTTGGAACTGAAACGGTTCACACACCGCAATTCCTATTAGCTGGCAAAGAACAAACCTCTTTATTTGACAGAACTACCGACGGCAGGCACACTGCCAGTTGTCAATAAATTGTTGTCCTTTTTACCGGTGTACGATGTTCTGATTTTGTACTTGCGGCTTCATTAATATTCAGAATGGGTGATTACTAAATTTTGATGAATTAGTAAATATGCCCGAAGAACTTAAAGAGTATTTAAAAAAATTGTCATATTTTTAATGAATGCGAATTATGTTAAATGGCAACGTTTAACGCAGAATACGTTGAGCAAAAAAAAAAAAATCGGTGAGCTTTTCTCCGCATCTGCCGGTTTTGCGGTGAGCTTTTCTCCGGTGAGCTTATCTCCGGTGAGCTTTTCTCCGGTGAGCTTTTCTCCGGTGAGCTTTTCTCCGCCGCCCCCGAAAGGGTGACAGAGCACACCCAGGGCTTTACTACTGTCTGGTGCGGGTTGGCCTTCCTAAGAAAGCGTCCTGAAGATGATCCATAATAGGCAAAAGGGTCGGTAATAAAGTTGACAGTGAAGGGGAGGTGGTTCCAGTCCAGGTGTAGCCCGAAACCATGTTGGCTGACACTTTGTGCAGCTTTTGACTCTGTAGAGTTTGAAAACTAAAAAAAAAAAAAGCAGAAACGTTCAATCTGAGCATAAAGCTGATAATCAGAGTATCATTATATTTTATTTCGTGTGCTCTCCTGGCAGAGCATCGTTTTATTATAAGCGTGCTGCCCTGGCAGTTAAATGCTTTTCGTGAATAAACCTTCAACTAAGCGTAAGTGTGCAAATGAGCTGGTGTGAATGGCACATTACCGAAACCCCCAGACAGGCGGTAAAAAAAAAAACGACAGACATTCAAAAGTGTTTTAAGTGTCGGTCCTTTACCTCCAGTATCATGTTTTCTGACAGGTACATGAGTAAAACTTTTCAGTAAGTCGCATACCCATTTATTTTTATACCAATGGTTTTTATTTCTAGTAATTGACCTTTTCCGGAGATTTTTGTGCGCATGCTTGAACGTGAGGAGAGAGAAGGAAAGGGAAAGGCGCCATCTTTGCGGGCTCTCCTCGTGCGCTGCCTGGCTTCGCTCGCATTGCTAGGCGCGTCTGTCCGGCACTGTCGCGATGCCTCACCGCTGCTCGGCTGTTGGATGTACAAACAGCAAGAAAAACACGCCGAACGTGAGCTTTTTTAGATTCCCGAAAGCCACCGCGCACCTCAAGAAGAGAGCAAAATGGATTCAAGCGCTGCGACGCCAGAACTCCGACGGGACGCCTTGCCATCTGCGAACTCGCGTGTTTGCAGCGTCCACTACGTTAGAGGTTAGTTTATTCATATTTGTTTGAACTCAGGATATACCCGTCATACTCCGTGCAGGCTAGTCATTTATAGCAAGTTTTTTGTTCCTGATTTTTATGACGGAGGGATATCTTCACGAGACCAGAATCACCCAGACTTCGCTCCCTCCTTGTTTACATAGAAGCCGACACCTGCCTCCGCACCGAGTTTGCTTGCACGGTACAGCAGGGCAGCGAAGAGGCGGGTCGCCAAGCCGTTGTCACGGAAAACAGATCTTTACACTGTCGCATAGTGTAAAGAGCAGGCCAGTTATGTGCCGGCATGTTCCGCTCAACCTGCAAAGTATATATTTCCGCTTGAAACCCAATAAAATATTGAATAAAAAATGTCCTGCTACAGAATTTTATATCAACACGTCACCTAGTTCGATAAGTAGATCGATGACATAGCGTGGCCTTTTTTAGTTGCATGCTGAAGTACCACAAAAAAGACAAAGACGACAAATCTTTTTTTTTTTTTTTTAGATAACTTATCGCGTCACGCATAAAATATGATCAAAGGACTGGCACACACGGATCTTGATACAAATCTGCCGAAAGGATAGCGACTATGGGGCTTACGCCTTACAAATATTGACACATCTTGTAATCCTTAAGACACATTATTACATCGCCACGGGTTTTACCGAAGAAATAAACTCACACTGCAACGCAGTCGCAAGACGCTTGAACGATACCGGCGCTCTTGGAAAGCGATATCAGTTGCCTGTAATGTCCCGGCTTCATAGACGGTGCACACGTGCTCCTTACAAGGTGACGCGACGACATCAAAGTTATTCACCATGACCTTCTTGACGTAAGCTTCTTCTTTGAAGGCCCATCGTTTTCGGAGTTGCCTGCAGTCCTTCGCGAAGTACCGATCAACGCACGCTGTGCTGACGACCGGTATCGATGCAGCATCGGCAGTCTATCCGTCTTGAAAAGCGTACAGACGGATAAAGTCCGCAGTGTCAAAGACGGTTGCTTTACTCGATCCTCCGGGATCGTCATCAGCCATTTGTAGAGAACGACAGCCGGAAAACAGCGAGAAAAACTCCACAACGAACGCACCAAAACGATCGCGTCTAGGAAGCGAACGGGGTGACGGGAGGACGGACTGAGCCCGCAAACGTTTTGAATTATCTCCACGAGGGTGCGCCACGGTCGCTTCAACGAACTCTGAAAAAGGTCAATTGGGCTCCACCCTAAAGACTGTGACTACCTTAGTCTTAACAAATGTAAGGTAAAACATCTACAAAGCACTGTTATGCCTCAAAACTCGATACAGAGAAATTCGATGAAACGGCCCTAAGCAATTCGATGAAACGGCGTTCGATGAAATGGCGTTCGATGAAATGTCCATTCATTCGATGAAACGGTGTTCGATGAAATGTCCGCTAGCCGTCCGCAATGCCTGCTGGAAAGCTCAGCTATTTGAACTTCGAAACGTGTATTTACACAAAAATATCCATGCAGCAAAAAGTCTCTGCACCGAAAAGTCCGTGCTCCGAAATGTCGGCGCCGAAACGACCTACACCGAAACTCCAACAACCTTGCGAATAAAGACAGAGCCATTTGACTCTCCTTGTATTTTTTCTAGATTTGTAAAACGCCAAGTATCCGGGTTCATCAGAGATTTAAGCCATAACTGCAGCGACTGGCGGCTTCATAATAATATATAAAAACAAAACTTATGCAATCTTTCACAAGGGCAGTCGTTGAAACAGGGCGCTCTCGCACTACCCCATGCCTCCCGCGCTTGGAAATATTGAATTAAAAAAAAAAAAAAAAGAAGCAATACTGGAACGGGGTGTGTGTGATTCATGCTGAAAGCGAGGAAAGGGGGGGGGGGGGGTGCACTTATCATTCTTCTTTGTTCAGTATACCAGGAACTCTGTGATAACGTTATTGCCCGTTCAAGGTTTTCGAAACGCACAATGGGTCGCTTTAGAGCCTGCTTGCGGAATTCCTTCGGGTCGCTGAGGTGGGGCTTGATGGAAGTAGGACATCCGGACGCTACAAGCTGTTCCAGCAGGTGCACTGCTGTGAGGGTTTCATATGACTTCTCGCTTGTTGGCGCGCATCGCTGCACCAAATCCGAATGCCACGTGTCACTTTTCCCAGCACTGAGTCACCTCCAATGTCTCATGGTATCGAGGCGCTCGAGGGGGAAGGGGGGGAGAGGAGTCGCCACTGCGTTCTTTCTTGTGTTCGGGTTCAATGTTTCAAGCCCAAGTCTGTAAATAGCGGGGAGCCTTGGGAGAAAGCTTCGAAAACCAGACAGCTTCTTGTGCAAATCGTGATTGATTTGAGCCTGAGCTACGAACTACGTGCATAATGAAATGTCCGAAAATATTTGTACCCTTTTTTTATCCCTTTCATCGCCTCATCTAAAACTTTCTGGTTTTCTCGTGCGTAAATGACATTTCTAAAACAATTGTGATCTTGGGTGTTCCCTATTTTAGACAAGCTTAGTAGCACAAGTGTGACACAACTAGGCGGCGCACACCAAGTCACTGAGCCAGAAACTTTCTGGTTGTCGCGGGGTAGTCAGCACTGCATAGTGTACGCGTGTTTGTCCTCATGCAACTACGATTATATTGCCGGAGAAAAGCAGTTCTTTTCTTGGTCCTGACATTTAATTGAAAATATGGCATAGAATATAGTTGTCCTTCGATGCAAAAGGAACTATTTCCGAAAACGAGAAACGGTCTCCAAATACTATTTTAAAGCATTCAATTAAACGGCTTTGATCAAATGGCGTTTGATTCAATAACGTTTGATTAAATAGCTTCGATGAGACGGCGTTCGATGAAGTGTCCGGACCCAATCACCAGCATTAATTTGAAATACGAGTTAACCTTTCCTACCTTGCTCAGTCCACGGATAAAACCACCTCATCTGGTTGGTTGCTAATATCAATGACCTAACTTTATTATAAATGCCATCAGTGACGTTTTTGCGGTGGCCCGTGACCTGCTTCTTTGTTTCTGTTTATTAGTAGTAATTATTTGTTACAGATGTACAGACTATTTTGGCAGTGTATTTACCTTCCGCTCTATAACGACTTCGGGCCACGAGAGCGCATTCGATAAACAAGTACACAAAAGTAGTAATTGTGGTCGCCTTGTCAACTCCATCCCTTGCTTAATCATGTATACAATGCGTAGGAAGAAACGCGTTGATAGCAATATAAGGGGAGAAGCTTGGAAAATTGTTAAGCGGGCGTTGGTTTTTAAAAGCCGGGGATCTTGAAGATGTGTGACAAAACGCGGGGGTTTGCGGCAGGGGTATGGAAACGGGGCTTTCGGATTTGGATTATTTCTTAAACTAATCATGGAATGGGGCAGAATCGTAAATGTCGGCAAGAAGCACTTTATTCTGTCAGGAAGACCCGGCTTGCTTTTGTAAGTAAACGACCGTTGAAACAGATAACAGACATACACTGGTTTCTCCAGTAGCTTCGAAAAGCCATGTTACGTTCTCCGCTCAAACCGTGACATTGAACTTTAAAAATACGTGGAACAGAAAAAACGATCAGATAGAAAAGCTACACGGACTGAGTGTATCTCCGTTTCACCATAACTTGGTAAACGGCGAAAGCTACGATCCCCGTTGGCCAATCAGAGCAAGGGAGCGACGCACGAGACAGCTCTCCGGGGAGGATCGTTTTTCTATGGCACATCGTCAAGTGCTTTGCTCCGATGCCCCGATTGGCTCACGAGGGTCGTAGCTTTATATCCTGTCTTCAAAGGACTGGCTCTCACAACGCTTGAGCGAGCACTTAACCCCTCGCATTGTCCTGTGCGGAAGGTACTCCGTGATAATGGTTTTGTCCGGTTCGACATTCTGACAATATACAATGACACTTTTGTGAGCTGCTTGGAGATGTCTTCGGGGTAATCCGAGAAGTCAGACATACTGCTTCGGTACAAGATTATGTTCTGTATACCCAGGGATGGACCACACCGGACGCTGCAAGTCGTTCCAGCCAATGCAGCGCTGCGAGCGCTTCATTTGGCCTCATGCCACACTCAGCGCATGTCACGTGTCACACACTCGGAACTGATTTACCTCCGATGGCTCGTAGCGTCCGCTGCGGTCCATTTTAAGGTAGAACGGATCGTAACAGAGTACGCTGCTTTGTGTTTGCGAATAATGGATCGCTTAGAGTGGTTCATTGGTAAATCCTGCTTGAGTTCAGCCTGAGCTCGCAAACTCTGGACACAATAAAACTATGTGGCGTAGAAATAAAAACTTCTGAAAATGTCGGTATCGTTTTTCTTTTTTTACTTGTGACTTTTGTTATTGCTTGGGACCGAGTTCGGCCCTGGAAGCTGTTTGCCACACTGTAAATTTGTCCAGTTATTAGTGAGTGTAATGATTTTTATGTAGGTGATAGGCCCTCTTGGGAAGAACATATCAGAAATAGTTCAATGCTATATCTTGAAGACATTGCCAGATAACAACTCACAAATATTGGGTAAAAATGTCAAAGTTGCCTAGTTCGTGTATTTCGAAGCGCTGCATTTTGCATGGAGACAAAATAATGCAACATGTTAATGGAACACCACGCGATATAGTGTAAAATATTTTCCTCGAGAAAAAAAAGGAAAACGAAGTTGTTTTTTTTTAATTGCACGCTGAAGTTGGGGAACTTTTCACATTGAAGCACGTTTGAAGCGTTGTAAATATTTTCAGTTATAAAACTCGAGTAAAAAAATATTTTTAGATGATTTACCGTTCCGGAAAGAATATACAAAAAAAAAATTCAACGCTATATCTAGAAAATATTACGAGATATGCACTCCTAAACTTCAGATACAAATATCCAAGTTACACACACGCACACACGCACGAAGGTACACAATATAACCTGAAAGCCGAATGGAGTGGCTGATGTACGAGTAGTGATCAAACTGTTTCTGCGGTTGACATCATGGAACGTCGCGTTCATGTGGGAGCTGTAAAGGTTAGGTGATCAAAAATGCACAATCATGACAATCAGAGCACATATCTCCAACATTTTTTACCCTCAGCAACCTTCTCTCCCCCCTCCCTCCTTTTTTTCTCGCTCAGAAAAAAAAAAGAAAAGAAAAAGAAGGGAGATTATTTAATGGTGCGACTTTTGCCGACGGTGCACGCGCGCAAAAGTACATGTCAATCGCAAAAGTGTTATTTACAAGATAAAGTACACAGGAAAGTGATTGTCGCTTTAGATGTCATTAAAATTAATTTTAGTAGTGCACCCATACAGTAGCCTAACCACATAGTTTTAACCCAACTACGTGAAAACGATCAGTTCTTTTGTTGACCCGTTCAAGACTGGCAGTTGTTGAAATATTTTAGCAAAGCGAAAACCGGGTATCGGCGCAAATGATAATCTATACTCAAACCCGAGCCCCTGAGACTTCAACAGTGCCTCCGGTATATGTGTGCGTGTGTTCACCTCGATTACAGAAGTCATTCCAGATATAGTCACGGCAGTCCGGAAAGTGGAAGTGCTTCCGTCGCATTCCAATTAATGCTCGGAGCCTTCATTCTTGGCTGTAGGTATAGGTTAGGTTAGCTCGCACCTCACGTGTGAACCTAAGAACAAACGATTCCGTCAAAGCATTCTATGCTGCACAGGTTACGCCACCTCAGCTTATCGGATATCAGTGATACATTACAATAGACTTGAGTAGCTCTTGCTGTGTTGCAACTTACAAGCACAAGTAGAGAATTAAAGAAAAAAATATTATCTTCTTTTTTTTATTAAAAACGAGCTTGCGAGAGCACGGTTATGGTCTCATCTCATATGTTGCGCTGTAGTACAGCATGGCGACACCACTGATTCAGATACTTTGGAGTTACTAGCGCATCGTAAAACCTCGTTGTCATCGGCGGCTTCCTGAACAAGGTTGCGGCATGACAGTAATATATTATATTGCGCCTACATTGCACTGTTTGCAACAGCAGACTGATATTTCATTATCGACAAGCAAACTCTACCTGCAGAAATTAAATGTAATACGAAGAGAATGCCCATAGTTTTAGTAATCAGTAATTTGTAATGTGATATAATTAAATTTTAGAGATTTTTAAGAAAGGAATCGGTAATGTAAAACAGTTAGTTTTGGAAAATGCTTTTGCCATCTCTCGCCTAGAAATCTCAAGAGGGCGACTATACTAAAGTGATTAACCATTTCGAGAAGAGATAATGAGTTGAGAAAAATTAACGCAATATTGTAATTACACTCCCAAAATTTGACGGGTGAACTTGTACTTTAAACTTTTGTTTACGGAAAGGTGGAGTTCTAGTCACCGGTGTGGCCACCTGCAATATGACGTCTAAACGCGGCACTGGTCACTAGTAGGATCTCAAAACGCAATATAAAAATGCAAGGAACCGGGAAAAAAAAAAAGGCTCTGCTTCGTATTATGGATTTTTGCAGATCTCAATATTTGGAGTTTCGGTCAAATGTCAGAACAAAAACAACGGTCTGACAGCCCCCAGCACTGTTTATTTCAACGTGTGTCCCATTTAGGCAACACCAGGTGGGTTAGGGTAAAAGCACCGGACATGTTAGAGTACGCACGCTGGCATGAATTCCCGTCCCGTAAACACTTTTTGTAAGGCTCGCCACTTCCTCTTCAAGTACCCAGGGTCACAATACACTCTGTAGTACCGTATTTCCCGGACTATATAAGTTTAAAAGTTGAAAATTCACCCGATGCGGACTATCTACAGGTGCGGACAATACAATGATATAATTTTTCTGGATCCTTCACTATGACAATCGTGAAGGATTTTATGAGTAACGGACTATACTAATGTTGATTTACGTACGATAAAGCTTCATCGTGAGCTAATACAGTAGGCGTTTGTCAAGGTCTGCTGAGTATGATACTTTTTACGTTGGGACTAGGTGCTAAGTGCGGGCTTTGCACTGGGTGCCGTTTGTGTACCGGGTGCGGACTATCTAAGCAAGCACTTTTATTTTTGACGCAAAATATTTCCCTGCGGACTATGCACCGGGTCCAGGCTATAGTCCGGAAAATGCGGTAGTTCCTTCGAACTCTAGGGTTCTTGGACGATGGCCCTTAGCCTATGCCCATCCTCACATGGCCTTGGGTCACTTTACATGGACGGCAGAAGCAGTCAAATGCTCGGAGTAGCCAAGCATGCTTATCGCAAAACAAAACAAAAATTCAGAGACAAAACCGAGAGGCTAGGCTCTGAAATGCTGCAGAAAGGAGAGTTCGGTTTCGGGCGCTTCTCTGGTATCGCCGGAGGAAAGGGGTCGCTGTGCCTCCCGCCGCAAATCGCCCATTATGCGCTTAGCTTGGCTTATCTGGCCCCGAGATGCAGCAACAAAAGGAGTCTCCCCGCCGTCAAGTCAACTGTGGGAGAGGAGGAAATGGGAAGTGTGGCGAGGGGAACTTTTTTCTGGTTGACAAATATTCTGCAGGTTGGTCTTTCAGCGCCGCGTGGTGGGAAGTTTTGAAACTAGCCCGAATGTCTCGGAATCTTGGCCTTGACAATGCATCACTATTTTCAATGTAAGAAAAAAACATTTTATAGATATGTACAGACACTGTGAAAAAACAAAATTTGGTCTATAACGCGGCAAAAAACAAAACAGCCCACTTAGTTTATAATTTTTTCAGAGATGAAAAAGCACGAAGTTTTATAGAAAAGTATTGACATCATATATGTACCGTACACACAAAAAAAAAAAAATAGCAAGAAAGTGCACTGAAGTCACGCGCACTGTCTTGCGTGTGAAAGCCCGTTCACACTCTTGCGACCGAGTAAGACCGAGAGAGACCATACCGTTTTTTAAGCCTCTTGCGATCCAGCTCCGCTGCAGCGCATCCGGTTCTAAGAAGTCGCAAAAGGCTTAAAAAACAGCCTGGTCTCTCTCGATCGTACTCGGTCGCAAGAGTGTGAACGGCGCTTTACTTGCAAGTCACGTACAGCAATGAACAATACCCTTTTATTTCCATATTCAACAATATTTGACGTTTATAGAAGTTTTTCAAAGCTACCCCAAGTTGGCCTGTGTTCAAATTTACAACTATAATTTTCTGCACAAAATTTTCTTCGTTCGTAATATTAATTCGAAGCATTTCCCGGGTTGTGGTCCGTGGAAGACATCTGAAAGCCGCGTTAGCTGTGTTGGAAAGCCAGCACGGCACGGCTACCGCCGGAGGGTTAGTTGCCATTGTAACTTTCCGTATTTCTTCGACGCGGGTTCCCTTAGCTTGCCATGCTCTTTCTGTCTCATTTCAGAACTGGAGTAACATTTTAGCCCGCTGGTTCTTATTTTTATATTGGTTGTTATATATCTGATCAAATTCAGCTTTGCATGAATACTTTCACAGTTAAAGACGAGTTTGAAATACCTGTGAGAGTCGGGTTGAAGGCAAAGCCAAGGTTCAGCAGTCTCTTTAAAGCCGGAGGATGCTCAGGAGTGACGGAGACAGCAGGTACATCGATAGATTCCAGGTCATATGACACGGCTTTGAGGTCACGTGGTTCTTCGTTGCACCATTACCACTGTCAGCTTTCCGTTTAAAAAAGCTTCTGATGTCCATTTTCACTCCAGACCCTATATGAGCCCACGGTTATATAGGGAAGTGGGATTGGGTGCGGAATGTGGCCCTTTCAAGCAACTGGGCCAGGAAGAGAGAGCCAGCAACAGCAAAGTGTGCGTACCCTGTCACAGATATTCGTGTCAAGCGTGTGAACACGGTTGACAACGAGAACGGTCCGACGCGCCTCTCTCGCGTGAGTTATGGCCCGGGGGAGTATCGTTGTTTACATGGTGCGAACAGAGTTTCGCAGACCTGCATTGTCCAAAAGAGGACGCCTGGCCCCGATTTTCACCCCCCCCCCCCCCCCCCTTCTCCTCTCCCATGACTGGAGCATGCTTCGGGCAAAGGAGAAGAAAACTCCAAAGGCACATATACAAAATAGAGCACTGGCGTGAGCAGTGGCGTAGAAAGGGGGCTGGTTTGGGGGGTTCGAAACCCCCTCGAAATGCCAAAGCTACCCCCCCCCCCCCCCCCCCCCCCCCCCCCCCTTTTCACCCCGGGGCCCGCTCGCTGCGCTCCTTACGCAGTCGGTTTTACGAGGCGCACGGAGCGAAGGGGGAGCGCGGACTATCGCCAGCTCGTAGCTACGCCGATTTGTTCTGTTGGGCTTTTTGGAAGAATCCCGCTCTGTGTAGAAGACGCTCTGTTTTGGGGGCAACACTTACTTCCGAGAACACCGCAGTCCTGTGTTGTGAGAAATCACAGGCATTCGGGTGAAAGTCAGTAAATGACTTTCACCCGAATGCCTGTGATTCCTCACAACACAGGACTAGCTGGGCGCGGCTGATTGCAACTGACCGAGGGGAGACCTTATTTTTTTTTAATGTTTATTGCTGAAGGATCCAAGGAAACAAAAGTGCGTGGATTTTATTTTTAGGATTGCTTTCGGTTTCTCCGCTTGCTAGAAAAGCTATGGCGTGACGTCACTCGATGCCCTTTAGTTCAACGACCGTACAGAAACATGCTCAGCAACCAGACGTGGTCAGACGGCGTCTCAGACTCCACGAGCATGTAGTGTTGGGTTGAATGGAACTCTCCCGCTTTGTAGAGCCTAGCAATCGTATTTCTAACCTAACCCCTGCGCTAGAGCCACTTAGTGGTTCTATTCCGGTTGAAGTGTCGATGAATGGGCACCTTACCGGCGTGCGCTTGTTTAATGGCCATTGATTGATGTACGTAACAAACCCTAGGGTAACATTCGAACTGGAGTCACCCAAGTATCTGTCTACAAAACAAACAAAAAACAGACGCCAGGCAGACTAATTTTCCGCCGTCTACAACAAATCTGATATTAAATGCACACCCTCAGTATTGTGGAGTGGCTCCAGCGTTTCGTCAGGATGCATCGTAATATTTACCTTACCTCTCGCGCCAATTAGTTTATATTAATAAACGGCGTTTCGGACGTATTGAGGAAAAGTCAGAAAGCCGCACAAAACTGAAACCGAAACCGGTGTTTCGTCCACGCCTCCTGCTCGATGCATCGTCGTAATCGCGATTGCAAGCATCGCCCAACAACTGCCATCTTTTGTCGCGTTTGTTTGTCTCACCCGCGCTCGCACTGCGCGGCTTATATACGCGTTAGCGACGATGAGTAGTTCAGAAAACGAAGAAGCGGTCGCGAAACGCGAGCAATATCCCGCCAAGTACAAACTCCGAGTGATCTCCTACGCGGAAAGCAACGGTAACCGCAGCGCGGGCCGGAAATTCCAAGTGTCCGAGCGCAACGTTCGTCGATGGCGTCTTGACAAGCATCGTCTCCAGCACTGCCCCGCTACACAGCGCTCCTTTCGCGGGCCCAAGGCGGGAAAACTGTCGTTCATCGAGACCGAACTCGCCGAATACGTGATTTTCAACCGCAGAAAAGGAATCAAGGTGAACTGGAGCATGATCGCCACGAAAGCCCGCGTCCTGGCGACTGCCTATGGTGTGTCCCACGACAAGTTCCGCGCATCCAGAGGATGGATGAACCGCTTCATGGCCAGGCAAGGATTGTCCAGCAGAGGACCTAATCCGCTGCCCACACGGTACCCGTTTTTTCCCAGCGTCCGGGATAAGAAGCGGTACTCGCCGTCTCAGGTTGGAATCGTGTGTCAGATGCCCCTGTATTTCGACGAGCCGGCCGAGTTTCTGGACATGGACGAAGCCTGCGGCTACAGGAACTCTGACGTTGTGAACGTGGTGCTTTCGTGTACGGCGGACGGACAGAAGCTCCCGCTCTACATCGGCTTCAACCGCAAATCGACAGATGTGTCCGATGTGTCTCTGTTTCGCAGCGATGTCCAGGTGAGTCAGTGTTTTGTTCACTTCCGGACAACATTCGACCAAGGACAAAAGCGCATGCGTACGCTGATTGGATGGCAGCGCACGAGGCATGGCGTCACATGCACTGCCATCCAATCAACATAGGTGTACCTAGAGGCATTAAAACTCTCACAGTGACAAATGCGCCCTGTGCACGTACACAATTGCCCCCCCCCCCCCCCCCCCCCCCCCCACTCCCAATTTCCATCTACAGCGCCTACACACCCGCACTTCAGACTGACTACACTTTAGACATGTTGTTGCTTAAGATCTTTGTGGGTAGTTATCACTTTCCCGTAAATTGCAGAATGCTTTTCTGTTTTCCAGAAATGTTAAAACAGTTTGTAACAGTGCAAAACAGTCTTTTCTGAGCTTCCTGAGCCCAAAATATAACTCGGCCATCAGGCCATGTGTAACACTCTTGGTAGTACCGTGCTAAATGTAGCTGAATGCATGATTTATTTTACGTTATTTATAACTGACAAATGGAGTTAGGAATCTCTTAAAAAAAAATCTGCTCATATAAATTGCGGTCGATTGCACGACATTTCGTGTCAAAAAATGCATGTTGGTCCGCAATGCAGACTTTTGCTCGGTGCGTCAGAAGCTTTATTATTTATTTACACTGGTCATGAAACATCATGGAAGCAATGTTTGCATTCTCAAGACTTTATTTAACATCCTGATCCTTTAGTAACTGCCCAAGATTCATCATACAGAAACAGAAGGAAAGTGTAAATGAAACGACGAACTCATGAGCCAAGTGCAAAGCGGGGCTGGCGAGTTTTTGCAACCGTTCTAAGATGTGCTTGCACAGTAGAGGAAACATGGATACACAAGAATAATTGAAACTCTTAGTGGTACATAGTCTACGCACTGACATTTGTTACGTATATGTGTACCATTTGATATACGTGTACCATTTGACAAATGGTACACGTATATCCAGCTCACTTTTGTTGTGCCCATCGTAGAGGAGCTTGATTATTAAACTGCTTTGGTAACAACCATCTATCAAAGGCCATCCCCTAACCTGCACAACCGTATCCTCTTCCTTGAAGGTTGGCTATGTCTGCCGTGACAAGGATGTCCTCCACAACTGGGCCCAGAAGGTCTGGCTGAAGCAAGGAGATCCACTCGCGACACAGCATTCCATCCTCATCATAGACTCCAAGACGGCCGAGTTCCTGGACTCTAAGGTACACCGTGTCCTGGTAGACCGGCAGACGACACTCAGGGAAGCACCGACTCTTCTCGATGGCGTCTGCTCCAACTTCTTGTCTGTCTTAAGTGCCATTTACACAGACTGGATCGTGGGTGAGGGCCTCTGGAGGATCCGGAAGACAGCAACCCTATCGCACATTGCGGATTGGATCGCCCTGGCTTGGCTCTCCGTTCAGCGTTCGCTTGTTCAGCGAGCATTCGTGGATTACGATGTGGGGATTGGAGCCGTCCTCGAGGAAGACAGTGCAAAGTCCCACAGCCCTCAGCTGAGTCAAGATGGCGGTGCGAGGTCAGTGTTGGATGGTGACCCTGCGAAGTTGGCCGAAAGTAACAAGGAAAACAAGGAAAGGACTACATAGGAGGTTGCTTGTTGCAAAGGCACATGCTTGAGCTGTCCTGTCTCGTTGCATGCAGTCTTTGTGAAAGTTCTTGCCTGAACATTTGTACTCTGTGTGAAACAGTGACTGCTTTCTTGCGCCGAGAAGTGTAGGCATACTTTTCTGTATGCACGTCAACACTAGCCATATATAAATGAATTTTGGCTCGATATTTGGTGCGTGTTCCTCGGCTCGAAGAGGGAAGTCAAACTGAACCGGGCCTTTTTGTAAATGTTGCGTTTGTTTGTTAATTTTTCAAGAAAAGGATCTCGAGGCACATTCATACAATGTTTGATTAGTTGGTGCACACAATTTCTGGGTCACCAAAGTGGCCACTGTGTGGTCACCACTGATCTTGCACGTGTACTGTGACTTCTGAGAATAATAGAATTGCCCATGGTCGCAGCTTATAGAACTGCAGGCAGTGCTATTCGCCTCTTGATTCGATCTGCATGGCTCATCTGATGAAAAGCAGGACAACGCTTTGTTTTACGGCACTCATTCCTTTGGGGGTTTGCCATCACTGGCGCCAGAAAAAAAGTGCAGGGTCCCGGCACCAACTTTGTGCATGATTGGTTGTGTCAATAATAGCAGACGCACAAAGGTGATGAGCATTGTGATGACGCACTTTTGGCACTGCTTGATTTGCTCCATTAGGTCGTAGCATTGACTCTGGTCAGGATTAAAGGGGCAATGCAACAATTTTCATACTTTGCACAAATACCGCATACAACGAATTCCTGACGTTAATGAACTGTGAAGCACCCATTCGTTTTTCACCACACACAATCGAAGTCGCAGAAACAATTAAAGAAAAACGAGCAGCGTTCACCACCTCAACTCACAGCCAGAACAAACGGCCACGTGATCTGGAGCCGATTATATGCCGCCAATATTGATTTGAGCCACGCGCTGGGGTTGGCAAAGCACAGGACGTGCACTGAGTTCCAGACATTGTTATGGTTTGGCTATTGTTGTCAAATCAGCGATTCAACACGGGACACTACCCAAATGCTTCTCTAGCTATCGATTATCACAATCCCAAATCGAGTGCCCACGCAGTGCTCGGGTCCAACCTATGAACCGCCTTCAAATATCATCACTGGAGGATACTCAAATTCCCCAATTACGTCATCAAGTTTTGCGAAGGAGAGGTTGAATGAAAACGCTTGCTCTTTCCCTTGAAATAACAGTGCAACAAAGGAGTTTCTTGGCCAGTGGCATTGTGTGTGAGTATCCTTGAGCCCCACTAGTGCCAAGTAGCTCGTGTAAAGTGAAAAACATTGTTGCACTGCCCCTTTAAAGGGACCATGAAATGATTTTTCAACTTCTTCCTCCTTAGCTTTCCCCCTCAACTTGAAAGCGAAATGAGAAATCACACAATTGTGACATAGTATCCAACCGGAGCCGGAAGTTCTGCTGGCAGTCTCCGTCCATGTCCCTTTCATCCGATGCGATCGTCAGCGAATGTTGAGCAACAGCGACGGCCCTTCCGGCCGACACGCTCGGTCTTCCATGACGGGTCAACCTGATAAATTTCTGCTTGTGGGATATGCCAGCTGAATGAAGGAAGAAAGGTGTCTTGTATATTTCTTCCTTCGTTCAGCTGGCATATCCCACAAGCATGAATAACCAACCTGCTCTGCTACAGGCAATCACAACTGATCAATTTCATTTTCATTGACGTAAATGAGTGATGTCAAATTGTCAACTTTGACGGTGTTGGTTTTGGAACAAGACGACGCCAAGCTTGCACCGTGCTTTTTAAGCACGCCATGAAGCTTGTCATTTGCAAATGATAAGTTGTGTGTGTGTTTGTGTGTATGTTGATACTGCCTGAAGTTAGTCCCTGTGTGCCCTAGGTTCTGCAGCACAGACTTTTGCTTTATGTGCTCCAAGCTAGTGTGTGACGATAAGTGCCGTCATGGCATTCACTGGCCACAAACGCGAATTCAAGCATTCGTCAAAGGATTGATTGTTGATCGGCACATACATCCAAGGGACGCAGTGCTCATGTCCAATATGTAAGATGGGCTTGGGTGCCACGGACGTATCGCAGAGGAGCTTTCTAAGGAAAAGAGGTAAAAATAGTTTGTTACATTTTCAAAATTTCCTACAAAAAAGCAGCATTTTGGCACTCTACCCTTCTATACTACTTCTTTTTTTTATCCCACTAAACAATATGCGATTACTAAAATCCCATTGAAAAATCATTCATTCCAGTCCAAAATTTGCAGTATGATAGTCATAGTAAATATTTTCTCGTGCTCTCTCGTCCCAAGGATTTTTTTTCCACATTTTTTAGATTCAGTTATACATTTGTTTGCCAAGTACATGCTCTCCCCAAAATAGCACAGGCGTTGTGTTCTAGATTTACAGAGTGCTTATTGGTTTCCCTTGTGTAATGTCCTATGGTAAGGCCTTCGAGGTATAAATAAATAAATAAATGCTTCTCAAAGTTTGTGATTTAAAACCAAATCCGAACCGGTCTTAGGATGCTAATTAAAAGTTTATAGAACAAGTACACACAAAACTGGACTAAACGTAAACCTTTTGGTGGACATCCATCTGGTTAGGAATGGCAATAAATGAAAGGAATTTGCTAGACGACGACGAAAACAAAAACAGTCACCCGTTATCAAGGGGCCGAACTGGCCTTAAAACCTCGAGATTCGTATCAATTTTTGGTTAGAGTTTTCCTTTCATTCAAAACAGGACCAGAAGTATGCCTTAGGTGTTTGAAGTAGCCATCACCGTTTCTAGGCTGCCAAAGTATCCACAGGTTATTTTTGTTTTCTTTCGCAGTCTCCATGGAAGTTAAAATCTCGCTATCTCCAACCTGATTGGTTGATTGGCTTTATTAATTCCGTTCTGTGTGCGGCTTTGAATAGAATAACCGGAAACGTATTGTTTCGGATTTTACTAACCGCCTCTTCAAACCGCGACAGTTGAAAAGGAAACTAGAACTAACGCCAGCAGTATCATCATTCGAAAATAATAATCTTTTATGGTTATTTTATTATATGTTAAACTTATTTTAAAATATTTTGAAACAATATTTCTAGCATATCAACGAACTTTTAACAAGAAACATACGAAATTATTTAGAAAGTACAAACACCCAAACCCACCGCCTTCAGACGAAAAGTGTGCCGCAGTTGGCCACGCTGTAATATTTACGTCCGCTGCCGCGTCGAGGAATCTGCTGCCCATCCGTCCAACGCACGGTGGCGATGCTACACTCCCTTTAACGCGTCGCCTCCTTTATCCCTTTCTTTTTACAAATAGCATTACTCGGTTCTCGGCCCGAGCCATCACTCCAGCGTTTCACCAATCATCCAGACGAGGCCCAAGCCGACGATGAAGGCGAACGGGAGCAACCGAGGGTCTCTGCGGCCCCATTACGGCGGCCGGGCTCCCCCGTTCCTCTTGGCAGCGTTGTTGATCGGCCTTGCACTCATCGGCTTCTGCTACTATAACCTGTCGTCGCAGTACAGCGCCCTGGAATCTCAGTACCGGGAGCTGCAGCACCGGCTCGACGCCCTCCTCGAGAAGAAAGACGAGATCAAGAACAGGCACGACCAGCTCAAGACGAAGTTCGAGGAGGTGATGTCTTTGGTACCTCTTTTATTGGCGAAGTTTGGTACCGCTTTTGTTTTCGTAAATATCAAGGTTGGGACCGGCAAAAACACCTCTACTTTGTTATAAAAAAAAAAAGAGGAAAAGTAAGTTTTGTTTGAAATAAGCAAAGAACTGTGAAAGAACGTTACGCCCAATGGCGTAAACTGAAGATCTGCAGCAGATTTTTCTTTTTTTCTTTCTCAGATTTTTAGTTTGCAGTTTATTTCGAAGTTGAAACGAACAAAATAAGCGTCCTCCGACTGATCTGCCAAGAGGTGCTCGCAGAAAAACGAAAAATTAAAAGAGCACGCTCACGAGCATTCGTGCTTTAAAAAAAACACGCACTCGTGCTCGCGCACAGCGTACAGAACATAGCGTGTAAAAAATAAATAAAAAAGAGTTGCATTTCGCAATTTTAAAGGCACGACCGGTCATGGTAAAAGGTCACCCATACTCCGTTTCATACTTAGCGTGCAACGCTGTCAAAGCTACTGGCGCGAGCGCGTGGCTTCATCTATGCTATGGTTTCGTTTGCGCGAGAACCCGTGCAAATGATCTGTGAGATCAAGCCCCACGCTCGCGCCAGTAGCTTTGACAACGTTGCACGCTAAGTATGAAACAGTATAAAAGAGCAAGCTCCGGACTTTCAGCCTCCCTGGCGTGCACGCGCGTTCGTGGAATGAAGGAACTCCCCGCATGTTTGTCCGTGTGCAGAACTTGAAGAACCTGGAGGAGTCCGAAAAGCAGCTCGCGCAGCGCGACCGCGAGAAGTCGGCGGTCGAGAAGGCGCTGCGCACGAAGGACGATGAGCTGATGGGCAAAATACGCGAGGCGGACACGGCTGCCAAGGCTTTGGTGAGTGGGAGCGCCTTGTTTTACTGCTGCCTCCCGCCAGCTGCTCGCTTGCTCGTCCCAGGCTTCCGGGGTTCGTAGTCCCCTGCCGCGCTTCGTTGCGCGACGCGAGCGTTATCTGATACGCGCATTTGGTTTTTGGGTTCGAAACGCGTTGTAATTACACCTCCTTCCCTAAGGTGTACGGGAAGTAGATCAGTGTTGTTAAAGGATTTATTCCCGAAAGGAACACTGCAGCTCGCGCAGAAAAAGTTTTTTTTTTTTTTTTTTTTTTTTTTTAGGATGTGGATATTTTGCCGGCAGCCGGCGTAAGTGCCTGGAAAGGTTCTTCCGGCAGTGTTTTGTAATTGGCTGGCTCCCATCAAGGGACGTGCAACTCTGCCAAAACTTTCTGTGCGCTCGCTGTGGCATTTCCGAAAAGAGGGGGAGTGTGTCCACATCTTTGCTCAAAGGCAAGCGCATGTGCCATCGTACCTTCGATCGGATTGCCCCAGAAACGACGCTGCCTCGTCTAGTTTACAGGGCAGGACGAGGAGGGTGCGGGGCTTGGGTAATGTTGCCCCAGTGTCGAATGTTACGGGCTCTTGGAGTTCTCAGATTTGTTTTCGCTGCTGGAACTGCCATCTCCTGTGTTTATACCCACTTGGCTCTTGCGGCGCACCAGCAAGTGTCACGTACGCCGACTTTAGGGCCCACGGATTTGGTTCCTCTTTCACGGGCATCTCTGAAACTACAAACTTACTCTCCTAAAAAGAATTGCCGAGCGAGTGCAAACTCGAAGAGTCTAGACCGTTATAGACAGGTGTTTCAAGCAGCCGGCATTCCCTTTCCCAGGTGTATGCCGCGGCTGTTGGCACAATATCACTCGCAAAAGATGCTGGCGGTCATCATGTGATTGTAAAGTTAGCCAATAGGGAAGAACTACCGGCAATGTTTTTCGCGGGTTCTTGTGCCGGCTGCCGGCAAAACATCTGCATCCTTTTATTTTATAGTTTCTTGGGTAGAACAGAGGTGCAATCCGATTTGCACCATTTACGCCACAATGCTTACCTCGATTGCTACATCCCGCTACATTTTATCAAAATGTGAGGAACATTGTGCCAAAACTTATTTTCACATTATTCATATTAAAAATACAAGAAATCGGGCCCCGTTACAGGGCCGGATTGTTACGGTGGGCTCATGCACATTTCCAAAACTTTCGATTATCGCCTTCAATATCATCATATTCCATTTGATATCTGTATCAAACATTGAGAGCAATTGAAGTTTTGCTATGTTTATCATGCTGTTGTCTGTTTTGGATGGATAACTGAAGCGATCGTTGAGTGTGCTTGTCACCGTGCAGCGGAGTACCGCAGTGAAGCGACTGCCGCAGAGTCGGTAGGCGTCGCAATTTTGCACACCTTGCTTTGCCTCAGTGCACCCACGTGATAAAGGGAAAGCGCCCCTCTGAAGCAGGACGTTGCGCACAGTTTTTGAATAAAGCTGCAGCTGTTATGCATGATAGACTGCTATATTCTGACGGCATCTTTTTAACATTTGAGATTCATCCAGGCTACCTGAGTATTGCGAGAGAACTTCTATGGACTGCTTTATATGTTTACTTGTCTATGTCAACTATAGTTAGTTATTACCTTTTTACAGCCTCCATGCGTTCAGTGGCACAGTGAATATATTAAATTAAAACTAAATTAGCTAGTGCAGTCAGTGCAACGAGGTAGAGAGGCTTAGAACGATAAACTGGTATCCCGTTCAGCAGGCAAAAGTGACCCCACTTGGCTGAAGTCATGTTGTACAATTTTGACCGGTAGACACATGACCATACCAAATCCTGAGGTTTTACGCAAAACTGAGCCGAGATTTGTATTGTGATTGCTGTAAAGAACACAATAAACTATTTTTTCAATAGCGTTAGCCTCAGAAATCAGTGTCTAGCTCTGATAAAAACCCAAAATACAGCGCCGCGACCGACAGCATCTAGTGGAGGCATTGCAAAGCTGCCTGAGTTTTTGTCGTAAAAGCGCATTTCGGACTTAAAGAAACGAAACATAACTTATCTCGTCGTTAATGTTATTAAAGATCAATAAGCAATTATTTGTGTGCGATATTTCTTTAAAATCTAGACATAAAACTATAAGGTCACGTGTCTACATAGTGGTAAAAAATGTGCAACACGGCGGCGGCCAATTGGGTGTCAGTTTCAGCTGCGCTCTACCTTGTTAAGTAAATGCAAGCCTGGCAATTACCTAAACAAATTAGGCTATTTTTATTTTTTTTTTAATAAAAAAGCATATTTATTGTTTACATGCTGATTTTCATTATCATAAAGTTCTGTTTATAAAATGTCATTGAGGTTCATATCAAACAACATTGTTTTCTATTTCTCAAGAGCATTGTTTTCTATTTAAGTTAAGAACTGGAGTTCTATTACAAAAAACAATCCATTTAAGTGCTCAAAACTATTATATTCTAGCGTTAGTTCCGGGGAATGTTTTATTTAGTTTATGTTAAATTTCATACCTAAAATAACCACATACAGCAATTCATACTGCCCTTCAATCAGGATCTTGCTGTTGTTCTCTGTGATTCTATGTGCAATGGACTTTTCTGGAAAGTAGCGCGCGCTCTCAGGCGGCGTGCATGAGGCATTACGGGAACAGTGAGGGTCGCTGCTTCGTCGTCTGCTGCCACCGCCATACTGCCTACAAGAACCACTTTGCCTATGTTCGCGTCGGGTCCCCTTGTACGGGGGCTCCGGAACCGGGGGGGCAGGGGGGGCGTCCGCCCCCCTCATGTTTTTTTCGTAGGGGTCATGACCCCCCGACGCTGAAGGCTGACCCACAACTCTCCCTTAATGTAGTCAGAGCAACATGCTACCGCACCTTCCAATCTTGAGGCGGAATAAGAAAGGACAGCGACGTTTTGTCGGGACGAGAATTGGTAGTAAAGCTGATACCCCTGTTAAGTGCTGGAGTAAACGTTTCTTCTGAGACAGCCTTGAGGCGCGTGTATTGGTCACATCTTAATCACTGGCAGCCGGACGGGGACAGCTTAGGAAAGGCACCTTTCTACCGTTCCCTGTCATCGGAAAGGATGGCGGGGAGGTGGCCTCCCTCCGGCTCTGGATAAGCCTCCCCAAACGTAAAACCTCTTGCCGTGGGAAATTGGTCTCTGGCAGAGTGCTTCGACGAACAGCAGTCCGGAGCATATGTCCTTGGAGGGACTGCACACTCTCTTCGACGAGTTTTGCTTGGGATCGGCTCTTTCAAGCTCGGCCATGCCAATACCGTGCCAATTAAGCTCACTGATCCCATAATGGCCGGGGAGGGTTCAGAGCTGGCCTAGCATGGGAGGCGCCCCTTGAAGTTTCTGCACGACGCCTAGACGCGAAAAGCATTTCTGCCATCCGTCAATCATTTTCATACTTTTGTTCGGTGTGACAGGAGAGGCCACAGAAACGCTCTTGCGTGCTAGAGATTTTGAAGATCTCTTTTTGTTACTCAGAAAAGATTTCGGCTAAACAAAGGTCGCTTCCTCCATTTCGGTTTTTCCACGCATACGATCTTCAAAGTTGGGGGGGTATCTGCACTGCAAGGATGTGAGCCTTGACCCCCGCCCCCCCCGATCAGAATTGACTTCCGGAGCCCCTGCCCTTGTACGGCAGACGGCAATCTCTGCAGCACCGTGTGCTGCGTTGCCTTTCCCATGTGACGTGAGAAACCCTCGATCGCAGCACGTTTGTCCACTGCCCTTTTTCGGATGGGCCATCATTCTTTCTTTAATGGGCCATCACGCTTGAGCCATGCGCCAAGGGAGCTAGGTATCACTAACGCATCCAACATCTCTTTCTTTTTTTTTTCTACGGGAATCAGTTGAGCTAGTTAATACATTCTATTTTTCTTTGCCAATAAAAAACTATAAACAAACAAACAATGCAGTTTGTTTTAACAACGTTTCAAGACCGTTAGCTCACCTGGAAGCATGAATGGATTAAGAATGGCGCTGCAGTTCGGGTGGTAGCGTGCGCCATCAGCATGTAGAAGCTCGACAAGGCTTGACTTGGTTTGGCTAGAGGGCACTACGCCCTCACAGTTCCCATAATGCTTTCTAGCGCTAACCGGTCACGTCGGTATTTCGAGAAAGGTCCATTAAACTGCCAGCTAAAAAATCAAACCTGCCATGTTGTTAATGCCATCGAAAGGTTGCAGAAAAGCAGGAGGGCAAAGTAGGCATAAACACGTAAATCTTAACATGGTGTTCACGCTGGTATGAATGAAAATGAAATGTGTGCTTATGCTTTAAACATACTTTTTTTCTGATTCCGAAATAACATGTAAGTTTCTCCAAGAAGTGCTCTAAAATGATTCGGACCAGTCGCATCTCTGTAGATGTCACAAAACTTACTCTCCCTCTTCCCCTCTTTCTACATAATAAAAAAATATAAATATTTAGTGCCGTATTTAATTTAAGAGTCATTTCAAGTTTTGCTATACTTTTCTGGAGGGAAAGAAATGTAGTGTTTTCTTCAACGCAAAATTAAACTATGTGTCGCCAAGCGCTCATTCTCCACCCAAATGTGGCACTAGCGGTCCGGACCAGATGCCAGAGTTTCAGAACATTCTACAGCTACAAGTGATTTTCTGACTTTCAATGAGAAATGGGGTGCTGGCTCGGTAGTTTGCGCCATCCAGCCACTTGTATTCGTGACCTTTGTCGGCCACCATGTTGCCATTGAAAATTTCCGAAAATCGCTTTCATTTTTTGAATAGGATAAAGGTTTGTTCTGAAGCTGTGGCATATGGTGCAGACTGCTAGCACTACAATTAAGCGGAAACTGAGTGTTTGACGTTGCATATACACGTTTGCAAGTTCGGTTTCATGGTCCCGCCATCTTGGTCAGTGCGGTGCACCAGGGTGCGGCCATAATCCAATTGGGATGCCTTAGCAAGGCTTTGTAATCAGATTGTAACGCGTCCAAGCGCAGCCCAGCCAGGCGAGATGGCGGTGCCCTGAAGCCGGACTTGCAAACGTGTATAGTTTATTTTTAGAGCGCAGCTCTTAGGGGCCCGTTTCCAGCCTGAGCGGCGTCGGCGTAGGCGTAGGCGTAACCGGGGGGCGGGGGGGGGGGGGGGACGGGACCCCCCCCCCCTCGAAATCACGTGACCCCCCGAGGTCATGTGATCCCCCAGAGGTCACGTGACCCCCCCCCCCCCCCCCCGGTCACGTGACCCCCCCTCCCCCGAGATCACGTGACCCCCCGGGGTCACGTGACTACCCGCAGGTGACGTGACCCCCCTCAGTACCCTTCCCTACTCCTCCTCAAGAGCTGCGCTCCAATTCGGCGTTACAGGGATTTGTAAACGGCTTTCATTTTTTAAATTACGAAAACATTACATTTGTGGAGGGGGGTGGGGGAGACAACCCATTTGTAAAGATTATTTTTCCTAGATTTTCGTTATTTTAAGGGAAAACAATACCTTAAAATTGCATTTTTTATGTCACATTTTTATCAATTAGTCTTATCAGCTTTTAAATACCCTGATAAACGCTGTCAGAAAGTTTCACTCCTGTAACTAAAGAGTTATTTTCCGGAGTGAATTGTTTCCGACATGCCGGTAACATCTAAAGTGCAACTTTCTGAACTCTGTTTCACTTTTTTGCATCAAACCTTGATTTAGGAAAACTATGATTTGATAATGGATTGGTATGTGGAGCCAGTTTTTCAAGTTTCTGTACTCAAAATGTGATAAGGAAAGTGGCTGTCAGCTTACTTTTTGCATTTTCATAGTCTTTCATTATGAAAAGCTGCGGTACCTATCTTCAACCTTGCAAAAAATGAAAACTTTTTAAGATTTTAATTTTCGATTAAAAATGGTATAATTCCTGTAATTTCTTTCCACAGCCACGTGACTCGGGTGTTATTCTGTATGTTTAACAAGAAGAACTGGCCGTTATCCTTGCCTTTCCGAAACGAGAGTTTAGAAAAGTTTGAGCTTTTATGCGACGCATAGTTTATTTACCAGGGCCGAAAAACTTGGGTTTCTTTTCTTGGGGATGCCATGTATAACCGACCAAAAGTTTTTGAGTGTTTGCGAGATCAAATCTATAGACTATTTACAGTGACGTGACTGTTGCGCCATTTCTGACAAAGTGCTTACCCTGCCACATCCTGATACGTCTTACCAAAATGTGAGGGATTTGCATCAACATTCCACCAAAACTTAATTTCACTTTAATAAAAAGTTGGGGGACACTTACGCTTCGCCTTTCAGAGTGGAAAGCGTTATCGGGCCCCGTCCACAAAGCCTTCTCGTTTAAACCCACGCTCGTTCCCAAGCCGTGGTAGCATCACGTGTCACGTAAAGTCACATGATGTCACGTGTGACTTCATGACGCGTGACATCACACGTAGCTGTGACGTCATGACCTTGTGGGAACATGAAATCCCTTAATGCAACCGACCCACTAAATTTAGCGGAAATTTCTCCGCTAATTTTGGCACAAATGTTTCCGCTAAATTTGGTGGGAAAAGTTTCCGCTGAATTTGGAGGGAAAATTTTCCGCTACATCTGAAAGGAAAATTTTTCGCTAAATTTAGCAAGAAAAGTTTCTGCTAAATTTACGAAATTTAACAATTGATAGGGTCACGACATCACACCCATGTGTGACATCATACGTGGCTGCGCGCGTTGCATTATGGGATTTCATGTTCCCGCAGACGCCGGATTTGCTGCAACACAAGCTCCTTAACGCTATTGCGTCCATGCTGAACACATAATTGCTCAGGCCTCCCTACCCGACCGGATTGTTACGATACACTTGTATGAGTTTTCAGAACTCTTGATTATTGTTCCAGATAACACACTGTTTGGTTTCATTTCGTATCAAAGACTGACAGTACTCTGAAGTTTCGCAATATTTTTTGTGGTCTGTTCTGGGGGGTTAGTTTCGTTGAGTGCGCTTCTCATTGCGCACTGGTGAACTGCGAAGAAGCGCCAACCGCAACGTAGGCATTGCAATTTTGCGTGTCTTTTTTCGCTGCAGCGCACTCGCATGCAAACGGGTATGCACTTTTCCAGGGCGAGACGCAATGTAATTTCTTTCACAACTTTGGCTTGTATGACAGACTGCGATGTCCTGGCGGTACCTCTTTCCAATTTAAAATTTAGCAAGGATACATCAGTATTGCGAGAATTTTTATGTCCACTCTTTTGTGATTTATTTTTATTCCAGCTCTTTTGTAGGTTCATTTTTATGTCAACTCCTTTGTTTAGTTACTACTTTATATAGGAGTTATAAATTATAACTAAATTTATAGGAAGCTTGGGAAGAACATTAACGAGTTCAGCGGGATTGTTTTTAAGAAGGCAATTGATCGTTCACATGCCCATTTTTGTTATGATCTACATGTAAAATGTAATTGAGGTTCATAATCAAATGACCAGCACATTGTTGTTCTTCATGTGAATTATAAAATGCAGTTTATTACAACCTCTAGAACTTGAAGGAATCATTAATTTAGGTGCTCGAAATTATTGTATTCAAATATTATTTCAGTGGGATTTATTACCTTAAATAACCATTCGCAGCAGTTCATACTGTCCTGAAGAGTCGTTGAAGAGTCGATTTTTACGAAGGCCTGATTTTTGTGACGAATAATATTGCACAAGATAGATCCTGCGAATATGTTATCTTACTCTAATGAATACATAACTCTCCCAATCGCAAAGTTGTGAGCTCACAAAATATTCCGGAAAGGCACACTTCGCAGGATTTGGGAAGTGTGGAGCATGCGCATATAAGGTCGCTCACAGGATGTAGCACTCTATACTCTGTTTCACCTTATGATGTACCGCAGGAAAGGCTACAAGCGCGAGCTCCTTGCTCAAGGCACATCTTGGCGGCACAAGCTCTCGTGCAGTAAGGGCAGCTGCCATTGCTATGAGCTCGCGCTTCTAGCCTTTGCTGCGGTACAACATAAGGTGAAACGGAGTATAGGAAATGTATGGTAGAAGCAGTGTTACGGTAACCTTCGGAGTGGACTTCCGCTTGTGAAGGGTTGTGGTGCGTGACAGGCACGTGAAGAGCCAAAGTCAGATTTGTTTGGAGTGTGTGCATTTTGTCTCATGTTTTTTTATGAATTGCTATATGACAGCTATATGCTAGGTCTCCTGCGGCACCTGTGTTCAGTGTTGCCGAAAAATGCAGGCGGTTCGGTTTTGTTTGTTTATTTTTGACTCCTGTTTTGATAGGAAGACCCTGTAGCAGTTGGTATGGAAGGGACAATAACATATTGGTGCATGAGATATACAAAATACAGCAAGAAATGACGCTTTCATAGGATACCTAATAAAAAATAACTATACTGAAACAATCGAAAAGCCAGGTGGTAGTGGGAGTTAAACCCAACTTCAGACCCAGCAGAAAAGAAATATAAATTAAATGTAAGTCCAAAAGGGGAGAGAGCACTTAAGGAGCCCCCTAAAAAGTAATGATCACTGAATATTACCGGTAGTTACTAATTTATTATACAGCAGTCGCAGGTTTCTCCATAAAAGCAATCAGTCCATAGTAAGCTCATTACCTGTAATGCATAATGCTGCTAACTTTGATGCCAGATGGAGGCTAACCTATTTCAGCGACATAGTACACTCATGCTGACGTATGATATGCAGTACGCCGGCGTCCGTTTCATTAGGACAATAATCCTTCCTTCGGGAAGGGCTGAGGAACCAGAATGTATTTATATACCTTGAGGACCCATTTCTATGTATTAGTCGAGCGACGGTTTACATGGAATTCCAAAAGTCTGCAAATAGCATAACAAAGACAGTAGGAACAAAGCATGTACAGGCATGCAATTGAGACAATACTAGCAGAAGTGCAGTTCCTGTTACAATTTTAAGTTTCATTACTAGGAGTAATAAAGACAGTGAGGCTTTATTGAAATTTAGCGGCGTTGGTTTCTCTAAGAATCTTGTTTGGCAAGAGATTCCGTTCCGAAGTTGCAAGCAGCAACGTTGAATTTGTGAAACTGTCGGCGACGTTGCTTTCGCTTTCCGTGTTGTGTTTGCGTGTATGCTTATATAGCTTGAAGTTAGTCTTCATCAACGGGCGTACGGTGTCCCAGCTGTAGATGAGCAATTTAGCCAGCGCAGTACAACCGCTAGCCTGGGCTCTTTGACGCGCACCACGCAGTAGATGATACACGACCGCACGCCGGTACGACGCTCATCCAGATCGAAACAAGCAGGGGCGGGGATTGAACCCAGGATCCCCGCGTTCTGCGGTGTAGTCTCGCTTCTCGCCCATCGCCCAAGTCTCGGAGCGCTTAGATGAGAGGCACTAACGCCGCGCGGAAAACCGGCAAGCACAGAGCCAAGACGTCTTTCGTCCTTTCGTCTTTGCTGCGACGCGGGATCGAGCGGAAGAAAAAAAATTGACGGCATTGTTCTCTATTTCGCATCAGTCATTCTTTTTGCGAGTCAGTCGGTCTTTTACTTCTTGTTCCTTCCGAAACGGTCGGTACAGCTGCAAAACGATGCCCATTTAGATATTGTACTTCGCTCACTCCTAAGCCGACAGTGCTATGCAAGCAACGGTCTCGTTGGACCAGTTGCGCGGCTGTCTTCCACTGCCTGATCGTGCTCCCATCTGCACCCGTGCGCAGAAAGCAGGGTCAGGTGTTGAAAGGGAGGCGGCGATTGGTTGGGCGAATGCGTAGCCCCCCCTGCTCTGTCGGCTTAGGGGTGAACAAAGTAAATGCTAGCACCACTAGAAACGAAAACATAAGTAAAAAGGTGAAGGAAAAAGATGTATTTGCTGGTGATATCAGGCATCTTGTAGAACGACATTTGATGTCTCGAAAGATGACGTAAGCGTCTCTCCTCCCGTCCGAGGACCTCTACACGGCAATTATTCGTGCCTAGATTCTTACGACAATCGAGAAAGAGCTACCCAGTTGTGGCTCAAGCAGCGGCACGTTCACGCACGAAGACCGACGAGGACTTCTCCCAGTTCTCCCTTTTTTCTTTCTTCTTCGGCCACGAGTGATTACGCCTACAGCTTAGAACATATGAAGAGCTATGAGCCCTCTGCAGCATTACGTTCATAATTCAAAATATTAGGACACGCATATATTAAGAAGTTTTATCACTCCCAGAACACCGAAAACATGTTGAATTAGGGTACAACACTGCTTCTAGGGCTTTTTCTAAATTTGTGATTCGATTGGAATGGAAGTTTTCTAGCATATTTGCCTTTACATTCAAATTAGAAATGTATACTCGGTTTTGGTATAGATTAATTAGTTTGGATATGATTAAACATTTCATCTGCAATGATCACCGCAATACCCCAGAAATAGCCCACCTAAAATCGAGAGAAAATCGGGTGAGAAAAGGGGTGGGCTAACTTTCGGAAGGCAATCAAGTAAAGTTGATAAAGTGCCATTTTTTGGATTGTGCATCCGTTAGTGGTGCAAATATCGATAGTCGGCAGAAACCTGACTATCAATAGTAAAAAAACTATTGATATTACTATTGATAGTCTACTATCGAAAAACTATTGATAGTCGACTGTCGAAAACCTATGTATAGTACTATCGATAGTCGACTATTGGAAAATTATTGTTAATTGACTATGGGAAAACTATCGATAGTTGACTATCGTAAACCTATCGATAGTACTGTCAACAGTTTACTATAGATAGTTTTGCAAAACTAGTAGTTTGCGTCGATCCCTCTTCTCTTTTTCTCGATTTATTTTTTCAAATGGGACACAAACTAGCCCAAGCACTTACCATAGTGGTGCAAAACTATCGATAGTATCGATAGTCACCAGAAATTTGACTATTGATAGCAAAAAAAAACTGTGGATAGTCGACTATCGAAAAACTATTGATAGTACTATCGATAGTTGACTATAAAAATCTATTGATAGTACTATCAATAGTTGACTATAAAAAAATTATTGATAATACTATTGATAGTCGACTATCGAAAAACTATCGATAGTACTATCGATAGTCGACTATCGTTAGTTCTGCGGAAATATCGATAGTTTTGGAAAAACTATTGATAGTACGGATAGTCAATTTATCGATAGTTTTGCATCACTAGCGTCCGTGCCAAACTTTTTATCGGGGCGAAAGACAGTGAGGCAAAAATAACTGTACTTACCACAGTCAGCAATGTTCGCTTATATTCCGCCGTAGCTAAATAGCCACATTTACGCCTGGGACATTATTGATCTGAACACTATGATTAGTAAAAATAAACTGTCCTTCGGTATTTCAATCGGGACATTACGGTATGGGCGGTATTAAGACAAACTCAAAATTTTAAATTAGAAAGTAAACGTAAAATTAGAAAGTAAACATATCTTAGTCAACTATTGTAAAAGACAGCGGAAGCGCCCCCGTTGTTCGTGCGCCAGCTATTAGCATTTCCAGAACTTGGAAACCCTGCAGACTATACGTTGAGCAGCCGATTTGACGGGACAAGTGCCCCTGTCTAGATTAACCTAGTTTTCAATGAAAGTGGCTTGGGCGCTCCCCCAGTATTTTACGGTAGAAGATCTAAGGAATTCAATAAGTTATAAATGAAGTCTAAGGTTATTCATAAGCTTTTTTTTCTTTTTTTTTTATACTGAATATTTTTAGTTTTGAGGTTAATTGCCACGGGAAATGTCCAAGGCATATAAAAGAATAATACTTAAGCCATATTTAACATATTTAAATCCCTCTTGGATACCTCAGTCATACTTCTACCACGAAAAGGGGAAATGACAAATCGGTTGTATACAGGTGGAGATAGCCTTCATAAAATAGCAGTGTATAAATAGCTAATTGTGACATAACAGGAAACAAACATTCACAGACCCAATTTACTCTTGAAGGGTGCAAAAAACACGGATGAGAAAGAGACACATACAAAACGCACTGGTGCCAGTCCGTGTTGTATGTGTCTCTTCCTCTTCTGTGTTTTTTGCACTTGTAAGTCCTCCAGGTCACAATGAACCAACTAGGTTAATCCTAAGTTTTAATCCACTTTACTCCACTTTCATAGAAATATCTGAAAATAAATAGTCATTTCACGAAAATACTCGAGGTCAAGATGAAAAATGCATGCAATCTTCAAAAACACAATTTCAGAAATGTAATTTTTTTTTTTTTTTCAATTTACTCATTTTGAAAGAGCGGTGTACCCCCTAATGTGTTGTGTTGTCGCTGAAAATGAAACAATTGAAGGGACTTTAAAAGTTTTTCCACGCTGATCCTCTCATTTCGGTTTGAATTTCGCTTGCATTTATAGCAGATACACGACTCCCAGTGTCTTGATGCCTTGTTCCGGCATTTGGCATCAAAGAATAAATTGGTTTCTTGGTCTGTCAGAGGTCCCCTAGTGCGACAAGTAATCAAAATCATCCATTCTTGCCGATAATATTAATCTGTAATGATTCCCAAATAACCACGAAACAATGCCCATAGCTGTGAGCATAGAGGGGACACTGAAGTTAATTGTTTTCTCGTACTTAATGACGGATATCTGGAAGCAGTTTTCTTTGCTTTTGCTTTGCTTTCAGCTGCGTTGAAAGAGTTTATTATGCACTGTTCTACGAATGGCGTAGAAGAGAGTTTATTATTAATGTGCTCTATTGAAACTCGCATTCCAGACGGGCTGCCTGTTAAGCATGAACGAGACGACCTCAAACCTGTCAAAAACCGAAGGTGAGTTAAGCAAACTGGTTGGCCTTCTTGTGTATGTTGCTGTTGTTTGAACCATGTTTCTTTAAATAAAATATCAGGAAACTTTTGATGAGACAATATCCGGTTCCAAATATGGGATGTCGTAGCAAATGTGATTATGCTTGGGACAGCCAACCCAACAAGGGATCTCGAGATCATTAGAGCCCCAGTGTTGCTGTGTGCTTTAAAAATATATTTTTTCTCATCGGTGGCACTGATGATGATCTCAAGGTTGAAGGGGCGATGCAACAATTTCTGTACTTTCAGTCTGCTTTGCAAGATTTGAAAGGCTGAAACATGCAAATATTTCAGTACTTCTTGTTGGTACAGTGGCACTAGAGAAAAATAAATGACCATTTTGCTTTCAGCTGTTTTGCGACTCGCTAGCTTGGTGTTTTCCTCTTGTTCATGTTTTGGGCTCCATTGAAACAATGTCTTCAAGAAAAATTAAGAGAATCTATAGACCTTTTTTTTTATTTAATAAGGCTGGAATGAGAATTGTAAATTAAATTATTGAAAAACCTACATATAATAATGGATTATGAAGCAAGTCTGCAAGTTACATATCAAAGGAATAAATCCTTTACATTTATGAACAATAGGAGAGGAATCAAGTTTTGTTCCCACCCACTTGTTTTTACTCTTGAGTCTTTAACTATGTTTTTTTCTGTTTTTTCGTTGCTGTGGGCAGCTTGCAAGTCTTCTTTCCAAAACCAACAAATCTGTGATTATCTGTTGATCATAGATTATCCCATTAATCAATATTTCAGGAGGTGGAAAGATGTGGAACCAATTTTCGAAAGTAGCTAAAGAGAACAACAAACCTTTTGGAGCTAATAGAAGTTACCAAATACAGATGCTTGGCTTAGAAGGAGCAATGAAACGATGTAAACTATATAACGAAAGGATAGTCATCTGATTTTTACTATTCATTACTGTTTTATGGTACTACCTTCGATTTGGAATTAGCAAGGTGCTCAGTGGTTTGAGTAGCTAAACTTCCCCAATTGATCTAGAGCGCATAAATTTCCTCCAGCAAAATCAGTGTAAACATTGTACTTGTGCATCCCTTGATCAGGGCTCGCATTCTGTCGGTGGCCAAGTTTGGGCCACAAACAAACAATAATATTGACGCTTTCTTCACTCCTCTTTTACCGTCAGCTCTTTTAAAGAAGCTCACGGAAGAAATGAAGTCTCTAAGAGAAGCCAAAGAAAATGCAGCTGCCCAACTTCCGTGAGTATGGCGCAGTTCATCTCCCGCAAACCTGTCCAACGATCTGCGTTACACCCCACTAAGTTCTGCCACATTTCAGTGAGATATGTTCCAGATGTTAAAAGCTTGTCGCGATGATATCAGGTAAAATACAATACCACTTTTATACGTAGTCGCTGACAAGATGAGAATGGCAGCAAGGTGGTAAGTCGGTCTAGTTGGCGATTGTTGTACAGGATGAAAGACAGCACTTGAGGGGACAGGACAAGGGAACAAACACAGGAGACTTGCGCAGTGACTCACAAATAAAATATGGTAAAGAAAGAAGAGGAACCTGGCAGCTAAATACACGAAAGAGAACGAATATTTCAATTATGAGTCAGCGCGTGCTTGTTGTGTGTTTGTTCCTTTGTCCTGTCCCTTTGAGCAATGTTTTGCATCATGAGGGTGGCAGGGAGTTGTCCTTCCTCCAGCGTAAGCTTTCTGTCTTCAACAACACTGTGGAAAACAAAAATGTGCAACTGATTGCACAGAGTGTGCCGCGATCGACAGCGATAGCTGTTATGCAATTGAAAGATGTGCTTTGGAAGCTTTGCTTTTATACTCAGGGGCATCTTTCTGCGGCAAAGTTTGGCAACCGAAAGTTGTTAAAACGAACCAAGCAAGGGGTGTGCAATGTGTATGCACAGGTGATAGAGAGGGTACCGGGACTTTCCATTTCGTCCGTACACCGGTTGGTTAGCGAGCTGACCGGCGTAAGCGAGCAGGTGTCGAGATTGATCCCAGGATCCCACAGCACAAGCTTTCGCTATACATGTTCCGAGCCGCGGTGTGCCACCGTCCCCCCCCCCTCTCGTAGGGCCAGTGATAACTAAATATGATCCAAATTGGATTTGACTTTGTGCCGTAGCATGTGCGCACTCTTATTTTGATGTGTTGCGCCTGTGTGCTACGATTTTTCGGCACCAGAAGAGTTTACATATTAATGACCTCAAATACTGCAGCACCGGTGAATTTCACGTCGTTTCTTATATTTATGCTGCAAATCGAAATCTGTTACAAGACAAACACAATTCGATAAGATCGACCGCGGTTACCTGTTAATTTACCTCGTAAGTCGGTTCGAGTGTTTCAGTCAAAGCATTTGCTCGTGTACAGAAACAAGTGAAACATAGTGAGAGACGTGTGGATGCAAGGGGGAGGGGGGGGTGTGAAGAGAGAAAGAGAGATAGCTGTTGTGCATCTGGCCATGGACTACACGATTGTGAGAGGGGGAACGGCAACGGGGAGAGAGTGGTATCGCAGTACGACCCTCACCCTCCGAATTTTGCTGAAAAGAAGCATTAACAACTGCCACTGTAAAATGACAAGTTTTGTGCATGATTCATGCAGTGCACAAAGTATTTCTTACCAGGTTTTCCCGTTGGAAAAAAAAAATGTGGGGTATTTCGCCTTTATTTGACCCATGCTAGGCCATTACCTGGTTTGCATGCTGGTGATGCCAATGAATGGTGTGAACTCTCTACGTATAATTCCCGCCAAAGTAAAACGAATATCTAAATCTGTTGCAATACAAACAGAATTCAATGAGATCGACCGCGGTTACCTCGTAATTTACCATTCCGCAGTGTGAAGTGACGATGCATATTGTGGAAAAATAGCCGGTGTTGCCACTGAGGTGCAGGGCATTTTCAGAAACGACAAGCCCGTCTACAGCTCTGTTTTCTTTTACAGTTTTGTTCGTTATTGTTTCTGCAATGCTAGTTTCTGTGACTATTTTCTGCAAATACTTGTTTCTGCACCTGTTTCCGTCATACCTATTTTTTTTTTTTACTGTTTCCGTAGCCATTTTTTTTTTGTTACTGTTTTCTTAATACTTGTTTCTGTGGTTGTTTATGCAATATACATGTCTTTTTTCTATTGTCCCATTATACTGTAAACAACTTAACTTTCGTTAATTTTGCGATTCGGTAAATATTGCAAAAAATCAATCATGCTATACTCCGTTTCACCCTCAGTCCGAGCGCAGCGGACGTTAGGAGCCATCCCAGGCAATCCAGCGTTGAAAGAATGTCATTTGACCTTGAGCTCCCTGTGTCGCTCAGCTCAACCGGCAGGTCACGCGATTTTCTCCCGGCGCTGGATCTGCTGGGATAGCTCGTGGCATTCGCTGCGCTCGGACTGAAGGTGGAACGGAGTATAGTGTGGCAGTCAATGGTAACAAATCCACAGCATCGCAAATTTTTCTGCTTTGTGCTTGGGGAAATATTTCCAAAACTCACATTCCACAACATTAAAAAAATATTCAGTCTGCGAAGAAAAAAATATTTTTATGCCGTCGTATTTGTCTGCGCGAGTGTTTTCGTAATAACCCCCCTTTTTTTTACTGTTTCTAAGATATTTTTTTTCTGATTGTTTCAATAATACCCCTTTCTGTGGCTGCTTCCGTAATATAGGGTAGCTACGATAGATCTGGCGCAGTGATTTCATTCGGAAATATTGGTGCCTTTACATAGAAAGCTCGAAGTCTCACTGAATGTACATCGAGGTAGTGCATTTACTGATGAAATTTTAACGCATAGCTCTCTTTCCATTAAAAACAGGACCAACTAACCTGCCAGGGTCAATGATGGACGGCTTCGCAGAAGACCGAGTACTTGATGCTTGTAACGTGTGGTGCTATCTCCCGATAGGTGCAGCGAACAGACGCACTGTGGCGTCTGCTCGCTGTGTCTGTCGAGAAATGCTGCCACGCGTTACAAGCGTCGCTAACTCGGTTATCTGCAAACTTGTCCGCCGATGACCCGGGCAAGTCGGTTGGTCTTATTTTTCCCAGAAAGGTAGCTATGCATAAAAATATCATCAGCTAAAATGCCCTGCCTCCAGGCACGTTTGGTGAATGTTCGAGCTTTCTACTTGCAGGCACCGATTTTTCCTGCTCGTTTTGCGGTGTAAGCTTACCACACTTGCTTGTGACCTTTACCGTCATTTGCATCCCACCGTTTCTGTAACAGTCTTTTTTTGCGTCTGTAACTTACTCTAAAAGACCTTTTCCCAGTAAGCTTCCGCTCGTGCGTACACCCCATCTCCTTGTGTTGCTCCTCCCATCGCCACTTTTGCGGGGCAAAGTTCCGGTCGACCAACATATTCAGCACCTATCCTGGCACTTATTTTGCCTTTCTTGGCCATTCTTGTTTGGGTGTACGCTAGTGTGGCTCATAAAAGGCAACAAAGATTGATGCAACAGCACGATGCCAATGTATTCTGATGGTCGCAAGCAAGTTGGGCTGCCCGCGACTTGTAGTTTGAAGACAGTTCCGCAGATGGCGCTCGTTAGTGGAGAAAAATCGATTCCACGCTGCCATCACGACAGCTATTTGTGCATCCATACACGAGACGGTTGACTCGCTGCTTTTTTTTGGTCCGCAGAAATGCAATACAGCCATCGAGTTCACCCGCGGTGGGGGCGGCCAAACAGGATAACGCTCCCAAGAAGGAAGATGGCGTCAATGCCGGAAGCGCACAGGACACCACGGTAAGCGACGGAATTTTCCTTTCTGACGGGTCTTTGGGAGCCTGGGAAGCTTCCGGGTATCGTGCGAGCCTTTCAAAGACCCTTATATGCAGGCGTGCAAACACACTGATAGAAACCGGGGGAAAGAGGGAGGTGAAAGCACGTGGGGCTGTTGGAACCCCAAGTTCTGACCGAAATGATCTGTGGGCGGACGCAAAGGCAGCTAGCATTGCGTTTACCTGCGGATCATTCCAGCCGGAGCGCAGCGGTCCGACGTTTCCGCACACTTTCACTTCCTTCTCGTCCACTGTTCCTTTCCATGTCACATTTCACACTGTGTATGTAATATGACTCTGAAAAAATTTACCGCGAAGGAAAATATATGATTCCATTTAATGTTAATTGAGTATGGATATTGTAATAAACCTACAACTCGTTTCATGCACAAAAAAATCATTTTTTTTTGCACTGCCTTTCAGAATTAGGTCAGCCTATAATTGTTGTAATAATAATGGTATTTATTTCCAAAGAATGAAGAAGCTTTAGGAGTAAAAGACTTCCCTGGAGGCTTGACAAACCCTTAGTGCCATACTTTTACAGCCACAGCATCACAGAAGAGAACTAAACACACACGAAAAGGTTAATGGGATACGATAAACGTTGGAAAATTAGTTTGTAGATTGCCTTGATCTCGTGCTCCAAGCACGAAAAAGACAAATAAAATTGGATCGAGGTACAATATCGTCTGCACGTACGGTTTCTGCGGGTTGGGTTGTTTCATAAAATGTGCTTATAATTAGGAATTCATAATGTAGAGCACGATTTGGCATCTCGTGAGCCTCAAGTTTTCATCTGCAGTCAAAGCATGGTGGAAGGCAACTAATCTGTGCTGGAGGCCGGGCATTAAAAAAAAATGCCTTAGTGTTCTCATCCTGTCAGTGACTATGGCATCGATTCAGGGGTTAATAATGCACTTATTTTTCACTTCGAATGTGAAACTAGTCTGCTGTTGGTAAAAGAAAAGCACTTTGGCCTATATCTGCAAAACAAAAAAAGATTCTTTTTATTGTAGACGGGTTTCAAGTGTAATTTGCAGTAAATTTACTACTTACCATGATGTCCCGAGATGCCCCACCCCCGAAAGATAACCCGCCCCCTATTTTTGGCATGATGTGCCATTTTTAAAAAAAAAACGCCAATCCTTTTTGGTAGGCTCTTTCTTGGGATGTTACGGTTTACTCATTTTTGCTTCAAGAACTGTATAGCTATTTATCGAAACGTGCGTGTTAAATGTCGAAGCATTATTTTTTCTCCGACGAGTATATCTTGTAAGAACTAGTACCTACTTTATGTGGCGTACGAAGTAATGCACAAAACGTTTCCTTTAGGTGATGAGCGTAGCATGCACGGGTAAAACTTTGCCCAAAACTTGGTGCTTGCTCTTTAGATGTTTCTCATAATGGCATTTGAAAGTACTGTTCCTATTCCAGTAATCGCGAGATAAACGTACTGTCATAACAAATTATGTTTCTTGTAACGGCAGTTATAAAGACGGATGTAGCTAAGCCACGCCCATAGTAAGTGGGTCCCTCTGTACGGGAAAGTGGCGACAAAGTAGCAAGCAGACGCCGCGTGACAACTTTTAATCGCGGACGGAAAAGCGAAAATCATTGCTTACCTTTCATCACTTTCATCCACAATTGGAGCATAACTGTAGCGGAAGATGCGCGGCCATGGCAGGCAACGCCTCTGCTCTTTGCACGTGGCAGACAGTGGGAGGGAGATGTCACTGCTTTCTCATATATACGTTAGCTTTAAGCGGCTTTATTCGTAGGTTTGCAGACGACTCAAATTACTCAAATCAGTATTTAAAAAATCAAAAGTTTTTTGCCACACAGCGTGCGACATGACAGTGACAGCTGTTAGTGCACATAGTATCTCCCACTTTTATACATATCCACTCTTGATTTACTCGACCCCAGACAACACACCTTTGCGGTCACTGAAATATGTTGGAATAGGACACATTGCACGCACGAGTCCCTGCCCAAGACTAGATTGAGACAGGTCATTACGAGCGGTGGGTTCCCTTACGTCTGACATTACGCGTAAATCGAGTTCAACAGCGAGGAATGTGTAGCCTTGCCAATTTTTTAGAAGACACTGCCGCCTCCCATGAGGCAAGTGCGTCCGCTTTGCCCGACGTCAAGACGCAGTGCGCGTGAAACGGAGTTTTCTGCCCAACACAACGCCGACAAGCATTCGGTTGTCGGCGAGATATCGGAATGTATACACGTTTGCAAGTCCGGCTTCAGGGCGCTGCCATCTTGCTTGGCTGGGGTGCGCTCGGACGAGTCATAATCCGATTACGAAGCCTTGCTAAGGCGTCGTAATCGGATTATGGCCGCGCCAAGAGCGCACCCCACTGAGGAAGATGGCGGCGCCCTGAGACCGGACTTGCAAACGTGTATAGCATTCACTATACATTCCGATATCTGTCTCTGTTCTCGAGCATTGGTGCTCAGAAGCAGAAACATTTGGCAACTACAGAAACTCTTCCGTCGCCATTTTTATAAGGACCGCGGTTCGCACATTCTCTTTTGCCAGGCCCTGGACCCAGACACGCATCCCAAGCCAAACTTCTAGCTCCGGCACGGCTCCTTGGACTGAAAAGGGAATTTGGTAAGGCAAGCACCGTAAATGCATACGCGTAACGCAAAACCCCGAGACGGCGGGTGAGCAAAGAATGACACCTATGCGAAAAGACTCGTGCGCAGCTTACGATTCGGCTGCGTTTGAGACTTCTCGTGTATGTGTCTTCCTCTGCTTGCCTACCGTCTCAGGGTTGCGTAACGTCTAATCTTCGCCGGCTTGTTTGTGCCTCGACTTTACGTTCATAAACATATTTCAATCCTACGGATCAAAGGCCCATTCATACATTTGCATTTGACTGCGCTCAAGTGCGTAGATTTCTCTTCTAACTGCCTAGAACCGGAGAACAGATTAACGCACTGGGGATCCCTACTGGGTGGCCCTGGAACTGTGTATAACTACGAGGGTTTTGCCGTATTTGTGAGGCCAAATGTACTCACCATCTACGAGAAACAGTCACTCCTAGCAAATGTCAAAATTACTTCCAGCCAACGACGAAAGAGATTGTAAAAATTTATACGCCGATAGAAATGGCGCCAGTCGGTTCCTATGTCGTAAGCAGATACCAGAGAAAGCAATGCGCTCGAGCACAGTCAAATGCAAATGTGCACACCGGCCCAAAGCCAAGAGATGCGGAATGTGCTACATGTTTTGAGCTGCGCCAGGCGTTACGTGACGTAGTCGTGCGATGCCGACAACGTTACCGTGTCGCTTGGTTGTCGTCGCACGATCCAGTTATGCCGACAACGTCACGTGACCGTTGTCGCGCCAATGACGTTTCGTGACCGGAGACGACGGGCGTCAAAAGGGGGACACGCAAGAGACAAGGCCTAAAACAGGTTTTAGGCTGATAATTGTTTTAGCTAGTTGAGTGCACCTTTACAGCATGTGCACCGGTGCTTTGGACCCAATTTAGACACTCTGCAAGTCGGTTTTTCTTTTTGGCGTATCGCACCGCGATTTACTACGGTGGTGTTACTAAGTGGTGGAAACTTGGAGTGGAAATATTGACGGATGAACTTATCTCATTCGGAAGATTAAAAAGAGCCTGTTTCGTACAGTATATGGCAGCGTTTGACAGACGGTGCGGGCCGTCTGCGAAATGCTGCCTGCGGATGCTCAGAGAGTGCGTCTTAGTGTGCCATTTCTGGAGCAGACATTGGTGGTTTTATTTATTCTTATTTATGGTGTGACACTTTCTGCACTGTGAAACTTACCGTATTTACTCCTACAATGAACGCACTCGCGTAATGAACGCACCCCCCCCCCCCAAGTCAGCTCTCAAAATTTCGACTTTTTTTTCACTCGCGTATTAAACCCACCCCCCACTGGGACGTCAAAATTTTGACCCCCTCCCCCCACGCGCGCGAAATGAACGCACTTTTCTATCCTGGTGCTGCGAGGTCGCGAATGCATGGGCAGCGTGGGCAAACAAAACGCCTTGCAAAAGGCGTTAAAAAAATTCGAAAAGATCCAAGGGAAGCAAGAAAAAAAAACATTGAGAGGAGCTTTTTTTTTTTTTTGCACAGCGCAGTCTGGACTTTGGGGTCGCGCGCCGCGCGCAAGGAGGTAAGAAAGAGAAGCGGAGAAGCCCTCTAAGCAAACGAAACAGCTTGCGAAAGACAGCAAAAAGAAGAAGAAAAAAAAAAAAAAATCACGGAACTAAGATAAAGAAACAAACAAAGAGGAGCTCTTTGTTCTTTTTTTTTTTTTTTTTTGCACAGCGCAGTTTAGTTACGGGGGTCGCGCGTAAGGAGATAAGGAAGATAAGCGGAGAAGCCCTGGCCTAAGCAACGCCTAAGCAAATAAAACAGCTTGCGAAAGGCGGCAAAAAAAACCAAGGAACTAAGAAAAAAAGGAAAACAAAGAGAAGCTTTTTTTTTTCTTTTTTTGCACAGCCCAGTTTGGTTAGGGGGTCGCACGCCGCGCGCGAAGAGATCAGAACAGAAGTTACGTTGATTTTTCAGGATAAAAGGTTCCTTCATTATGCGAGTAAATAGGACGCAAAAATTTTACTTCACGTAATGAACCCCCCCCCCCCCCCCCCAACTTTGCATCGATTTTTCGGAAAAAAAAGTGCGTTCATTCTGCGAGTAAATACAGTAACTGAAAACCCAAACAACTTATTTTGGGAAATATCCCACGCAACCAAGAACTCAAATAAAAGCGCGCTTTTTCGTTCATTCAGCGTCCAGTGAATCCGTAGTGCCATCTCTGGATAAGGCAAAGAAACATGGCCGTCCCTCGGTGTCTCCCCGACAGCTGCCGCTCTAAAAATCAGTTACCATTTTCTTATTTTCTTTGTACTCGGAGTTCCGACTTGAAATTTTAGCACAACATTGTGACCAGTGAAAGACATTTTCGAGAAAAGTTGCTACAAGATCCGTCCAGTTTTTTTATTTTTGCGAGCCATTTTAAGCGTGTAAATTTTCTTTTGTGACACCCTGTAGAAGACGCCGACAAACACAGCGCTGACTAAAAACTTTTCTTTCAGAATAAAATTGGTTAACACAAAAGAGAGAGAGAAAACTATACAGGGCATTCTTTTTTCATCGCAGTCAAGGTACTGGTTTCAGTCACAGACGGGCAGGTGTGTAAACACCCGGGCTCGTGAACCCTCTTTCTTTACGGAGTGCGGCATCGGGACATCTTGCTGTACATTGTAATAGATGTTGCTGTACTACGCAGTTAAAAATTATTTAAATACTGGCCAAACCTCGCAACAAGACCGCTAGAGAAATTCACGAGGCTTTTTTTACAGCGGAGCTGTTAAAAGCTAGTTTCCCCAGTATCGTGTCCGTGGACAAACAAATGTTGACACAAAACTCCAGACAGCTACCGCCATCTATGAGCGACAGCGGCAACCAGACAACCAGCTTGCCGTTGTCTCGTTGCTGCAATCGCTCATAAATGGCAGCAACCTTTCCAGCCTTTCCACTCTGGCTTTCACCAGAGTGGAAAGGCTGAATTTCTCTAGGCGTCGTCCTAGACATCGTATTCGAGGACGGTGCCTAGAGGACGATGCCTAGAGGACGGTGCCTAGACGTCGTCCTCGTGGTTGTCCTAGAAGTCATCCTTGAGGTCGTCCTAGACATCGTCCTCACGGTCGTCCTTGAGGTCGTCCTAGACGTCGTCCTCTAGGCATCGTCCTAGACGTTGTAAAGATAACAGCTTCGCTGGTCCTCCATCTTCACGTGAGGTGGAAGGGATCTACATTTTTTTCTTTTAGACATTATGGACCTTTTGTTTCTGTCAATGTAGAATCAATTACCCTTTCAGATGGTAAATGATTTTCTGATTCGAGTCACCAAGCACCATTGTGGCACTGTCTGCGAAACACCGCCAAAGACTGCCCGAAACAGGTTAATCTTTTTTCCCTTTAGATATTTATGCTCCAAGCTTCCACCACCTAGCTGGACCCACGTACAGTCCGTTGCAACTCAAGAAGGTAGGGCGAGGGAAAGGAAGGCCAGAGAGGAGGAAGCATACAAAACGCTTAAAAGAGGAGGAGGTTTCCTCCTCTCTTCTCCAGCGTTCTGTCTGGTTCCTCCTCCCCGGCCTTCCTTTCCTCACCCTACCCTCTTGAGTTGTAACAGACTGTAGTAAGTTCTGCGTCAATGTCTGCGGGCTTTATTTTTCTTTTCCTAGCGAAGGTTTTTTGTACTTGATTTGTAACGGCATTCTTATTCCATGTCCGTCTGTCTCCTCCTCCAAGGTAACCAAAGCAAGAGGGGAAACTGCCGTGATTGAGCGATTCATTCCAGATGACGGGACGATCTCCGCCATCCATCAATTTGTTTTCTTCCGAGCCTCGACCGCGGTTGTCGTCGTGCGCGAGAGGTCGTCGATCCTTACGGACGCGGGAGCATTTGCCAGCTGCCCAGCTCCGGTTGTAGTCTAGCTTGTGACATTGTGGTGACTGTGATGGCATCGTTTTTTTTTTAAGAGGTTGCGGGGGAAAGGGATGTTATTGTCGTTTCGACCGTCAGCTCATTTGTTTTAGTTGGACGCCCGTTCGGACGCGGTCTTTGGGAGTCCGACGGCCAAAGCATTTTTTTGTCTTCCATTGTTTGTGTGTTTGTTTGGTTGTGTTGAAGGTACCCTCGATTTTTAACTTTTAATTGTCACTTTTGTAATCTCTGACTGAGAATAACTTTGACGAGAAAAACTAAGGATCACTCGTTCAGAATCATCTGAATCTTACCTTGACAAGCACATAAAGACATGGTGGTAATTTCTTTAGAGGGCACAAATTAGTATTAGTGTCATTTAAAGATGAATGAAGGCAAACTTTACTGTATAGCTTGTTTAATGAGCACGTGAAATTTCACATTTGGTTGCGCTGTATTCTCATTGTTTTAGAAGATTTTTTGCCGCAACAAGAGGTTGCGGATGCTTGTTCTAGCTCGGCATTTAGTAGCTCAGCTCGGTTGATTCATGTGATGTCCCTGTTCAGCCATTATCATTTTCATTTATTACCTTTTCATGCAATATGCAGATTGTTGGATTTGGATACAAGGTGTACCTCGAGTTTGGTTTTTGTATGGAGTGGCGTGACCCTCTGTTGTTTGGGGTCCGTTTTAAAGCCGGTGACTATTCCATGTGCAGGCGTTTTAATGCTTTTCTTTTTTATGTTATATTAAACCTTGGTTCATTGCACTGTGAATTTCCCACTTTCTTTACTTCGAAAAAGAAAAAAGAAAATGGCGGGGCTTTACGGGGCGTAGCAATTGAGGTCGTGGGCCACGACTTGACTCCTTGGGGAAAAGACCACCCAGGGTTCGAACCCTCAGCCTTGCACCTTAGTGGCCGAAACAGAACCACGGGGGCATTTCTTTGGCAGTGGCATCACTAGGGGGGGGCAGCTGCTCCCTGGTGCAGCGCTCAAGGGGGTGCAGCTGGGCGATGAAGTGAATGTCGTGGCGGCCCACCGTGCCGCTGACCCTAGTGGCGCCACTGTTCTTTGTTTAAGGAAAAGAGCTAGGATCTTGTTTGAAAGTAGGAATAAGTGTGTTAATGTTAAATGGTAAAATGCAAAAAGGTTTTGATTGTTGCTTAAGGAATCGGAGCTCAAGGAAGAAAGCTGTCAGAGTATTCCGATGCGGAACGTTGCCAGCAACTGGTTGTTCCGAATTCGCGAGCCCGTCCTAGGTATCTTTGGCACTAGATGATAACTTGGGTCTGCTAAGATATGGAGAAGTAGGAATACTTGCACCGTTTAAGCCGAGACAGGATTGGGTCAATTGTGCAACAAGTAGCAAAAGGACTACCTGGGCAGAAATTTGGCAAGTTTTCATATTTCCGTTTCGCCTCGTAAGACGAAGTTTGAGCTCCCTCGTTAAGTTTGTTATAGTGTTCACAGGCATTGTCAAGGACAACATGTCTGGTCCCAATATTGAACCGTCGGACAATTTTAGCGAGCTCAAAAAAGCGGCCGACCATTTGCAAATTTGAGCAATTGAGGCGAGTATGTAGTGCATTAGACACATCCCATAAGCGAGCAACTCGTGAAGCAAAAGGCTTTCGTTCTGCATCGGTTGTGAGCGTGCGGAATTCTTTCCCTTCTTAGTTTCTTGGTGGGGAATCGGAGCGATGGGACATTGGTGCAACAGTATGCACCGCATCACCCTGCATGAAATTGGAAGATTGCATGTTTCGCGATTGCATTGTGATGGGGTTTTGTTTGGAACCAACAGCACTGTACTGACACAATGCGTACAATCAAATCTTTGCAACTTGGGTGCTTACCCGTAAAGCATCATGTAAGACGCATTCCCCGCAGACGTGACAAAATTATCTGTGCACATGCCTCCAGGATGTTCAAAGCATGTTCGCTACTCACGTGTGCTTTGAACGTGTCTGCAAATGGTTTTTATACGACCGGTGTGTAGGACAGTCGTACAACGAAGAAACGCATCTCGGTCGTCTCTTGTAGGGTGCAGTGCAAGCGCGGCTTTACAGTCCCATTTCAAGCAGTGCCACATTTTCAGAGTTTCACCGCACGACTGTGTCCAGTTGTTAGCCATTTGTCATTGAAGGCAGTCTTGGGACGTCATTCCAAATTGCTTTGCAAGTCCCAAGCGCACGTTGGCAAATCTGAAGTGATTTATCTCCAGCTTTCAGCGCTTCTTCCCCTATGCAAAATTTCCTCGTCACTAGGGACGTACACTTCTCCATCCATAATTCTTTTTTTTTTTTTTTTACTAAATGTTAGTTATTACAGATCCAAGTTGAGAGGTTTTCATTGTGCCACACTTTGTGGTCTGCAAGTCGCACTTCCTCGTAGGGTGGGCGTTGGGAAATTGCTTCGATAAGACTGCGCACATGCATTGCGATTGCGATGCATGCTCAAACTTCGGACTGCTGGAAGGGCGAGCTATTAGCAGATGCTCTGCCATTTCTCCTTTGTCGTAAATGTCTACATGGGTTGTCACCTCAAGAAAAAAGTTTTATGCATTATTCATACACCGCACAAAGTAGTTCTTACAAGATTTGGTTGTCGGAGGAAGCTATGCTTTTGGCGTTTGAAACATGCACGTCTTGATAAGTTAGCATGAAGCTATTCTAAAATGCACTAAAAAGGGGAAATTAGTTATTCTGTGCGCTGAGCCAGACTTTTTTTTACTACGGTTCTGGAGACGAAAAGGAGCACAGTTCTTTTTTTGCCGACTGAACTTTTGACATGTTTTTGTACATCAGCATTTATTACTTGCTTCAATTCATTTTTCTTTTGTTCCTCTTTGGTTGTGCCCTTTCGAATCTCTATCAATGTCCCAAGTTACTCCCTTACAGAAAAGGGTGGGGAGTAAGAACTACATTTACTCCTCATCCAGATACTTTTACCGTGGTTTCATTCTGTGGTGTGAAGGGGGGGCTGTTGGATTATGCGAGCAAGCGGCGTGGTCTTTAATCATTATGGACTTGCGGACTAATTCCTAATCCCCTCAGCTGCAACAGTTGCAACTTGAAAAAATGAATGAAGCATACATCATTATTGAGCAGGAATTCCAGGCAACAAATGAAGGACCTTAGATATGTACGCTTTTATTCCAATACAGGTGATGAGGAAATATGTTAGGCTGTTTGTTAGACACTAGGAGAAACATTTCTGCTGCACGGAGGAGGCATTACATACACACCAGTGGATTCCGGGATGGGAGACTGCTGATTGTTCGACCGTTCAGAGCTGTAGATCGTTTTTCTTTTTCAATCCAGAGAAGAGAGAATCAAAAACGGCAAGACGTGCTGCACTTTGTAGGCATGAACTGTGATGACTGATCTTCGTTAACGAGATGACTGAAGTGTGTATGTCACTGTTGTAATAAAAGATGACCAATGAAACTCAGAGTTTGTTAAATTGAAGTCGTAGTTTGTGTTTCCACCACTGGATATTTTCCTTCTAAAACGAAGGTGGTCGATGAATTGTCAGCCTCCTGAGAACTTCAGACAACATATCTTGGAACTTCGGGGTTTTTTTTCTTCTAGCAAAGTTTTTGCATGTTGCACAAAAAAAAAAAAAAAAATTGTGTCAGAGTTTTTGCAGCGAAAAATAAAATAAAAAAAGCCCAAAAAGGCTGCACTGTTTTTTTTTTTGCCAGGTTTAAAAAACAATTTGCTGCTTTTTCTCGTGAAGTCGCATGGCTTCCCTCTTAGCTGCAGTCCTCAATAGCGATTTACTTAGACCTTTTCCCGTGGTTTGCGATTTTAACCTAACTGAGAATGCGAAATAAAAAAAAAAAAATGGCCTTTTTACCAGCCTCGTTTAACATACAACTGCTTTATATACAATAAAAATTTATAACAAAAAAATTCCAGTTACGAAAAGTGCCGATTCATATGGCAAAATTCAACATGAAATGGCACTTATTATAACCCTGCAGCTGGCAACAGAATATAATCCTAACTGGTAGTTATCCATCCAGAAGTTAATGTTCTCTTGCATATCGCAGCAAGTGGCAACAAAATTTAATTTTCATGGAATGTCCCTAAAAGTTGCACTTCCGACAAACTCAAAAAAATATTAGACTCCCAAATACAACGTTCACAGTATACATTGTACAGCCATAGCCAATAGACTCAGCTCAGAACACACTGAAATCGACCAGTGACCGCGTTTCCCGGTTCACACTAACACAATTATAATAATAAATTCCTCAATGGTCAAGAAAGGGACAGCATACACTGCTCTGATGATTTAACTGCTGTTGGAATCTAGTTGATGCAAACCTCCATGAGGACAGCGCACAGGTGCGACGGAATCGCTCGCAAAAACATGACTAGTGCAATACAGGAGTCATGAAACAAAACAAAAAAAAGTCTCGGAAACGATTGTGGCAACACTGGATGAAAGTCACACCAGCCTACAAAATCATACTTAAGTAGACAAGAAAAAATTTCTACAATACGCCAGTCTCAATTCACGGAAAAACGACCCTAGAAAGCATCGACGAGATCCCTTGAGAAAATGAGAGCTACTATGTCGTATGTACAATCGGAACCATGACTTGCAATATGCAATTTGTACTAACACAAATTGGGCAAAAAAAGCAGGAATGCAAGAAAGTGGATTCACACCACACTGTCGCAGAAGTGTGCCCGAAATGCTTTGTGGGGCTACATGACGCAGAAAAGTCTTATTACTTTCGAAGAGGTAATATAGCAGACGACACTGTCATCTGCTATTCGTGGACAGAAGATGCACAAATGGCAGACGACCTGAGCAAGCAGCACGTGGCTTAAACATTGTCTCTTGCGCTGTTAATTGTACGCGCTATGTTCCAAAACTACCCAGCAGCAGGTAATGTAGAAGATGAGAATCTAGACTCTCTCGAGGCTCGTCTGCAAGCACTTCGAATCCATAGTCGTCAAATTCTAAGCCCACAGCAAGCCATAGCCGAAGCCACCATTCTTAAGAGCCTCGGACACTACTGGATACTTGTTCTGGAGGGAGATCCATCTCGAGACGCTGTAGCGCATCAGACTGCGCAATGAAAACAAGAAGTAATCGATAAATAGTTATGCAAGATGCACGAGAAATGGCTCCGTTTCGAGTTGACAACTCATCAAAGTGCGAGCATTTGAAAAAAAAAAAAAGTAAAGACTAGATAGAGGTTTTATGTCCGTGGCGACCTTCGTGGAAACGTTCGAGGTCAATTGCGAAAACGCTGGACGTAACTGAACGATGGCTGCTTTTGGCAAACGTGAACATCCTATGTACGACGGCTTCAGTGCACTGGCAGACGGCACTTGCACTCTTGTTATGGCAACCTTAAAAAATGACAGTGTCAGAAAGGCTAACGTGGACTGGCAGTTTTTGCCGAGGGTACATTGAACCATGAAAAACAAGAGAGCTACCGCATGTATGGAGCTGTTTGGCCGACGCCAAACTTCCGCTGCCAAAAGACGCCCTTGTAAAAGGGGAGGCAATCGCACCTCTGTATGTTTCCGCTACCCGACCCGTTCGCCGACCGCAGACCGTTCCACAGACGACACACTACTGACACCACCAACACCACGCGCTAGGACAGCTCTACAACACCGCACGGAACCTGGTCTCTTAAATACACACAGTTAAATATAGAGTCGGCCAAAAATTCTGAACCTCCAGACCCCTATGCCAAAACCAAAAAAAATGACAAAAACAAAAAGAACAGACATCTGGAGTTCATAACGAAAGTGAGAAAGAAAAAAAACACCATTCAAACCTTTCAAAGTAAAATAAAACCGGCGCCGCGATCGCGCAACGTTTTTCAAAACAAAGAAACCCGTAATAGCCGTTGGCTGTGTTTCCGATGTTAATGAAGTCACAAATTAAAAAAAAAAAGGGAAACAAAAACTCGAGCTAAGGCTAGTCACCAGTTTATGCGACTGAAAAGCACCAGAATCCTCAGGTGCAACTTCAACAAGCACCAGAAATGAAATAAAAAAAAAGTCACCGTGCATGGCTTCGACGGCAACATCGCGGGACGTGTCGCGTAATAGGAATTAGATCGAAACTGATGAATTTGGAGCACTCCTCCCATTCAGAACCGTCTCATCGATCCTTGTCGCCCTCTGCGACTGCTTTGTATTCAGCACGACAAGCGGTACGTATCATTTCCGAGGACGACTTATTTAAAAAAAAAATACAGCAACTTTTCGCTCCCAACTGGAGACTGCTTTGGCCCAACTTTGGCAATTAGTGTCGAGGTAAACGAGGCAGCACGCAAACTGCAGGGGAAGAAATGAAAATAGAGATTACTTCGTCAATGTGAAAGATGCTCGTGTCGTACGCCACAGAGGGAACAAACTCGACCTTTGCACCAGCAGAAACAATAACTCGCACCAGCTAGCTACAAAACAAAAGGTGATGACTCAAGAATTCAGAAAAAAAAAAAAAAATCTCAAAGTAATAAAGAATAAAGGTGTCACTTTCTTCAGATCGATGGAAAACTTGGCTTCGAGCCAGCGCCGACGATCGCACTTCCACGAGGGGTGGTCACTGGCCGCAGTCGCCGATCACTCGAAGCCGATCACTCCGAGCCGATTACTCGAAGCATATCAACTCGGAGCTGACCAACTAGAGCCAATCACCCCCCGAGCCGATCACTGGGGCCAATCACACCGGGTCGATCACCCAAAGCCGATCACTCCGAGTCGGATCCCCCACGGTCGTCGTCGTCCTCAAAGCCGTCGAGCGCAACGTCTTGCAGTAGTCCGCGCAAGAGCGCAAATTCGAGGAGGGCAAGGTGGCAGAACACATATTGGTCCGGCATTTGGATGCTGAAGGCACGTTGAGAGCGGATGCGCTCCACGGTGGAGCGCACGTCCACGCGGCCTTCCTCTTCCAGCTGTAGGATGCAGATGTCGAGGGTGATGAACGTGCCTGCGCAAGAGCGGGACCAAAACGATGCAGGGGGTCCACTCAAACTGTAAAACATTCAGGGCTGGGCGTAATACCGCTCCGCCATCTCCTCCATCCACATATTGTCTCCGCGGCACATGGGAACAAGCACAAAGGGAAACCTGTTTACCAAAGTCCTCCTACAGTTCCCTAAAGTGCTTCCAATTCTCCAGAACAGTGGTTCTTAAATCGGGGTCCACGGACCCTTAGGGTCCACGAAGCTCTGCCTCATCAGTCAAAGTTCTCTTTTCAGACTGAGAAAAACTTTCGATTTTAGGGCTTGTTTTCTCGTGCGCATGTCAATGAGAGAAGTCTACTTCACACTAGCCCTTAGTCATATACATTTATTAAATCATTATCATTTTTGACCTATACCTTTCCATTTCCCTCGCCACAATTGGGATCCTCCATCCTCTCCACCAATCCATAAGGGGTCCGCAAAACATTGATGGCTGAGAACCAGTGCTCCGAAGTGTCCCTAGTGGCTTTCCAAGGTGCTTCTAGCACCATATTTTTCAAACTTGTAGTCCATGGGCTATACATGTTTAAAAGTTTAAATTTTACACGGTGCGGATTATCTATAGCACTGGTTCACAAATGGGGGTCCCCACAAGCCTTTGTAGGGTCCCTGAAGCTTTTCGGTCAAGCCAAATGATACACTTGTTATTATTGACGCTGGCTGTTGCACAAGAGTGAATAGACCAAACCATTTGCACCGAGTGGGCAGGGTCAATTATTCTTCATTTCAGAGCTTCAAAGTTGCTTTTCACGCATTCAGCTTTCTTCATTTACCTTTCTATCACTGTAAGCGTCGGTGGTTGAGAACCACTGATGTACAGGTACGGACTACAAAAAGGACGCTTTTTCTAGATCGTTTGTCATGACACTACGAATTTTGTGAATGACAATCTATGCCAGGGTTGGCCAAGCTGACCCTGCCTAAGAGCCGCAAACAAAACTACGAAGCTTCCAAGAGCTGCGTGGGGGGGGGGGGGGGGGACTTTTGTCTGGAGCAATAAACAAAACTCTAACAACTTTCTATCTATCCGAGTCAAAAGCAGTCCAACTGTATGTAAGGTAGCAGTAGCACAAGACTACCAAACCACAACCTGTCTTTCGATTTAAAATGCGTTCCATTTTCCTTTTTCTGGAAGTGCCCGTGTGACCAGGAGGAAGTGGGGGGAGGTAGCCGCGAGCCGCACTTTAACACGCCAAGAGCCGCATGCAGCTCGCAAGCCGCAGCTTGGCCACCCCTGGTCTATGCTATTGACGATTTGTGTAAGATACAAGTTTCTCTGTTAGCCACTAGAGACAGGCACTTGTTGAGGTACGTGTTGTATGAGAATATTTGACGTGCAGACCAGACACCAGGTGTACGGAAAATACTGTAGTTTCCCGAGATGCCTTCGGTAGTTCCCCCGGGCATTCTGAAGTGCCAGAGTTCCTTCGAGTGCCGCCCTTTTCCCGACGTAGGCACAGTCGAGCTAAGAACCGAACGCACCGTTGTTCCCAGCACAGCAGCCACACTTTCCTCCTACATACTTTGGCAGAATTCACTTGGGTGTGCTCAGTCATGGTCGCATTCGGAAAAGGAGTTGGGGTTAGTGATACCTACAGCATGAGCAACTGGCAACTTTCAGCGAGCGAGTGAGCAAAAGTGAGAGAGCGTTATAGTGACATTCAGTGAGGGTGCAATCCAGCTTAAAAAAAATGCTGGTCTTTAATTTTTTTTTTTCATTTGTTGTGTTGAAATTTAGTATACTGATGTATTTCTCAGTGGTGATTTCAAATATGCAATTTGTTTTCAGATAGCTTTACTAGATCCCGAGTTATCAACCCAGTTGTAGTTTTAGTAGGTAGTCCTTACGAATTGTTACCATAAAATTCTTCAGAATAAATCAGAATTTTCTTATAGAATTGCATTCCCCAAGACATGTTTTCTGCGGCGATGCTATTTTAAGCCTGATTTAATGATAATACATCGGTAAAAAAACATTTGCAATCAAGTTCCACAAAACGGGAGGCTATATCTTTTTGAGACTAATTAATTAAAATTATTGTATGACATAGAAAGGAACAAAAATAGCATCACCGTATAAAGCTTGTCTCGGTGAATGCAATTCCATAACAATTTCTGATATATTCTAAAGAATTTTACACTAACGACCCATAAGGGGGACCTAATTAAAATTACAAATGTATTGATAACTCATGATCTAGTAGAGTTATCTGAAAACCAATCGCGAATTTGAAATCACCACTGAAAAATACATCAGTATACTAAATTCCAACGCAATAAATGAAAAAGTAAAGTTAGACCAGAGTTTTTTTTAAAAGGCCGCCCGACTTTTGTTAACCCTTTGACGGTAATCGCCGCACATGTACGGCGACGATGACATTTGAAAGTGTTACGTTCAAATGCGAAACTGCGCACGCCGTGAGAGGCGTTGCCATTTGTAATGCCTTTGGTGAACTATAAATGTTGCATTCGAATGTTGTTTCGCATTGCTGGACTGGTTATAGCCTTGGAATTAGATGATTAGAGCAGTCAGCAATTAGATGACTTTAATTGCTGGCTGCTCCGGCGATAGTGCCAATTGGGAGCACTGGCTCTTCAGATTCGGACTCCCGACGCTTTTTACAGCGGAGCTGTTAAGGGCTAGTTTCCCCAGGATCGTGTCCCCCGCAAAGAAATGAAGACACCGAACTCTGGACACCTACCGCCATCTATGAGCAATGGCGGCAAGCCACGCATCTGGTTGTTGCCGTCGCTCATAGATGGCGGTAGCCTTTCCACTCTGGCTTGCCGACTTGCGGCTGGCCATTGCTCTTTCCATTGTACAGCTCCGCTGGTCTTCCTTCTTCACCAGAGAGAAAAGGCAGAAAGTTTTTGGAATTAAATTTATAGGATGAGAGCTCGTCATCCGATGGGGAGGTTCTGTAAAGTTGGGGTTGTGGGGATATTTATACAGCGTGTAGTTGGTCATCCATTAAAGTTGCGACGAGACCGTCTGGTCAGGAATCAGAAGCCGCCGGAATGTCATGGAAGCAGAGGCGCCAAAATGAAACCAAATGATGACAACTTTTCGCCTTCAACGTTTTCAGTTGATGCTCGTAAACTTAAACAGCTTGCAAGCACTGTCTGCGCTCTTGCCAGATAATTCGGAAAGATCTCCGCACTGACCCTTTCTCTTATACTATTCCTTTCTAAACAAAACCGGACCACTGGAAAACATCACACGGAGGAAAAAAAACTCGACCGTCAAAGGGTTAACCATCTTCAAAAAGCTTTTCTATTGGAACCTGATCTTAAAGGGATACCACAACGAAATTTGGGCACTCATTTTTTGGTCTATATGTGTTCAAAAGGGCAGTATCACATGGAACATACCAATATCTTGTTAAAAAAGTCTCGAGAAGGAATTTTAAAACAAATTAAACGATTAGCAAAGAGCACCTGGTGGATGTCGCTAACGCCTCGTTTGTAATGCTCGTCTAGGAACCTTGACAGCTAATGACGGAGGTTGTCTCGTCTCCGGCCACGACGAGAGAAGGGGGGAAGGAGGAACTCCCCTGTTCCCGAGAATCCCTTTTGTGTGTCGCAGAAGTCGCTATTGTCCCGCTAGAAGATTATAGAAGATTAACCCGTCACTCAAAATTTGTACAAAAGCAGCCACTTCGGTGGCTGGAACGACTAGGCCATCCTCTCGACGTCAGCCTCGCCGTAGCTTTGCTCGTCTTGAGACGACCTACATCACGATTGCGTTGGATGTCACGTGCTCTAAGCTGGGCCTTCTCCGAGCGCTTGCCAGAGTGGGCCGTTTATAACTAAAAATACAGCCACCAGGATCAAAATACAAACGTGCGATTGTCATTTACGGATATTGTGGATCATATTCAACCTATTTTTGAACATGACGGGAATATTTCGAATTTCGTTGAAGTATCCCTTTAAGGGGGAACACTGGTCTTGGAGCTTTCTTCCTTATTTTTGTGACCAAATCCAATGAAACAGCATAAGCTTGTTCAGATTTTTACACTGATTTCAATAACTCAAACCTCGTGAGAATGCGACGCTAGCAGTCGGGATAGAATGCTAAAGTTCGAGAACACGACGTTGCCTGCATCAAAAGGTAATTGAGAAAAACAAAATTTCTCAATGAGGTGACGTCCACTTAAGCCTAATGTCATGAAAACAAAAAAATGACATTGTCTTGACCTGTAGCCTCTATTTCAGTGAAACAAGCTTGTCAGCAAGGAATAAAACAATATTTTCTTTCTTGCCGACGAGAGTTTCTTCGCCAATATAAATCCCACGAGCGTTTGCAATATCATTTCTTGCTACGGTGATATTAGGCTTAGGTGGGCGTCAGCTCCCAAAGAAATTCCAATTTTCTCATTTATCATTTAATCCAAGCAACATCATGTTCTCAAACTTTCGCGTTCCAACCCAACTTATGAAGTTCGAGCTTTCCACGGTGTGCAGTTCATTTATCCGGGCCGAAAAAACATGATTCTCTATTCTTGGAAACTCCCCGTACTTCAAATACAACGCGCTTAAAGTGCTTCTCAACACCCCATCTCGCAATATCTCGGAACGTTAACCGCCGGGTCGCTTGTGCGGGCAAGAAAGGGGGTGTCCACCCACTCACCCGTCCGGCCAATGCCAGCGCTGCAGTGCACCACAATGGGCGGTCCCAGGGGGTGCCCCTCCCACTTGGGCTCCATGCTGGCCAATGCCTGTGCCTGCTTGTCCCTCACCACTCCCCGGAAAGCCAGCATGGCCAGGGCAGAGTCCGGCACGCCGTAGTCCGGCCAGCTCGTGAACTGCAGGTGGCTGACCAGCCGCGTCTCCTTTGTCTGCGGGCAAATGGACGCCATGCGGGGCGTTTGTTCATACTTTGTTTGGTCCACTGTAGACTGGACTCTCCTAAAGGAACTTGTCAAGTTATTGAAGCACAATTGTTTGCAAACGAGCTGACTGGTTACCTTGAAAATTTTAAAAAACATGTGCAAAGAAAAAAAGTTTTTTTTTTTTTTTTTTATGCCGCTTGGATGTAAAAGGGATGTCATTAAATTATACAGTGTAGACTGCATATAACGCATGTCGCGGGAGTCGCGAAAATCCGCACTATAAGCGGTACCGCGCTATAACCAAAACATCAATTTTTCAGGCCAAAATACATGCCATCAGACAACTTACCTTTGTAAAAGAATTTATTTTATGTTAGATAAAAAATAAAGCTTAGTTTGAGGAAAGTCTTTATTTCACCAGACTAGTACACTTCTCTCTCAAGTGTGTCACACATTTTGAAAGAAATGAGCGACTTTTGCCTGGCGCAGCCTTTTAACGGCGTCGCGGGTTGCGGACGGACGTTGAGAGCGTTCAGGATTGCTAACCCTAATCAATTTTCTCCGGTGATGAAAACGCGTGAAAATTCGCATCCTTTACACGGTACGTGCCAGTAATACCTTCAATTTGAGCACAGGCATGGACTGCTCCAAATAAGAAACCCGGGCGATGTTCGAAAACACAAACGCTTAGAAATCGCCACTGTAGTCGAAGTAAACAAACGATACAAGCGTTTCTGCCGTCTTGAGAGTGCCGCCACGACATCGCCGCATGAATAGGTGGATCTTTCCTTCTAGTACGTGCTGGGTTATCATAGCGACACACAACGAAAATTCACAGTCAAGGATAGCGCTTTTACGCGGAACGATGAGCTTCCACCACGCCGTCTACGTCGATGATCACAACCGACGCCATGTTTGCGGATAGAAGCAGCCGGCCCGCGACCAGCACGCAACGCGCGCGAACACTTCTCCTCGACCTGCGATTGGTCTGTCGTTGCGGTTGTTTCTAATGCAGCGGAGGGACGCACGCACGTGAACGACACGTGCGTGCGTCCCTCCGTCGCTATGGCTACTGAAGCCTCTCTCTTCGCTTCTCCCCGCTTCTTCGAGCAACCTCCTTGCCCCGCGAGTGCCGCTTGCGGCTCGCGCCGTTATCTAGTGTCGCACAGGGAAGCGTGCTCGCTGCACCGGTCAGTCGGCGCGGTCACCGGGCTGTTGCAGAAACCGCACTATAACCGGTATTTCCCTTCGTGCGCCCGCATTTTAAGCGGTATGTAATTACATGGAGTTCTATGGGAGGCGAACCGGTGGTTTAAAAAATCCGCATTATACCCGGTCCTGCACTATAAGAGGTTACGTTGTAAGTGGTCTATACTGTATTTACAACAAAAAAACTTTTTTTTTTTTTTCACAGCTTTATTTAGGACGCGTTCATCATCATTACTTAGCGACTTCTCCACACCACCGTTGAAAATAAAACACTCAGGTGCGCCGCTGTCGTCAATTTCTGACTGGCGCGCAGGTCTATCATGTGGAGCTTCCTGTGGGCTGTAAAGGCCCGTTCACACTCTTGCGACTGAGTAAAACCGAAAGAGACCAGAGCGGTTTTTAAGCCTCTTGCGATCTCTTAGGACCAGCTCCGCTACAGCGCATCCAATCCTAAGAAGTCGCTAAAGGCTTAAAAACCGATCTGGTCTCTCTCGGTCTTACTCGGTCGCAAGAGTGTGAACGGCGCTTAAAAGTGACTTATTAATCTTTGTTTTTTGCTGCACTTAATACGAAGATTAATAAGCAACTTTTAGAGCCCATGGCAAGCTTCCGAAAGAGCACAAGCACCACATGACAAAGTGGCTGGCCACAGGACTCTTGCTGCTAATTTTCCGCGGGTCTCCCACGGGCGCCAACTACAAATTCATTTCATGGTGTAAATATAGCTCTAAAAATATTTTTGACGTCGTAAATTTATATAGTGACATCCTTTTTCCATTCAAGCTTTTTAAATTAAATTTTTTATTCCTTCGCATATGGTTTCTAAAGGGGCCCTCTAATGACATTTGAGCTTCTGCACTTTTTTTGTCATTACCTCATTAGTGGTTCGGGCTACTCAGCGAACAACTAGAGGCCATAAAATATTAGCGCATCATATTTTAGTTCGATCGGACAAAAACAGCGCAACGTTTGGCGGCACCCCAGCGTGTTCAAAACGTGCAGCTGGTAACGTTTCATGGACAACTCGGCAGCGTCGGCAAGAGCCGTCAAAAGTTTTTATGCGGGCTAAATAAAGTGTACCACTCCATGAAGTGTCGTCATTCTTTAAAAAAAATGTTTTTATTGGGTAATTTAGAAAAAGGTCTATTGGGACGCTGTCTACTTTTGTGTGCTATCAATACCCGGCCAATTGAGTCAAGGCAATCCGCTTTCCGAAGACGTTGCCATGCCGACAATTGTTGCGTTCATTTAGGCTTAGGAATGGCCAGAACCGAAAGACTATCTAAAAAATGCAGAGAGGTCATAGCTAATGCTTTGCGATTTAAGTGAGGTAAGCCTAAGCGAAAGCCTCCTGCACCATTCATTGCTCACTAACGTGCCCGATATTGCAGCTACAACGACATATTAGTTCCAAAGCGAGCGGCGCTCACTCACCGGGGCACTGCCAAGTTTCCCCACATCCCTACCGAGCCAGTCACGTGATTTCAAAATCCCTTTCCTAGGTACTGCGGCTAACTTTAGCCGCGGTTAGCGCTTCGAGCAAACGGGCCCTGATGTTGATCATTTGTAAGAAATGATCTGGCAACCCTGACAGAATATGACGCGACCAGCCTCCACCACTGCTTCCAAGAGTCACATCATGGAGTCCATGGGTCACGTGATGCCAACTCAGGCCCGCTACGCTCAGCGAACCTAAGTCTACAAGTAAGCAGTTTTAAATGTCCTGTAATTTTTTTGTAATCATAATTTGCTCATAACTTTTAAAATAATTCAAATTTCCAGAAAAAAGGCTTTCCTCCGCATTTCTATGTTTAATGTCTCGGCACAAGGGTCTTGTGACATCACACGTGGCGCCTTTATGGGAAACGTCCCAAATGCAATGAGCAGTTACGCCGACAGTGACGCCACTCAATCCGGAAACGGCCCCTAAGAGCTGTGCTCTAAAAGTGACGAATGGTCGGTTCGACCACGATCCTTCAAACACTGTGAAAGCTACGCTCCCCGGCATAGCTTCCACACCATCGGTTTCTGCACGTTCGACAGTTGGCCCATGGGAGAAGCATGGCCCACACGCGGATGGCACTCTGGTGGCGGAGGCGTAGCTTTCACTGCAGGCCAACTCCGCCGCAGAACCCCTCGCTTGCCTCGTAGTTGTGCAGCTCCAGCTCGGCCTGGATGTAGTCCGGCTTGGGGTCGGCCGAGAGCGTGGTGACCCGGAAGAGCCCGTCGAAGTCCATTGACGCCTTCACGGCCGCGGGCCAGTACTGGCCGCACTTGCCCCGACCCCGCTCGAAGGTACGCGTCGTCATGACGATCACCGCACACCGCTGCTCCCACACCATGCGCCAGAAGTCGCAGTACGTCTTGGGCAGGGGCCCTGCGACATGCGCCAGAAAACATGCGCAACGGCGGAAGGTTGGAATGCGCATGAAGCGATCCCGCAACGGACCTTCCGCTAAATTACCAAATTTTCCGGACTGCAGTCCGCGCTTGGTGTGTGGTCCGCAGGGGCAAATTTAGGTCGAAAAAGAAAAGTATTTCCTCAGATAGTTTGCCCCTGGTGCTTAGTGGGCACGTAAGTCTTCTCGTACACAGCACACCTTGACAAATGTCTGCTTTGTTCTTTCTTTCCTTTATTATTCCTTTGTTATTCTTTTTTTAAATACACAATCGTTGCTTGGACCCATAGCCGTGGAGGCTAGTCGCGGGTCCAACATTTGAAATAACCTTTACAATGCGGCAGGCAAACAAAACAAATGTATGCACACATCAAAGTATTCACAAAACAACATACATACTAATTGAAAAAAAATATATAGGGCATGATATTGAACTTATTCATTGGCTCGCAATTTAATTAAATACTTCTTTAAGGATGGCAATATCTTGGATTTACATTTGATGTCGGTAGGGATATCATTCCATACCAGGGCACCGTTGAATTCAATAAGCCTTTCTCCATAAACATTTCGACAAGATGGCAAATTAAACAGATTATTTGTTGCAGCTCTCGTATTCCGTAATGGTAATTTAAATATCTGTAATGGGAGTGGGTCGTTAGTTTTTATTATTTTAAAGACTGTTTCAGGTATTTTTAAGTTGTATAGGAGGTCTAGTGGCAGCACACCAACTGATTGAAATAGAGGACTATAGAGGTTAGCTCACTAGGAAGCTTGTATGACACATAAATCATTAACATACTCTTTCATTCACAAAATTCATCACGTCTTGTCATAACGAGCGATCTGGAAAGGAAAAAATTCCCGCATAGTCCGCACCTGTAGACAGTCCGCACTGCATAAAATTTAAACTTTCAGGCACGTTTAGTCTGCGGATTATGGTCTGGAAAATACGGTACCCAAGCACAAAAGAGCATGCCCCGAGTGTGGTTAGATGCGCCGACATATGCAGCACTAACTTTTCTAAAGAAAAAATCTAAAATGAACCAAGCACGCGGGAAAAGGTGAAGCCACGAAGAGCAAGGCTTGATGCAGCAGCGCGATTAGAGGCTGCTGGGACAACATCAAACAATGTCCATGTAACACCCGCTTTTGCGCAACTTGGGAGGAAGAAAGAAAATAGTTTATACAAGCTCTATCATGCTGGGAAAGACTGGTAAGCACAGAATGTGTGATAGGCCTTCCTCTTATTGGCGTTCGTGTGCAGGGCCCCCAGTAAAGGCTCCCCCTGATGCTGCACCCTTTTTTACGTTACCAGTAAGCTCGCGCGCAATCTGCGGCCGTCTGCTTCGTAGCAACCGCCGTGCGTCTGAACGGCATTGTCCTTCCTACAGCTGATAGACATTTGACGTGATATAACACTCCTGGCTTTCTCTCCGGAGCAAAAAAACAAAAATCGAAACGCTTCGAGCAATCGCTGGCGGGAGACGTAGCGGAAGCCGCACTGACATCGATATCACTAACGGCTGTGCTCGCCAGAGCAAGGGCTTCCTTCTCACCCTGCAACCCGCCCGAACCTTCACAGAGGTAGGTCTGACCCTTAAACGTGCCTCTTCCTATGGTATCGCTGCTACGATTGCCTAGGTCGTGGGTTCTCCGAATGGGTCTCAAGAAGCCCGCGACCCCCAGAATACCCTTGAGAGTTCATCGAACTTCCAGATTTTGTCGGCTGCTGCTGCTCATAAGTGAACTATCTGCCTCTTTAAAACTCTCTTAGAAGATCTGAGCCATTTGCATGTTGCGTCGTTATGCGCTAAGCACTTTAAATACGCGCATTATTGTTTACCAGGTCTCTAGACTTCTTTGCCGCTTTATTCCTTTAATTCCGACACCGGGAAAGCTTCCTTGGCTGTCTGTTTAAAGGGACACTGACACATCAAAATTATATTTTATTTTATTATCCGAAACAATTTAAATTGATGCCGGAACATTACCCTCAATATTCGAAACTTGGAAATTGAGTATTTGTGAATTAAAAAAACAATTTCCAAATGCCGATTTTGAAGTTCCCGCGCGATCCGCGCCAGTGTAGTGAGTCAAATTTTGCGGTCTCCTGCGACTCGACTTTCTTTCGGACCTCCGCTCCATGCTGTGAAGCAAAGCGCCGTTGCTACCGCGACCCGAAGCGGGGAAGAGGTGAGCAGACGGGATAGAAGGGTGCCGGCGCGGGGAAAAGCCGGTTTCTTCTCCGACTCAGCGATAAGCCTCTGCTCAAGCGCCAACAAGTTTTCCGAGGGAGGATACAGATCGAGGAAGCGACATCACACCGAAATCGGATTTTTGGTGTTTCAAAAAGAAAGGTCGTAGTGCGTTCGCAATTGCGTTAAAAAACATGTTTTACGATTGCCGTTATTAAATGTTATAGAAATGTCGCCTACAAAGCTTCTAAATTTCCTGATTTTTGACGTCACTGATCAAAAGAAGCAAGGAGGTGAGCGCAGGAGATATAAACAACAAAAATAAAAAGGCGCGCGCACGCGCAAAAAATTTTTTTTTCGCGATGCATTTTTTTTTTACCTTTGGGGTGTCAGTGCCCCTTTACGGTTTAAAGGAGGGGTCTCCGAACCCCCCTTGCAGGCAAGACCCGGCTCGCAGAGGCATTCTGACCCGCCCGTGGCTGATTGCAGTCCTTTCAATCAAGCCCAGCCGACAACCGACCCCCAACAGGCCTGCTGGTACCGGAGTAAAATTAAGTGCGCGTAAAGAAACAATGCCGCAACGTGCACTAACCGCGTAGACTAAGACCCGCAGTAAAAACAAAAGAAGACTGTATTGTAAAGCGTGCCCTTTCGTCACATTCATCATAGCCTCGTCCCACTAAAGCGACAAACACAGGTTTTTGTTTGATGACACCACAAAGTTCCGTGTCGACGATGCTGTCCCACTGCAACGACCAACACCCGCGACAATCGCCGACAAACGATCGACGACGGACGAGTTCTTGTCTGTCGTTGGACTTGAAGTGCAGCAAGCAGTCCCACTGAGGAACATCTCTCGGAAACAAAATTACCCTCCTCGCCCGTTTATGCCTTCTTTTGCCTCCCTTCCCACCCTTCCTCCCGGAACGAGAAGCCCTTGGTGGCCACTCCTCGTTCCCGGCCCCGCAGTTGCAGTCCCTCAATTGCACGTAGTGGTCGCGGGCGCAGCTTGGTGGCTGGCGCCGGGCGGTCGTGTTGCAAAAGGGAATTTGCTGTGGCTGGTTTTGCTCGCGAAAACTAGTTTTTCTCCTCAGAGTTTCGAGGTCAGTGGTGCATGCCATCATACCTCACATCCCCCGTCGACTTTGGCTTTAAAGGACAAGTGATCTGTTTTGAAGATGCAATTAGATCCTTCACTGCTAAGCGCAGGAATCCTTGCCCTTGCAACGGAGGGCACTAAATTTATTTAGGCGGACACGGCGTGGGAGGAATGAAATCATTCTTGACTTGTTGCTCCCGAGCAATACTGGACATTAGAGGGTTAACCCGCGGCGCAGTACGGCAGATCGACGAGTAAAAACTCAAGCCGTCCTCGACCGATCGGGGCAGCAAGAGGGCGAGCAAGCGCCACGTCACGGCACTCCCCCATACCCACCCTGGGTGGAGATGAAGGCGTTCTTGTGGCGGTAGCCGTCGACGAAGTTGGCGTTGATGTATGTCGAGTCCTCGTCGTCTCCCCGCCGGGCCAGGGTCACCCTGCTGTGGTCGTAGCAGAGCACGTCCGTGTACCGGTTCTTGCACTGGTTTGCCTTCAGCCTGCCGACGGAGGGAGACGTGAAGGCGCCGGCAGACTACACGCGAGGCGCGGGTGGTGCCCCCCCAGCGCGGCTCCGAGCACATATTTACCGCGTCCCAAAAAGTGGTCTTGCGATGTCATAAGTACCTACGTTGTTGCCAGCCGCGACCTTGCTTATTCTGCGGCGGGTCGCTGTCCAGCTTGACAGTCTACGGAAGCTTCAATGGCGGGAGTTGAGACGCCGCGACGACGGCGACGCTCGCATACCCTCGCTCTTTCTTCCGGAACTTCTACGTCCAACAGCACGACCCTACGACTCGCGCGAGGTCGCCGCTTTGAGACCGCTTTCAACGCGCGAGCGGAACGGGCCGCCGAACGCGCCGGTTGGAGGCGCGTTCTGGACACCGTACTAAAAAGGTCAGTTCCGAGAGAGCGTCGGGAGAGTGACAAGAGCCCACCTGGCCGTGAGGAAGGTGCCCTGGGGCCCCCTGGCCTTGAGCTGGCTGTACTCCTGGTAGAGGCCCTTGCGGCCCTTGACCTGGAGCTGCCCGATGAACTCCTCCAGGGTCACGCCCCCCTGCCCCTCCCACTGCGAGGAGGAGGAGGCCGAGGAGGGGCACTCTTCCTCCTCCTCGGCCACGGGGGGAGGGGCCTCCGACGGGGGCTCGGCCGCTGGGTCCTGAAAGGGACGCCACGCAATTCCTTCGCAACAAGCCCCGGCTCTCGGCGGAACCTCTACCGGCCTCGGTATTGATGTGGTAAAGCAGTTCAGAACCCTACGGAGCTTGAAAGCAAAATTCACAGGGTCTCTTATGTTATCCCTAGGACGACTTGAAGGCGAAAGCCCGAGCGTCGATGTATTAAAGTCAGACATCCCTCTGAATGTGCCGAGTCATCCTTCTCAATGTGCTGAGTCATCATCTTAATTTGCTTAGTCATCCACTTAATCCGCTTAGTCATCCACTTAATTGTCTTTAATTCCTTCCGATTCACTTGAATTCCTCTTAATTAGCTTTGCCGTCCTTCCTTCTTAATTAGCTTTGATTACTCTAACTTCTCTTTAATTCCTCTTAATTCACTTTGATTCATCTCAATTCGCCTAAAAGTCCTCTTTACTTCCCATTGATTCCTCTTACTTCTCTTTAACTACACTTAATTCACTTTGATTGCTCTTAATTTGCTTTGTCATCCTTCTTTATTTCGTTGCCTCCAATTCGCCCGAGTGGTCACGTAAACGTTTTGGTACCTTTTTACCTTTCGTGTCGACGACATGTTTTCGCTTAAGGACTTTGAAGTTTGACTGAACGATTAGACATGCAAAGCTTTCGCCTTAATAGTGCACATACTAGGAAGTGCTTGGCTCATTATCACGCATCGACAGGTGGCTTGGATCCACTGAAATGGTGCTTAAAGGGTCGACAAGCAGCCAGAAAGGAGGAAACTCTCCCTCTGTTCCTTCTTTCCACTCAGACCCCCCCCTTTTTCTGCGAGGAGTAACTCAGAGACCCACTACCGTGGGAAGAGGAAAAAAGAAGAGTGCGAGAGGAAATGGAGAAAAGGAACCGGAAACCGGTTTTCTGCCCAGCAGAAGACGGTTCTGTAGGTCGGCCCATAAACAGGGGAAAAAACTTCACCTAGGGGCCAGGACGGTTAGGGAAACTGGGGAGCCTGGGGATTTTGTAAGGGTAGCCTGGGCAACCCGTGTTCCTAGGGACCCAATTTCAGAAACCGTAATTTAGAAAACGACTTCTCCTTAGGAACGGGAGTTTCCCCAGACTATCCCCGTAGCTTCTCCCCGAGCTCCCGAATACCCTTGAACCGTTCCCTAGGTAAAGCCAGTATGTAAGTGCTGTTCTAGCAGATCTGAGCCACTTGTCGGTACATACCTACAGGGGCAAGACATTTCCTATCATCTATATTCTTGCTTACAATGTCTGTAAGCTTCTACACAAATATGCTGCATCCAATCCAAAAACGGGAAATGTTCCAAGGCTGCCCTTACAGAAAAATGAAGGTTGCTCGGGTTTTCAATTTTTTTATACATCTGACCTGCAGATTATGTAGCCCACTGAAAAGCGTTGTTATTTTTTAATATACATATTCATGCGCAGTTAGTTCTTTGCCGATTATGCGACCCGTCAGAAAGTTTCCCGATTTTGTTTTATTTATTTATTTATTTATTTATTTATTCAAAGTACCTCAAAGGCCTGTCGGCATTACATGAGGGGGGTTATATAATCTGGTTAATACAAAGAAGGAATGGCAGGGAGCACGCCGACTCTATACAAACATCAATACACATCTGCGCGCAACAGAATAAACTAAATATTTGCACAGCTGGGTAACATAAAGCACATAATGAAATAAAAAATAATAATAATACACACATCCGTTAACATCTCGAGTAAAAATATAGATACAGTGACCGGTTTGCAAGAAAATAACATCGTTACACATTTTTAATTGGCTAACATATATGTGGTTAACTCTGAACGAAAAAGTGCTGGGTTGGAAACTGAAACAACGGCCTCGGGAAGATCATTCCAGAGCTTGATGGCACGTGGCAGGGAAGAATTATTGAATGACAATGATGTCCAAAAGATGCGCTTAAAACTCTTAGTGTTAAAATTACGTGATTCCTTGTTGAGGTGTTCCAGATGTAAGAACCAAGTCCCAGCGGGGCTGTGGCATAATCGGTGAATTAAGCATAGGAGAGAAATGTTACGTCGAGTTTCCAGTAGACATATAGGATAATTTTGCTTTATTAGTGACACGCTGTCGAAACGCGAATATGATGAAGAAATGAAGCGGTCTGCACGGTTTTGAATGGATTCGATTTGATTAATAAGGTAGGTTTGGTAAGGGGCCCAGATAGCGGAGGCGTACTCTAATTTTGGGCGAACATAGGTTTCATAGGATAATTTGCGGAGGCGAGAGGGCGCAGATTTAAGATTGCGTTTCAAGTAACCGAGGGTACGGGATGCTTTAGCGGTTATCGTGTAAATGTGAGAAACCCAAGAAAGATTAGAAGTTAGTTCGACACCGAGGTACTGATAAGCGGAAGCAGCGATGATGGGCGAACTGTTGAGTAAATATGTGAAGTCTGAATTTGTGCGTTTACGGGTAAAAGAAACAAGTTTACATTTTGCTGTGTTAAGGGTCATTTGCCATTTGTGGCACCAGGTAACTACCCGATCAATATCAGTTTGGAGATGTAAGTGGTTGTCAGGGTTGTTAATCTTTCTGTACAGTACACAATCGTCGGCAAAAAGACGTACACAGGATGTTAGCGATTGCGGGAGATCATTAATGTATATTAGAAATAGAAGAGGGCCAAGGACAGTACCTTGCGGCACCCCGGAGGTTACATCGGAAAGCTCCGAGTAAAAATCACCTACTGTGGTGAACTGCTGTCTTAAGGAGAGGAAGTTTCGGATCCAGGAAAGAGTTAAGTCGTTAATGCGAAGTGAGGAGAGTTTAGATATTAGACGGCAGTGCGGCACGCGGTCGAACGCTTTAGAGAAGTCTAAGAAAATGGCATCGGTCTGGGTGTTTAGGTCCACGTTACTATGTATGTCGTGAGTGAATTCAAGGAGTTTGTTGTCGCATGAGAAACCCTTACGAAATCCGTGCTGGTGTTTGTAAAAAAAAGTTGTTTTGGTCAAGATGGGACATATCACATTCGAGAAAATAACCTGTTCCAATAGCTTTGAGACAACACTCATTAATGAGATGGGTCGGTAATTATTTGGTGAGTTTTTATTGCCACTTTTAAAAACTGGAACGATCTTCCCGATCTTCCAGTCAGAAGGGATGGATCCGGTAGATAATGATTGTTCAAAAAGTAAGCAAAGTATATTTGATGATACCTCAGCAGTGTTACGTAATATTTTAGAGTTAATCATGTCGGTGCCCGCGGATGTTGAGATTTTAAAGGGACACTGACACCCCCCAAAAATTTTTTTTTATTTTTTGCCAGGCGCTTCATTATGGTGTCGGAGGACTACCCAATTAATATTTTGCAACAGAGTAGCGTATTTCTTTAATAAAGCCAAAAGACGCAACTGCTCGAAACCGAAACCGAAACCCGACGGAGGTCGGAGAAGTGGAGAGAAGAGAGCGACTGGCGGAAGTCACGTGGCTACACCCGACCGTGCGGTTTTTTGGTTTTTTTTTTTTTCTCCTCTCCGGTAGCAGACGACACGACATGCGGCTGCGATGCGGCGTGCGGGACTGCTTGCCGTGCAATTCTTTTGCAGTTATGTTTGTTCCGCTCGTTGTTCTGTACTCCAAGATGAGTTGTTTTGTACATTGAGGAGTTGGAGATGAGTAGTGAGTGCCCGTGGTGAATTTCCATGATCGGCTCCGAAAAGAATACACCCAAAATGTTGCGTGAAGAGCTGGCTCACATGTCTTGCATCCGAAAAAAAGTGGCATTGTGCGACAGAGTTTCCGAAAGATCAACGGTATCGGGACCAATGGCTGGCTGCAATTCCTGTAGAACATTTACGGGCACCTCGGAAAGCGGACGCTACCCGATTTATATGCTCCTTGCATTTTGTGGAAAGTGATTACATTGAGTTTGCAGTTGTCAAAACGGAAATCCCATACCGTTTAATTCAGCGAAGGATCGTCCGCAACATTTGTTTGTTATTTTTTTTGTTCGTTTCTTCAGTGATGATTGTAAAAAAAAGAAAAAGATATGTAAACATCAAAAAATGTTTGGAAAAAAAAAAAAAAAAAATTCACGGGGGATCGAACTTGGCCCTTCTGCGTGTGAAGCGGACGTCTTTCCCACTGAGCTACTGGGGCAACTCGTTCCTAGTGGATCTCTTTCCTTAGTAATAATTCAGCCGGTAAACTGTAAGTTGGAAAGTTTGCTGTCGATTTTTCTCTAGCAAAAGCACTCCCGGGTCGAAGTCGGGAAGCACCACGCTTTGGGGACGTTCGCACCTAGTAAAGAAATCGTACGCGTACATATTCAACTCGAAGTAGACACGTCGTGCTTGACGTTTGCGCGAGCGTTGTTTTTAGCCACGAGAAGGGAGCGACGGCTCGGCGACGTCTTCGTGCAAATCGGCTTGATGGCCGGGCGTGTCGTACGGGATGAATACCAATTCTTTTGATCAGTCCCAAATTTCTCTTTTAACGGTAGACAGAATTCGCCGGTACCGCGAACGACAGTTCTGAAATAGAGGTCCCACGCCCGTCGTCCGCTGCCATCGCCGTCCCCGCGAGTCCCACGATACGCGAAACGACGAACGCACAGAATGCTTCCGGTTGTCTGTGGAACTTTTTTTTTCAATCAACGTATATACAGCTTTTTAGAAGCCACAAAAAATGGGTTTCATATTTTTTAATATTTTTAATATTGAGTGTGTGCCTTCAGTGACCCACGACTTTGATTAAATTTGGTGGTCGCATCGATACCTTAGAAAACGGCCCAGGACCGCGAAAAAGAGAGTGAGCGAGACTCGAACCGGCCAATTCTTGATCGGCGGTTTTCGGGCGGAAAGAAACCGAATTTTGAGCCGCAAATTCTGTTCTGGGTAGTTGAGCTCTCATATGTCACCTACAACTAAAAACCTCGGCGAGCATAAATACCCTGTCAGTGTCCCTTTAAGGTTATTGATGAGTTTTAGAATTCCTGCAGGCGATATTAAAATGGGTTCCATAAAACGGCAGTCTAGCTCTGGTACAAACGGAATATTACTTAGGTCCTCGGTTGTAAAAACAGACGTAAAGAAAGTATTGAGGACTGTTGGGCAGCTCGCGTCGGGTACGAGTTGGCCAGAGCCGCTAATAAGGGATATCTTAACATGAGACTCGGTAGGCGATAAATTTTTCCAGAATTTAGTTGGATTGTTTTTAAGTAGAGCAGGTAAATCGTAATTAAAGTACTTTTTCTTTCAGTTTTCTAGACAGGTAATATAGTCTTTTTCGCAGCTAGAGTACCTCGCCCACAATGCATCAGAATTGGATTGTTTTGCCTTTTGGAATAGTCTTTTCTTTTTATTACGAAGCGTTTTTAGTACTTTATTAAACCAGGGCTGACTGACGTCGGAACGGATTGAAACAAGGGGAATATGAGCATCAATGAGCGCAGATAATTTATTTTTAAACATATTCCAATTATTTTCTACTGTACGAGTGTGAAAGCCGGCAGTGAATGAAGAACAAAAACGCAGGAGGCTTTTATTAATCGAGTCATAGTCAGCCTTGCTGTAATCTCTTATCAGCTTAATAGTATGCAGCTTTTGGGAGATAGATAAGTTTAATTTCAGATCCACAATTTTATGATCACTGAAACCGTCGCAGCAGGTCAAGGAAGTGATTACGTCTGGTGCTGATGCTAGTACTAAGTCGAGAATGTTGTTGCCGCGCGTGCTGGCGGATACGACTTGTACGAGGTTGAAAGTTAGGCATATATCCACAAAATTTGTTTCAGTATTATCTTGGGATGATAGTGTCAACCAGTCGATAGATGGAAAGTTAAAGTCACGAAATACAAATACGTCGGCTTTCGGATAGTCGCAATGAATCAGGTTTAAGTTATCGTGAAACGAATCGCAGAATGATGAGTCACTGTTGGGTGGTCGATAACAGACGCCAATTATGGTTTTCTTGAATGAAGTATGAAGACAGATCCATAGCATCTCGATGTCTTTATCAATTTTTATTATGCACGAGGGAATGTCTTTTTTGACAGCTATCAAGATACCTCCTCCCCTCCTGATACATCTGTCACGGCGATAAATGTTGAAGTCTGCGCAAGTGTCAAATATTTCCTTATCAAGTATACCAGGTTTAAGCCAAGTCTCTGTTAGGATTACGACGTCGGTATCGTTATCGTACAAATATGATGATAGTAAATCATGTTTAGGGATTACACTGCGGATGTTAGTGAACATAAATGAAACATTGCATGTTTTATCCGAGATTCTTGACAAGACCCGATTAGGACAGGAGGGCTTAGATTTTTGTTTCATTCGCTGTTATGCTGTCAGTTGTTCTACACTGTCTGATAGGGGATTGTGTTTGTGTTTACGTGTATGTTTTGTGTTTACGTGTACGTTTACGCTCCTGAAAAAGCCCTAAAAGGGCTAGCGGTATAAATAAATAAAATAATAGCTATCTGAAATGAGCAAAACAAAAATTTGTAAGAGCTTTTATTCTACATAGATTGTCTAGGGCAGGGGTTTCACAAAAACAATGCCTTGCTACATTTAGCGGGATGTGAAATAATGCGAATGTAAAACGCGCAATTTCCTCGCTACATTTAGCGGGAAAATCGGTGTCTAAAAGACCCCCTTTGACGCAAAATAATGTAAGAGATTACGCACCAATTTAGGTTTTGCCACTGCGTTTAGCTGGAAAACGGTTCCTGCCTCATTTTTGGCTTGTGTATAACAAAATAATTAGGGGTGTGCGAATATCAAAATATTTCGAAGCGAATCGAATTGAATAGTAAAGGTTACGAATCAAATCAAATCGAATATTTTCGAATACAAATATTTTTTATTTGATGTGAATCAACCAAGGATACTCTATCAAAAACGAACTGGGAATTCTTTTTCAGCAAACGTAATTATAAAAAGGTTAACTTTATTATGGCAATAAAAAAAATGTCACACATGTGACTGATAAAAAGACAGATAAAGTAATACTAGCAAAAACACGATTCAGAGTATGAAGTTACAGAATGTTGTCATGAAGAAATGTAAGTTGTTCCACGTGTTCTGGGAGCAGTGATGCTCTTTTGCTGGTCACAATTCCCCCAAACACTGAAAACAGGCGCTCGCTAGACACACTTGTGGCTGGTATGGCTAGGTACCTTCTTGCAAGTAGAGCCAACAGGGGGTATCTTGTGGCACCCTTCTCACACCACCACTTGCAAGGATCCTCTTCCCGGGCCAGGACGTCTTCGTGCAGGTAGCCTGCTACCTCTTCTTCAGCTTGTGTCATTGAATGCTGCTTTTGTTTAATGAGGCTGTCCAAGTTTTGCCACAGCGCTGACCTGGACGGAACTTCATGGGCCGCTATCTCTGAGGACACCCCTGCGCTTCTTTGTGTCTCAGGGATTTTTTGCGCTTCCTCAACTCCCAGGTTCTTCAACCAGTTCCCCATCGACCTGTCCTCTTCGTAGACCACTGCCTTGAACCTTGGGTCTAGGAGCATTGCCAAGCTGGCTACTTGGTCAAATTTGAAGTCAGGAAATCTTGTCTTGAGGCACTTGGCCAGGTTAGACGAGAACGAGGAAGTTATGGTCTGCTGGCTGATGGAGCTGTTCAGGCATGCAAGGATGCAATACAAGATGGGTATTTGGGCTGACAAGGTTGGGTAGCTGTCAGCTCCAGCATTGGTCGTTGCTTCTTCTAGTGGCTTCAGAATAGCAACGTAATCACTCATTTCCTTCCATTCTGTTCCGGTAAAGCCTTCAATTGACCCCACTTCAGATGCAAGGTCAACGGTTACTGCTTCTCTTAACTCTAAAAGCCTGTACAGCATTGCACATTCACTATTCCACCTTGTTTCAATGTCCTGAACAACATGCGGGGGGGATCTGCCTATTTTTTTTTGGTAGCAGTTGAGCCTTTCCTGAGCTTTTGGGCTATGTTTATAATGCCCAACAATGCCTCTTGCTTTTTTACAAAGTACAGAAAGTCCTGAAGTCATCTCTTTCGCGTCGCTGATGACTGGTTGTAAGGTATGAGCAAAACAAGTTCTTTCACACCAAGGAAGTGCATGAGTGGCTGCACTGATGTTGCGAGCGTTGTCAGTCACCACGTAAAAAGGGCAAACGTCCTTGGGAATGTCCCAGAATGTGACAAGCTTATCAAGAATTGAGGCAATTCTAGCTGATGTGTGCTTGCCTGGGACGTGACAGGTGCTCAAGTTGTAGCGAGTGAGCTTGAACTGCGAGTCCAGGAAGTGGCAGGTCAGGCTGATGTAGCTTTCGTTCGCTCTGGACGTCCACATGTCAGAGGTGAAGGAGAGAGACTCCATGCCACTCTCGAACGCATTCTGTAGCTTAAGTCGAACCTTCTTTCTAGTGTCGTCGTACAACTTCGGTACTAACGTGCGCAACAGCATTGTTCTCGATGGTGGCAGGTAACCTGGGACTGCCTCCTTCAATAAATCCCGGAATCCCCGGTCTTGCACAATCATGTATGGTTGCAGGTCGAGCGCAACCATCTTGGCAATCTTCAGGTCCGAAGCCTCCCGTTTTGCTTGCGGCAGTGCTGTTTTTCTCAACACATCAGCAATGCTTGGCTGATTAGCAGGCTTGATTTTAGCAGCTGCTTGAAACTCCGCATACTGATTGGCGTGCCGTTTCAAATGGTTCACGAGAGTAGTGATCGTGCCTGATGGGGTTCGCAGTGAGCTTTCGCAAAGGTTGCACACAGCTTCACCCTGGCAAACTTTTCGGAAATGGGTCCATACGAGACTTCTTGTGCTGGCAGGAGGTTGTGTACTCCGCCGTGGTTGTTGAGTCCCTGACGATTCCTGTCGTGGCTCCATCAAGCTCAAGCACCAGCAGACACAGACGAGCGCAACAAGTCAGAAGCGCAACCACGTGAACGTAAAGCATGGCACACGATACGAGGGATGAAAACGTGCGCCTCGCGGCCACCACAGCCTCCTGCAGAACTAACCTTGCGCAATATATTTTCGTGTGCAATAGTTGTGCCGAGAGAGGGCGCCACAAAGAAGCTATAAAGCTAAAGACGCAATACGGCTATTTTTCGGCTGACGGAGCAAGTCTCACTTTGACCGGTGAAAACGGGTAGAAATAAAATGAATACTGGAAAACTGGTTAATCAGAAAATCAAGCGGAAAATAACTCGAGTGGCTTGATCCATCATGGCAACGACGGTAACAACTGTACAAATTATCCCCGAAAGTAAGCCGTAAATCCATATCCAAATTCATAGCACTTTGGCCCCTTGGCCCTTGGCTTCCTTGGCCCTGTAGGCCAGTGGGCCAATCTCTATGGTGCTCTATGGGCTCAGTCATTCAGTTGTGAGTGCACATGAGTGAGTGGCTGTAGTCCGTGGCGTTAGAGCTCACGACGATGTACGTGCCCTTGCAAATCGTAGTCCTTTATCAAATTTATCACAGCGATGGCTCCGTATATGTTTGCGCCACTACCACTGGGCCAACTCCGCAATCCAGACATCGCGGCAAGCGAAGGTCAGATCGCGCTACCGCGTGCATATAATTTCCACTTCCATTGCTTCGTACAAGAAACAAAAACAAAAAAAAGGCACTTAGGTTGGCTTTTGGGGTTTGCCAAGTTCGAAACTATACTGCGCAGCCCAAAAACAAACTGGGAATGTGACTGCGATTTGGGACTTACCGGCGAGTTTAGAGTTATTCATAGTTTTCGAATATTCGAAGAACTCGAATACTTCGAACAGTAAAAGTGCGAAGCGAATCGAATCGAATAGCAGGCACTATTCGTGAAGTATTCGAAGTTTCGAATATTCGCACACCCCTAAAAATAATACAAGGATGCACCAGTCTTGGTTCATTTTGATTCCGTCTCACATTCCATGCACCTCAACTTTTGTTGTAAAGACCGAGCTCCTTCGGATTTTTTTCAGCGAGCTACAAAGAACAAACCAAAAGCATTCCATAATATTGGTACACTCTTTCTTAGAATACTGAGAACAGATGTGGTCTTAACTTGAAAGAGTGTGCACTTATTTTCATAACAGGCCCAAAGGTAAACTTGCGAAAATAACCTGGTGTAGGTGCACTCCAATCTAGTGATTTGAGAGCACGTCCGAGTGCAAATCTAGACTCTGAACAATGGGAATACAGACTAGTCCAGACACCTGCTTTGGCTGTGTAACATCCCACTGCAACACACTGTGTGGACCTCAGTTGCCATGGCAACAGTGGTGTTGCAATTGCAACCAGCAATGGTGCGTCGTCGCGACCGGTTGTGAGCAGTGCAAAAAAAAAACAATCGCATCTCCACGTGGTGAATGATGTTGATTGGGGCGAAGCTCTGGTGGTGCTTGTGTGCGTAGACGGTGAACCGCAGCATGCCGAGCCTTTCGTTCGTTTTCATCCATGTCAGAAAGAGAAAGTGTGGTATGGAACGTGGTTATATACGCATTTGAGCATTTGACCGCAGCGCCCTCTCGTCTATAAACGTTGAGCCAATGCATGCAAAGTTTAACGCGATATTATACGCATTTGACCGCAGCGCCCTCTCCTGTATAGACTTTATGTGGCTACATGCAACGTTTCATCCATGACATCCCCAGCTCTTGAGTTACTACCACATCTCAGAGCCCCCTACTCGTCCCGCAGTCGTGGCCGACTGGTTAAAGGGATACTGAACCGAAATTTCGAACTCACAAAACAAGGCTGCACAGATAGGCGGGACGATGCAAAACCCAAAAACATCACTCATACAGCGATATCTCTAACGGATCGCCATATTTTTAGAAAAGAAGCGCCCGACTGAACCCGGCCGACGAGGCCGACAAGGCAAGGGACGTCACGATTCTTATTCCCCTCCTCCTCACTACGTCCCGTGTCGAGCTGGTGAACCGAAGCGAGGAGGAGAGAAGCGAGGCCGCTCCCCCTCATTCTCAAATTCTCCCGGAGGACAGTGATGTCAGAGGCCTCGCTTGATCGCGCCCTTCTTTTCGAAAAGTGCAGCCACCCGTTTGAGATATCGATGTACGAGCAATGTTTCGGAGTTCGTAGAGTCCCGTTCAACGCTTCTAGAGCCTTATTTTGCGAAATTCAAATTTCGGTTCAGTATCCCTTTAAGGCGATGGACTAGAAATCCATTGGGGTCTCCCCGCACAGGTTCGAATGCAGTCAACTGCGCAAACATTTATTTTTTTCTTCATCATTTTTCTTTTGCCCTACACGAGCACGTGAGCTCACAAGGACGATCACGAGCAGGAGCACCAGCAAGATCGATGTGAGCATGGACGCCGGACAGACAAGGCTAGACCCTAAGGAACTTCGCCCCTAAAATTTGCTTCATCTCTGGCATTACCCAAAGGTGTCATTTAGGACGCTTTGGTGGTGCACAAAGCCTGCGAGCAAGAGCATTCATGATATGTGTAGGCAGCCGCGGTGCCGCCAAACCCAAACGCACAACGAGCAAAGCTCCCGCCCCAAGAGTACTTGCGACTGCGGGAGTGGGCGAGTGCACACTGCGCTGCAAGCTTCACACTCCGTACGGGTTACGTCCGCGAACATGGGAGCGCTACGGCTGGCCCCATAAATGACACGCATTTAAAACCACGAAAACTTGTGCCACAAAAACTTGTGTACTCACAACGATGTCTCACCGTAGTTCCGACGGCCACTGCGTGCAGCCGTAGATCCCCGACCCAAAGCGCGCAAAAGAAAACCATTCTCTCCCTAGCGATTACGCGACAGAATCCCAGCATTTCGGCAGAGGGTGGCACGTTTTCTATTGCTCGTATCGGGATAAATGATGCAAAGAATACGAGCTGCAAATTCTTCTAACATTAAAAGAGCTGTGCAACAATTTCAGGGCTTTGCTTTAATTATTGTGGAAGTTGATGCCTGACACTTCTGAAGTGAACTACAGTAAACAGATTTTGCCTGGATACCCTAGTTTTCTTTTAAAAAAATGAAAAAGATCCAGGTTTTTGCCGCCTCTCAACTTGTATGTCGTCTTCCGGGTCACGTGCGCAGTGACATTGATGGGGTAGACACGGGGTTCCGGAAAAGTTCTCTCTTTAGAGCCATCAGTGAGAAGCGAGAACTCGTCCGCTCGCGACCGCGTGACTACATGCTGGCGGGCGCCGCGCGAACAATATGGTGAAAGGAGGAAACTCAGGAAAGTCATCCGGGTCCGGCCATACCTGTCCGGCCCTGTCCCTCTCCCCCTTTGGCTTCTGGCGGCTGTTCGCGGTAGCAGAGAGAGCTGACAGTTTTGTAGACCTAGGATAGATGGCGCCACTAAAACTCCGCATAATAAAAGTTTTGTCGATGATACCAGGTTTTTGACGCATTTATGTATATGTTGGAATGACAAGATTTGTAGAAAAGTTAACTTTTATTGAGCAGGTATTCGCACAACTTGCTATCTTTCTACAAGGTTCCCCATTGACGTCGCACCGCGTGTTTCTCATGGCCGCCGCTCGCGGCTGCAGGTCGGGGAATATTCTAAGCTTTGCCTCACTATTACGCGGCGAAATCGCAACATTTCGATGAAAGGAGGTGTATTTTCTGTCATTTGTGACAAGGTGAACAATATTAAAAGCAGAAGATGCCAATTCTTTCAACTTTAAAATCGTTGCACAGCTCCTTTAAAATCATGGCACTGCCCCTTTAAAATTCAATATTTTTCTCGTTCATGATGAGAAAATTGCTATGAACGAGCATCGAAAATGAATGTCAAGAACAAGCATCGTGGACAACCGACACGCTGGGAGCGTTACACGACTTCAAGGTTGCATATGAAGCTTACAAAGGCCCTCGTAAAGTCAACTAAGAAAGATGCCCCAGCGAAGCTCCATCTTGGGTCGGTGCAGTGGCAGTCGGATACAACGTCCACTGAGCTGCGAGCAAATTTTTCTTTTATGTACATCTCTATCGTGAGCTGCGAGCACAGCTGCTCTGGAAAGGTAATTTTAATGCGAACGTGCCGGCGAGAGTAGCACTCTTCGAATGAAAAAAATAAAATAACGAAAACACCGTAATGTCCAGAGGAATGCCCCACCCCCGAAAAATAACCAGCACCCTATTTGTGCCACGTTTTGCCATTTTTTTCAAAAACACCAAAAGATGGTGCTAGATTCAGGTTGAAGCATGATCGAGACCGTATTAACTCTTTTTGAGGCATGAGGTGCCCCCTGGCGGCCCCCCCGGCGTACCTGCCCGTCCCCCTGGCGCTTGATGACCTCCACCTCCTTCTCCCGCTCCTCGCAGTTGTGCTTCTCGTGGACCCCGACGAGCAGGTCGGCGGGAGTGGGCAGGGCCGCCGAGGAGGCGTCCTCCTCGCCCTCCGTCAGGTCCTCCTCCCCCAGCGGGGGCTGCACCAGCGCTGGCAGGGGCAGCGGGGCCTCGCCGCTTGACGCGCTGTACCTGCGCGCCAGTCCGCATTGTGTGCGGTTTGTATTGCGTACGGGCTGCCTTACAAACACCGTGTACTGGTTGCATTACGTATCAGATGGGTATTGCCCTTATATGGTTTGGGTCATCTGTGGCAATGTTAGAACCAGAAAACGTTTCGGGTCCTTCGTCGGTTACGCTAAAAACCCCAGTTTTTACTGAGGTTTTTGGCTGGACTGGGTCGCCACAGAAGACCCGAACCACCTAAGGGCAATACTGTCTTAATATTAACACTTCTAAACGCTCGTTTTTCTTCCCGGGCCAGTTTGTTGCAGGTTAAGTTACACACAGCTCGCATAAGGCCTGTGTTGCACACAGTATGTGTTGGATATGCTTATGTTGAGTTGTATAGTTTGCATTGCATACAGTTTGTGTTGCATACAAGTTGCACTGTATACAGCTTCTGCTTTTGCACTGCAAGTAACCTGACACGCCCTTTGCGAAATTCACTCTGGCCACTTTGATCACTATCATCATCCAAGCGCACACCATCTGTGCCATGCTCATTAATCTACCGACTCCTGTTCCCCGAACCATTTATTTGCCCTTCCTTTTATCATTTCCATTCCTTTTTAACAATTTGTTTTTCCTGTATTATTGGCAGCAAACATTCTCACTGTATTCACATCTTTCTTGCCTCACTGCTGATAGATGGTAGTGTACCGACCCGCTATACCTGACCCAAATCCGCACGACGCCACGCCATTGGCTGCGCACACTGCGACGCCATACCAATAGTTACGCTCCATTGCTGACACTCTCTTCCATGGGCTCACTCGATACAGTGCTATCGATGCGAGCAAGCAAGCTGCGTGGAGAAATCCCACATGAGGCTGTCGCTCCAAAATCGGACACGGTTTCAAATGCTCTCCACCGTACAGTGTCTGGGGGAAGTTCCACGTCCGAAGTGGTCTCATAACGATAGGCAAAGCAAACTCAAGTAGCGCCGTAATTTAAGCCAAAATATGCTTTTAGAGCGCAGCTCTTAGGCGCCCGTTTCCGGCTTGAGCGGCGTCGCCGTCGGCGTAACCGCGCGGTGCATTATGGGTAAATTTTTCCGAAGGGACCCGAGGACTCCCGAAGGAACCCGAGGTCCTTCGGGAGGACCTCGGGTCCCTTCGGGAGGACCTCGGGTTCCTTCGGGAGTCCTCAAGTCCCTTCGGGAGTTGCATGCAACAGGCTGCATGCAACCTGTTGCATGCAACTGGCATACAACGATTTGTATGCAACCTGTTGCATGCAATCCAGGTTGCATGCAACCTGATGTGACCCCTGAGGTCACATGACCTCTTAAGGTCACGTGACCCCACTGAGGTCACGTGACCCCTGGAGTCACGTGACCCCCTGAGGTCACGTGGCCGCCTGAGGTCACGTGATTCTCCTGAGGTCACGTGACCCTCTGAGGTCACGCGACCCCCTTGACGTCACCCGACCTCCCATGAGGTCACGTGACCTCAAGGAGTCACCTATCCCTCAGTACGCTTCCATCCTCCTCCTCAAGAGCTGCGCTCCAACCGGCGTTACAGGGAATTGTAAACGGCTTTCATTTTTGTCTCGCAATTAGGGCCCCCTGAAAGCCCAAGGAAGTCGAGGCATAAGCAAGCCTGATATTCCTTGGCCGGAGTCTGGGTATTTGAATTGCTAAACAAGTGCCAGAGTTAGGCCTCACTGCCCGGTAGTTCAGTCGCCACCTGGCCCTTTTACTGCCTCGGTTCACGAGCAAAATGCCAGGATCAGGCTTTGCTTCTGGTGGTTAGCGGTTTTCACCGGGCAACTCTGGACCTAAACTGCCAAACGAGTGCCAGAATTAGGCTTTGCCGCTGGGGCCCTAGACTCAACCAAACAAAAAGTTGTTAGCGAAAGCTCACAAAGTGCACCGACTGGACTTCGGTGAAAAAAGTGTGTCGTCGTTGTTGCGAAAATCCAATCGGGGCGCTCCGTAAACTTTGTCCCCAACCTTGTGTACGACGAGACTGGAGCCCCCGGTTCTTCGGCTAATCCGTGGCACCCCTGGCTCGTGTCTGGCGCTTTGGCAATCATGCGGCGAACCGGAGCAAACCCATCAGCCAAAAAGTACTCGGCACTATCTAAGGCCACGGAGCAAAGTCCTGGGATCATCAAACTCGAGCCGTGCCGGTCGTTTCTCCGGCGAGCTGCCCGGGGAACGCGGGAGGGATCGCCCCACCTGTTGGCCATGGATTTGAGGCAGTGGAGCAGCCAGGCCTTGTGGTTGAGCGACAGGTTCCCGCCCAGCTCCCTGGGCAGGGCGTTGTACGGCACGTGCAGGCTCAGCTGGTCCAGGCTCACCGTCGTCACCTGCGGGGCCCCAAAACCGCCGCCGTTACCACGGATTCTGTCAACGACCTGCCTGATTTTGTCAACGACAGATTATGTTGATAATGATTTCTATATGATACAAGTTGTGCTGTGTAGGAGAAATTTCGCTCGTGGATTATGTATCAGGTGCAGAGTGTTCATGGTATGCGGACCTACCTAAGGAAATACTTTTCTTTCTATCAGCCACCGATTGCCCCTGCAGACTGTAATCAGGTGCAGACGGAAAATATGTTAGCAATTTACGCGACGCTGCATTCTAAGATTTATAAAGATGGATGATATTGGATGTGTGCTCTTGTATTCCCGATTTACCTTCACCCTACAGAAAGAGTCAGTGTGTACAGAATGAGTTGGTTTCACTAGCTTCCCCACTTTCCCAAGGCTCTTTCAAGTCTTTTCTGCAATGCCAAATCGTGCGACATGGTCGTACAATGAAGTTCCACTTGAATAAACTTCAGTTGAACAGACCACATATTAAGACGAAGCAGCTTTCGTAAAATCCCCCAGCAAAACCCTACTTGGCTCGTTCAATTTGCCTGCGCCAGTGTGGAAAAGTGTAGCGTGGTGCCCAAGAGTTCAAGGCAATGAACTTGTGGATGTAATGCTGCACGTGCAGGTAAATTGAATGCATCAACTGTGTCCAATGCATTCCCTCCATTGAAACTTCACTTTTCTTGAGGTCCCTCAGAACTTGTTCAGATGGTATTTCCCTGTATACATGCAGTGGATACGTTACGTTACCGTTGGCATAACATTGTAACTATTGCTTTACAAGTCTTTCCCTTGAACAGAGGTAAAGCATCTCGGGGTGGCGGAATCAATTCTCATCGGGGTATGTTCATAGTTTTATTCTTCCTTTTCTATTGCAATTTCTTCTCCATTGTGCGCTCTCGTCAATAGATTTTCTCCCCAAACTTGCGTCACGCATTTCATCACAATATTTTTCGCGGCCTTCGTACACATTTTTCCCGTTGATCCCAGCCACAAACCTTTTCTGCAATAAAATATTTCAACGCAGAATGCATTTAAGGATCCGCCATCCAAGTCTAAAGTGTCGCGAGAAGATGTCAGGAAAACATAATGATGTGGCCTTGTCTCCTTCGGCATCATAGAACACACATTGTCTGTCCCTAAGCAGGAATCGGACACCGGATTTCCCGCTCTATGATCCGACACTTTGCACCAGCAGAGTATAGCTTGCTTGAGCACCTTTACAGCTCCTGTGTATGCTCGTGCTGCCGCAAAAATCTGAACTCGCCTCATTGTATTTACGAAGAACCCCAGGACAAGGAAGGGACAATACAAAGTATCAACACTTTTTTTAAACGTTGCGTTGTCCTTTCCTTTCTTTCCCCTGTCTCGGGGTTTTTCCTAATTATCCTCAATTTGCACCAGCTCATTTGCAAACCTACTTTTTGTTCATTTCAATACTTGGCACAAAGCCAACCAACACATGTGTTTGTAACGGCCTCCCCGACAGATCGCCCCAAAAGCGAAACGGGTGGCCACAAACTTAAGACGCATTCTAAGTCATTAGGCTTTAGGTATAGTACTAAGGTATTCTTTTACAACTTCCCAGATGGACCACATGACACCTCGAGCACTGCCTATGCAAGTGTGGCAGGCAAACTCTCCGACCTTGAAGGGAAGAGTGCAGCGACGCAGCTATTTGCAGGGCGCCTGCATAAACGCTTCGCTTCACGGAAGCCTGGTTCCCCGTGCACGTGCGGTGCCCACAGCTCGTGAGGGAACTGCACATTTGTCCACACCTCGCGTGGATCTGTTTGTAAGTTGGTCTATACCCAGTGATGCGATTGGCCTAAGCCATTTTGGAGCACCTTTCGGAGCAGCCAAAACAGTGTTTTGGAGCAGCAAAAGTGGCCTTTGGAGCAGCCAAACAGTGTTTTGGAGCAGTAAACGTGACTTTTGGAGCAGTCAAAACAGTGTTTTGGAGCAGCAAAAAGTGTTTCTTGGAGCAGATATTCTTAGAAAAATTAAAATATTTGTTTTAAGTGCTGGACAAACGAAGAATGCTTTGTTCGCTACAATAAACAAATCATGGCCAAGTTAGACCACCGAGTGCTTCAACAAGTAACTGACACGCCAATGACATAACAGATTTTGCAATGCTTCAGTTAAATGATACATATATATGTACCCATCATAAATAAATATGAACCAAACTGCAGATGTTAAACCTTATTTGAAAATAACCAGCTTAGTAGTAAATATCACAGCATTAGTTTGACCAGTTATATAATATATGGAAGCAGTCTCCTGCTGATGAAACATGTAACTACTGCAATGCAATGCGAAATTGTACACAAGACAAAGGTGCATTACGATTAGCGGGTGATTTTCTTTTTGCTTTTCAAAACTTTCTGCAAGGCTGCTGCAAGCCTTGCTTTGCTTTCGGCTAGTAATGAATGTCCACTTGCAATGCCTCCAAAGAGACATTGAGACATCCCACAAGTGTATACATACATTGCTGAAGCCATTGTAAAACAATTCCGAAAAACCGCTCGCCACCGTTTTACTGGATCCCGACGTGCCAGATTTTCGTCAAAACTAAGCAAACGTAAAACAATGGACTGCAAGAGTCCCAGCTGGTGCCTCTGTCGTGCATTCATGTTCGCATGCACATGAGGGCAACTTCCGCAGGCTTGCAGCTGCACGTGCTTCGTCGCACGAGCGGAGATATTTATTCGATCGAAACGGAAACCATGCCTCTTTGCTCAGTCACCAACTGGTTCTCAAAATTGTATGCAAAATGTAACTGTCCACCATACGACAAAGAACAGTCCAGCAGCACATGCTTTCGAGGCTGGCTAAACACACAGAAGCTAGACAAGCTAAACACAGAAAAAAAAAAAAAGAACCGTAGCGCGTCGATGCAAGACATTGTAAGCCAGGGTCAAAAAGTCCTTGAACCGCTTTGTAACTCGAGACAAACAAGCGCGCTGTGCGGGTTCAACGTGCAGACATTGCATTCTTTGCTTTAGTTCACTTCTCTTCATCAACTTCCTTTCGCGGCAGATTTTTCAAGTACCGGGGTCCCTCTTGAAAGAAAGCCCACCGAGAGAAACTATAGGCAATCAATACTTGGACACAGCAGTCCTTGAGTTAAAGAAAGATTTTTGTAGTAGAGTATGATTTGAACTAGAACAGGAATGTTGATGAACATGCGGCAGTCCTTATGTTACAGTTTAGAAAGCGCCATATCTGCAGCGACGAGGGGACGGCTGCTGGCAACACTTGAGTTCGCGCGACCACGGTGACTGGCAGACAGGGACCGAATATAGTTTTCCCACGGCCTTTGCTTTCAGGAGCGAGTGCTTCAGCTCATAAAGTGTCTCGCGCCGGGCAAAAAAGTGGTTTCGTTTCACAGCATAATGGTAAGGCTGGTACCCAGCACGCTTGCGTCGGAGTGTACGCACAAGCCCGCGTCTACAGCTGAAAAAATTTTAAAGAGCCGCGAGACGAGACCCCTTAGACGACGACAGCGTGAAACGAGAGAGGACGGGAAAAACATAGTTATTGGAAAAACCAAGTAAGACCAGATGGACGATTGATGCAGAGTACTTTCTGTCAAGCGGCCGCTTGCGCCACCTAGCTCACGCATGCTCAATTACGGCACTCAGTTTAGTTTCGGCTTTGAAAGGCGACCGAAATTGGTCCTTTGGCGCAGGCTTGGCACAGATTACCCATATTCTGGCAAAATGTAGCAGGATGTAGCAGGGTTAGGCCCTTGGCGCAGTTTGGCGCAATTGGAGCAGCAATCACATCACTGCCTATACCTAAACAGGACCCCTGAAAGCAGCCGCTGCGCTCTTCTCTCGTACTACAGGGCAAAGCACAGGTTGGACATTTGGATCCAGTGCAATCAAACTTTTCACAAAGGTGTCTATAGGTTAACCATATATCATAGCCAAATTGCTTAAGGGTAGGTTCTAGAAAAACATGTATTAGCCTAAAAAATACAGCTTTTTTATACGGGGAGAGGAAAATGATAGAAACCGTCTGGCTGACCCCGCTACTTGCAGACAACGCAAAAAAAATAAAAAACGCGAAAGCTTTCTTTGATTCATCTGCGAGTAGCAGCGTTGGCCAGACGGTTTTAACTGCGTGCCAAACTGTACATAGGAAAAAAAAAAGGGATTTTTGGGGGGTTTAAATTTTTTCTTTCCTTAACCCACACTCGCGTAATTTAAGAATGACAAAAAGCGTCACGTAAAGGCACATTTATGAATAGTTTTGATGCACTCGGTTCCTCGATTTATTCACGCAAATTATTTCGTGCCCGAATAGCGCCAGAAGCACCTCATTGCTCGAGGATTGCCCGAGCGACGAGAGTGGCTCGAGGGAAAAGCGACTCACCCGGTCCCGTAGCTTCTCCCTGACGAAGAGACGCAGGATGCGGAAGGGAGCCTTGAACCACAGGGGAGCGCTGACAATCAGCACCTTCTTCAGCCTGGCGGGGTAGGCTCCCTGCGGGGGCAGACGCTGGGTCTCAGGCTCGGACAATGCCGCCGTTGCACTGCTGACACGCCGCACAAAAGACTGCGTACGGACGTTGTCCCAGATGTTTCTTACTCATACGACGGCCCCGCCGCGCCGATCATACAAACGCTGCTTAAGTGCATTGCGAGAGCGTTCAAAAGAAATGTGCGATATGCCGTATAACGCGCAATTGTCTTAGAGCACTTAGAGGAGGGCTGCAGTTGCTGGCAAGATCAGAGTTCCGTGTTAACGCAAAGGGTATGCGGCAGGGGTCGAAGCACTGCCACCAAATAATATGCGATACTGAGACGCAGTACAAACACATCCGATACAATGTGCTCCATTGTCGAGGCTACTTTCTTTTTTGATGTGAAACGTCCTTTGGCTACAAGTTCGTCATTTCGTGAAGCCCAAAAGTGAAGCCTGGATAAAAGCGTGGCCGCAAGGCTCAACACTGATTGGTTGACGGGTGGGAGAGGGAGAGCAAGGTAGGCGAGGAGGAGCTCCACCTCCTGTGCGGCCTGAGGGAGAAGAGCTTGTGAGTATGAAAGGTTCCCGAAGATTGCCAAGTTTATCAGCCCGGTTAGCGTTAGTATCACTTCATTCTAGGAACAACTACCGAGTGAGACTATCTGATGAAAAGCGCCGTGAACGAAGGCATCTAGCAACTCAGTGTCGCTAAACATTTGCAATGCTTGAACGTTTCACGTATGCAACACAATTGCCTGGCAACTTTTTATTTGTTACTTTGCACGCAGCCTTTGACTACACCTACAAATATCGGTGAGAAAGTGAAGAAACATGCAGACGCTCGCATGGTGTGAACCGATTTACAATTGTAGAACTGAATCCTAATCCTTTCGGGAAGTTTCACTGGATTAGCTTCTGAATTTGTATTCGTTTCCGGTGCACGGTGTAGGGTCAGCCAACTTTTGCCCTCGTGCGAAAGGAACTCGGCGTGTGTAAACAAGACCAGTACGCCTGTGAGGGCGAAGCAAAAAGAGGGTACAGCTTTGACCTTCTCCACTCCCAAATATAATTCAAGATGTAACAACGAGAGCAGAAAACACCAAAGTCCTTCATCTAACAACCCATATGGAGATGTAAAAAAATTACACGGGACATCCAAAAAAACAAAAAATCGCAATGCATACCAACATTTCCTACATTTGAGTGGGTGTCAGCCAACCGGGTTTTGTAAACGACACCTTTAAAACTGAGCACGAGTGTTTTTTTTTATCAAATATTGTCGATTTAGAACCAACAAACTATAAACAGCACAAAGACAGACAAAGAATGAGAAAAAGTATAGAAACAGCGCTTTGTCTCATCCTTTCTCAGTCTTTGTACTGTTTTTAATCCATAATACCTAATTTACTCGCGCAATGAACGCGCCCCCGCCATTGGCCATCAATATTTTTACTTTTTTTTTCTTGCGTAATGAACATAGTTTTAATTTTCGTTTTCGCAAGTCTTGAATTGCGTCCAACTTAGCTAGCCCGCTAGCCACCAAGCCCGCCAATTTTCTTTTGCTGGCAAGCGGCCAGGCTAAGCCAGGCCAAGCCGCTCTCGTTAATGGTTGCAATTTCATGGTTGTGGAAATGAGGAACCGTGAAACTGAGCAGCGCACATGCCTAGCGAGGCTGGGGTTCAGTAATTGCCAGCCCGAAACGTGCTTCAACCTTTGGATGCATCGAAGTCAACAAACACGCCGCCGCCTGTGATCCACTTTCGAACAGCGATATTGTGAGAGTGGTTAGGCCGAAGAACGGTCGTGTCGCTCTCCATGCTGAGTGAGATTCACAGGGCACGTTTTCTCCGGCAAAATGCACGCCGAAAGCACCCTAAAAAAGATTCGCAATTTATTGAGCATGATTACTGTAGCATGCCCACAAGCAATGGGCGCGCCTCCGTCAGTCGAGACGTGGTGCAGTGCCCTGCCACGTCATATTGGCACCTAAGATGACATTTGCACAAAGTGTGTAAATGCAAAAATTTTACCCCACGTTATGAACGCACCCCCCAAATATGTGTCAATTTTTCGGCAAAAAAGTGTGTTCATTATGCGAGTAAATACGGTAACTCACTGGCCCCGAGTTTGGGGTTTAGGATGTGGGAAGGCAGAACGGCACATTCGTTGTGCATGATTGGCTCAATCAGTGATAGCAGATGAACAAATGCGACGAGCACCGTAATGATGCAATTTCGGCACTGCCCGATCGACCGGCTCCATTGAGTCGTAGCGTCGGACGCGATCAGACCCGAAATGAGACAGAGTTGGAGAGGATCGTCCGCCTCTCCAAGACGGGACTCCGCCGACAAGCGGCTCCCTTACCTTGAGAAGATTGAGGATCTTCTGGCTGAGTTCGTAGTCGAAATTCTGGTACCTCGATCCCGTCATGTTGTAGATGAAGACAATCCCACACCTTTGACTTTCAAGACTGCAACAACAGAACACAGCCACGACGTTACACACATTTAGCGCACAAAAATCAAGACTGTGCGGGCCACGAGGGTCCCTCGCTACGGGTAAAAAGCCAACGACACCGAATTTCTGCAGCATGGTGCCCTAGAACGCGTCTCCGACCGATGCGCTTGACGCGTCCATAGAAAAGTGAATTCGTGGACGTCGTTCGTTGCCACTTCGGGACCGGATTTGACGCGTGGGCGGGACTGGACGCTAAAAGCGCCAGTCAAAGACGCGGTCTGTGCGCCGAAATGCTGCGGAGAGTGAGGCAGCTGAGCATCGGGGGGGATGACTCACGAATCAAGTTTGGTACACACAAGATGCGTTTCCACGGCATTCTTCAAAATTTATATCAAACGCTGCAGTTTGTTTTTTTTTGTTTTCTTTTTTTTTCTTCAGTTTCGACGCGTTATTTTATTCCAAACTTTCCATCTTCGTGGGATGGTGGGTACGTCTTAGATTTCTCCTGTGTTCTTGTACGAGCAGAAACCGAGGGAGAGGAAAAGACGAGAACGCACAGGGATGTCGGAGCGCCGAAGTCCGGTATTCGCGTTCAGAGTTAGCAGACGAGAGCAGCGAGCTTGCGTCTACGCACAGATCATTGCAGTCGGAGCTCGGCGTACCCCCGTCTGCTCTCGTCTCCTCCCTTGGCTCAGCTTCTGTCCATACTGATTGCAGTCCCTCCCTCCAGATGCCTAAAATAGGCAATCGGGTAAAACCCAGAACACACAGAAAAGGACTGGACAAACACATCGCTGATTAACAACTTTTACTTTGTCCTCTTCCCAGCCTAGGCAAATTCTTCTCCCTCCTATGGCACATGAAACTCGATTAAAAAAAACTTGTGGCCCACCACTGAACGGGGTGTGGCAAACCGCAAATATTGTCGTTCTTTTCGTGAACCGTAATCGACGAGGTGCTCACGCAGCAGTATGTATCAACTAAAACCCGTGACTAAAAAAGTTTACGCAAGTTACAATGTACCCGCTTTCGGCGTTGATCAGTTTTCATCACTTCGCGCCGTCGCGTCGACGCCCGCGACGCTAGCCTCCGAAGAAGAGGTCGAGTAGGGCTCGAAACGTCGGATTTCCGACTAGGGCTTGGCTGGAAGTTTTTCCTTTATCAAAGAATGTGCTTTACGAGTTGTTTTCAACGAGAAAATTGCCCTGAACGAGCGTCATAATGAGTGTCACGAAGGAGTGACGTCCTGGGTATTTGAATGTAAACTTGCCGGCAAGGGCGGCAGGTTTTGGATGGAAATAAAATATACAAATGACGATCGACGAGGCAACGAACGACTGAGGGAAACTAAGCGTTTAATGAGGCAAACTTGCGCCCAGAACGAAATAGGAGAAGGCTAGCGTCGCGGGCGTCGACGGCGGCCCTATGGCAGGATCGAGCGCCGGGGCGAGACTGACCCCGGCTCGCCAGGCGGGGTCCCTTAGGTACCTTTGTAAGTTTCTGGAACACTCGGCGTAGAACGTTCGGTGCGTAAAACGTTTGTAACTCGATGGGGCGACAGGGTTCTCGAACTTACGAAAAACAATAAATTGAAAGAATAAATGAAAAAAACTTCCTCGACGACGCGAGCGGCAATATTAAGTCAAATAAAAATAAAATAGAATTATAATAAAAATAAAATAAAGGCAAACAAAAAGTATGAAAAAAAAATTAAAAATAAATATATAAAAATTAAATGATCAAAATATTGTAACGAACTTAATTTTTGCAAGGACCCAATCTTCGTGAATTTCGCAAATCGCGTATGATTAGCAAAAAAAGAGATCTTGCGAATAAGTTTCCTTACGGTAGCGAATGCATAACATACCACCCCAATTCGCGAAAATTCGAGCTCGCGAAGATTCAGTCGTTTACAAATGAAACTAAAATAAATAAAAAATAAATATATAAAAAAAAAATTAGAAATCTAGCACAAACCACGGAGCGCGGTTTGTACGGGACACATTTCCCTGGTCTTTGTCATCACAATCGAGCCTGTGCAATCTTTTTTTTTTTAACAAGGGGGAACCCACAGACGCTGCTCACGGAAACGGTAGAACGCTGCTTACCAGAAGTGAAAAAGTGTTTTGCGTAACTGCGCTTGTACAATGCCATGCCACGCACAACAGTATTCCAGGTTAAAGGGAGACACTACCCAGAAAAGTCAACTTCTGTACCGCTTGCTTGATTTCAATGTAATTTGCAATGGAAGTTTATTTGAGTGGCAAGCCCATCCCTGCCAAATTTTATTGTCCTGTGCCAATTCTGAAACTTGTTACGAATGATACAATATGGAAGTCAATGTGTTCGCTTAGGAAAATTTAAAAAAAAAATAAAACTTTGTGGTTTTTATGTGTAATATAGTCATAGGAATGCCCAGAGCACATACCCAGCTAGTTATTTTGCTATAGTGCATTGTTTTTCATAAGTATAACTCCATAAGAAGATTACAATTTTTTTTCATGTCTGCACTTTTTTATGTAGTTTTTCTAACACAAAAGAATGTTAAAGTAGAAGAACAAACCAGCCAGGGCATGTTCCTCACAATATTCTATCCCAGAAAACCACCTAAGAATAATTTTTTTGTTGTATAATAGGAAAACTATAGTTTTCCTAAAGTGAAATTTATGCCGAAAAGTTGAATGGAGAAAAATGTATTCAAAGTGCTCCAACCTCTACCTTTTCTATAGCATCGGTGGACCGAAAATAATTTATAAAGAATTAACTATACAGTGTAAACTAATGATACTTTCTGCCAGTACTCTCTAGAAGTTGGTGGATGTAAATATGGCATTTTTTCAATTCAACTTTTATTGCAGAAATCGTTTTTCTGTGTAGTGTCCCCCCTTAAGGAGGGGTTTGACTTGACAGGTTGGAGTTTGCCGGTAAGGAGACGGAAAGTGAGGAGAAGAAGGGGCCGGACACTTCACCTTTCCAGGGCGACGTCCAGCTGGTACACGACCCCTTGAAGAGTGACGCGGTGCGAGCTCTCCAGAGGCCAGTGCTTGCTCGCCGTGAACATGGTGATGGCCGCTCCCGAACTGTCTCGCGTCGGCTGCGCACCCAAGACGGCGCCCAAAACGGCAGGGCACACTTCGTTAGGGAACCTTGGTCAGCTTCACCGACAGCTAAAGCCATTTCAGAGATTGTCCATATATGGTCATATATATGCCAACTAAAGCCATTTCAGAGATTGTCCATATATGGTCATAACCCAATCTAAGGGCGCTAAGCATTCTAAAAATCTCAAGATTAGATCGGTATGCAGCCAATTTCTCTATTAAAAGTTACATGCACGATCATTTGACTAAATGCAATGAAATGCGGTAGCTTCATGGGAACATTGTTAGTAAAAACAATTAGGGAAGGAAATGGTACGCAGATGAAATTGGTTGTAATATGCTGTTCACACATCGAGGACGACGAGGAAAGCGTCTACGACGTCAAGGATGGCATCGAGAACGACCCTGAGGACGACCTCAAGGACGACAGGTCACGTCAGCTTCAGCTAACGGAGCTTACGCGACCGGCGCTTACGTGACCTTGATCACGCGACTTCACACTTCAGCCACGGGCGCCACGGGCCCTTAAAGAGAAGGTGAACCGAACATTTCAGTGTTTATAATAAGTGGCGCACTATCTTTTCATGAGACAGCAGCCCCTGGTGTGCACGAGCACACGCAACGAAATTGACGTCATCATATTCACGCTAAATAAGCTCGAATGGAGATATGATGATGCGCGCACACCGGCGGCTGATGACTCATAGAAAGATAGTGCACCGCTTATTATACATGTTCGGTTTACCATCCCTTTAAGGACATGACCTTGAGCGTGGTTGGGCCTATAAAGCTAGCACTTTGAAATGCGATCCAAGGTCGTGACACATTCTTTCTGCTTTTCGGCGCAGACACCAGAGGGCGTCACCAGGCCCGAGCGAACGCTTCCCGCGCGCGATTCGCAAATATTTAGAAATAAGCGATAGCTCGAGATTCGCAGTCGCACCTTCTACGGCAGCTTCTGGCGTCTGCACTGCGGTCGAAGTCTACACCTCCACAATAGGACTCACCTTATCTCCCTCCAAAACTCAACTACTGGTCACATCCTCCAAGAGAGGACCCGACCCTGACCGAAAACTTATCACAATCAAGCTACAGGACAAGGAAATTCAACAAGTTGATCAAATCAAAATTTTAGGAGTAGTATTCCAATTCAACGGTAAACAGGAAGGATCACTCCACCGCCTTCACACCCAAATCAACCAGATCGCACACCTGATACAGCGGACCACAAATCACAGAACCGGACTCAAAGAACATAATCTACTCCATATCATCGACGCCTTCGTCATATCTCGTCTCCTATACACACTACCCTACCTCACGACAACATGTACCCAAATCAAAAAGCTCGAAGCCAGTCTCCGTAAACTGTACCGACTCGCCTTGGGAGTGCCGCGCCACGCGTCCAGCGAACGCCTTCTCAACACGGGAACTTTCAACACCATTACAGAACGCATACAAATGCATAAGGACGGGCAAATATTACGACTTTCTACCTCAAACCAAGGGCGAACAATTTTACAGACATTAGATATCAACACAGACTCACTTCCCCCAATCCCCATACCTCACCCTCCATGGAAAAGCGCCAACCCAAATGTTACAGTGGAACCACTACCGAAAAACATGAAACCCGACAACAACCCCGAGAGACGAAAACTCCGCGCCAAAGCCCACGAAAAGCGAATACGCTACCTACATGAGACGGAGCATGATACGTATTTTGCTGATGCCAGTCACCAGGTCACGCATGGCAAAATAGCTTTCGTCAACACACGCACTAAAACATATTACTTCGAAACCTTCACAGAACCCCCAACGATCGACGATTTGGAAGAATACGCCATCGCCAAAGCCATGGAACACGCAGCCCAACAACCTAACACTAATCCCACGCTAATCTTCACGGACTCACAGCGCGCCCTACGAAACTACACCGATAACACATTACACTTTATGACAGATAACCTAGTCCGTGAAATACATGCCTGCTACCCGGACAAAAATTCCGCCTCGTATGGACGCCTGGCCACCAAGGCGTGGAGGGAAATGAGACAGCCCATCGTCTCACCCGCGAAAACTCCCCGGGTCCCGTCACGTCATGGCCGGCTATCTACTCGGTAGGCACAACAAGGAACGCTCACCGAGCCCTGCGGAAGTCGAGATTAAAAGAGCAACGTGAAGAGCGGACCATTTACCCTCACCCACCAAAGACCATGTCTAGGCAACAATCCTCCCTCGTCAGGCAAGCCCAGACCAACTCTTTCCATCGCACCACATCTTCCACCACATCTACAAACGACCCGGCTCCCCCACCTGCCCAAAATGCGGAGAATACCCTTCCATCCCTCACACCTACTGGTCTTGTAACCCACCCACACTTCCCCCAACCCTCTCACATATCAATTCTTGGGAGGAATGGCTGGCTCCACCCACGGGCACCGAAATATCCACCGTACTAGAAGTACTAACTAATCACTCCGGTCCCCTTGCGGAATCCATCCGCGAGACGTGGGCCGGACGTAGGCCTTTACAGAAAATAAAGTTTTGCTTGCTTGCTTGCTTGCACTGAAGCGCAGAAAAAGAGGTGTGTCAAGATCTTTGATTCTGTTACTTGGGAAAATTGTCCGCGAATTTAGGTATTTTAGAATACTCAGATCCCGTAGATTGAGATATGACCATAAAATAGACAATCTAAAAAAACACTAAATTACCCCTTTAGAACATAAGGGCTACATTAGTGTTCTGGATTTTGGTAATTTTTTTATTATTTTATTTTTCGTTGTATAGCTAGCTGTGAGGCCAAAGCAGGTTAGTAGGCATTTCAAAAGTACCAGTCCACTTAAGTATTAAAAATGTTATCAGAAAGACCACACACATGTCTAGGCTCGTTACAACGGATCTGGTTACAACAGACTTTCGGACATAACATACCGATTTGTGAAGTTCGGTAGGTTTTCCTATCTGTCCCCATTGATTCATCTTCGTTAATTGCAGATTCATTTAAGCTGCATTCTGCAGCTCCAATGACGCCGAAGCGGAAGCGAATCTCTCTGAAGGAGAAGCTTGAGATTATCCAGGCAGTTGACCAGAGGAAAAAACAATCGGCCGTTGCAGACACCTACTGTAGATACGATCATGAAGAACAAAGAGGCCGTCCTCGAAAAACAGGTACCGGGTGACCCGCAACCAAAGAAGTTCCGACTCCGTGAGGCTACTTTTCCAGAAGTCGAGGATGCCTTACCGATATGGCTCCAAGACGCTCGTTCACGAGACGTCCCTGTGAATGGCTTGCTTTTGCGGAAGCGTGCGGAGCAATTGGCAGCCAATTTGGGCCACAATGAGTTCTTGCGCAGCGATAGTTGGCTAAGCCCCTTTAAATTGAGTTACGGGGCAACTTTCCAGTGCATTTACAGAGAGTCGGACGGCGTTAGATGATGGAGTTGTGGCAAACTGGCAAAAACCAGTCTCTTTTGGGTCTGCTTGTGGGCTACGAACCGCGTAGCATTTTCAACGCTGACGAAAACGAACTCTACTACAAAATGAGGCCAGGAAAGACCTACAGTCTCTCTGGGAAACCGTGCCATGGAGGGAAGGATCTAAGGAGTGCGTGAGAGTTCTCTTCTGCTGCAGCATGGACGGAACCAAAGAGACAAACCTGGTATTAATTTGTAAGGCCCATGTGCCTGCGCAAGGTGCACGTTCCGATAGACTGGGCATCCAACAAAAGCGCGTGGATGACGCGGGACGTTTTTAATAAGTGGTTGCTGGCTTTCGATGGCAAGATGAAGAAAGAGAAGAGGAAGGTGCTAACAGGGAACCCTGGTTATAACCAAATGTCTGCTGTCACTAGATCTGTTGTAACGGGGTCAGACTGTATCCACGAGTTTTTGTTATGTATTCATCCGAAACACAGCCCAGCCCAACAATAGTGTCAGCAAGGTTGCATATTCCTTCGGAAACCACGAGCCTCATTTACTTCCCTTGTCTTCCTGATAGCGGGACAGGTTTTCTGAGTATTTGGGTGACTCCCATGCTCTCCGGAAGTTGAAGGATCCAATGCCCGTGCCACATTTCATTCAACATTTTTGCCGCGATAAATACCCCATTTTTGAAAGACACTACAAAACACAGCCTGCGGGCAAGAATACCCGAGACTCAAGTCCATGGGCAAAAATGCCCGCAGGAAAACAGACCCCTAAACACAATCCGTGTAAAAAGAAACGGAGAGAGGTACTACAACTCACCAAGACTGTGAACTTCCCAGTTTCCAGCTCCCCTTTGAGTGGGTCGGTGGTAGGGTCAAAAGTGCACAGTCCTTCTCGATATCGAGTGTTCTGTTTTTGTGCCGAACAAGAAAAGAAAGAATAAGACAATCGTTACAGCCGAGATGCGCGGGAGACAAATATTTATGCGGCTCATCCAAGTCTTAGAGTACCCGCATAAATGCTCGTTCTACTACGAGTCTAGCAGAACTAAAGGTAAACTCCAGCAACAAATACGCACTGTTCTCACTACAAACTGTTGCCAATGAAAAAAAAAAGGTTGACAATATGAAGTTGACAAAAAATACAGTATTGTCAACGAACATAGTCGCCGGCACAAATGGCAGACAACAAACAAACCCTGAAAGTACACACGGTGACTATTAATTGTACTGTTGACAGACCTTTCCTGTGCAAAAGCACCCCGGGCGGACCTGCCTAAGATCGTACGAGTCGTCAAACAAACGGCCTTCCACACCTCTGTATGTCACCAGCGGGCAGGTGGATGAGCGACCTGGGGAGTTGTGAAGGGCTTTCCAGTCGCCAGCGATCGAGATTATTTTTTCGTTGCTTCAAGGTTGAAACTTCCTTTGCAATGAGTAGCATCTGTGATCAGCGGTAGATTCTAGGAACAGTGCCGGGAAAGCTTCTCTTTTACCCTTGTTTTCGCGGGGAAAAAAAAAAAGAAAAAAGTGCAATGGAGGCCAGCCCCGTCAAGGTGTTTTTGCGCGAGCTGTGTGCCGCGTAAGTGTCTAGTGTCGCACAAAACATTCTCACTTGTGCTCGGAATAGTTTGTAGAGTTATGGGTTTGAGTACGCGGCCACATACTTTATGGCTGCATGCTGCGAATTCAGTATCCTTCCGCAGCTGGAACAGCTTCAAGAGCAACAAGCAGTGACTCGAACCGGCTGTGACCGCTACAACACCCGTCCAAAGAGGAGCGCTAATAATATTGAGGAAAAATAGAGCACATTCTAGCACTATGGTCAACATTTGACTCGGTCACATTTGCTGTTCCAATCGCTTCAATGATTTTTTTTTAAACGCGACCGATCTGTTGAAGACGAGAAGTAAAATGTCTAAAAAAGTTCAAGTCTGAGTCTATACATGACTTTCGACACACTGCTATTTGTGTCTGGTATTACAGAGGATCAGGGAGCGGATGTTGAGATTGATTAATATACAATAGAGCCATTGCCTGGTTTGTGAAATGGGTGGCATGCAATTTTTTCTCACATGAGACGTGGTGAAAATGTCTTTATTTTATTCTACTGCAGACAAATCTTATATAGGGCTGAAAAGTTTTTAGAACTATGAAAATAATAATGTCGTTGAGGGGAGGCATGCAAATTTACAGCTGATAAAGGCTGTGCAAAACCAAGACGAAGAAAACATCACTTTTTTAATTAACTTGGAGTGAATCTGGGGGAACGAGATAACATTTTGGAATCAGGAAGCCATCCCACATACAGATGATGCCTTTGGATTATGTTATAGCTAAAGAATTTAACGGAGTTCACCTTTAAGGTTAGGATCCCCCATTGTGGCACATCTACTTTTAATGCCTCCTTCTTAAACCAGGCCTCCATTGATTGGAGTCGCCTTCCCAAAGTCATAGCTTCAATTACTAACACCACTGACTTTAGAACTGAAAATTACTACTTTGTTAAGAGCACATACACCAGGAGAAAGCTATTTTTTATTATTTACAATAACTGAACGAAATTTCCACAGTTTCTAGTGCTTGATCTCTTTTTTATATATCTGGTGTTAGTTTCGAAATAGGTTGTTTTTATCTCTTGGATGCTAGGCACATGCAGAACAAACCATGCTCTTTTACACACTTGGGACATGGCAACAGACCTAAAAGAGCCTAGTAAAATAGAGTAACTCGCTCCTCAAAAACCACTGAGTGGTCTAAAAGAAGCGAAAATAATATGTGCTTATTTTATATTATGTGTGCAACAGAACAAAAATAATGTGTGCTCGACTAATTTTATTTTAAGGTAATTGAAAATTGCAATAACGCCATTTTCAAAGGGCTAACAAAGGTTTCTGAAATTTTGCATAAATAAAAAAAAATATACAATTAACCAAACCTGTAGATAGTTGCATTGTACATACTATTCTAAAGCATATGCATGCCAAATTTTGTTATGATACAACAATATTAAGAACAAAAGTTCTTCTGTGCAAACTCTGAAGTTGCCCCAAAATGACATAAATACATTCAAATATGCATTTGAATGTTACCCAGTGGGGGTCCAGACGTCCTTACCCCCCCTCTCGAATTCCGCACGTCTAAAATTTTAGGGTGCGACGAAAGGGAAAGAGGGGGGGGGGGGGGGGGGTTTTAATATCTCGTACGCTGACTCCCCCATCGGGAAATACCTGTATCCGTCTCTAATGTTACCATAGATGTGTAGCAACTATTTCGCTGCAAGAAAAATATTTTTTTGTTAATTTCTTTCGAGAAATTGAAGCTACGGAAAACTGCGAAGGAGAGGAGACGGCTAGGCCTACTTCTCCACATAAATGTGATGGCGGGCGACGTCGCAGTTTGAAAAACCGCACACACAAAAATGGCTTAATTGTTTGCCGTTCTGGGTCACCAGGAGTTCTTCAAGTGCTTCTTTGACTAATCTCTCTATTCTAATCACCCCTTAATATTTTCATAAATAAAATCTGGGGATTCAGAGATAATGAAACACCATTAAACCCAAAATCACACTTTCTCCAAAAAAAGATTGCCGTTCCTTGACATGCGTCTCTGTTTAAATTATGTATCATACTAATTTTATATTTTTTCTTTTTATTTGTATCTTTTATTTTATGTTTATACTATTTTATGGGCAAAATGTTGACTGATCTCCGCGTGCCTCCAACCTACGACATATTTCTCATTTCTCATACTGCGCTTTTCGAGACACGGTACTATGCAGAGGCACCTGGACCTCGCACGCCGAGCCTTGCTCGGCCTTTGTTCGTTCGAACTGCAACTTCCTTGTTCCAGAGGTCGTCGAATGCCGAGTTCATTAGCGATTTCTACATCTCAGTGTTCTTCATGAAGCGCGAAGTTGAACGGCATAAATATTCGCCATTCTGAAACAACGAAGGAGCATATGGAAACAGCAGTCGCTAAAAATAAGCGATATCCTATCAAAAAGCGATGCCACAAGATAAAACTTTACGGGTATACTCGGGCGTGGCACCGCAAGGGTTGAAAGTTTATGTGTTTGGTTTCACGCGAAGCGCAAGTTCGTCTGCTTCTTTTAGCAGGGGTTGTGGAGACTTCAGAACGCCGAGCTCCGATTGGTTCTGATTGAAGGCTAGTGGGGAAACCTCAAGGCAGCTTGCTTTTATATCTACCCACTATCCTTCAATCAGAGCCAATCAGAGCTCGGCATTCTGACATCACCACAACCCCTGCAAAAGAAGCAGACGAACTTGCGCTCCATATATTGCGGCAAATGTAAACCAAATTACCGTATAAACAACTTTTCCCAGAATTCGTGATTTTTGGCGCAGATATAGAGCTACACCATTCAAAAGTCGAATTTCTCATTTCGCCAAAAGTTTGGAAGTCTTATGAAAGTTTGCGACGTCCCCAGCTACAGGAGTTTACGGGAGGCGGCGAAGAGCCAGCCATTAAAACACGTTCTGTGCTAGAAAGGAAGAACATTAGGAAGGTACACAAAACAAGATGGCCGCCCACCTCGTGAGCTTCGTACAGGGCCAGGGCGCGTCGAATGTCAAACTTGCGGGCCATCATAAACTTGACCGCCGCGTTCCATGTCAGCAGGCCCGCGCTGTGGCTTATCCTCTGGTCGTTCACCACCTTCATGAAGTCCTTAACGAGCTGTAACGGGGGAAACCACAAAGAGTGTGAAGCTCTCGTGCGCAATTGGTCGGAGACACTGTGGGAGCTGGCGGCGGGGGAACGTTGTGGCTCGTTTCTCATGCACGACGTCGCATCGTGTACTGTCGTGACTTAACTAGGTGACAGAGCCACAGGTAGCTATAACTCGAGAGAGTTCAAAACTTTGCAGCTAGACTTGTCTTTGAAAATTACTGTCATGAACTTGGCACGAAAAGTAATTGAAAACCTCTCGAAGCATGAAAAAAAAAGTTACGGCTCAAACGATTTCATAACGTCTATTACTATATAGTTGGTATACGGCACGAAAACTACATTTTCTCCACAAATTATGTATAACGTTGAGTCGATCGTGAACGCAAGGCGCACAAATAAAAATGCGAGGCAAACCAGTTCCGGTCATCTTTTGTCCCTAAAGTTACCGTAACATCCCAAGAGATAGTCCACCTAAAATCAGGAGCAAATCAGGTGAAAATATGAAGTGGGCTAATTATCGGTGTACAATAGAGAAAAGTTGAAAACATTCTACCTTTAGGCCAGTTGTCCCCGTCTCAAGACTGTTATCGTGGCGAAGGTCAACGAAGCAAAGGTAGCTGAACTTCCCAGTCAGCAACGTTCGCTAGTTTCCCGCTATAGCTAACTAGACGCAACTAGACACCGAGGCCATCACCGACTCCGACACTACGGTTACTAGAAGCAAGCCATCTTTCGGTGTTTAAAAAAAAATAGCGAGTCGAGCCAAAAATAAGGGACAGGCTATCTTTGAGGAATGCAACTTCTAATCGCCGCATTGTGAGATGTTCCTTTTGTTTTCGAATGTCCCTTGTTAGCGCTTATGCGGAGTGTAAACGTGCACTTTCTGAGATGCTCGTTTTTGTTTTACTGCTGCTGCATATGTTCTTGTTGCATGCATCTCCCCCGCTGTAATGCCGCCAGACACTGCAAGTGAATAAATAAGTAAATAAATATAAGGCTCATTCAATTTACTGGCACCAGCTTGCACCAGTGAAGAAAAGTGCAGCATGGTGCAGAAAAGTGTGGGGCAATGTACCCCGTGAGCGATATGAAGGTGAACAGCCCTCTTCTTGTTTTTGATGCCCCTGCAAGTTTTGGAAGAAGCTCTCTTCCAGAAGAGGGCTAGAACGCAAAGTTTAGACCCCAAGCCACATACCATTTGAGACGTTGGGAGTTAATACAGCTTTAGGGAGCCATAAAACAGCCAGGAAACCAGGTAAGGAGTTCACCTTCATAATGCCGGCGGGTGTACTTCCGGTTGTGCTTATGTATATGCTGCAATCGTTAATCGTGTGCGCCGGTCTGAACCAAGTGCAACTGGTGGAGGAGGTGCAGGTAAAATCGAACGCAGCAAACAGCTTTTCTTCCGTACTACTATACCCCCTTCAGGGCACTCTGTCTTTAGGTTGAGAGGCTGTACCCTAAGCAAGGGTACAGCCTCGGACCACCATAACGAAGTAGGCGTGCCACATTGTCGCACTAACTTGTTTTTCGATTCATTTGTCCCAAGGACTAGTAACGAATGGAACCACCTGCCCACCTCCATCGCAACGACTACCGACAATTTCACTTTCAGATCTGCCATTGAGTGTTGTGTACCTTCTCAATAACCTGCGTTGTCTGCATCTTTTATTCTCTGTTAAATTTCTGAATTAACTACCTGTTGTTTGTTTTTATGTTTTCCACCACTCCCTTCTGTAATGCCCCCTGGGCCTTGAAGGTACAGAAATGAATAAATAAATAAAAGGGATTCCATCTTCCCAATCTCAAGGGACCTCGTCTGCCTTGAACTGCAGCTCGGGCATCCCCTGCAGCCTCGGCATTGACGAAATAGAGCGGCGTAGAGCGTACACACCTCGAAAACAATAATAAACCCGTTAGGATTGGCACATAGTTATGTGTCAATGGGTGACTCAGATCTGCTGAAATAAAACTTAAACTTGAAAAAAAAACAAAAAAACATGAACTTAAAGGGGCCCTGCAATCATATTTATGCGTCCAGCTTTTTTGCGGTTTCCACGTCTCTTGTGGTTCGGGCAAGCCAGCGGGCACGGAGAGAGTAAATAAATATCAGCGCGTCATATTTTAACCGGACGACGCGGAAACCACCTCCACCGACGAGGGCGACCCGCGGTACCAAAAGCGCTCAAAATGTGACGTCTTTGGTCCTGGGCTTACTACTGGTCAGAGCCGCTAAAAGCTTCTTTTTAGTCGAAATGCAAAATATAAGTGGCGTGTACCGTTTCAATTATTTATAAAAGTAGTTTTTCTTCAGTATTTTAGATCAAAAAAGAAACGAATGCAGTTCATAAAGTACAGAAACAAGAAATGACCCGTCGACATACCCGCCACCAAGCGGTGGAAAAAGCGGCACATACTAGAAAGGAATAGTGGGATCAGGCGCCGACACGGAAAGGTCCCGGACGTACGCGGCGGCGTTGCGGCCGTGTACCGGCCCGAGGATCCGACCGGTTCCGAGCGTTCCCAAGGCTCTCGGCGCGGGCTTGGATGGCGATTTAGACCTTTGGCGGTATGGCAGCGCGAAGTGGCTCCCGTTCTGAACTGATCTTTACCCCACGTTTGCTGTCGTTTGTGGCCAATGAAGTGTCATGCCGAATTAGTGTTTAATCTCGCAGCAAATGCAATGAGAGCCGCTCTGGCTGCCCGCTGCATACAGCCTATCCAGAACACGCTTCAATGGCGCCCTCTCGCGCCGTCAACTCGGAGCGCGGCAGCCGTGAGCGCTCGATCAGCTCACTACTTCTCCTCTAGTTCACGGCCACTCTCAAGCAACCAAGGATGTCATGAGGGAGGTTATTTTTTGCTTGTTTTTGTAATATTAATTTGCCTATAACTTTTAAAATAAAGGGAATTTCGAGAAAATAAAAGTTTCACGAAGTGACTACGTTCAGTGCGCTCAGGTTCGGTGCAAATTAAAAATTAGTAAAAAAGTCATTGCAGGGCCCCTTTAAGGGCAGGGACGGTCAAGGAAATATGGGACATTGGGGGAACAGACGAGGGTGCTCTGGGTAATAGGGCAAGGGCCCTATTGCTCAATATAGATGCCAATCATCGGTTAATCAATTTCGCTACTTTTCAGGGTCTGCGATCAACACCGTAACGCTGGGATGTCACGAGTGCATACCCGTCAGTTTGTGAGAGCAAACTGCATGGCCCCAGGAAAGAGAAGGTTGAGGCTCGTTGCGGCATTTTCCACAGGAAGAGAACCAAATGTGGAACCGGTACCAACAACTCTTCCGTGCCTAAGAAATTCGAAAGGTCCTTAATCAGTGTGCCGTAGACCCCGTTTAAAAAGTCTGGCAACAGCGAAAAAAGCTAGATCGTGTCAAAGGTTATTCTGGTGAAATCCCACACTGCCTGGTGATAGTTAGGGGGAGACAATTGGCTTAGAAGGGCAGGAGGAATCATACGTTTGTCTTTTTAGACTTAGGCTAGGTGGCGCAAGGTACCGCCCATTACAAAGGGTATAGCCATTAACAGCCATCCATCCATCCATCCATCCATCCCTAGGGTACACTGGGCAGCATATGCTGTTTAGAAGGAATTGCCGGTTCGTTTACGTCGCCCAGGTACGAGTTTCGTGGCGTGGTAAGGAGGTCGTCGGAGAAACACAACTGTCGTTTCTTCATCACGCGTCGACAACTTGGCTAAACTTTACGGCCGGTGACGCAAACACGTGGCCATCGCTGCTGCCTTTAGATGATAAAAGCCGATCAACGCTAATTACCGCCGCTCCGGAGCCGACAGTTTTGGTTTCGACCGATCTTCTGAAAGCCAAAGGTTCGACATGAAGAGACCACGCAGCACCGAGAAAATAAAACTATGCTCTGTAGTTTGGGTGCACTGGCTACGCTTGGCCGTTGCATTCCAAACGTCGAAGAAAATAGGCCAATAAACCACGGTGCCTGGAACGTCTCTTCGACCGGTGCGTCCACCAGCGCCTAAAAATGGACCCTCGACTTCCGCCCAACGACGTCGTACAAGCGTCACGCTGTCTTTGGCCACGATGCTGGTGCCGCCACAACAGCAGTGGTAAATGTGGAAGACGTTCGTCCTGCTGCACGTCGCTCTCTAGCTTGACGGTCCGAGGCGCCTCCGGCAGCCGGGGTTCGGGACGCCGTAACACCAGCGACAATCGCGTTTGGTCGCGCCTTTTTGCCGATACTTCTACGACCAACGACCAGGATCTCGACGTTTGTCGGCATAACACTACGGCGCTTGTGAGGTCATTTGTGGTCGCTTTGGGACCACATTTGATGCATGGGCGGAATAGGACACCAAATGCACCGGTCGAAGAGGCGCTGCAGGCACCGTAAGTAAAACGAGAACATCCGCTGAATTGAATGCATCTCCCGCTCAGCCGGCTGGGCCGGTTCGACGACCTGTTTCCAGCGACCATGTTTGTCCAAGAGCAACGCCTGCTGTTTGTCGCTGGCATTGCGGATACTGATACCGCGCTGTCAGAGAACAAGACTCAATCACAAATTACAAAAAATTTCAGTTTGCTGGGGTGACCTTTACGTATTTTGGAACCATATTAGATTACGCCACTCCAGTGTGAACTGGGGGGCTACGCTTGACAAATGTTTCGTTTCTCCTAAGAAGAAACATAAGAGACCGGATTGACAATATCGCGTCTGATTGGCTATAGGCTCAAATGACGAAAGGGGTAACTATCATCATTTGAGCCTCTAAACAAACAGACACGATATCGCCACTTCCGTCACTTCTGTTTCTTTTTGGAGAAACGAAACATTTGTCAAACATAGCCCCCCCCCCCCCCCGTTTTGTTCCATGATACCTGCATGCCTGTATCAACCAAGGTAATGCGAGAGTTTAATTTTCTTTTTTCTTTCGCAGACGTGTTGGCAAATTTTGCGACCTATTGCGCTGTGGTCTTGCCTGGGGAAACCACAGTTATTTCAAGCTGCCAGCATTGGACCAGTAAAACAGATTTGCTCTTCTCTTGGGTACTCCACATTAATGATCAAAATCATGGACCGCGTGTAACCACACCTGCTATCGATCTCCCATGAGGGTTACCCTAGGCTTTAAAGAAACAGATATCTAATAGCAGAGAACAGGCGAGCCTGCGCTTTTAGTTATTTTGTGTTAGGTTTGAATGATTAGCAGCGTGGATAATAAAACGTACCACAAATTTCACTCGCTTCCCTCAAGTTCACAAAGGAGCGACATTGGCAAAAGGAAAGGAGAAACAAAAAAATTGCATAAGTCTTGAAGGTGCAAACGTTACCTCATCACGAGCGTGGGAAGTCAACTCCAAAACCAACTGTAAATAGTCGCCGAACCCAACCTAAAGGGCTAAAAGCCGTGATATACTAACCCCAATGTTGGCGATAATTGATTATGCTAAAGAAACCGAACTTCGAGGTCTATGTATCCGAGTTTATTCGCGAAACAGGGTCTGTGGTCGAGCATCGTCATAGACCGCAGACACCTCAAGACTCGGTTCGTTCGGGCTATTCACCGATGAGCTCAAAGACTGTGTGTGACCTAACGTAAGGCTAGTGGGGTAAGGTAACGCCACGTATTTCTTTCGCGAACGGCGCAAAAAACGTGCCCCGAAATCTTACTTGTTCCTCTTGTGAAGTCAGCGATGCAGCCATGTTGTATTTCATACTCCGCTCCGGCGGCTTTGGGCTTCGGGTGACATTTGACGGGTCGGCGGCTCGCTCAAAAACTTGGTCCGCTCGCGTCGACCGCGGCCGAGAGCGCGACGGAATAGGTGCGGGCTCTTCGGCGGTGGACCATGCCTTAGCTACGCAACGAATAAAATGATAGAGATGAAACGAAACACGCGAGAAATACACCGAACAGGGGATCCTTCACAAGTCGCGACTCCTGTCAGCCATCTTTGTGCTTTTTGTTTTGTGTGTGCCTTGTTTTTTGAGGCAGGTCGGTCGAAGCGGCATCGAAGGGAGTTTGTGCGGTTTCGTATCTCATGGCAACCAACTTTTATTAAAACATATACCAATATATACTTCCAATTAACCAAAGTGAGTTACAAAACCAGGATACTTTTTGCGTGTTATTTTGAAATAAACTGAGGGCTGTGAGGCTGAAGTTTCGCCGCGCATACGCAGCGCCACTCTTGCCCCTAGTGAGGCTCGTCCATACTAGTTTGGCGTACGCGGATTAGCAGACGACAAGGGAGGCTGGTGCACTTGTTGTCCAATGTTGTCGTGCTATGTGGTCGCTGGAGCGCGTACAGCATTTCGGAGACGTGAGTCAGGTACCATAGCCGTGCTGGCATTTAGGTTCGTAAAGAAGGTACCGAAATCAAAAGGACGGGGTGCCAGGTGTTGTTGCGTAGTTAGATCGCACGGCATCGTATTAAACAGAGAGGAGTGTCAAGAACGCAGTGGAAGCTTCTCGCACCCCTTTCCACTTCAGCAGAGCGAACAGTGGAGAGGGACCACCTTCCTGCTAGGGCAAGGGGGGGTAGAGGAAATTTATGAACACATACACCCCGAACCGAGTCTCTGTTAACACATTTATTATCCTGTGCTGTTTATACACCTGAAATTGTATTGCAGCAATTAAGTTAAAATAGTTTTCACTCCGAGTGATATATTGTCTATGCCAAATATGTTATTAAATCTGTTAAAGTTGAAAGCATAAAAATCAACTCCAGCAGCCCTCAATGCATCAAATGAAATTAAGAAACGGTAAATCTTTTTCGGGTTATTGTTTCTTGTCAATGCTTACTTTTATCAACATGTCCTGCACAAAATTTAACATTATGTTCTTTTTCTTTCTGCCTTGTGTGGCTGTCTTCATCAAAAAAAAAAAAAAGAAATCTAGAGCAACCCTTTCGCGTTAAAACAGCGAGAGGAAAAGAATGGGAATAAATGATCAATTTTCTTTTACAATATCACTCTTTAACCAAGCACCTTCGACGTTGAATGAGCAGCGAAACCGGTGAGTCGACTATCTTTGAGTCGCGTCTAAAAAAGAAGCCATTCAAAATGTTTTACACTTATTTCGTGTTCGCCAGCAAAATGACTGTTCAGTGTGGTTCACTTTTTGGCGCATAAGGTTGTTGGGGTGTAAACAGGAAGATCTGAGTTTTCGTGCATATACAGTAAATAAAATGGGCACGAATTACTGCTCCAAGGTATTGAAAAGTACTGTGAAAGTAATTTCATTACTTTTTGGAAAGTAATTGGAATGTAATTGAATTACTTTTAGTCAGCGCTAATTTGTGATGTAAGTTAATTTTTACAGTTTTCATAAAAGTAAGTGGTGATGTAATTCAATTAAAGATTTGCAGATCTCAGAAAAGTAATTAGTAAGGTAATTTAATTATAACTACTGAAAATATTTTTGAAATCTCTGAACTACGTGTACCAAATAAATTCAGAGTCATGGGTTATCTAAAAATCGCATTCAATATTAAAAAAAAAAAAAAAATCCATGAATTTTATTTTTTGTCGTCTAATGTTCCAGACTTCAGCGGAAGCATGTACACGTCATTCTTAATATGGCGACCTACCGCGGGCTGGACGACGCGATGGCGGTGCACGACGGAACAAAGTTGCGACGGACGTGGGACAGCTGCACCGAAATTGTCGTTCCCCATACCAGCCAATCGACCTTCAGGCGCAGAATATCGACCGGAAGGAATATAAATTTGAAACAATCGCACGACAAACGTTTCACGCAAGTTCGTCGTGGTCGTCGTCTGCTTCAAGCGCCGGACGAGCGGAGAAAAAAACAAACGCCGTCGGGTGTAGCCACGTGACTTCCGGCCATGAGCTTCCGTGCTTGTTTTCGGTTTCGGTTTCAAGCGGTTGAGGTTTTTTTTGTTTTGTTTTTTTCGTTTAATTAAAAATTATACGTGTCTTCGCAGAAAATTATGGGGTGGGGATTCTCCTGACACCATATTAAATCGCAGAGCAAAAAAAGTATGAAAATAATAATGGGAAGGATCAGTGTTCCTTAAAGTGGAGATTATAGCTAAAGCTACAAGCACGGACACGCCCGCGTTCTTAACTTTGAGACGCGCTTTTCCGTCGCAAGAGCTCGTTTTGCGGAAGAACGTTTCAAATTCACGGTCTCGTGCTCTCGTGCTTGTGGCATTGGATGCAGTCTCAGCTTGATGGCTGGTTCAGACATTTGCTTCGGTAGCATACAATGCAACCAAAACGACCACTACGACAAATTCACCGGTTCAATCGTGACTCACGATTGGTTTTTGAGGGCACAAGTTTCATTGCTTGCCACCTTGTAACGACGAACTCTTTTCCTCGTGACATTGTCTTTGCTGTCGTTTTAGATGCTGCGAATGTCTGAAACAGGCATTCGCAGCATCTAAAACGGCCGTCGCAAATGTCTGAAACAGGCATAAGGGTGAACGGAGTGTAGACACTTCGCTGAAAGGGAAGCGAAAACTGTTCATGAAAAAAAAAAAAAGAAAAAAAAACGAGTTAGAGGTGAATTTTATAGTATTTTTATCCCGTGAATTTGAATATCACGTCCGGGTTCCCCAAAGATGTAACAAAACGCGAGAAATCACGAAAAACTTCCGACCAGTCGTCGCGTCATATCCAGAAGTCTCCTCCCCCAAGCGCGTGTCGGTCATGTGGGCGTATTGCGTGCAATGGAAAATTATACAGCAGTGGGGACGTCTTTTTTTATGTTTTTTGGAAATAGCAAGAGAGGGCAAGCATATATATGATATGCCCTCAAGATACTCTAAAGCGGGGATTTCGAAACGTCGGGACATGACGTCACGCTCCGGGAAGGAGAGGCATCAGCGGTACTTTAAAACGTTTAAAACTGATTTTCTGCAGCCTCCGTGCGCACCAAATTTAAAAGAAATAATCTCGATAATCGTAATCCTGTAGGGAGGCCAAATGAAGAAGATTTCAGTGTTTTTATTTTCTTCAATAGAATAGTTTCCCTTCGATATTCCATTCCGCTCCAAATACAGTCGAACAAAACAATTAAGGCTCCAATCCACGCTGTGAAGTTGGTTGGACAGCGAAGCTGTGGTATTACTTGCAACGAGCGCCCTCATCGTTAGAGACCCTATTTATGGCGACCGTCACCAGGTGACGCTCCAGTCTTTGACATAACAGGCGATCTGCAATTTATTAAAAAAAAAAAAAAAAAAAAAAACGAACAATGGTTACGTTAATACCGCGCAGCTTGAAATGTGGATGAAACGTTTAACCACTCCAAGTGAACGACAAAATAACGAAGGAGTGCGCGATCTGCTAAAATGTTTAGAGTGTTGTTGGAAACCAAATTGCCTCCTCCTAGATGTATTATTGTGCAGCCGGAGGCCCTCGTCAAATCGCCAACTTTGTTGTCCATCTAGCATTTATGCTTTCTAGCGTTTCTAGCACAGGTGACATATGCAAGCTCAGCAGGCTTGCAATGACGGTGGGACCGGAAGACTACACTCTAAGAAAAAATGGAGGAAAAAAGTAGCAACGGCGCGCCTTCCTCCCTTCTACCGACGCGCCTCCAAGCGGACACGAGAAAAGGGGAGGAACGAAATATTTTTCTCCTTCTCCAGGCAGACGGGAGAAAGCTTTCGCCCTCCCGACTCATCTTCTTTCGGTTTCGTTTTTCGAGCAGGTCGCGCACGTTGTTTAATAAATAGCTGTTGAGTCGATTGAGCTTCAGCAGCAGCGAAGGCCGCCTGTAATTCCGTCTTCTAGTTTAAACGTCCAGAACATTTCGGTTGCATTGACATTTTTATCACTAATTTTATCAAACGAGCAAACGAAGCCGCTAGAAACAGCGAAGTCCCGGAGCAGTGCCAGCAGCGCCACGTACACTGGGGGATGGCCGTCTCCGGATTGCGTGACTGGCGTGACTCGCGCGGCACGGAACTACAGCCCCTACAGCCACTGCAGGCTGCAGCACTACAGACTACAGTAGCGAAAGCACGCGGAACTGTGTCGACGTTTTCGACGTTATGGAAACCGCAGGAACTGCGTCCAAGAAAGGCAGGTTTTGCTGCCGGCTGCCTGGGTGCCTTCCCCCCTGAGTTTGGTTCTGTTTTCCGATGCCGAGTGCAACCGGCGTTCAACGTGGTTTTGTGTTTGTGCGTGTCAGCAACATAGCTGCAACATCGTGATGACAGTGTCGGGTTGTGAACAGAAGACTGGAATTATCGCCGATGTGACCATGTGTTCGCGTATCAGTGGTGTAACAAGAAGATAAGATCGTAAACTGTTGGGCATTGATGCCGCTGGTCGGGTTGTGATCGGAGGGGGCGGGGTGTCGCAGGTTGACATTCCGCTTTACATTAAAAAGTTTAATACCACTTGAGGGATTACGTGCAATCGATCAACGTGCGGATAGTCATGGTCTGAACAGTAGAAGCTCCTATCGTACAGTGGCCAATGTGACTGTCGGAATTGTCTCGTCCCCGACAGCGATTGTACTCAAGGGCAAGGACTGAACAGTACGAAATCGTGACGTAAAGTACGTATATTTACAGTATGGAATTTCGGCATTAAAAACAATAGTAGGTAAAATCGAAAAAAAAGCTACCCTTTATTTTGCTGTTTAATTATACGGTTGCTGGAGAAACTGCCCTCCGTGGTGCGCTGGGATGAGCGCTAGAAGTTTTCGGGCTCGCCACGGCGTAGTTCCGTACACTTAAACCTGCCGCAAGTCGCGGCTTTGACTACATTCAAGTTGATCGAAAAGCAATTTCTCAGTCCGTGAAGCATCACTTCCAGCTACTGAATATCCGCTCTACAGAGATTAATTCAAACGGCAATTGCAGCTCTGCGCGAACAGCACAAATAGAAAAACAAATAGAAATACAAGCTACGACGTGCCGTGTGGGGAAACAAACTCATGGCTTCGAACCGCATTGGAGCGGCTTGATTTATTGGCTTTCAAATAATTACGGCATGATTGAGCGTTTACTTTTTAATAAGAGATTCGACCCCTGAGCCATTCAAAATACTCTCAGAGGTATGACATTGCAGGGAAAAATTCAACATGCTGGGAATATTTTTTATTGCTTAGGGAGTCACCGAAAAGTTCCGCACGTTCAAAACGACCAGTATAAAAGACGGAAACGCAGAGCACGGGTGTAGTGTTCGGGTTAGTGTGGTGTTCCGTTGTGTTGATATTTGTGTGAGCAGTGCATGTGCTTAATGTATGTTCACCTCACTGATCTGTTCACCTGATGCTTGTAATAATGTGTATGGGTTGCATGTGTGTATAGTAGAGGGTCCTCAGGCGCAGTAGTGGCCTGAAAGAAGCAAATTATTTTTGTAGAACATGAATTGGGCGGTACCTAGCGCCACCTAGCCTAGCTACTTGCAATTACTCTGCTTGACCCCGGCTTCTGGTGGCTAGCGATTTAACCTTCTTTCACGCTACGCGATAAACAGCGGCCATAGAGTAATATAGTAAATAGTGATGGGACGAATCACCCGAGATTCGGATTCGGACAGATTCGGAAATTTCCGAACTTCCCGCGACGAATATTCGGCAGATTCGGAGATTCGTCTGAATCGTCGCTGGTTGCAGGCGGCAGCATGAACCTTGTCGTAAACCTCGCGAATGCGGTCAGTTGTGCTTTTCTAGCTACTGTTACTGCATATAACCAGATTTCGTCTTGTTTATTTCAACGTATGGTATGTACTGTACTGTCATTCTAGACTCTGGCACGCGCCCAGGTCCAGCTGAGCTGATCGGTGTGATTGACGTAGGCCTAACCATGCACGGTCTCGCTTTCTGTGCAATTTCGCGGTGATCGGTAAAATGTAGCAAAACGTTGTGTATTATACGTAACGTGGCGCAACGAAAAATAAATAAATATATATTCAGCCAAGGAAATGATTCGTCTCCTTCTCTAGAGCTGCGTATGTCTGTACCTGTAAGGCGCGAGAGCGAGATACCGGTGGCAAAGAAAAACGTCGCACTGTCGTTTCTCCGTAAGTTTTGTATACGTGAACTTTATTTGATGAAACAAAAAAGAAATACACAATACAGGGGTGTCCAACGCAACTTCATTGTTCGTAAACAGACACTAACTAAATCAGATAGCATGCATTAACGAAGTTTCAGATTGTTTCCCGTGTTCCGATAGCAATAGCTCAGTGGATACTCGATCGTTGGAGATAATCGAATCGAACATACTCACTTGTGTGGTGTGTGCCACACTGACAGTAATTATCGGCACGAAATGTGTCTGTACCGAACCGAACAGCATGCATCGATCTCTTGCGGCGATGAAAACATGCGCTTGTATTTCCACGTGCGTGCATCAAGCATGCGTATTTGGGTCGTAATCCAGAACCGAAACCAACTTTCCCGCGATGTCTGGCTACCGTTCTCGATAAACATCCAAAATAATATAAACAAAGTGGAACATTTTATTTATTACTGTGATATTATATTACAATAATCTTTCGTGTACTTTGTAGAATTTAGTGAATTTAATCTCACAAAAAAGCTGAAACACACATCAACGTGATTTAGCAACCATGGCGACGCTCCGAATCTTTCCGAACTTTTCCGAATCGCTTGAGATTCGGCCACTCTTCCGAATCTTTCCGAATCTGCAGATTCGGCTCCGAATCTCGATTCGGATAAAGATTCGTCCCATCACTAATAGTAAACGCAAAGAGAGGACACAGGAGCCGATTCGCGGCCCAGATAGTGCGTTTCATACCCTCCGCTACGTGCCGCTTTTCTGCAATTTGGTTAAAATTAATTAAAACTCTTTCTGTGAAAAGTATTTATTTTTTAATTGGCAATGATTTAAAATTGTTTAAAGTACTTACAACGGCTAAATAGTTTAAATCAAATACGTCACAAAAACCACGTGAGGAATGGCGCCTGCCATGGCCTGCCTGCCTGCACGCCGTCGCCTCTGCATCATTCTGCATGGCCTCTGCTCGTCCCTGCGTCTTTCGTCTGTGCCGTGCGTGCCGTCCATCTGTGCTTTCTGCTACATCATGTTCGGTCGACTTTGCATCAATCAAGGTGACGCATGACCGCCCGCATGCTCGCATGCTCGGCGTGAATTCGTGTAGCCGATCGGTTCGAGCTTCTCGCGCTGTTGTTTCTGCCGGGCTGTCTGGCCGCACTTGAACCTGTGTGCATGTTGATTTTCGATGAGATTGTTTAAAAAAAAAAAGAATTTAACTTACGACCCAGCACACGACATTGTCCATGGGTTTACAGATGACGGCGTTGAACGAACCTCTAACATTGCAGATAGAGCCTTGGTTGTTATGCTGTCTGAAATTTCCAGGAGCTGCGTTTAGCCCCTTGTATACCCTGTTGTGCACACTCCAACAACGTCTTCTGTTTAACGCAGTCTCCTCATTTCTCTCATTCGGGAGCTTAAAGGGGCGGTGCAACGATATTCGATGGGAATGTTCTTCACTTCACACAAGCTTACTGGCGCTAGTGGGACTCAAGGATATTCGCACGCAACGCCACTAACCAAGAAACTCCTTTGTTGCGCTGTAAGTTCGAGGACAAAACCGAGTGTTTTCATTCAATCTCTCCTTCGAAAAACCTGATGACGTAGCTGGGCGGTAGCAGTACCGCCCACTGACGATATTTGAATACGGCTCATATATTGGACCCGAGCATGGCGTGGACACTCGATTTGGGCTCGTGATAATCGATAGTTCGAGAAACATTCGTGTAGTGTTCTGTGTCCAATCGCTGCAATGACGACAACAGCCGAACCATAACAATGTCTTGAACTCAGCGCGTGTCCTGTGCCTTGCCAACCTCAGCGCATGGCTATGATCAACATTGGCGGCATATAATCGGCTCCAGATCACGGGGCCGCTTGTTATGGCTTCGAGTTGAGGGGGTGAACTCTGCTCGTTTTTCTTTATTTTTTTCTGCGACTTCGATTGCGTGTGGTAAAAACGAACGGGTATTTCACAGATCATTAACGTCAGGGATTCGTTCTAAGCGGTATTTGCGCAAAATAAAAATATCAGTGCATCGCCCCTTTAAGACTGTTGGCTTTACAGTAAAGGCTGTGGTCTGTGGTTAGGGGGCTTCAAACATCAGCTTGTTGTGTGTGGTGATAAGCCATTTCTTGAAGTTGACAACGAACACGTTCACTTTGTCTTTGAGGTTCCGCACCTTCCCAAAACAACCAAGAGCAATCTCCAAGTCCACAAACTTTGCATTTGAAATGAGGTCATTGAGTGGTCTTCTATTGTTGAACTTTATTGTTCTATCCATGAGATGAGCTTGCAATTGGCTCCGAAACTTACTGAGAGACACATTTTTTCAAGAACCTTTCTGTAACATGGAAGAAAATTGTGCCCCACAGGTACTGAGTGCCTCACTCTTTCTTGCAGCCATATCCGTTGTTTATGCCAAGGATCTTCCTGAGGCAGTCATGGCTACAGCCTATTTCTGTGATAGGATGTGCATACTTTTTGATTGTCTAAATAGCTAAAAAAATTCAAGAAGACAGGGCAGAAGTTGCGTCATGCCATTCTGAAGGGAGAATCTGAAATGCTTGATTTTCTCCACCAGAAACTCGGAGGGATTTCAGCATGGCAGTTCCAAAGTAGGAGGCAGCCATAAGCCATCATTGGGTGGCAAGTTACTATAAAAAGTTTCCTCATGCTCTGTGATGAGCTTTCAAGCAGCCATGACTTGAAGTTCTTACTTACACGACGCCTGCAGCAAGACACACTTGAGAACGTTTTTGGAGCTATATACGACAAATGCTGGGCTGCAACACAAACCCAAATGTGGATCAGTTCACCTCAGGACTAAAACACCTCTGGATAAAGAAACTGTTCAAACTGTCGGACAATGAAAACGTAGGGAATGACAAGGCTGACCTCCTAAAGGAGTTGCAAATATCTTCGCACCATGAAAGTTTAATTTCATACATTGTGGAATGTCTTCCAATTGATAACTTCCCGCCACTAGAGGATATTTCTGAGCTGGCATGAGACATCAGGTCTAACATAATTGATGACTCGTCCACTTTTTTTATTACGTTCGGGGCTATTTGATCAAGCTTTTGCTTGAACAGACAACTTACAGCTATGGCTGTTTTCAGCTGCTATCGGATGAGTCTAATAACTTGACCAGGCCTCACCAGTACTGTCATGTTCCTAAAGCATACCACGTGCCTGGAAAATGTTTTGGGAACTTAATATTACCATCACAGGCTGCCTTTCATTTTATTCAGCAACAAGAAAATCACTTTCTTCCCATAATAGAGAGTGCGACACATGTTCGAGGAGTCTGCGCCGCCTTGTATAGCAAGCACACTTTGAGGTCTGGGTGGTTTTAGCCTTTGCCCAGAGGAGTACCACAAAGGGTTTTTTAAAGTTGTTTTGCAGAATACGCTTGTGTTGACATGTTTGATTTCTTAACCGGAATTTGGACAAAGTTCGGTTGCACTCTTCAGCGGTTAATAAGAACGAGACAGGTTTAACCGTTAATAGTGTATTAACAGAGGCGGTTGCCAAACCAAGAACAAAAAAGTGCTTAAGTGGGCGGTGCAGCTTGCTCTCCAAATATTTGTTTCCCCTTTTTCCAGCGAATGTGTATCACGGCTCCCTAACAAAAATATTTGTCCCTTTTCTACAAAATTTTGATAGAAAATAGTGTATAGAGGCTAAAAATATTTGAAAGAAAATGTATCCACTTTTGTATCCACTGTCCATAGTTTTTTAGCCGCTTTTTTCTGAAGCCATATTTCTTTTTTGAACAATTTCGGGGAATGTTTAGGGACGTTGAATCTTGTCAGATTTCGAATAGAGTTCTCATTGTTTGGTAATGGCTCGCCCGCAGTGAGTTTGAGGCTATGCAAATTGGTGTTTTTTTATATTTGCCGGAAATCGGGAATTTGTACTATCCGGCGTGTGCTTCGCACTGTTATTATACTCTTCTGACTGGTAATGACAGTGATGTCTTATTTATTTTTGCACTTACTTCCCGTACCCGAGTCGGCGTGAAAGTGAATGTATCATACAGCATGTTATCCGTGGAAAGGTTTTGTTAACTTGGTTCCGCTAAGAATCTATTACGAAGTGTACGATATGCCGAAGTCCTTCATATTCATTTATTTTTGTGAGTATCGATCTCTTTCGTATAAAACATACAGAGCTTCTGAAGTAAATTATGTATACATGAATGTGGTCCAATAAAATGTGTTCGAACCACTTACTGTTGTTGACCCCAAAATGCTCCACCAGCCAGGAGTCAATGCGGCGATTGTGTAACTTCAATGCTTTACAATAGAAAAAGAACAAGAAATATATATATACTTATGCTTTGTGAAGTAAGTTTAAATATTGTTTGATATATTTTGCACGGACTCTATCGTAAAAAATAAAGCAAAAGTGCGTCAGTATAAAAAAAAAAAAAAAAAAAAAAAAAAAAAACAGCGGCTTTGGGAGTCAAAGAACTCCCGAGAGCCGAGCGAGGCGGGGAGGAAAGAGAGAGAGAAGGGTACCGGAGAACCGGAGCAGAAACGCCCAAACCGAAACCGAAACTAACTTGACCGGAAACGGAATTAGATTACACTTAACACCGCCCGCTAGGAGCGCTACCTGTCACTGGTCTATCTGGGCCGCTGGGGCCTATGGCAGTGTCCGCTCTTTACCTTGTGTATATTACTCTATGCAGCGGCTTCGAGTTCGTTCTTTCGAGAGCGGCTTTTAGTTTCGCGGAGTGAGTTTGCCCTTCTCCGTGATGTGCGGTTGACGAAGGAATTGTGATTCGAGGAACACCAAAGGTAAGACGCAAAGTGCGCGAAGTAACTGGGTATCGGTTGTCTCCGTTTAACATCGCAGTGCTGTTGACGAGAAGACTGAGTAACTGCTTTCGAAACGCAGGTTTCTGTACCTGTGGGGGGAATCTGGCTTCGGAAATAAACACAGTTTGCGGAAAGCTCGTGTTACGCTTTCATTTGCTGCTGCTCTCGTCCCGTACAAGAGACGTAGCGTCCTCGTTAAGCCTTATTGGGCTCGATTTGCTCGATTCGGGGCCGCCATATTGAGATGCAAGCGACGGAGGAACTTTGCTCCCCTGCTTCAGGGACGAAGGTTTCTCCCTTTCTAAAGGAACATAGGTTACAAGACAGTTCCTCCCGTAAGGGAGGACTATCCGTACCCTTTTTTCTAAGAGTGTACGTTTGTAAACAGATACCAGATAATTGATGAAAAAAAAGTAACTGCACTGTATTAATTTTTTTTTAATGGGAGACTTTGTACGTTGCCGTTGCCGCGGAAGATTATGCAACCGCACTATTTACCGAGAAGCGCAGGCGGGGAGTGATAAATCCTTATCATCGTTCGCGAGCGCCTTATAGTATAACACGTGGATTTGACGCTTGTTTTGGGAGTTTTCTTATTGAAAGAAGTTTCGGAACCACATGATAAATGATAAGGCGTGCGCGAACAGTGATAAGGCGCGTCAATTTTTTTGTCGACAAACGCAAAAATTTCCACCTGCGAGCCACACACAGCTTTGCTGTAAAATCGTCGACCTCCTGGATAGGATCAACCGCATCTGGAAAGCGGGCACCATCCCATCGAAATGTAAAACATCAAATGTCCTTCTGATCTAAAAAAAAAAAAAAAAAAATGTTCCGTCAGACATTGAAAATTTCCGTCCCATCTCTCTCACTTTATTATTATCCAAGATACTGGAAATAATGGTCTTAGCCCGACTCACCTGGATCACCAAAACCCTCTCCGCATCGGGGGATGTTTCCGAAACACATCGGAAACTGCACCCGATGCATAGGGTTTGTTTTCCCGACCACTTCGCTCCAGACAGCTTGGCGCTTACACATGAAGACATGACGGCTAACCCTCCTAACGCATGTCCCAATACGTCAATAGCCATCGACATAAAGACAGCTTTCAAAATGTTGCTACACGCCATAGTCATCCGGGCAACGGAAAGAAAAAGGATGCGATTCATTTTCAACTTCATAAAACTGTTCCTAAAAGACAGGCAGTTTCAACTATACATAGGTAACACTAAAAGAAACATCACGCGTAAAAAATCTGGGAGACCCCAAGGCGCAGTCATATCCCCTACATTATTTAACATGGCGGTGGCAAACCCTTCAATCTTTTAGATCATGAAGACCTGGGATTCACTATTGAATACATCACTCTCCGGACTACTAAATTAACCACCATACTACAACAAACCAGACTTCAATGAGCCCCGAACGCCACTGAAGAATTCACGAGACACAGGAGTTCGAATCTTTTCCGAAAAGACGACGTATATATTATCAGAAGAAAGATCCCAAGCAAAACGCGACATTCAGCTCTCCGTTGATGGCGATCAGATACATTAACAGCCCAACATCAGGAGTTTAGGCACCGTTGAAAATTAGGCGAGTTGGTTATGCATAGTTCCGAAGAGGGAAACCGCGCCGAAAGTACGGAGGACAAAGAACGACGAACACACAGACCGAGCGCTGAAAAGCCTCGGTCTGTCTGTTCCTCGTTCTTTGTCCTTCGTACTTTTTGCGCTGTTTCCTTCGTCGTAACAGGAGTTTAGCCTTAAAGGGACACTGACAGGGTATTTATGCTCGCCGAGGTTGCTAGTTGTACGTGACATATGAGGGCTCGACTACCCAGAACAGAATTTGCGGCTCGAAATTCGGTTTCTTTCCGCCCGAAAACCGCCGATCAAGAACTGGCCGGTTCGAGTCTCGCTCACTCTCTTTTCCGCGGTCACGGGCCATTTTCTAAGGTATCGATGCGACCACCAAATTTAATCAAAGTCGTGGGTCACTGAAGGCACACACTCAATATTAAAAATAGAAAAAAAATATGAAACCCATTTTTTGTGGCGTCTAAAAAGCTGTAATTACGTTGACTGAAAAAAAAAGTTCCACAGACAACCGGAAGCATTCTGTGCGTTCGTCGTTTCGCGTATCGTGGGACTCGCGGGGACGGCGATGGCAGCGGACGACGGGCGTGGGACCTCTATTTCAGAACTGTCGTTCGCGGTACCGGCGAATTCTGTCTACCTACCGTTAAAGGAGAAATTTGGGACTGATAAAAAAAAAAATTGGTATTCATCCCGTACGACACGCCCGGCCACCAAGCCAATTTGCACGAAGACGTCGCCGAGCCGTTGCTCTCTTCTCGTGGCTGAAGACAACGCTCGCGCAAACGTCAAGCACGACGTGTCTACTTCGAGTTGAATATGCACGCGTACGATTTCTTTACTAGGTGCGAATGTCCCCAAAGCGTGGTGCTTCCCGACTTCGACGCGGGAGTGCTTTTGCTAGAGAAAAATCGACAGCAAACTTTCCAACTTACAGTTTACCGGCCGAATTATTACTAAGGGAAGAGATCCACCAGAAACTAGATGCCCCAGTAGCTTAGTGGGAAAGACGTCCGCTTCACACGCGGTAGGACCGGGTTCGATCCCCCGTGAATTTTTTTTTTTTTCAAACATTTTTTGATGTTTACATATCTTTTTCTTTTTTTTACAATCATCACTGAAGAAACGAACGAAAAAATAACAAACAAATGTTGTGGACGATACTTCGCTGAATTAAACGGTATGGGATTTCCGTTTTGACACCTGCGAACTCAATGTAATCACTTTCCACAAAATGCAAGGAGCATATAAATCAGGTAGCGTCCGCTTTCCGAGGTGCCCGTGAATGTTCTACAGGAATTGCAGCCAGCCATTGGTCCCGATCCCGTTGATCTTTCGGAAACTCTGTCGCACAATGCCACTTTTTTTCGGATGCAGGACATGTGAGCCAGCTCTTCACGCAACACCTTGGGTTTATTCTTTTCGGAGCCGATCATGGAAATTCACCACGGGCACTCACTACTAATCTCGAACTCCTCAATGTACAAAACAACTCATCTTGGAGTACAGAACAACGAGCGGAACAAACATAACTGCAAAAAAATCGCACGGCAACCAGTTCCCGCACGCCGCATCGCACGCCGCATGTCGTGTCGTCTGCTACCGGAGAGGAGAAAAAAAACAACAAAAAAACCCCGTACGGTCGGGTGTAGCCACGTGACTTCCGCTAGTCGCTCTCTTCTCTCCACTTCTCCGACCTCCGTCGGGTTTCGGTTTCGGTTTCGAGCAGTTGCGTCTTTTGGCTTTATTAAAGAAATACGCTACTCTGTTGCAAAATATTATTTGGGTAGTCCTCCGACACCATAATGAAGCGCCTGGCAAAAAATGAAAAATTTTTTTTGGGGGGTGTCAGTGTCCCTTTAAGCGCCGTTCACACTCTTGCGACCGAGTACGACCGGGAGAGACCAGACCGGTTTTTAAGCCTTTTGCGACTTCTTAGGACCGGATGGGTTGCAGCGGAGCTGGTTCTAAGAGATCGCAAGAGGCTTGAAAACCGGTCTGGTCTCTCTCGGTCGTACTCGGTTGCAAGAGTGTGAACGAGCCTTTAAAGGGGTACAGAAACCAAATTTCAGCGCTCATTTTTTTAGCTTTAATGTGTTGCATGTTGCAGCATAACCTCAAAAATACCAGTCTTTCGTTGAAAGGCACAAGCAAACTAATTTTAAAGCTAATTAAACAATCTTTCAATGTGCACCTGGTGGATGCATGCGGAGCCTATATGGGAGGTAATCTAGCAACGTAGGGGAACTTGCTACGTAGTCATGACGTAGCAAGCTCCATCGGAGCAGCGCCGCTCTTTGAAGTTTCATAATTTTTCTTCTCAGCTTTCTTTCAAGCTCAACTCAAAAATCACGCATTGTACAGAACAGTCCAAGAAGACGGGAAGGAAGGACTCCCCTCTTTCTCGGACCCTCGTTCGTGCAACCGGACACAGCCATTCACCCCTAAAAGATTAGCCCGTCGCTCAAAACCAGGGTTGGGCAGAACTACTCAAAAATGTATTTGGAAATACAAATACTGGGATACAATAAAAAACTAGCTAAATACTGATACTGAGATATATCTGTAAAAGTGTATCGCAATACGTATCGGAAATACATTTTAAAAAGAGGCACAAAGTATTTGGAAATACAAATACAGGAATACATTTTAGGGAGGGCAGAAATACAAATACAGAGATACTGATACTGTAATACATTTTTAAAATTTGTTTGAGACGCAAAATGAGATGAAGCTTGAAGCTGGAGGTTGAAGTTTTTGATCCTGAAATTACTTTACCGTAGGCTTGGCACTTTGCCATGAAGGTAGTGGTTTCGGAGGACGAGGAGTCTTCAATGGGCTCAAAAAACAAAAACAAAAAACGTTCCATCAAGGACTGACGGCGGTCCCTTCCCTGACATCCTGCCTGTCTAACGAGGGATGCGAAAAGACTTCGACCTGTAAATAAATTATATGTCATCCTAAATCACACGCCCCTGTCCAATAAGGGCGCCCTGTCAACATTTATCACATGGCGTCACGGTGGAATGAACTGGAATCTTTATCTGTAGGTGTGGCCTTGAACATGAAACTTTAGCACGCTGCTGTATGAAATGACAATACGCACTTTCGTTATAGGTTACCTCGTTGAAGATCGTGCAGGCAGTGTCATTTGGATATTTCGAAAATAGTGGACTACCTGAAGCATCCTGGAACACCTGTCTTATCTTCTCTTACGGTTGAAAAAACGATACGGTGGCATCCTTGTTGTAAAGGTCTTTCCTGTCGATCCTCTGCCACCGAGGCATGGATTGCAGTCCTCAAGTTTTGTCTTGCGTACTTTATATAGAGACCTCGTGGATTGTGACCTGATATTGCCGGTACAGGTGCGAGCTCTCCGAGAAACAGCGAGCTCGAGACGAGTCGCAGGTCTACGAACTCTGGGTCGGTACAGCGAGGCCCCACGTCTGACTTCCTTCCTGGCTTTCGGATCACCAGAGCAGCGGGTTACTTTCACGTCGGCTAATGACGTACCCTTGAGCCGTGCAATATTACGGGCACAGCCGCAGGCGCATTCGAATCTGCGTTGAACTTCACTGCATGAGTCATCCTACCATTTCAAGCCAACCACCGCCAGGCTCTTGCTGCGGCGGACTGTGACTCAGCTTTGCCGACCGGGTGTGCTGCGTACGCTAAGGCAGGAGAGACGGTTAGCAGTGGGCATTGGATGTCAGGAAACAATAGGGAGTTTTAGAATAGCGCACGCTAAAGCTTTGCGTGCGCAAAGAATAGCGTCGTCGCCACTGCGCATGCTCCGAACGCAAACCAGGTTTTGCGCTTTGCGTGCGCAATTTTAGCGCGCGCTATTTCTCGGAAATAGCGTGCGTACGCAAAGAATCTTTGCGCTTCTCCAAGGAGGATTCGTGATGAGAAGTTGGCTCAATCCAAGACGAGCACAGTTAAAAAAAATGGCGGCTTCCAGGATTATGTTGGCGGCTGCTTTGGCGGCGTCGTGAGTGCGACGTCGGCGGCATCCTCGCGACTGCAATTTTCAATACGGGACGACATTGTACTCGGTTTGGCAGCGATCGCCGGAAACTTGATGCTTGCGACGCGCGAACATTTCACGGCGAAGGAACGATGTGCGAAGGTCAGTACACGAGACCTCTCTTGCCGACGCGACGCAAGCGGACACGACCGGTCAACCGCTCGCGTCGCGTTCTCATGTTTAAACAAATTAAAATGCTACTCTGGACCAAAAAATAGTTTTTTTTTCTAAAGTTACATCATTTCGTGTGTGAAATAAAAATGTTTACTGTATCTTGGTGGCGTCGCAAGCGCCAGATGCTTAGGCTTTTGCGTCGCGGCGGAGAAACGCTATTCTAAAACTCCCCTGCGTCGCGTGCGCTAATACAAGCGCTAAATTTAGCGCTAGCGTGCGCTAAAATTGCGTACGTTATTCTAAAACTCCCCAATGACTCAAGAAATTCGTACCTAAGGACCTGCGGCACAAGATCCTCTGACTCCACTCCTGGCACGCCGGCTGGTTCGAGTACCCGACTACGCAACACTTGTCAGAAGGGAGCAGAGGACGCATAGGAAAATACTTTGGAGAATCGGATGGAACCTTGGTCGGCATGGTAACAATTCCACAGCACATCCTTGGCCCTGGTGGCCTCAGAAATAGAAAAAAAAAAAATGCTTTCGATATTTTTCCCCGGAAAAGTGTGTGTGTGTGTGTGTGGGGGGGGGGGGGGGGGGAGGGAGTATTTTTAAAGAAATGTAACGAAATACATTTCACCCTGATTGTATTGCAATACAAAGGAACATTCAAAATGTATTCCGATACAGGAATACAGATACTGGTGAAAAAAATGTATCGCGATACAGAAATACAGATACGAAATGTATTTCGGAAATACTATCGCGATACATTTGTATCGCGATACTGCCCAACCCTGCTCAAAACTCGGACAAAAGTTGCTTTCCCCACCCCGTCCAGCCCCAAGCTGACAGTGTTGTGGAAGCTACGTGCTCCTTGGGCCAGCCACACGCTCGTCACCCCACGGGTACAATTCGAACGGCTCGGTTGTAACGTGCTGACGCTGACAACGCCACCAAGGGCAAAGCTCATAACCACGCCAGCCTTGGTGCATCACGAATGCGGGCAATCTTTTCTTTCTGTTTTTGTTTGCGTCGGATATCCCATGACGCATCGCGCTCTCCGTTCGCTTCTCTTCGAGCGCTTGCTCGAGCGCACCGTTTGGAACGAAAAATATAGCCAGTCGTTCAAGATACAAACGTGCGATTATCATTTACGGTTATTATCCGTCATGCTTGGCTCATTTCCGAACGAAATTTGGAAATTTAAATTTTTGTTTCCGTACCCCTTTAACCTTCGAAGATATAGGAGGAGCAACGAACTGCCTGGAACAAATTATGAACTAGATTAAGACGGACGTAATTCCTTAAACGCATTAAGGCTTGTCCAAACAGGCTACTACAAAAATCGCCAGGCCACACGACTGTTGCAGAAATCATCGAAATTTAAGTGTCCGCGGTAGTCGTCGGTCGAATGTCTGTTTGCGCACCGGCCAAGCCAAATTCACGACTTTTCTCCTCGCCCCCTCCGCTTTTCTTTGACGTCGGTGCTCGTCAAACTTGACGTCACACGCCACCTGCCAATGGTGTGCCTGATGCCTGTCTATCTCGCGCGGCTCACGAAATTGCCGACCTTGCTACCGCCGTCACCTCGGCAAGGTTGGTAGTGGAGCTGCTGCTCTTGGGCTCTTCTCTGGCAAACTCGTGTGCGTCTTGCAGACTAGATGTCACCTCTGCCACGAAGCCTGGAGCTCGGCTGTCTGGTGTAGGAAGTTGTCCGGGGTTTTGCTCCCATGGTTTGCGGAGCTGGCAGCCATAGCACAGAAAAGCTGGCGTGTACCCTGTGGTCAGACTTTTGCAAGTTCTCATCGTGAATGAAACTTCAGGGATTCGTTGGTCCCAGTCACGATGGTCATGGCAGTATGCCACGAGGCACTGCTTTACTGTTGCGTTCGTCCACCCAAACGTCGTGTTTTTGTTTCCGTCCACTTTCCTTTTTTGTGTAATACAATTATGTATATGCTGCAGTTACGTGTTCTACTCGCTGATTAACAGCGTCCTTTCGAATTTCCTCGATTTTTCGTGCCGACTTCCGCCGCTTGTCATCGGGCGCTCGCGCGTGCGCAGAACGCTTCTCGAAAGGTTCATTACCAGTTTGCATCGCACCGAAAGGGAAATATCTTTGTCAAAAGAAAGACTGATGGCCACGCCATAACTGTGAAAACCGAAATCGACTTGTCGAACATGAGCCAAGCACCTGAGGCGTATAGCCTTTCTTTCGTCACTTTCTTCTGTGTTATTTATTACGTTCGTTCTGACAGTCTCATATTATATATTGCCATCGCAGTTTGAAGCATGCATCGGAAAAGAATTTTCTTCTTCAATATGCTCTAATAATAATCAATCAATCAATCAATCAATGTTTTTATTGAAGTGCCCAGGAACAACCTTGCGGTCTTAGTACAGGTGCACTCAGGAAACATGAAAAACAACACTACACACAACAAACAAACAGTAAGCAATAAAACACTTAAAAAAGATCACATATGTCACATAAACTCGCTACGCTATACCACCACGATAGCGAGAGGAAAGGAAAGCGAGAGTATAAAAATTGGTTCTGAGCAACTTAATCAGGTGCAAAAAATGGGAAGCCAAATTTAGGTGAGGAACTTTAGCGCTCTGATGAACTCCGGTGTGTTATTGTTAAATATATCAATAGAGTCTGTAAAAGAGGAATTGTAGGTGTGCCCAATTCTCGACACGGGGTCGTGAAGATTAGTTACGGGAGCATTGTAGAAGGATGCATTTTGCCTTGTAGTTTTTACGGGAATTTTCAAACGCACATTTGATATCAATGATGCGCAGTCAGTGATGCCATGAATAAGTTTGTACAGAAATAGGATGTCGGCATGTTCTCTCCTACGCCACAGGGTGGGCAATGCCAAGCTATGTTGGACTGGGACTGCTGGATCATCGTTTGAGGTGGACGCATTGCGCGACGAGAAACGATGTCTGTAGATACATAAGAACTTATTCTGAACACGTTCGATTCTAGCCGAGGTTGTCGCGCAGATTCCATTCCATACAACAGAGGCATACTCGACGTGTGGTCGACATAAAGCACTGTACAGTGTCACAAAAGTACTAGGGTTATTAAACTCTTTAGTAATGCGGCACGTGATACCAAGCGTACGTAAAGCTGAGCTCACAATATGGTCAACATGACTCGAAAAGCGTAATGTACTATCAAATACAACTCCAAGGTCTTTGATTTCATTCACACGTGTCAAAAGAACTGACTGAATGTCATAAGAGAATATAATATTATGTGTCTTTCTAGTGTAGGACATGACTTTAGTTTTCGAACTATTTAGTTTTAGGGCATTCTGATTGCACCAGTTTTCGAATGCATATACATCATTTTGTAGCAGAACACAGTCGCGTTCGTCTCGTACCTCTATAAACATCTTAATGTCATCTGCATATTGTAGAAAGGAAGAGTGACGGATCACAGCCGAAACATCATTCACAAAAACTGAAAACAGAAGGGGGCCAAGAACGGAACCTTGAGGTACACCCGTCGTAGCCTGATAAGCAGCAGACGAATTACCATTCGAGCTGACAAAACACAGTCTATCACGCAAGTAACTTTTGAGCAATAAAAGTAACGACCTGTGGACATCAAATAATAATAATAATAATAATAATAATAATAATAATAATAATAATAATAATAATAATAATAATAATAATAACAATAATAATAATAATAACAATAATAATAATAATAATAATAATAATAATAATAATAATAAAAATAATAGTTTATTGCACGAACACAGAACCAGGTACAAACACAGGTTCATCAAAGCCATCTAGGGCTTGTATGATGAACACCACCTTGATGAGCATGCTGCTCGTGAAGTGAAACAAAAAAACACAAATTCTAACAAAATTTGTTTCCGGAGTCACTTAAATAGAAAAAAAAGGTAAATTAATATGATTGCTCACAGTATGTGACACAGCATTACCATCAAACTTAATGCAGGGATACACAAAACATCAGATTTTTTTTTTCTCGATCGGTCTTGAGATGGGCTTTAGCAAACACACTTGAGAGCTTTCTTTAATTTTTGCACCGACTCTATGTTATTTAAGTCTTCGTGAAGCTCATTAAATAGCTTTGGTACATAAAAAAATCTTACGCTTTCTCCATAATCGGTTCTTCAGGGCACTTCAAACCGTTGATTGCTCCTGAAAGACCTAGACACATACTTGGGATTCTTAAAGGAACTGTCCCAGTAGTGCCTGGTGACAATGGTGTGCTTGAACAGGGTCTCAAAATTAGGCAACTGAAACGATTTAAACAAGTTGTCCTCTGCAAGAAACTCTGAGTTGCAAGCTACACTTCTCAGCATACCTTTCAAGATACCACCAATCCTGGTATGCCATCGCCTGGGACAGTTTCCAAATAAAGTAATGCCATACCTTAAAACACTGTACCCCAGTGTCTGCATAATAAGTATCCGAATTGACATCGGGAAAAACACTTTAATGTAATACAATAGACTGGATACTCTTCTCATTCTTATGCAAATATTTGCCATCTGCTTGTTCCAGGATATATCAGAATCGAACACAATTCCCATGTACTTAACATCACAAACATATTCAACAGGAACACAAGTACAATCTGCTCAACATGACATATGCAAAATCAAGGGCCTATCTAGGCAAACACTCCTCAGCGGGTTTTAAAAACATCAAGTTTTGTTTTTGAGCAATTCATATTAATAAGGTTTGACGCAAACCAATCCAACAGGTGTAGAGAGCCATCCTGTAGCATATCTATCGCGGTACTATATTGCATATGGCGAGATAAAAGCAGGGAGTCATCCGCGTACTGATAAAGGGTACAGTTTTGAATACAACATTGCACGTCGTTAACATAAATGTTAAATAATAGAGGTGACAAAATAGAGCCCTGCGGCACACCCGCCCTCAGCCAAGCCCTATAACCTTTTCTGTCGCCAACCAAAGTCATCTGAGACCGGTTGGTTAAAAGTTAGTAAAAAAAAAATTGGGTTGTGTGTGTGTTTATACAGCCTAGAACTTGGTCTGCCTCACAGGGGCGACGAGTCTCCCAGCTGTAGATGAGAAATTTAGCCAGTGCGGTACAGCCGCTAGCCTGGGGTCTTTAACGTGCATCACGCAGTAGTGATACACGACCGCACGCCGGTACGATGCTCATCCAGATCGAAACGGGCAGGGGTGGGGCTCGAACCCAGGATCCCTGGGTTCTGCAGCGCGAAAAGTTAGTAAGAAGCGAAAGAAATGGACCTCTGAAACCATAATGATTGACTTTTTGAAGCAGTATGTCATGAGACTCATGACTAACTGTGTCGAAAGCCTTGGATACATCAAGAAACAGAGCACAGGGGATTTGATTATTGTCAAAACTGTTTTTCAACACGTCCGATAGCTCTTCCAGTAGAGGCTGTGTGACGCGACCCTTGGCAAAACCATACTGGCAGGATGTCATAAGGTCGTGCTTCTCAAAAAAATGAGGTCATAACGTTGTACAGATGCTTCTGCAAAATTTTAGACAGCGAAGGCAAGATTGATATTGGGCGATGACTTTCGAAGTTTCCTCTAGTTTCACCCTCGAATAACGGCTTAACCGTTGCAGTCTTTAGGTTAACCGGTATGCAACCAGAAGTTGGTATTTCTTTTAGAATAATGAGTAGCACATTACACAAGGCGTCAAAGTTTCTTCGGAGCTCACCCATTCCATTGTTGTCGCCACCAGCGGGTTTGTTGGAGCTGTCGCCAGACATTAAAGAATACAACTCCTGCCTGTCCAAGCACGGAAGGAAAGCAGACGGAGCTACGCTTCCCTTTAAGGTTAGGGTTCTTTCCTCCCGGTCTTTGACAACTCTCGAAAACAAAGCGAAATAAGCATTAAAGTCGTTTGCAAGTGAAACTGCATCGCGTCCAAAACAGATCTCCGATTCGGAGGTCCAGGAATCCCGCGGAGTTCATTTATAAGACTTCATGTCTTGGCAAAGTCACGAGATGACTGAAGAAATTAATTTTTGTAATGCCTTCTTTTAGCCGAGCGCAACATGGCGTTGGCGCGGTTTCTGGCTATTTCAAAGTCTTGTCTCAGCTGTTTACTCTGTGGATTATTCCTGTTGCGAGCCCATGCCAGCTCCTTTTTCTTAACTGCTGCCAAAATGCCATCATCCAACCATGGAAGGTCAGGTTTTCTTTTTAATAATAATAATAATAATAATAATCAAGAATAATAAGAATCAAGAATAATTTTTATTAGGTGTCCAGGAACGACCATGCGGTCTTGGTGCTGGCACACCGAAACTTACACACTACAAAAAAGTAGGAAAAAAACATAAAAAACTCAAAACATTGAGTAAAAGATATGATACATATATAACGCATGCTGACACAAAGATACGATGTACGCAACAAGGAAAGAACGGAACACAGGGTCCGAACGCAGAGTAGGAAGACTACCACAACAACGAATATACCTTCTTAAAATAATATATAATAACATCACAATCACCGACAGGTTCAGAGAGACCCATACAAGAATCTGAGAGATCTGACAAATTCAGTCACACAAAAAATATCAAGATCACTTCCAATGCCATTATATGCCCCACACATACGAAACATCGGGTCCAAGATATTTAACGTTCGAGGAGAGTAAAAAGACGTTGTCAAACGGGTCGCTGTCCGAGGAACTCGCAAAGATATCTGTGAGAGCAGTTCTGAACAGTCGGCCATACCATGAAGGACTTTGAAAAGGAAAACCAGATCTGCCTTTTCTCGACGGTGATATAAGCTGTTCATTTGTAGGACGCCCAATACATTGTTACCCTTTGCTAGAGATGTTTCATCTCGCAGATATCGATATCGATAAATAGATAAAAATTTGTTTTGCACTCGCTCCAGCCTTAGGAGGGTAGTTTTACAACTGCCATTCCATACAGGAGATGCATATTCGAGTTGAGACCTTGTCAAAGAGCGGTACAGGGTTACAAACGTTGTGGGGTTTTTAAATACTCTAGTCGTTCGACAAACGATACCGAGCGCGCGCAAGGCGCAGGTACTTATACGAGCCACATGGCTATCAAATCTCAAGGAGGAGTCAAAAAGCACTCCCAAGTCCCGCACTTCACTAGAACGGCACAATACGTCTGAGCGAACACTGTAAGGGAAACACGTCGTTTGCGTTTTGCGACTATAGGACATGACCTTGGTTTTCGAGCTGTTTAGTAGGAGACCGTTCAGTGAACACCATTTGCTAAATGAGTTTATGTCCTCTTGTAGAAACTTGCAATCTGAGATAGTTCTAATCTCCTTAAATATCTTAATATCATCAGCATATTGCAAAAAAGACGAGTTTACAATCTGCTTACACACATCGTTCACAAAAATAGAAAAAAGAAGCGGGCCCAGAACTGATCCCTGAGGTACCCCAGACGTGGCCGTGTACGTAAAAGAATACGCGCCGTTCGCACGAGCAACGCATGTTCTATTAGACAAATAATTCTGAAACCAGTTGTGTAGCTTTCCACAGACACCAATACCACAAAGTTTTGATAAAAGAATGTCATGGTCAACCACATCAAACGCCTTACTCAGATCGAAGTAGACCACGTCGAGCTGGCCTCTTTGGCACACAACTTTGGATGCAATGGACATAAATGAAATCAAATTTGTTGTTGTCGAGCGTCCTGCTACAAATCCGTGTTGGTTGGAACTTAATACATTTTTTAAACGAAAGGACAATGTTTTGTGAACCACCATTTCGAAAAGCTTCGAAAATGTACACAGCAGAGACACTGGCCTGTAGTTGAATGCAGTGGTACGACTTCCAGACTTGTAGACTGGGACTACGACTGACTTCCTCCACATATCAGGGAACACTCCTGCTCTTAAGGAGTTGTTGAAAATATCATAAAGGATGGGCGTAAAAATTTCGTGAAATGCTTTTACAAGTGTTGCTGGAATACCATCGTGACCTGTGGACATGGTAGGCCTCAGTTTTTTTATGCATTCCTGAATCATTCCCTCATCCACAGGCAGGGAGGAAATGGATTCGTTCACGCTACGGGATGGCGGCTGTTCGTACCCACTCCTATTGTGTTTATATACAGAACTGAAATGACGCGCGAATATATCGCATACACTGGACGTGGTCACATTCTCCTCATTAAGTATAATATCAGGATATATCAATTTTCCTCCTCGAGAACGAACATGTCGGTAGAGTTTTCTTGGGTTTCTCCTCAATTCGGACTCCACTGACTCCACATATATCTTATGATCAATCCTCTGATGTTGCTTACATGCATAGGCGTCTATAATGAACGAACTCAGCCTCCCACCTGAGACTGCCAGTCTTTTTAAATTTGCGATGAGAGAAGCTTTTTTTCTTCAGCAACTTTTTTAAATACGGAGAAAACCACGACGGAAATTTTGAATTGGTATGCTTCTTTAGAGGAATGTAATGATCCATTCCCTCCTGCACTGCCGTGGTGAATTGAAGAACCTGATAATTGACGTCAGATGATTGCAGGATAGGGGGCCAGTCGAACGTAGAAAAGTGGTTATATAATCCCACATAGTCACCAGCAGCGAAGTTATGCAGTTTGTCTAGGTAAGTGAGACTAGCAGCCGGTATACGGCTGACAGGTACATTCAAGGTTATAGCCACCTCAAGTGCAGGGTGATATTTGTCTGTCGGTACTAAAGGAAATTCACTCTTAGTTACAGAAACGTTATCAATGTTTGAGAAACAAAGGTCAAGCATAGCGCCTTTACTATTTTTAACCCTGCTGAACTGATTCAGGGCCATGAAAGAGGCAAAGTCAACAAGATGACCGGCCTTCTTTGCACCGTAATAATTACTTGAAACAGCACTGTGAGTTTCCCAGCACACACCTGGTACATTAAAATCGCCAATTACTAATAGTTTGCATTCACCCAGTTTGTCTGCTATATCCTCAATTCCAAGGAGACAATCATTAAACTCCTCGGGTTCAATGTATGGAGGAAAATAAAAAGTACCTATCAGAACGCGTTCTCGATTATCACACTCCAGCTCTACCCACACAGATTCCGAATAACTCTCTAAATCGGCGCGCCTGGTGCACTTCAAAGACCCATCGATTGCCATCAAGACACCGCCTCCCGTTTTCTTTCCGCGAGATAAATCACGATCACTGCGATGCACAAGGAAATCCGACGAAAAATACTCCCCAGACAGTATTTCTGGGCATAACCAGGTTTCCGTTATACAAAATATAGAAAAGTCAGTACATATAGCATTAGAAAAGAAGTCACTGGCCTTAGTACGAAGGCCGCGAACGTTTTGATAGTAAATGTGCGTGCTAGTCATTTCCAGGCAAGATGGTTGGGGATCACTCTATACGTTCATTCTCATCATGCACGCGGCTTCCCGTCAGCCGACCCTGAAATTCCCTGAAGAGGCAGCCCTCCGGCCAGATGTTCGGGTCAAACAATGCCTCAATGTCGTCGTCCACAGCAGCGACGTGGAATGAAGAGTACCCACCATAGCGTGTCTTCAGCTTTGTGCATCGAAGCTCCTTTGGGCCAAGGAATTGTCTGAGATGTTCTCTGACGTCCGCCGAAGAACAGTTGGCGTCCAGACGTGTCACGAAGACAGCTCTGGAATGTCGCACAGACACCGATACGGCGGTAATTCCTCCATTCTTAGAACTTCCCTTAAAGAATGGCCGCTGGGGAATGGAGCCGGGGGAACGAAGTCCAGGGACCTTTCTCGCACTGTATTCCGGTAAGCCAGGCTGAGCCGCTGAGCGGCCACGGGCCAGTGGACCGGTCTCTCCCCTATCTCCTCCCTCGTCTCGATTGCTGTGAGCAGCTGAGCCACCGGCCCCCTCTGCCCGCGTCGCCGAAGCGGCAACGGAGGGAATGCCCGTCAGCAACTCCGTCGTCGTCTCGCGGAAGGCTCTGCCGCTCAAGGTTAACCGGCTCTGGTCACGTTGATGCTCGGGGGGCGAACGAGGAGTCACGGCGCACGCCTCGCTGAAGGAAACAGGTTCTTCAGACACCGTCGAGGTCGATTTCCCCTTGGGGAATGGGGCGGCTCCCCCTCCTCCCAGCACGGAAGCATTCAGATCATGGCGGCCCGCCACGGCAGCGGAAGGCGGGGGTACCCCGACGTACCTCGGGCGATGCCGGAGGTCTCGTAGCTCCGTCTGGATGTTGCGCAACATGACCGAGTGAATTTCGGAGCTCCTCGTCAGCTCGCTGCGAAGGCGAGCATTCTCCTCCCTCACAGCCGTCATCTGGTCCGTCAGGAAAGAGATGCCGTTCAGGGCGTCGGCCAGCAGGTCTCGGAGAACAGCCACCGAAGTCGCGGCGACCTCGCCGAGCCGGTCCGGGCAGGGTGAGTCCTGCTCGTCGTCAGGCCTAGCTTCGTCCGAGCTAGGACTATGCGTGCGCTCGACGGTGATGCAGTCGTTGCATATAAATGGGCTTACCCCAGTCATCATTCGTCCAACCTCGCTGTCCGGAAGCATGACACACTTCTTGTGCCAGCGTTTTCCGCACTCTTTACATCGGAGATACTTTTGTTTGCCGTAAAAAGGCTGAGAGCACCCGTCGCACTTGTCCTTACTGCCCGCCATCTTAATCAATCAATCAATCAATCAATCAATCTTTATTATACAGTGCCCAGGAACAACCCTGAGGTCTTGGTGCTGGTACACTGGTGGATAAAAAAAAACAAAAAACAAAAAAACACACTATACACATCTCTGCAGAAAATAAGATACATTTTTAGCATAATACTAGGCAGTGCACGAGTAATTAGTACCATGAAATAAAAACGAGGCAGTAACAGTAGAGACGGAACACAAGACCGAAGGACAACAACTGCACCGCCAGAAAACACGACATGGAGATGACGACATTCAGACATAACAAAGCAATTCAGCAATGCTCATCCTGCACGGGCAAGTTTTTAATAGAAAGGACAAACGTCCTGTAGCAAGGGTTGAAAATATCAAGTTTTTCAGAGTAATGATTCAAACGCTGAGCCATTCTCACAATTGGGTTTACCGGACTAAACATTCTAGAAACATAAAAAGATGACAGAAGACGAGTAGGCACACGGGGGACCCTAAGGCACAGTTCAGATAACAGGCTCGGAGAATTGATGAGTCCATGCAGCGTTTTAAACAAAAATAGTAAGTCCGCGTTCTCCCGACGCCGGTGCAAGCTAAGCAAACCAACACGCTCTAACGCAGACTCATATGTTAAACAGTGAACATCCTCCTTTATGTAGCGATGCTTAAAGATAGAAACAAACTTTTTTTGCACACGTTCGATCTCCAAGGAGTGACTTTTAGAAATTCCATTCCAAACAACTGAGGCATATTCTAACTGTGACCTGGATAGCGAGCAGTATAACGTGATAAAAGCCGTCGGGTTTTTGAACTCCCTGGTTAAGCGAGAGGCAACACCCAACATTCGCAAAGACGAGTTAACCAGCCTACCAACGTGATCAGAGAAACGCAACCCAGAATCAACCATGACTCCGAGATCTTTCATTACACTTACTCGAGACAAAGTCTCTCCTTGAATATTATATGCAAAAGAGATATTGTGAGTTTTCCGAGAGAGCGTCATGACCTTGGTTTTGGACGGGTTCAAGAGAAGGTCATTTTCAGAGCACCATCGGTAGAAAGAACATGCATCTTCCTGGAGCTTAGCACAATCACGTTCAGTAACTATTTCTCGATAAATTTTTATATCGTCAGCATATTGCAGGAATGAAGAATTTAAAACAGCAAAAGAGACGTCATTTACGAAAATTGTGAACAGAAGGGGTCCTAAAACAGATCCCTGAGGAACGCCAGAGCGAGTCCTGTACAACGAAGAGTTCATGTTGTTAACCCGGACATATGCCTCTCTCTCTGACAAGTAGCTTTTTAACCAGTCATGTACTGAGCCACATACTCCATAGGAGGAAAGTTTGGATAAAAGAATAATGTGATTGACTACGTCAAAAGCCTTACTTAAGTCAAAGTAGACAACGTCCAACTGACCTCTGTTACATATTACACGAGATGCAGCAGACATAAAGCTAACGAGATCGGTAGTTGTTGATCTGCCGCTCATAAAACCATGCTGATTGGGAATTGCTAAGTTTCGAAATTTGAAAGACAGGAATTGATGAACTACCATTTCAAAGAGCTTAGAAAATGGAGAGAGAAGAGAAATAGGTCTATAGTTACAAATATCACCTTTTTTTCCCGACTTTAAGACTGGAACAACAGCAGCGACTTTCCACGTTTCAGGAAAGGTTCCCAACCTTAACGAGTTGTTAAATATAGAGCACAGTACCGGCGTGAATATGTCGTGATACGTTTTGAGAATCGCAGAGGGAATGCCGTCGGGCCCTACTGATAATGTTGCTCTCATTTTCTTAATACAGGATCGTACGGACTCTTCATCAACATTAATGCAACTTAACAAGTCACCAAACCCATCTAAGTGAGGCAGCACAGGTGCAGAACGCTGCGTACTATCCCTGTAGACGGACCTAAAATGCTCAGCAAATAACTCAGGCACAGACTTCAAATCGCTCTCGTGATTATCCAGGACAATCTTCGACTCGATATGCCTCCCAGAACGTGAATTAATGTACTTCCAGAATTTCTTCGGATTATTGACAAGATCTGATTCCACTGAGCAACGATGAGCCTGGCGGTCGCGATCCAGGACCGTCTTACATTGCTTTCTGCAGTTCTTGAATTCCACCTCCCACTTTAAAAGGCCACTTTTCTTAAACTTCCTGTGAAAGAAGTCCTTTCTTTTCAGTAGTGTTTTTAGCTCACTGGAAAACCAGTTAGGAAAGCGAGATTTAGTAACTGTCCTTAACGGAATAAAAGTATCCATGGCCTTCCGAACAGTTTGCGTGAAGAGCATGACCTGGTCATTCACATCAGGCGACTCCAAGATCAATGCCCAATCAAAACTCGTGAGGTAATGATGCATCCCGACATAGTCCCCTGCCGACAGATTATATGAGGTGTGCGGCGGGGAATCACTAGAATGAGCACGAACAGAAGAATTCTCGAAAGAAAGTACTATATCAAGTGCAGGATGATATGTATCCTGAGGAACTAATGGCAGTTCACCCCGTGCTACACGCACACTGTCCATATTTGAGAAGCATAAATCTAGAGCATTAAATTGGTGATTCAAAACATTATTGTGTTGTTTGAGATTTAAGAAAGAAGAAAAGTTTAAGAGCTGGGTGCCTTTCTGCCTGCAGTAAAAGTTGTCCGTAAAAACATCAAGCTGCGGCCAGTTGACTCCAGGAGCATTAAAATCCCCCAAGATTAAGACTTCGCATCCCTGTAAGTCATTCACTGTATTCTCTATGCCAACAAGACAACTATGAAATTCATCTGGCGGTGTCTGGGGAGGGAGGTAAAATAAACCGATTAAAACGCGTACTCCCTTTGCAGCCTCAATCTCGACCCATACGCTCTCGGGAAATTTCTCTAAGTCTTCGCGTCTCCTAGAGCGGTAGCGCCTGTCGACTGCGACCAACACTCCACCTCCCGTTCTGCTCCGCGGGGTAGAATCACGATCGCGACGGTGCACCTCAAAACAAGGAGGGAATAATAATAATAATAATAATAATAATAATAATAATAATAATCAATCAATCAATCAATGTTTATTTTTCTCTTGTGCTAACCAACAGCTCGAAAGCCTACTGGGTTAAGCACACAATTGAAATACACCCAAAATACAGAGTAGACAAAATAAAGAGTTGTGAAAAAAAAAAACATGCAAGCACACAAACGTGTATATATGCCAATTAAAAACACATGCATCAAAATGATCGTTCTCCAAAAGACAGGTTTGCACTAAAAATATCGACGTCAGTAAATTGCGTGTTTAAAACATGTTGGATACGCGAAACCGGTGATGTGTTTCGAATAAGGTCTGGGTAAAAGACTCTAGGATTTCTAGAGTTCGTTCTAAGTGGTATGCGAAAGTGAACACAGGTGAGGAGAGTAGGGCTGTCTATTGCATTATGAATTAGCCTATGTAAAAACTGAACATCCCGAATGGACCTTCTTTTACCTAAGGTGCCCAATGTTAATTTTGCTAAAATTGAATTATATTCATAAAAACACTTTCTTCCAAAATATCGGTCGTAAATGATGCGCACAAATCGCTTTTGTACATGTTCTATACTTTCACTTGCTGTTATAGATATGCAGTTCCAGACTACAGATGCAAATTCTAGTTTCGAACGTACATGGGTACTATATAATTTCAAGAGACAGTGATGAGTGATAAATGGTCTAGTTAAGCGAGACATTATTCCTAGCGTGCGCAATGACTGGCTGATAATGGAGTTTACATGAGAAAGGAAAAAAAGATGGTCGTCCACAAGAACACCTAGGTCTCGCATCTGCGTGGTCCGACAGATCGTTTCATTTTCCAGAACATATGCATAGGATAAATTGTGACGCTTTCTTGACAGCGACATGACTTTTGTTTTGCGCGGATTTAAGAAAAGATTGTTAGAACTGCACCATTCTACCACTGAACGAAGATCGTCCTGCAGCAAAGTACAGTCAGTGACTGAGGTGACCTCCCGAAACAACTTCACGTCATCTGCGAACATAAGTAATTGAGAGTGTTTTACGGACGACACCAAATCATTTATAAAAATAAGAAACAACAAAGGTCCAAGGTTTGAGCCTTGGGGCACTCCTGATATAGAAATGAATGGACGAGACAAGAAGCCAGATACCCTTACACAGTTCTGCCTTTTATGAAGATAACTCCTAAACCAGGTATTGTACTCAGGACTCAGGCCATAGTCCCTAAGTTTCAGCAATAACAGCTCATGATTGACCTTATCGAAGGCTTTGGACATATCCAGATATATTGCGTCTACTTGGCCCCGAGACTGAATAATTGGAAAAGCAAAATTTAAAAATGTGCACAGATTTGTCTCGACGGATCTGCCTTTGACGAAACCGTGCTGTACAAGAACAAACTTTCTTTTAAAATAATTATACAAACGATTGTACACCAGCTTCTCAAAAACCTTTGAAAACGCATTGAGAAGGGAAACAGGACGATAGTTACTAACATCACAAGAATTACCTGACTTGAAAATCGGGACTACTATTGAATATTTCCATTTTTCTGGAAAGACACCACTTTGTATAGACAAATTAAACACTTTTTCAAGAACAGGAGCAAAACATTCGGCACATCCTTTTACAACGAAGTTGGGAATACCATCTGAACCTGTGGACAGTTTAGAATTCAGCTTTCCAATAGCTAAAAGCACTTCGTGAACAGTACATCTAGTAAAAGGTAAATAGTCATCAAAAGTAGTATTACATGTCATGGGTAAAGGGGTGTTGACATTGGAAAAGCATGAACTGAAATGATGCGAAAACAACTCACAAACAGATTTTGGGGACGTTTCAATAACTGACCCGTTGCTCAGCGTTATATCGTTAAAGTTCTTCGTGGTATGCTTTTTCACATAGCGCTAGAATTCTTCTGGTCGCTTGTTCAGGTTACGCTCCATCTGCCTGCGGTAGTGATATTGGTCGTTAGCAAGAAGCTTTTTTGTTAATTCACGACAGATGCTAAATGTTTCATACCACAAGCCGAGCCTCGTTTTTTTATATAATCTGTGGTAACGTAATTTTAATCTCAAGTAATATCTCAAATCTTTGGAAAACCACTTCGGGTACTTCTCTGGGCGGTTGGTGCGCTGGGGAACAAACAAGTTCATGGCATCATTGACTACCGCTGTGAAACTATCCACCATCGAATCTACGTCAGAGCATTGTAAGACATCAGTCCAATCATATTGTTCAAAATATTTGTATAAACTGAAGTAATCGCCAGCGCTGTACGCGTACCGTAGTGCACCAGACGAAACCCTTGACCTTAGAAACATAGAAAACGAAACCGTAAGGGGAGGATGATAAGCATCAGGGGGGACCAGCGGATCGTCTACACGAGCCACTTTCGAAGTAGGAATGTTAGATAAAACCAGATCAAGAATGTTACCGGAACAGTTCACAAACATGTTGTGTTGTGTAAAATCACTAAAATCTATGAAGTTAAACAAACAAGACGCTTTTTGACGTGTGCAGGAGCTTTCACTGTTAATACGACCATTAATCCAGTCAACTTTCGGTAGATTAAAATCCCCGTATAGTTGCACGCGATATTTAGTAACGTCTATTTCATTTTCAAGAAAATTAAAGTGGCTTACAAAGAGAGCCGCATCTGAAGCCGGAGGGAAATAATATGCTCCAATTAGAAAGTTGAACCCGTCACCAGACGGTATCGCGACCCAGACGGATTCTTGATAGGTTTCCAAATCATTTCGCCTATGTGCATTCAGTGATTGTTTGCAAGCTATCAATACACCACCTCCATATTTTATCCCGGAAGTATAATCACGATCTCTACGAAACACAGTAAAGGCAGGTGTAAAATATTCACTATTCGCAATGCCGTCATGAAGCCATGTTTCTGACAATATAACAATATCGTAATCGGTACCTAGCAGATTGGACATAAATTCATCCGATTTTGTTCTGAGGCCGCGGACATTTTGATAGTAAACGTTAAGATTTCGAGCCATGAGTACCTTCGGTTAAACTTTCCGCTGCAACCACGTAATGCCGGGAATTAGGTAACCTCCCCAAAAAAGGGCGAAAAAGAGAGCCATCTGGCCAGACGTCTGAGTTATTTAACACTTGCAACGACTCCTCGTCAACGGCAAGATGGAACGAGTTATACGTGGGGTATTTTGTTTTAAGTTGCGTGTAAATCACTGGCTTGTCCCCGATAACAGTTGATACTATAGATTCGACGTCAGTGACGCTAGTGGATGGGTCCAGACGGGACACAAACAAGCCTTTGGAAGGTGGTGGGCGAGGCACCGCTTTGACGGTGCAATTCTTGGCTTGACCAAATGAGGCCTGAGGCCTTGGACGGCGCTCCTGGTTAGCTCGCGGGAAACCCGCGTTGTGGGCCATGCTGGTAGACTCACCGTTGCCTGGAGGTGCCGACGAGAACGGTGCCCTCTGAGCTCCGACATTCCCAGGATTATCGCGGGATAGTCCCCAAGGTGGGGCTAGGGGCCGGGGAGCCAACGCCACAGACGCATAGGATGGTTTCGCCGGCGGCGAGCCGGCGGGTGCCGCGTCCTCGGGGGAAACCGCGATTGCTTGTTGCGCAGCTGTCTGGCTCACAACCGCTTGGCGAAGTTGAGCGACTTCCACCCGAAGCGCACTGTTGTCCGCACGTAGAAGCTTGATCTCGGCCGTCAAAATATCCAGCCGAGACGTTAGCCTCAGCAGCAGGCCATAAACTTTTGACGAAACTGCAGCCTGTGAAGTGTCAGCGCAGTCCCCTCCGTTGATGCTGAATCCCGTCTCGCCATCGGTGGGCGTCGCTCCGCTGTCATCAGCTTGTTCGCTGATAAGCCTTGTCGACGAAGGATCGCGGCGCCTTGAACAATCGCTGCATTTGTAGCTGCTTTTTCCGGATTGCATGAAGACATCGTATTCCTCGGCCAGCACATTGAGGCACTTACAGTGGAAGCGGCGAGAGCACGATGAGCAGCGCAAATATTGCTGTCTGCCGTAAAACGGGGCGGAGCAGCAACTGCACTGATCCGTACTCGGCGCCATTCGCGCGTCGAATCGATAATAATAATATAATAATAATAATAATAATAATAATAATAATAATAATAATAATAATAATAATAATAATATTTATTCACGAGAGAAGAATTACCAAGTTCAGCTTCGGACCTGGTCAAAGCCGGCAAGGGCTTGTGGGACCAGATCCAGCAAGAGAAGAATCAAACGGCGAGCTCGCATATTGTCACACAGTAGGTAAAAATAAAAGAAGAAAATTACACAAAAAATTGTCATTGCTCCCGCAGGACGAACGCAGTTAGCCGCTGGGCCAGCAGCGGCTAACTGCGTCATAATAATAATAATAATAATAATAATAATAATAATAATAATAATAATAATAATAATAATAATAATAATAATAATAATAATAATAATAATAATAATAATAATAATAATAATAATAATAATAATAATAATAATAATAATAATAATAATAATAATAATAATAATAATAATAATAATAATAATAATCAATCAATCAATCAATCAATCTTTATTATACAGTGCCCAGGAACAACCCTGAGGTCTTGGTGCTGGTACACTGGTAGATAAAAAAAAACAACACTATACACATCTCCGCAGAAAATAAGATACATTTTTAGCATAATACTATGCAGTGCACGAGTAATTAGTACAGTGAAATAAAAACGAGGCAGTAACAGTAGACGGAACACAAGACCGAAGGACAAGTGCACCACCAGAAAACACGACATGGAGATGACGACATTCAGACATAACAGAGCAATTCAGCAATGCTCATCCTGCACGGGCAAGTTTTTAATAGAAAGGACAAACGTCCTGTAGCAAGGGTTGAAAATATCAAGTTTTTCAGAGTAATGATTCAAACGCTGAGCCATTCTCACAATTGGGTTTACCGGACTAAACGTTCTAGAAACATAAAAAGATGACAAAAGACGAGTAGGCACACGTGGGACCCTAAGGCACAGTTCAGATAACAGGCTCGGAGAATTGATGAGTCCATGCAGCGTTTTAAACAAAAATAGTAAGTCCGCGTTCTCCCGACGCCGGTGCAAGCTAAGCAAACCAACACGCTCTAACGCAGACTCATATGTTAAACAGTGAACATCCTCCTTTATGTAGCGATGTTTAAAGATAGAAACAAACTTTTTTTGCACACGCTCGATCTCCAAGGAGTGACTTTTAGAAATTCCATTCCAAACAACTGAGGCATATTCTAACTGTGACCTGGATAGCGAGCAGTATAACGTGATAAAAGCCGTCGGGTTTTTGAACTCCCTGGTTAAGCGAGAGGCAACACCCAACATTCGCAAAGACGAGTTAATCAGCCTACCAACGTGATCAGAGAAACGCAACCCAGAATCAACAATGACTCCGAGATCTTTCATTACACTTACTCGAGACAAAGTCTCTCCTTGAATATTATATGCAAAAGAGATATTGTGAGTCTTCCGAGAGAGCGTCATGACCTTGGTTTTGGACGGGTTCAAGAAAAGGTCATTTTCAGAGCACCATCGGTAGAAAGAACATGCATCTTCCTGGAGCTTAGCACAATCACGTTCAGTAACTATTTCTCGATAAATTTTTATATCGTCAGCATATTGCAGGAATGAAGAATTTAAAACAGCAAAAGAGACGTCATTTACGAAAATTGTGAACAGAAGGGGTCCTAAAACAGATCCCTGAGGAACGCCAGAGCGAGTCCTGTACAACGAAGAGTTCATGTTAATAATAATAATAATAATAATAATAATAATAATAATAATAATAATAATAATAATAATAATAATAATACATACATACATACATACATACATACATACATACATTTTATTGACTCAGTGGGACTATTAAAGACATACGTTTGCGGGCACATCAAAGCCAGCGAAGGGCTTGTGGGATGACACCCTAAAAAAAAATTTAGAGAAGTCCACTTAAGTGATAAGGTAAAGGCATTGCCTTCAAAATGAGAACTGAAAGATAATAAAACTTTCCCCACCCCCTTACCCGCCCCAACCCCCTTTCCCCCCTCCCCCCTCCCCCTTTCCCGATTGTAGCACAGAGTACTAATTACAGAAAAAAAATACAGCATACGAAAGCAATGTACAAATGAATGTAACAACGTAAATAGAATGAACACTTACAGACGCGAGTCCCAAATAAAGTGTAACACAATGCACGGAGACCAAAAATAAAATAGAAAAAAAGAGGCAACATTTCGAATCTGCGGTAGCTATAGCAGCCAGCACATCAGGATCGTCATAAACGCACACGGAGCAGGCACTAAATACTATCAAGGTTAAGACACTTGAGTTCTTTTTTTAGAGTTTTCAGTGATGTGATATCATAAATATAGTCCGGGAGGGCGTTGAAGACACGTGGCACATAAGATTCGCGCGAGCATTTGCCATACCGGGTGCAACAACGTGGCACTACAATTCGAGGAGAGCTGCGTAATGTGCGGGACGAATGTAGCGGTGTCTTGTAATCACTGCTCCAAAAATTGCGAAGGAGGACGGTCTGAATAAAAAGTGAGCGAAAATTCGGCAGTTGAAGGCTTTCAAAAATGTCGGCAGTGGCAGAAAGAGGCGTATTGTAGAGGATGTTCTTCAGTATGCCTCTTAACAAAGTGTTAACTTTTGCCTGCCAGCGACCTGAACAGATACCAAACACTGTGATTCCGTACCGTAGCACACTGTAGGCAAGCGCGTGGACTAACAAAAACGAACATTGACGGGCATAAACATCCGTGTGTTATAGAGCATACAAGATATAGTTCGTAATTTACCGCATAAGTAGGACATATGAGTATTCCAGGACATGTCGAAATCAAAATGAACACCCAAATATTTCACGTTGTTAACAGATTTGATCGGGTCACAGTTACACGGATGGCAGCATGAGGAGTGGAGAATAAACCTGAGAGTAGCTTGGTGTCTTTTAAGGGGATTGCGGAAGCAAACAAGCTTTGTTTTGGAGCTGTTGATGTCAAGAAGGTTATCCGCAAACCAGTCCATTAGATGGGTGGCATTCGTCTGGAGAATGTTGACTGCAGAAGGGAAATTAATATGACGCGAAGTAAGGAGGGTGTCATCAGCGTACTGATAGATCTTGCAGCCATTGATAGCGCGAGACATATCATTGACAAAGATATTAAAGAGTAGAGGTGAAAGAACAGATCCTTGAGGTACCCCCGCTTTTAAAGAAAGGAGAGAGCTTCTAAATTTCCCCGTTAAGACAAATTGAGAACGATTAGTTAGAAAATTCTCTAATAAAGAATAAAACGGACCCCGAAAACCTAAGCGTTGTAATTTTTTTAGAAGTAATTGATGACTGACAGTGTCGAAGGCCTTAGATACATGCAGGAAGAGCGCACAAGCGAACATATTATTATCAAACGTTGAGTAGAGGTAATCTGAGAAATCGTCAAGAGCCGGTTGGGTGCCTCTCTCAGCCACGAAACCATATTGGGTGGGTGAAATAATGTCATGTTTATCTATAAAGCCGTTCATCGACTGAAGAAGGTGTTTTTCAAGCATTTGTCCTAAGATTGGTAAAATCGAAATAGGACGATAATTTTCAATTTTTGTTCGCGCACCCCCTTTGAAGAGAGGTCGTACAATGGCAACCTTAAGACCATCAGGTATTTTACCACTCGTAATGAAGTCATTCAACATAACTAGGAGAACCTTCTTAATCTTATTGAAATTCCGTTGAAGATCATTTGTGCGAATACCATCAGCACCGGGTGACTTGTTGGCTTTGAAACTAAACAAGAGAGAGTAAAGCTCGGCATCAGTTAACGGAGGAAGGAAAGCTGACGCTAGGGATGTATCAGCCAGAGTACATTGTTTGTCAACAGCGGCTCGAGTCACACCAGTATATTTACCAAAGAAGGCATTAAATTTATCTGCTAATGACGAGGTGAGTGAACCAAAATTATTTTCAAGAGTTTGGTCGATAGATTGTTTAGCCCCAGTACCTCGAAATTGGTTAATCAGTGACCATGTTTTGGCCGAGTTAAGCTTGTATTCTTCAAACTTTGATTGAAAATATCGTCGCTTTGCAGAACGAATGACAGCGTTGACGCAATTTCTGACCTGCCGAAATTCAATTTGCAAATTTGCATTATTAGGCGACTTCCGACATCGGCTCCACAAAACGTCTTTTTCTTTAATTTTCTTAAGGATATCGTAAGTCAACCACTCGTGATGGGGTCTGCGCTTTTTTAAGGTAACAGTTCGTTTGGCAGCTTCAGTGAAGGAGTTAAAAACCTGAACAAATTCTGCATACATTTCAACGCCACTAGCGGAGCCCAAAAAGCCATCCCAGTCATAAGAGGCAACAGCTTTGTCGAAAGAGACAATGCCAATAATCTGGACCTCTCTGATAATGTTAGACTGGGGTTCAGAGGTCGAAGTGTGTGTTATCCGACAGGAAACAAAGTAGTGGTCCGCCAACTTTTCAAGAATTACAGCGCTGTCAACACGATCGCTTGCTGCCCGTATGCAAATGTGGTCAATACAAGTAGAGACGAGGTTTGTTCCTAGAAATTCTTCTCGAGTGGGGGCGTCAATAACGCATTCCAAAACAAAGTTCGATAAAATATTTAAGTAGTCACATGCGATTGGTGCCGTTGTCTTCGATACGTCTATATTAAGGTCGCCTATAATGCAGAGGTGTTGCATAGAGGATAAAGAGGAGAGAGTTAATTCTAGCTCATCTAAAAACATTCTAGCATTTTCTGAAGGTGGCCTGTAGAAACAAAGAACAGATAGCGAAAAAGCGTTATTTTCAAGTTTGAGTGGAAGAGATTCAGTATGAGAAAAAACTAAATCAAGGGGAGAAACTTGCCACCTTTGATGGATAAAAGCAGCGATGCCACCACCACTGCGCTTAGGTCGAATTGAAAATAATTGGTTGTAATCTTTGAGGTTGTAATCTTAATGTAATTTAATAATTAATAATCTTAATGTAATAATAATAATAATAATAATAATAATAATTTTCATTTTTATTTTTTCATTTTCATTTCATTTTCATTTCATTTATTTAGATACCTTCATAACACTATAAGGTGACGGGTCGGTCGAAGCCAGTAGAGGCTTGAAGGACAGAACCCAGCAAATGAAATGTTACAGATAGCATAGACGAAGTCCGTAGAGCACACATTTAAAACATGTATCGCACTATGTGAGAAACAGAAAATAATCACTCACAATATCCCAGCAAACATATTAGATACAACCTATAACACAACAATACATTATTGAAATTGTACAATGAATTAAATCGTAAAACTGTTCAATAGATTTTTCAATTTTCTCCTATTTGTAGCTTCAAAGAAGTGGTCGGGGAGTCGGTTAAAAATGTATGGCACATAATAAGAGCGCTCTCGCTTACCATATCTTGTGAAACACCGGGGGATTATGAAGCGATCACAGGTACGCAAATCTCTGCGGGGCACAAAGGGATGTTTAAATTCGCTACACCAGAAATGAGAAAGAACAACACATTGCAGAAAAAGTGAATGGAAGTTAGGTAGTTGTAGAGCCTCAAAAATGTCAGCTTCTGGTGCAAGATCATAATGATAACCAACACTTCTTAACAAATTCCTAAGGATGCGGTCAATTTTAGTTTGCCATATTTCTGCACAGTTACCAAATAATGTGATGCCATACCTTAGTATACTATAAGCAAGAGCAGTAGCAATTGATTTTCTAACGGCAAATGGCATAAACACCCTATTATTGTAAAGTAAGCAGCACACACTGCGAAGCTTGCCAGAAACATGGGTTAAATGCGTTGACCACGACAAATCTGAATCAAAGAATATGCCTAAGTACTTAACAGTGTAAACATATTTCAGGGAGCTACATGTACAATCAAGGCAGCTGGATCTGTGTAACATAAATGATGAGTCCAATTCTACACTCTTCAGCGGATTCCTGAAGCAAACAAGTCTGGTTTTGGATGTGTTAATAGTAATATAATTGTCATAAAACCAGTCCATTAGACGTGCAGAATCATGTTGCAATAACTGCACAGCTTGGCGGTAATTAATGTGACTAGAGACAAGTAAAGTATCATCCGCATACTGAAAAATTTTGCAACTAGTGAGCCTTGTTGAGATATCATTAACAAAAAGATTAAATAACAATGGAGACAAAACCGATCCCTGGGGCACACCGGCTTTTAGCATCAGCCGAGCACTTTTGAAATTTCCTATAGATACGATTTGGGAGCGGTCAAGAAAGAAATTTTTAAGCAATGCAATAAATGGTCCACGGAAACCGTAATTCTGCAGTTTAAAAAGAAGCATCTTATGACTGACCGTGTCAAAGGCCTTGGCGACATCAAGAAAAATTGCACATGAACATAAGTTTCGATCAAAAGCACTGTGTAGTAGGTCAGAAAAATCTTCCAGCAGTGGTTGAGTGCCCTTTCCAGCAACAAAACCATACTGGTTAGGCGACAGGATGTTGTGAGTTTCAATGAAGCTGGACATTACAAGATACAATTGCTTTTCCAAAATTTCTCCAATGCAAGGTAATATAGAAATAGGGCGATAGCACTCAGGCTTGTTAGGCGATCCTCCCTTGAAAACAGGCTTCACAAGTGCTGTTTTGAGTTCAATTGGAATGACGCCAGAGACCAAGAACTGATTTATCATGGTGAGAAGTACGTGCTGAACATGTCCAAAGTTTCGGCAGAGATCATTAATACGAATTGTATCAACACCAGGAGATTTATTGCGTTTTAAAGAAAACAAAATGGAGTGTAATTCTTCTATTGTGAGAAGAGGAAGAAACGCCGAGTTTGATAAACTAATACTTGCGCTCGAGGCAAGCGGTTTGAAATCGCTGTCTCGCGCAAAGCCCGATGACGATGCAAAAAGTTTGTTAAAGTCGTTTACTACTGATTGCAGATCTGTGCCGAAGTGTTTTTGAAGGGAGTCAAGAAGCGAAGCCTTTTCACCGCGCCCTGTAAAAGAATTAATCAACTTCCATGTTTCACGTGGATTCGATCTTGCCTCAAAGAATCTTCGCTGAAAGTAGCATCGTTTGGCAGACCGTATAATTGCATTAGCTTTGTTCCGAGCGCTTCGATACTCTGCTTTTAACTGCAAATTGTTTGGTGAACGACGGGAACGTGACCACAACGTATCTTTTTCTTTGATTGCAGTCATAATATCAGAATTAAACCATGGCTTATAAGACCGTCGTTTGAAATTAACCTTTTTCTTGGCGGCACAATAAAAGGATTGAAATACCTCGACGAAAGCTTTATAAACATTGGAAGGTTCTATGGACCCCAGGAGTTCGTTCCAGTCAAAGGCAGCGACCAAAGCATCGAATTGTACCGTATCCGTTATTAAAATCCACGAACAATCGCGCCTGGTTCCTTGCTCTTCGGGTACCTGAGCGTCTAAACGACATCCAACAAAGTAATGATCGGATAGTTTCTGAGTAATTACGGCGGATTTTACAGACATATCCGGAGCACGAATATTGATATGGTCAATACAGGAAACTACTAATTTTTGAACCAAAAGTTCTTCTCTTGTGGGTAAGGTGATAATATTTTCAATGCCATATTTTGAGAGCAGAGTCAGATAATCAAAAACTATTGATTTATTAGGTTTAAGAGTATCGATATTTAAATCGCCAATGACGCAAAATTGTCCTTCCGTACGAAACTGGTTAAGCACAGCATCTAGTTCAGCAAGAAAGAGCGAAACATTTTCTGAGGGAGGCCTGTAAACCGCTAACAAAAATAAAGAAAAACCTGCCAAAGAAATTTCAACAGCCAGTGTTTCTGCATGGACAAGAGATATGCTCAGAGGCGATAGTAACCATTTATCTTTAACGTATATAGCAATCCCACCACCTCTACCATGATCACGGGTATAAAATGACTCCTTATATCCATCGAGAAATTGATTGCATTGCAAAGATGACACACCAATTTCAGTTAGAACGAAAACATCTATCGACGCGGTAAAGGTATTAATTACTGCACGAAACTCATCCCAGTGTTTACGCAAACTTCGAATATTTACATGAATAAGTGTTAAAGAGTTATTAGAAAGAGGGCCCAAAAGCTGAATAAATGAACTAATATCTGGAACAGAAAAACAAGTTGTCATGTTTTACACCAGTAGCAGAAGGTCGTTTTTTGTGTTGATTCGAATGGCTGGTGAGCCTTCGGCTTTCCTAGCAAAAATCTTAGAGTTCTTGGTCCACGCAAAACGGTATCCTTTTTCTTTAGCCCCCGTCCTCGTCAGCCAAAAAAGCTCCTTATTCGCAGATGTAAGGTTGTCGTTGAAGAATAGCTTTGGTTGGTTTTCTGATTGGCACAGCCTGTGAAGTCTACCACGTGCCGCCATCCAAGCGTCTTTTAGGGTGACAGAGGCGAAGCGAATCAAAATAACCGGAACTGAGTCCGGCTTTTTGGTCAGACGGTGAATTGCCAGGATATCTGACGACTGAGGTGTTGGAAGGTTAAGGGGCCTAGCGAGATCACTTATGACCTTCATTAGATCCTGACCGTGAGAGAGCGGAAAACCATGCAGTTCCATGTTGGAACGACGGCTGTATTGTTGCATGTCATTAAGCACGTCTTTCAGTCTCTCAATGGTCTCCGACTGCTCTGTCATTGTTGCCTTAACCGTGTTAACCTCCTTTTGAAGTTCTTTAACTGCCTCTTCGTTTGTCATAGCCAGAGCGAGCACGGAATCGTACTTCAAGCTAAAAGAGTCAACAGTCGTTTGTAATCCTTGGACCGTGTTGCGAAGCTCTTCGACAGCTGGTTTTAAGGCCAACAACTGATCAACCTTAGATGGAAGAGGCAACAGCGTCTCCACACTTGTCCTCAATGAAAGGAGCTGGTTAAGAGTGGCATTGATTGATGCCAGCTGACTGGTGAAGGGTGCATAATCTACAATCTCCTCCCTGCTGCCGTCGGTACGGGAGGATTCATCTACTGAAATGTCACCGCTAAGATCGGATGGTCTGAGGGTGGCGCCGGTACGGCAAGTGGAACACTTCCAAGTTTCTCGCCTGACAGCGCCCATCCCCGCGTACGTCCCATCTGCGACGCCGGAACAGGACTTACCAAGATGGTAACCCCTTCGGCAAGATGCACACGTCAGGGATCTGCCATCTGCCGGCAGAGCGCGAGCACATTTGGCACAATCCATTATTAGGAAAGGCGAGTACACAGCGGTAAGGCAACACAGACACCAGTCAATCCGCACTTCTCGAACAAGTGTAGAACGAGATGAGTCAAGGTTGTATACGAACACTCCACGTGGCAGTTTTGTGCTGAGCTCGAGCGCAGTTGCTCACCCGTGAAACTGCACGACACAGAGAATCAATAGGTGATACCTGAAGGAACGGGCTTGCGGTCCTCGTAGATCCTGCCAGCCGTAATCAGAACGGTTGTTGCCGTACTTCTCACCGCCATATATTCTTGTCACTCAGGTCGAACTCGGGCGCACGGTGCTCGGGCGTGAAGCTTCAACAAGAAGAGCTCCAGTCGGAGAGAACTGCCGTAGAGCGTGACGCCAAGGGATGTGGTGGAAGCTTGCCTGTGAAGTCGATAGTCAGATCAAGACGATAGGGGCCTTGGCGTGGGAAATGACTGACCCCGGAGTGACACGGCGCTTGATAAGCAGCATGAATAGCTTGCCCGTCGTAATGATGCTTTAGAAGTATTAATTACAGGGGAAAATATGAAGAGCTCTTGAAGTGAACGACCGCCCTGTTGGACTTCTTCTTCTTATTATTATTAATAATAATAATAATAATAATAATAATAATAATAATAATAATAATAATAATAATAATTTTTTTTTATTCGAACACGCATTTAACAAGGCAGATACACGGTCCTGTCAAAGCCAGAAGCGGCTTGTGGGACAACACCCTACAATTCACGCTTGAAAGAGTCCCCATAAACAAGAAGTTCAAATCGCAAACTCATCTACAGATGCAGAACAATGTAGGTGATGATGGTTATTCCAAAATATGCACACAGAAACATACAGTCACAAGTTCTCCCTAATACCTTGAAGTGATTCTTTCAACTTATTTAAAGAGTCCACAGCATAGATATTTATTTATTTATTTATTTATTTATTTGCATACTTTTAAGGCCCGGAGGCATTACAGAGAGGAGTGGTACTATACAGTAGAAAATCGTTGGCTACTTTCTTGAAGTCTGGGGCTTCAGTGATGGCAGCAATGGAGGCAGGGAGGTGGTTCCAATCGTTAGAAGTTCTTGGAATGAAGGAGTCAAAGTATATGTTTGTTCGACATGATGGAGTCCCCACCTTAAACTGATGGTCACTGCGAGACGATATATAGAATGCACGAAGATATAACTGGTCTCGAAGAAGCGGGTTATGATGATAAATTTTGTGAAATAGGCATAGGCAAAGATACTTGCGGCGAAGGGCAAGGACAGGTAGATCCAGGGTTAATTTCATTGCGCAAACACTTGCATTACGAGAATAATTAGAAAGAATAAAACGAGCAGCACGGTTTTGGATGGACTCGAGAATGTTTGATAATGAAGCCTGCCGAGGATCCCAAATTGTACAAGCATACTCAAGTTTAGGCCTAACTAGGGATTTATATAATTGTAGCTTCACGGGAACAGCAGCAGAAACAAAGTGTCGGCGTAAAAACCCTAGCATGCGGTTAGCATTATTACATACGTAGTTCACATGCATGTTCCAGGAAAGATTATGAGTTATGTGTATGCCTAGGTACTTGTGCGAACCGACACATGATAACGGAGTATTGTTAAGGACGTACACAGTAGGGTCGGCGATCCTCGAAAGGCGGGAAACGCGCATGCTTTGGCATTTGTTAACGTTAAGCTTCATTACCCAGCTGGAGCACCAAGAATAAATGATATCGAGATCAGACTGGAGCATTGTAGTATCACATGGGTTAGTAATCACGCGGTATAACACACAGTCATCGGCAAACAGTTTGATAGAGGATGCAATCTGGGCAGGAAGATCCTTGATGTAAATTAGGAACAATAGAGGGCCGAGGACAGATCCCTGAGGCACCCCGGAAGATACAGAAATAGTAGAGGAATTATGTTCGTTAGCAGTGACCTATTGTGATCGGTCAGATAAAAAGCATCTAATCCAGCTCAAAACGTTAGGGTCAATATTTAACTTACTAAGCTTAAAAAGAAGTAAATCGTGTGAGACAGTGTCGAAAGCCCTAGAGAAGTCTAAAAATATACAGGCAACAATATCGCCAGAATCAATAGAACGAAACAGGTCATTAGTGAATGATAATAGCTGCGTTTCACAGGAAAATGATTTGCGGAACCCATGCTGACAGTCAGCGAAAAGCGAGGTGGATTCAAGAAATGCGATAAGGAGGAAATCGATAAAACCTGTACATGCCTTCGCATTCAAAAATTTCGTTATCAGCAATGGCCAGCCGGCAATGGCCAGGCGGCGCCAGTAGGGTGAGAGCGCACGGTTATACCCTGTTTCGCTGTTACTTGGCAAGGGGTGAACGATAAGCCTCACATTGCGTCCCGAAGGCTTCAAAATGCGCGACGTACACGAGCGCAACGTACAGATATTGGAACATGACGCAGCGAAAAGACAGACTTCTTCGGAGTTGAGGCGCGCTCGGGTAATACGCAGTCACGTTCCGATTTGCCCGGCAGGGACGTAGCTTCCGCTCTACTGCCACGTTACGCGATCACGGCTTCCTGGGATACCCAGTATTTCTTGCTTCAGACACTAGGCTAAGCGGCGCCACCAGAGCAAAAGCTCACGTTTGAACAATGCAGCCGCCACTCTCAGGGTACCCAATATTTCTTGCTTCAGTCGCTGGATGGCGCCAAACCAAACAGCATTGCAGGTTGCCTATTTTGCTGGAGAGCCACGTCTCGGTAAGGGTTACAATATCAGCCGAGCATGTGTCGATGAGGGATGACAATGTATCACGTTTGTTAACAACACTTCGCACGTTAGAATAAAGGATAGAAATGGTTTTAGCCACCGGGCCTCTTGTTAGCTATGTTACAGGCGGTCTAGCAATGCTAGTGGTTGGGGTGGTTGTGTCGCTGATAGCTGCATGGGGCTCATTGGAATCTACTTCACAGACACTATCAGTTGCGGGGCAGTACACGTAGCTTTTGTTATTGACGTGGAACTTGTTGAGGCGAAGCGAAAACCTTTGGCCGCTGGCCTTGCCGAATTCAACCAGCTTCTTACGCGACAGTCGTGTAGCCCGACAAAAATCTTCACCCACTGAAATCCCCGATCCTCTGAACTTTGGCCGTTTAGAAAGAACACAGTCCTTAGACTTAGAGGAAGAAAATTTAACAATTATTGGGCGGCAATTATTAGTGATATACGAACCTAACCTATGAGCACGAGATATCGCTTTATCAGATAAATTCAAGTCTAATATCCTGGAAAGAGTATTACGGATGAGCGTCTCCGTTTGTGACCAATTTTCATTAGAGCTATCGGGGAGGCCATAAAATATTAAATTGTCACGGCGTGATCTATCTTCAAGCTCGTCAAGTCGTGAATTCAGTGCAACAGTCTCGCCCCGAAGAGCCTCACTTACGACGTTAGAAAGATCGGAAACTTCCTGGGGCACGTCTAGAGACTCGACAAGAGATTCGACTGCTGCGAGTCTTGTAGTTAGGTCACACACTTTTTGTTCCAGTTGACGTTGGTTAGTTGTGAGCTCTGTTAACATTTTCATCATTTCAGTATGCCGTGTGTCGGTTTTAGTCGATAGTGCAGCAATGGCAGCAAGAATTGCCTCACTCTGGTTTGGCCCGGGGTTTAATTCAACATCCCCAGACAATAGCAATAACTTCAGAACATTCACACACCCAAGAATAAAGCTAGAAAGCATAAGTGGGAATCGGAAGAGCGGCACACACACATTGCGAGAACGCCCAGAGTGTAAGGAGGGATATTTACAGATCTGCAAAACGAAGCAGAAAGGATTGTCAAGCGACCGCATAGCTGCCGCTCTTCCTTGCCCACTGAAGGAGTCCGGTGTAATCCAAGCGTTTAAATCCGGCGGGAGCTCTGTCGACGTCGACGAGGGTGCCGGTTTGGTGTTGGCGGGAAGCTCAACCATCACATCGAAGATAAAAGAGGCGTCGTCCCCAACAGGCAGCGCAAAAACGCTGCACAGTGACGGAGCGGTGAGGGTAGTTGGCTCGCCACGAGATATCGGAAACCACGTCCAAAGAAGGGCCGAAATCTGCCCAACGAAGCAGAAAGGATTGTCAAGTGACCGCATAGCTGCCGCTCTTCCTTGCCCACTCATCATCTGGCAAATTGTTGAAAATAAATGGAACGTAAAAATTTCGCGCTCTTTTTCCGTACTTTGTTTCTACGAAAGGCACTTCAAACCGCTCAACACGCCGGAGAGGTCTACATAGGACACGAGGTATCTTAAAAGTATCGCCCCAGAAGTATTTTAGAACAACCGTGTGTACAAGTCAAAGATAAAAAAAAGGCAAACCCAAGCATGTTAGCATTTCTTCTTCAGTTTGTGACACTGCACCATACATTATGCTTTTAAATATTCCTTTTAAAAGTGAGTCAATTTTTTTGCCCCAGAGTCCTGGGCTGTGACCAAAAATAGTTATCCCGTAGCGTAATACACTGTATGCTAAAGCGTGAGTTATTGTCTTTTTGGTTGAAATGGGTATTAGAGATTTGGTATTATACAGCAAACAGGATACTTTTCGCAGTTTTCTACAAAGTTGTGATAAACGGGCTTTCCACGACAAGTCACTCTCAAATTGTATTTTTAGATAGTTAACTTGATCCACATAAGACACGGGACGACAGTTGCAAGTGTACACCGAGATGTATGCATATAAAGTGGATAATCGGTAGTTATAAGTTTAAGTGGGTTATGAAAGCAAACAAGCTTAGTTTTATGTATACTGATCGTGAGACAATTAGCTCTAAACCAGTCATGTAGGTGACAAGCGTCGTCTTGGAGTAAAGTGATTCCTGCAACATAATCAAGGTGTTGTGATAGCAATACCGTGTCATCAGCATATTGAAATAATTTACATGAGGAAACTGCTCTGGACATATCGTTTACAAAGATGTTAAAAAGGATAGGTGACAAAACGGATCCCTGAGGAACCCCAGCTTTTAAGCTAACTTTGGAGCCTCGGCTATTAGCTATGGAAACTAGTTGTGGACTTCCCGACAAAAAGTTCTGAAGTAGTGGAAGGAATGGGCCGCGGAATCCAATGTTTTGCAATTTAGTTAGTAAAATATTATTATGACTCACGGTATCGAATGCCTCTGCCACATCAATAAAAAGTGCGCAAGCAACCAGATGCTTCTTAAAGGTACGATTCAATTCATCAGCAAAATCTTCTAGAAGTGGCTGGGTCCGACGTCCACTAACAAACCCATATTGAGTTGGCGATAGAATGTTAAAGCGATCAAGAAACTCCGTCATAGTTTGAAGGATATGTTTTTCTAAGATCTGGACTATACAGAGTAAAATAGAAATTGGGCGGTGATTGTCAAGCTTGTTGCGCTCTCCTCCTTTAAAGAAAGGCTTTACAATTGCAGTTTTTAAATCATCTGGGATAATCCAGGAAGAAATAAAACCATTTAGCATATAAAGAAAGAAGCACGTGCTTTATAGAATTATAATTGCGTTGCAGGTCTTCTGCACTGATGCCATCAATGCCAGGCGCCTTGTTTGTTTTCAAACTGAAAAGCCAAGTTCGCAGATGAAGCTCGGTCATTTGAGGAAGGAAAGCCGAAGAAACATTGGACTCTAGATATTCTGTAGAGAACGTCGCATCGTTAGGCGCTACTCCAGAGAATTTAGCAAAACACTTGGTGAAATCCTCAGCCACTGTCGTATTAAGATCAGATACTTTCTCAAGTGAATCATCAATGGATCTCTTAACACCAGAGTCACGTAACTAATTTATTAAACGCCAAGTTCCAGGAATATCTGAGCTTACCTTAAAAAAAAATCTCTCTAGGAAGTATTTTCTTTTAGCGCACCGAATAATCGCATTTACACGATTTCGCGTAGCGCGGAATTCCATTTTTAACTGAACATTTCTAGGAGAACGTTGGCATTTAGCACATAGAGCATCTTTATACTTAATGCATGACAAGATATCCCCTGTTAACCACACTTGTGCATTTTGACGCCGCCTCACAGTAATAATATCTTTGGATTGCTCCCTGAAAGAGCCGAATTGATTTCTAAATGTACTGTAAATTTCAACGAAGTCTTGAATGGACAACAAACTACCCCATTATAGGCCTTAACTAACTTATCCAACCTTACTTTATCAATATTATTTCAACTCTTTTTGTTGTTTCTGTTTGTTTTAACGCTAAGTCACGTAAGTTGACGCGCAACACAGTAATGGTCCGCTAGTTTTTGTTCTATTACAGCTGACTGCGCAACGACATTTGTAGCGCGTACGCTAATATGGTCAAGACATGAAGCAACAAGATGATCACCCAGAAGTTCCTCTCCAGTCGGAGCTAAAATCAGTTCCTCTAGACCAACTCCTCTAATAAATTCAGATAGTCACAAACAAGGAAGTTAATGGGTTGAAGGGTGTCAATATTAAAATCACCTATCGATGTCGGCGGACTGAAATTTACCAAGTGTATCTCTGAGTTCTTCCAAAAAGTTTAAAGCATTAGATGACGGAGGTCTGTAAAGTGCAAATAAAACAACGACTATTCAAAATTCCATAACCTTAAGGACAAAGACTCGCAATGAAAAACATCTACATCAAGGTTTTCAGTACACCATGAGTCTTTAACGAATATCGCAATTCCTCCTCCTCGACCAATTGGTCGTGTAAGAAAATATGATTTATATCCCAGTGTCCTGAAAGGCACTACGAAACTCTTTTTTAACATTGATCTCTGTTAGCAGAAAAACACCAATTATTGACATCACACTGTTTACAGTTATTACAAACTCGTCCCAATATTTACGAATACTCCTAATATTTACATGTAATTAGCCAAGAGCAGTATCGTTGACTGGGCTCAAGAGACGTTAAAAAGAAGAAAACTCTGACCATCGATGAAACTATACTTCCATTTTTCGAAGTGGTGGTTATCCCGTCTTATTTTGAAGCCATTAAGAAGCGAAGAAAATTAGACAATCTTTTCCAAGTCGGCTATCCGATAGACGCGCACTACAGGCGAGCTTTCTGACTTCTTCGCGAATAGCTTCCCAGTTTTCACCCAAGTGAACTTTTATTGCTTGGCCCTTGCCCTCTCACGCACCATCCAAAAGAGTTCCTTGTTCCTTCGCGTTAGATTCTCGTTCAGGTAGAGTTTTGGCAACGAACTGTCTGCCGCCAGGGTACGCAGCTTACCTCGTGTGGCAAGCCACTGCTCATTAGTGACACGGATGCCAATCTAACCAGGATAACTGGAGAGGGCCATCGCGTCGAGAAGGTAGGCGATGCACTGCCAGAATGTCACTTGGCTGAAAGTCACCAAGGCCTAGCTTATACGCCAACTCACCGACAACGGAGGCTAAATTTTCAGTTCGGGATTAAGGAAGTCCATGTATCTCGATGTTTGAGAGACGACTGTACTGTTCACTGTCATTGAGCTCTTCTTGCAGGTGCTCGATGATCTGAGATTGCTCCGTTACCACTGTTTTCAGTTATGTGGTTTCGCTGCGCAGTTCGTTTATAGCTGCTGCGTTGTTGGTGGCTGTCGACAGCACAGAGTCGTACTTAGCCGAGAGAAAGGCAATGGACTCCTGAACCTCCGTTACTGCAGATTTCAGGCTGTCGACTACCGGCTTCAGCGTTAGCAGTTGGTTCATTTGGGTTGGCCACTCGAGGAGGGTGTCAACGTTGGCCTTGAGTAAAGTAAGGCACTCCAGCCTAGCTTCAAGAGATTGAAAATGTTCCGTAGTGGCAGGAGACGGGCATTGCGACAAATCTGCCTCACTACGAGACTCATCTCCGCTTTGCTGTTGTCTGCACACACTGCAACGCCAGGCCTTTCGTTTTCCAGCGCCCATTGTCTTGAATGTACTGTCTGCAATACCGGAGCAAAGCTTCCCCAGATGGTATAATGCTCCACAGTCGGCGCAGGACATGTGCCGACCGTCGTTCATAATCTTCTCGTTACATTGCGTGCACTGGAGTGGAGGAGACATTGTAGGAGACGGTATGCAGTACAGCGCGCCCGTGTCACTTGAGTTGGACTGAGGCGTTGAGCAGGGCGGCGCGAGCTGCTCGCTCACCGTGCAGATCGTCGTTCCAGGCGAGCTCGCGCACGATGAGTGTTCCAGAAGGGAAGTCTGGTGAAGCCGTGAAGCCGCTTAGGCCTACTTAGTGTGAGCTGGCCAGTGAAGAGTTAGATGACTTGACTCTGAACAAGGCTTGTGCTTGCGGTAATGCCGGGGACTTCCTGTGTCACGGACAGCTCGCTGGCGCCTTATGTTTCAAAAGGAAGCGAGTACAGGTACAAATCAGCAGAGCTGTCGAAAAGGAACGACCGCTTTCGGGGACGATGATGATGATGATGATGATGATGATAATAATATATTATTATTATTATTGTTTTCTTTATGTGCCCCAAAACAATCACGTAGGTCTTCACAAAGCCGCCAAGATGATTACGGGCTTCCCCGCCTCACGCTACTCACCAAGCTAAGCGGGCACGCGACGCGTTTAGCCCCCATTCACACTGGGAGCGGATCCGCATTCGCGAAGCGGTTGCGAACGCGGTTGTATAAAGATCCAGTGCAATTGCACGCGCATTTGATGTCATCAAATGCGCGTGCAACTGCACTGAATCCTTATACAACCGCGTTCGCAACCGCTTTGCGAACGCGGATCCGCTTCCAGTGTGAATGAGCCCAGTGGCGATGCAACGATTTTTTGTACTTTGCACTTACACCGCTTAGAGCGGATCCTTGACGTTAATGATCTTTTTTTTTTTTTTTTTTGATGATCTCGTTTTAATGATCGTTTTTCACCACAGGTGGTCGAAGTCGCAGAAAAAATGAAAGAAAAACGAGCAGCGTTCATCCCCTCAACTCGCAGCCAGAACAAAGGGCCACAGATCTGGAGCTGATTATATGCCGTCAATGTTGATCACAGCCACGCGCTAAGGTTGGCAAGGCACAGGACACGCGTTGAGTTCCAGACATTGTTATGGTTCAGCTATTGTCGTCATTGCAGCGATTGGACACGAATCGACAGTGACATGTGCACACTAAGTGCACAAGCAACAATCGATTAAAAAAAAAAAAAGGAAATAAACATCGTTTTCACTCACTCCCCTACCCGAATGCTTCTCGAGCTACCGTTTATTACGAGTCCAAATCGAGTGCCCACGCCATTCTCGGGTCCAATCTATGAACTAAAATGACCTGACGGGCTAGTTGGTTATTTATGATACACACTGCAGCGCAAAAAACAAATTGGGTTAGGGGATATTTATACAGCGTGTAGTTGGTCAGCCATCAAAGTTGCGATGAGTCACACGCTGTAGATGAGCAATTTAGCCAGTGCAGCACAAACGCTAGACTGGGGTCTTTAACGTGCACCACGCAGTAGTGATACACGACCGCACGCCGGTACGAGGCTCATCCAGACCGAAACGGGCAGGGGTGGGGCTTCCCTGGGTTCTGCAGCGCGAGCTTTCGCTCCACGCGCGTCGAGCTGGGTATGCGCTTCAGCCCACTCGGCCGCGGGTACAGTCCGTGCTGCCGTCACAATGACACAGTACGTGCCGGGTGCTCGACTTCACATGTGAGAGCTGTACTTTGGTATTGTTTCTGGGTGCCTGTATGACAACTTATGTTTCGTAGAACGGTGTATGCAATAAAAAGTCAACACCACAAAACAAAATCAAGCATATATTTGTTTTGCCGTTCACGTTTCCGCGAAACGGATTTTCATGAACTTTTTTAAAATACAAATTCCGTCGAGTTGAATACACTTTTTTATGACTGGAAGGTGCGGTCTTTACTTTTTCATAACCCGTTTGAACCGTTTCGGAGTCGGCGGAATCGGTAACCAAACAGTTATATTGAATTCATCACTGAACCGGAACCAAACCGGAATGAAATGCGAAGCCACTCAACCCCCACGTGAACCGAACCGGAATAATAACCGGTTCGACTTCCTGGTCCTGGGCCATCTTTATGATCCATTTCTCTAAGCGTAAGGCGTAGATGGCCTTCTAGCCTGTTGGATGGCTCATGGTTGTGACCGATAATGCTTCCAAGCCTTCTACTCCACGCTTCACACCACTGTGTCAAAGTGCATCCCGTTTTTTTAATTTTTTATAACAAATTTAAAAATAAAAATGCAGCACTTCAATCTAGAATGAAATTATCTATGCTTGGGGGAATTTTGCGAACTGCAGAAATCCCATTTCAAAGTTGGTTTCCAGGAAAACGTATATATATATATATATATATATATAAACGAATATGTGCAGATGAATGAACCGTACTTAATCCAATTAATCAAAGAATCAAAGTTTTCAGGAACCCACCAAAAGCCAAAAAACGGCGGAGTCAGGATTTGAACTCTGGGCCTCCCAATGTGCGGCCGGGTGTGATAACATCTACACACATATATATATATACATATATATTGCCGCGCGCGCAGCCGGCCAAGTAGGCAGCGCGCGCGTGGCCTAACGGTTATCGCGCTTGCTTTCGACGCTGAAAGTCAGGGTTCGATTCCTAGCCGCGGAGGCGCATTTTTATTGACACTGTAATGTGATGTTCTCGTGAATTCGAGAACCGTCTTGCTGATTCGAGGTTAGAATGTTCCACCCGCCGAACCTTCTACGCCGAACGATCCAGAAAGCCACGAGGGGTACATAAGGGGATTCCGCAAGGCAAGCGCAGTCAGTCTCGCCCCAGCGTTCGACTCTGCTGCCACGCCGGCTTCGACGCCCGCGACGCTCTATTATTATTTTTTGTACTCTTTTATTTTTGGCACAAGTTCGCCACATTGAACGTTTATTTCTTCCTTTTTATTTCCTGTTTTTTTGGTCACCACCCGTGACATTTTGGTGGAGGTGCGGGGTACCGCATGTCCGTGCAGCGCAGCCCTCCAAGTTCCCGCGCTACAAGTCTGAACGCAAGCTCCCGAGGACCCAACGAAGACCAGATCGAGACTCGATCAAGTCGCCGCACCCAAGGGCTACACCCGGAATACGGACTTTTACCACCCAGGACCAGGCAGCCGACGATGGCCAACCAGTCGCAGACCCCCGCCGCTCCTGCCGTCGTCTACCTACCCGTCGCTCCTCGAACACCGGCTCCATTCCACGGCGAACAGTACGAAGACGTCGAAGACTGGATTCACCAGTATGAACGCGTTGCCCGCCACAATTGCTGGACAGACGAGCAGCGCCTGCACAATGCCTATTTTTCGCTTGAGGGGACCGCCAAGCACTGGTACGAGAATCATGAGTCCTCCCTGACGTCGTGGGACATTTTCAAGACCGATCTCAAGGCTACCTTCATCAACCACCACCGCCGAGAGAGAGCCGAGGACCTGCTGCGAACCAGAACCCAGGGCCCCAACGAGAGCGTCACCGGCTTCGTAGAGGACGTTCTGCGCCTGAGTGCCCGCGCCGACCCTCGGGCTACCGAAGAGAAGAAACTACGAATTCTCATGCGCGGGGTGAGAGACGACATTTTCGGAGGCCTCGTCCGCAACCCGCCGGCAACCGTCGACGCCTTCGTCACCGAGGCAACAAACATCGAGCGCGCCCTCCAAGCGCGCGCTTCCCACTACCAGCGGCATCCAAGCGTCACTGCAACCACTCTGCTTAACGGCGAAAACGCTCCTGGTACGGACATCCGCGAAATCAACCGGGAGGTCGTCCGGGAGGAAATTCGCCGGTTACTGCCAGCTACAAACCGACCAGCGACGCTCTCCATCGCCGAGGTTGTGCGGGAAGAAGTTCAGAGAGCCATCCAACCAGAGGCTCCCGTCGCCGTGGCAGCCACCGAGGAGCCCACGTTGACTTACGCCGCAGTGGCCCGACGGCCACCGCCTCCTCCTCGACCCTATGTTGCGCCGCCCCGACGTCACTCTCCTACGCCGCAGCACGACCGACGCCGCGACGACCAGCTCCAGTACGCCAGTCAGGAGCCCCGTGCACCCCGGAAGACCGATGTGTGGCGAACGCCCGACCGACGCCCTCTGTGCTTCCACTGCGGGGAAGCAGACCACACCTACCGCCGATGCCCATACCGTCGACTCGGGTTGCGCGGGTTCCACCCGAACGACCCGCGACCCCGTTATGGTGAACGGCCTCGGGAAATCGACGAGTACCTGCGACGATTTCAGTCCCCCGAGCCTGCGTTCCGCCGAGAGTTCCGGTCAACTTCGCCACGACGTCCAGCTTCGCCGATGCACCGACCCCGACGTGAAAGCCTGTCGCCCCTCGCTCCACGCCGGGGAAACTAGGCGCGGCAACCCCTGGAGGTGGAGTTGCCGAAGACGACCGACGCCAAGATCCTCCACGAACGTCGGAGGGCCCCCACTCGAACGCTACCAGAGACCGAAACGACGCCCCTGCAGCGGTGTCCAATAACCTAAATGTCTTCATTGACGGCCACGACGCATCAGCACTCGTGGACACCGGAGCAGACTACTCGGTCTTGAGTGGAAGGCTCTCCCGCCGCCTTCGCAAAGTCATGACGCCGTGGGATAGACCCCAAATACGAACCGCAGGAGGACATCTCATCACGCCCGTCGGAAGGTGCACTGCTCGCGTCGAAATTCACGGCGAGACGTGTCCGGTAAAGTTCGTCGTTCTACAAGACTGTTCCAGAGATGTCATTCTTGGAATGGACTTTCTGTGTGAATGCGGCGCCATCATCGACCTGGGTAAGAACAGACTGACGCTGCGGAAGCCTGTTCCGCCTTCAGAGAAACGCCAAACAGGGTCAGCCGCTGTCCGAGTCGCCACCGACCACGTGAACCTGCCGCCGCGATCAAGTATTGTCGTACCCGTCGTGGCAGATACAGCTACCTGCGGCGAAGTTGTCCTAGAAGGCAACCTTCAATTGCTCCTGGGAAGAGGAATAGGCGTCGCAAGGGGGGTAGCAGAACTCCAGGATGGCCGCACTGTGGTCCTCCTGACGAACTTCCGAAACGAAGCGCAACACCTCACGAAAGGGGCAGCCGTTGGCCACGTCGTGGAACTCCGAAACTCCGCGGAAATCGCCACCATTGCTGACGAATCCTCGCCACCTCAGCAAGACAGTACGTCGCCAGCGCAGCTCGACATTGACCCTAAACTTCCGGGCCCGAAACGACGTCAGCTGATTAACCTCCTCACCGAATACCGCGACTGCTTTGCGACGTCGTCCAAGGTGCGTCAAACCGCCGTTGCGAAGCACCGCATCGTTACCGAGGACGACGCACGCCCTGTGCACCGATCTCCATACAGAGTGTCCGTCAAAGAAAGGCAGGTGATCCAGGAGCAAGTTCAAGAGATGCTGAACGACGACATAATTCAACCCTCAAGCAGTCCTTGGGCCTCCCCAGTCGTACTGGTTAAGAAGAAAGATGGGACGCTTAGGTTCTGCGTGGACTACCGGCAGCTGAACGCAGTGACGAAGAAAGACGTCTATCCACTCCCCCGCATCGACGACACGTTAGACCGGCTGCGCCATTCTCGATACTTTTCATCGATGGACCTGAAGAGCGGCTACTGGCAGATCGAAGTCGACGAACGGGACCGAGAGAAGACAGCCTTCGTCACACCGGATGGGCTGTACGAGTTTAAGGTGATGCCCTTCGGACTATGCACGGCGCCAGCAACTTTCCAGCGTGTCATGGACACCGTACTGGCAGGACTGAAGTGGCAGAGCTGTCTCGTCTACCTCGACGACGTCGTAGTGTTTTCCAGTGACTTCGACGAGCACTTGCGACGACTCCGAGCTGTTCTCCATGCCATACGGACCGCCGGACTCACCCTCAAGCCGTCGAAGTGTCGGTTCGCCTATGACGAGCTGAAGTTCCTAGGTCACGTGGTTAGTAACGAAGGCATTCGTCCAGACCCAGAGAAGACCCGCGCCGTCGCAGCATTTCCAGCGCCAAGAGACAAGAAGGCCGTGCGAAGGTTCCTTGGGCTATGTGCCTACTATCGGCGCTTCGTTCGAGATTTCGCAAAACTTTCCGCACCGCTCACAAACCTCACGAAGGACGCCGAGAAGTTCGAATGGGCCGAGCAGCAGCAGCAGGCATTCGACGAGCTGAAGCGACGACTGCAGACTCCTCCTGTCCTTGGACATTTCGACCAGGATGCGGAAACCGAGATTCACACGGACGCAAGTAACGCAGGACTTGGCGCGGTACTGGTTCAAGTACAAGAGGGCACCGAACGAGTCATCGCCTACGCAAGTCGGACATTGTCCAAGGCGGAGCGAAATTACTCCACGACTGAAAAAGAATGCCTTGCGGTCGTCTGGGCGATCACGAAGTTTCGTCCGTACTTATACGGAAGCCCGTTCCGCGTAGTCACGGACCACCATTCGCTCTGCTGGCTTGCGAACATCGCGGACCCGTCAGGACGCCTCGCTCGATGGAGTCTCCGACTACAAGAGTTCAACATGACCGTAGTCTACAAGTCAGGCCGCAAGCACAGCGACGCCGACTGCCTGTCCAAAGCTCCCATCGAAACACCTTCCGACAGCAGCGACGACGATAACAACGAGTGTTTCCTGGGCGCAGTGAACACCGACGACATGGCCCGACGTCAACGAGACGATCCTGAGCTGCGCGCACTAATAGAGCACCTGGAAGGGCGTGGGAGTGCCATACCACGTGTTTTTTCGCGAGCCCTGTCGACCTTCGCCATTAGACAAGGAGTTCTCTACAAAGAGAACTTCGGCAACTACAGCTCGACGTGGCTGCTGGTAATCCCGACCGACCTTCGAGAGGAGATCTTCCAAGCCTGCCACGACGACCCGACGTCCGGACACCTCGGTTACAGCCGGACACTGGCCCGTATTCGTGAAAAGTATTACTGGCCCAAGCTCCCCAAAACGGTCCACCTATACACACGATCATGCCATGAGTGCCAGCGACGAAAGAAACCTCCAACGAGGCCGGCCGGACTCCTGCAGTCAATTCCTTTGCCAACGGCACCCTTCCAACAGATCGGAATGGATCTACTTGGCCCTTTTCCACCGTCGACGTCGGGAAATCGCTGGATTATCGTCGCCACAGATTATCTCACGCGGTACGCCGAAACAAAAGCCCTTCCTTTCGGAACTGCTGTGGAAGTTGCCAAGTTTTTCATTGAATCCATCGTCCTCCGGCACGGCGCTCCCGAAGTCCTGATCTCAGACCGTGGATCCTCGTTCATGGCCCAGCTGACACAAGAAGTCCTTCGTCTCAGCCACACCAGCCATCGTCGCACCACGGCGTACCACCCTCAGACCAACGGGCTGACGGAAAGACTCAACAAGACTATCGCCGACATGATTTCCATGTACGTCGACGTGGAGCACAAGACATGGGACGAGGTGTTGCCGTACGTCACCTTTGCCTACAATACGGCCGTGCAGGAAACCACTGGGGTTACACCCTTTCAACTGGTTCATGGTCGCAAAGTGACGACAATGCTGGACGCAATGTTACCCCACGAACCGGCTGCCGACGGAAGCGACGACGCCCAGGTGGTTGCCCAACGGGCAGAAGAAGTCCGTCAGCTCGCCAGACTCCGGATTCAAGCCCAACAACGTATCGACACTGGCCGCTACAACCTTCGTCGCCGGGACGTCCACTTCCAGCCGGGAGACAGGGTGTTGGTCTGGACGCCGATCCGCCGCCGTGGTCTCAGCGAGAAACTCCTGAAGCGCTACTTTGGACCCTACAAAGTGCTTCGTCGACTCGGGGATCTGAACTACGAGGTGATGCCCGACGGAACACGGACTTCGTCACGCCGCCCTCCACGACCGGAAGTCGTCCACGTCGTGCGACTGAAGCCGTACTACGCTCGATAGGACTGTGGACCTTATGTGTTCCAAATGACTCTTTAGTTTACCGTTATTTTTATTTGTTTTGTTTTTGGGTTGCATCGGGTCGATGCACTTTTTAAAAGAGGGAGTAATGCCGCGCGCGCAGCTGGCCAAGTAGGCAGCGCGCGCGTGGCCTAACGGTTATCGCGCTTGCTTTCGACGCTGAAAGTCAGGGTTCGATTCCTAGCCGCGGAGGCGCATTTTTATTGACACTGTAATGTGATGTTCTCGTGAATTCGAGAACCGTCATGCTGATTCGAGGTTAGAATGTTCCACCCGCCGAACCTTCTACGCCGAACGATCCAGAAAGCCACGAGGGGTACATAAGGGGATTCCGCAAGGCAAGCGCAGTCAGTCTCGCCCCAGCGTTCGACTCTGCTGCCACGCCGACTTCGACGCCCGCGACGCTCTATTATTATCTTTTGTACTCTTTTATTTTTGGCACAAGTTCGCCACATTAAACGTTTATTTCTTCCTTTTTATTTCCTGTTTTTTTGGTCACCACCCGTGACAATATATATATATATATATATATATATATATATATATATATATATATATATATATATATATATATATATATATATATATATATATATATATATATATATATATATATATATATATATATATATATATATATACAACGCGGACACTTCACACCATCGTACGTGGTCTCCGAGAAGGATATAAACGAATATGTTTATATTCGTTTATATATTATATTAATTATTAATATTAATAATTATAATATATAATATAATATAATAATAATTATATTTATTTTTTATTATTAATTTTATATTTATTATATTTGGTTTTATTTTATACTTATTTATTTTAATTAATTAATTAATAATTAATTCTATTAATATTTATTTTATTTTATATTTATATGATAATAATTTTATATAATTACAATTATATAATAATAATATCTAATAATATAATAATAATAGTGCCACAGCTAACAAACACCTTGATTGTTCGCGCATGACAGCGCGCCTCGGTCCTTTTCGGTTCTGCACGAGGCTCGCGCCTGGCGCTCTCTCGTGCCCCGCGCAATCTCGAAAAGCTGCCACAGATCGACCGGACCTAGAGCCACTCTATATGGCAGCGTAGCTGCCAGAGTAGCGACACGACGCAAAATTATCTAGATACACGACGTCAGAAGCGCCTATAGTGATCTCCATTTTGGGCCTGGGAGGTTTCTATGGTAACCGTACTGCTAGCGACGCCGGGCGGCAACCTTTATCTAGTTGATATCTCCATTCGTTAATTGCAAAGTGGTAAAAGACCTAAGAGGCGCTTTGCATGGCGGTACGGCACGGGCCTCTGGAGGAGCGGCGCCTGTTTCTTCTGTGAAATGAGACGATTTGCAGCATGCGCGGACAAGGCGAGTGGTTTTCCGCGCCGCCGGGATGGCGGCGGCTTCGTGGGACGAACGTACCGTCCTTGCACTTTCGGACTTCGCTCCTATGGAACAAAATCCGATTACGCCGCTCACGACAGGATGATCGCCTTGGGACATGAGTGCTGCTCGACTGCCCCATAGTAAGAGAATGTACGCTTGGCACCATACTTCTTCAAGACCCAATCATTCATTCAAGATGAGATTATCTCACCGACTGGCGGGGACCGACGTCGACGACGGTATCACCCTCGTTTCGGGCCGATGAACAGTCGACGGGGTTAAACCAAGAAGGCCAGCACGGTGGTCTACAGAGGATTGTTAACGCCATCAAAAGAGACGGACGTCGGATATGAGGTGTTCTTGTCGACAAACCAAGTGGTCGTCCGGAAGTTTACCGGCATGCAAAATTTTTATCTGGTGTAGCACGTATACCCGTGTTAAAGGGGCCATGAAATGATTCTTTAACTTCTTCTTTCTTAGCTTTAATCCTCAACTCAAAAGAGAACTGTGGAACCATGCGGTCGTGACATGCTAGGGCACCGGTGGGATGACCCCAAGCTTCCACCGTGCTTTTTAAGCACACCATAGAACTTGTCGTTCGCAAGTGCACTCATGTGCACTCATTGGCCACGAACGCGAATTCAAATATTCATCGACAAATTGATTGTTGACGAGCGCATACGTCCGAGTGACGCAGTTTTCGTGTCAAATGCGTGAGCTGTGGTAGGCTGGCGTCATTTTGGCTTCTGTAGGCATTGCAAAGAGCATATTTAGAACCATACACAAGTGATGATAGCATCATGGCACACGGACATTAATGAGTACCAAACGGGCCCAGCTACAGAGAATAAATACTACACTCGCGAAAAATAATTGTCTGTAACTTGTTAATTACAAAGACGAACACACCTCTGAGCATACAAAATTAATAGTGTGTGATGATGCATTCTTATAGAGCAGGTCATTTCATATACGTCATTTGAGCAAACGCCTGCTTGTCACTTGAAAAAAAGAAAAGCAAAAAAAACACTGCGATCAAATGCAAGCTATTGCAAAGAAAGGACGTATATCAAAGCCTTCAGAACTGTCAATTTGTAAAATCTTCGATTAGTAAAAAAGGTAAAAGGTCGTAGGCGCTTCCTCGCTTAAAGTTGTGATTATTCGGCGACCCAGGGCTGAAACAACTTCCCCTAGGCCCTACGCACGACGTATACCTTTCGTTTCAATTCTCAGAAATTCCAACATTCAAAGGAAGCTAGAAAATGCGAAAATGTTATCCTAAAAGCTATATCGTAAGATCGTTGATTAGTACAAGACATAAAGATCGCAGGAGGTTCCTCGCTAAAAGTTTGTGATTATGCGGTTTCCTGGGGCTGAAACAACTTCCCCAAGGTCCAACATGCGACGCATACAATTCGCATTGATTCTCAGACATTCCAACGTTCAAACAAGGCTAGGAGTATGCGAAAATTGCATGCAAAATGTCTTATCGATCCTCGAACACATCCAGGAATACGAGCACCGCTACGGCGATATGACTGATGCTGTCGCACAGGTGCTAATATCCAGAGCGATCTTGCACAGAAAAGGTAGAAAGTCACATTCTTTTGAGATCTTCACGTTATACCTGCTTCAGAGAGCATGAAGAAGTTCGAAATCGTCGGCAAGCAGCGGCACATTACGACTACCGCGCACCGAACAAACTCGTATCCACCAGCTCTGGGCGCTGCCATCTTACCGGTGACATCGCGGCTCTTGCGAGGTCACGTGACGAGTAGTCACTCGGTTGCTAAGGGAACCGAGCCAGCTCAGCTCGTTGCTATGGTACCGCGTGTGACCAATCACGGTGAGAGGCGGCACAGGGAAAAGCGTGGCGCTACTCTGGCAGCTACGCTGCCATATCGAGTGGCTCTAACCGGACCGGCCTTTCGCCTTTTTTCTCTTTGATCCTGCTTTGGAGTACGCTCATTAAACCCTTCTTGGGTCCTACCACTGCCAACGTCTCCTTCACTTACGTGACATCTGGTGCCGCTGGGAAGGGCCTGTGTTTCGGCGAAGCCGGTTAGGTAGTCGGTAGCCACGATAATCCATTTGTTACCGGTAGCAGAAGTAGGAAAAGGACCCAGCAAATCCATTCCTACTTGTTGGAAGGGCTGCATGGGCGGCTCTATGGGCTTCAACAGTCCTGAAGGTCTTGTAGGCGGCGCTTTTCGGCGTTGGCATTCTCGGCAAGTGCGTACGTAGTGAGCGACGTTGGTAGCAAGGCGTGGCCAGAAGTAGCGTTCATGGATCCTGCCGAGGGTACGCGTAAATCCCAGATGTCCCGATGTTGGCTCGTCATGCGCCGCTTGAAGGATTTCGTCGCGGAGGGCTGTGGGGACCACGAGTAGGTACTGTGCCTTGTTAGGGGCGAAATTCTTCTTTACGAGCATGTCGTTTCGCAGACAAAATGTGGATACGCCGCGCTTGAAGACTCTTGGGACTATGGTGGTTTTGCCTTCGAGGTAGTCGATCAGCTTGTTTAGGTCTGGATCAGCTCGTTGTTGCTGAGCGAAGGTACTAGCACTAATCGCACATAGAAACGTGTCTTCGTCGTCCGTGTTTTCTGGTGGTGGGTCGACAGGTGCACGCGAAAGGCAGTCGGCGTCGGAGTGTTTGCGTCCCGACTTGTGTAGGACTATGAAGTCAAACTCCTGCAACCTCAAGCTCCAGCGTGCGAGGCGTCCGGAGGGGTCCTTTAAACTGGCGAGCCAACACAAAGAGTGGTGATCAGTGATTACCTTGAAAGGCTTGCCATATAGGTAGGGCCGAAATTTGGAAATCGCCCATACGATGGCGAGGCATTCCCTTTCAGTCGTGGAGTAGTTTTTTTCGGTTTTTGACAAAGCGCGGCTGGCGTAGGCGATAACTTGCTCAAGTCCGTTCTGGTGTTGAACAAGAACGGCGCCGAGGCCTACAGAGCTGGCGTCGGTATGAACTGCTGTTTCGGCGTTCTCGTCGTAGTGGGCCAGTAACGGGGGCGACTGTAGGCGCTGCTGAAGCTCCCGGAATGCGTCTGCTTGCTCTGACTCCCAGGTAAACGGTACATCATCGTGCGTCAAGCGCATGAGTGGCTCGGCAAGTTGAGAAAAGGCCTTGACAAACCGTCTGTAATAAGCGCAAATGCCTAGAAACCTACGAACAGCTTTTTTGTCGGCTGGCTGCGGGAAGCGTGCAATAGCTGCAGTTTTCTGGGGATCCGGATGAACTCCACTTCGCTTACGAGGAACTAAAATTTCTCGGACACATCGTTAGCGGAAGTGGAGTTCATCCGGATCCCCAGAAAACTGCAGCTATTGCACGCTTCCCGCAGCCAGCCGACAAAAAAGCTGTTCGTAGGTTTCTAGGCATTTGCGCTTATTACAGACGTTTTGTCAAGGGCTTTTCTCAACTTGCCGAGCCACTCATGCGCTTGACGCACGATGATGTACCGTTTACCTGGGAGTCAGAGCAAGCAGACGCATTCCGGGAGCTTCAGCAATGCCTACAGTCGCCCCCGTTACTGGCCCACTACGACGAGAACGCCGAAACAGCAGTTCATACCGACGCCAGCTCTGTAGGCCTCGGCGCCGTTCTTGTTCAACACCAGAACGGACTTGAGCAAGTTATCGCCTACGCCAGCCGCGCTTTGTCAAAAGCCGAAAAAAACTACTCCACGACTGAAAGGGAATGCCTCGCCATCGTATGGGCGATTTCCAAATTTCGGCCCTACCTATATGGCAAGCCTTTCAAGGTAATCACTGATCACCACTCTTTGTGTTGGCTCGCCAGTTTAAAGGACCCCTCCGGACGCCTCGCACGCTGGAGCTTGAGGTTGCAGGAGTTTGACTTCATAGTCCTACACAAGTCGGGACGCAAACACTCCGACGCCGACTGCCTTTCGCGTGCACCTGTCGACCCACCACCAGAAAACACGGACGACGAAGACACGTTTCTATGTGCGATTAGTGCTAGTACCTTCGCTCAGCAACAACGAGCTGATCCAGACCTAAACAAGCTGATCGACTACCTCGAAGGCAAAACCACCATAGTCCCAAGAGTCTTCAAGCGCGGCGTATCCACATTTTGTCTGCGAAACGACATGCTCGTAAAGAAGAATTTCGCCCCTAACAAGGCACAGTACCTACTCGTGGTCCCCACAGCCCTCCGCGACGAAATCCTTCAAGCGGCGCATGACGAGCCAACATCGGGACATCTGGGATTTACGCGTACCCTCGGCAGGATCCATGAACGCTACTTCTGGCCACGCCTTGCTACCAACGTCGCTCACTACGTACGCACTTGCCGAGAATGCCAACGCCGAAAAGCGCCGCCTACAAGACCTTCAGGACTGTTGAAGCCCATAGAGCCGCCCATGCAGCCCTTCCAACAAGTAGGAATGGACTTGCTGGGTCCTTTTCCTACTTCTGCTACCGGTAACAAATAGATTATCGTGGCTACCGACTACCTAACCCGCTTCGCCGAAACACAGGCCCTTCCCAGCGGCACCTGTATGGAGGTAGCACGATTCTTCGTGCATGCAAACCTCCTGCGACATGGTGCTCCCGAGGTCGTCATCACAGATCGAGGAACAGCCTTCACGGCCGAGCTCATGCAAGCCATTCTGCACTTCAGCCAAACCGCTCACCGCCGGACAACTGCCTACCACCCCCAAACAAATGGCTTGACTGAGCGCCTTAACGGGACCCTCGCAGACATGCTATCAATGTATGTGGACGTCGAACATACAACGTGAGACGAAATTTTACCTTATGTTACTTTCGCGTACAACACGGCAACGCAAGAGACGACAGGAATGACGCCATTTAGTCTCGTATACGGAAGAGCGGCCAAAAGTACACTAGACGCCATGTTACCGTACGTTCAAGACGACGTCCATCCCGACGACGTGGATGCGTTCCTCCAACGCGCAGAAGAGGCCCGTCAGCTAGCAAAGATCCGAATTCAAGACCAGCAACAACGCGACGCCCGACGCTACAACCTTCGACGAAATGACGCACAATACCAACCTGGCGACCAAGTTTGGGTATGGACCCCCATTCGCCAACGAGGTCGCAGCGAGAAACTCCTCCGTCGCTACTTCGGCCCGTACAAGGTCGTCCGCCGTCTTGGACAATTAACCTACGAGGTCATGCCCCAAGAAAACTCGCCATCACGGCGACGCCATTCACACCCAGAAGTTGTTCATGTAGTCCGCCTCAAACCATACTATGCCAGATAGACGTTGAAAGAACATATGTGCCCGTCTATTCCCGCGAAGATTTACCTTCAAGCATCGGGTCGCTGCTTCCTTTAAAGGGGGGATAATGCCACAGCTAACAAACACCTCGATTGTTTGCGCATGACAGCGCGCCTCGGTCCTTTTCGGTTCTGCACGAGGCTCGCGCCTGGCGCTCTCTCGTGCCCCGCGCAATCTCGAAGAGCTGCCACAGATCGACCGGACCGGCCTTTCGCCTTTTTTCTCTTTGATCCTGCTTTGCAGTACGCTCATTAAACCCTTCTTGGGTCCTACCACTGCCAACGTCTCCTTCACCTACGTGACAATATAATATAAAATATATAACATTAATATTATATATTAACAGTGGGAGGATTTCTGGAACACAAACGAGCACGTACCACGTGACACTAAGCGTCGTACCGCGTTCCACGCGGCGGCGTGTGTTTCCAGACCATCTCCGATTGGATACATTTCGTTTCTTGTGCATTAATAAGACAGGTAGGAAACGCCATGAAAGCCAAGGTGGAGTGGTGTAGAGGTTAGCACACCCGACCGGACATTGGGAGGCCCAGAGTTGAAATCCTGGCTCCGCCGTTTTTTGGCTTTCGGCGGGTTCCTGAAAACTTCAATTCTTTGATTCATTGGGTTCATTCATCTGCACATATTCGTTTATATATATATATATATATATATATATATATATATATATATATATATATATATATATATATTGGGCATGGTGGCATAAGAGCCAAGGGGCTAAGGCGTATATATAACGAAGTGAAAAACTCAAGCTTCCGCTGTTTGTTGTTTTTCACCTTGAGTTTTTCACTTCGTTATATATATAAATATATATATATATGGGTGATTTCATTTGAATTCGACCAAACTTGTCAGGGGGGGTCTTTAGATTTAATCGTAAAAAATATATATGATACCCGAATCCTTGTGATGAAAGAAACTGCCTTTGAAAAAAATTAGAATTGTATAGTTTGAGAGAAAAAAATTCTGAGGCGCTGCAGGGTAGAAAACGTCAAATTCCCAATTTGATTTTATCTCGACTTCAGCCGCCATTTACAAAATATCGAATTCTTGCAGAATTATTATATTTATTACGCAATATTTACGCAGACTTGGCTATTTTTAGACGTAAATTTCTGTCTTCTGTTATTTTAAATTAATTTTCTAAAAAATCTCAAACATGCAACCTAGAGCAAGTGTGACGCAACTTCGGACAGCTATATAAAACGAACGGTAGGGCGCAATGACGTGAGACAGATATCTGTGCGTAGCTATCAATGTAAGCTATCGATTGACATGTATTTTCTGGTTATTGTGTTTACCGTGTTGTTTTTATTCTGCCACAAATATAGACAAAAATGAAAAATATGCAAATTTTGAAGTCAATTTTCTCAAAAAAGCCATTTTTTATTTCGTTCATACTTTTTTAATTTATTGCCCAGATTCTGCTTAATAACCGGGTATAAATATTGCTTGACCTTTTTTTGTTGTAGTTTTAGGACAACCAGTTGAATAAGTCATTTTTATCGCGTAATACCAACCTCCGGCTCCGGTATGCGGGCTTCACCGCAACATTGATAATTGGCTCAGCAATATCAGATTTCACTGAAAACTACTTTACCCCGTTGAATTTTTACTAATATATTTTTTTAAAAAATCAGTAACGTCATAAAGAAATGAGAGATGGCTGAATTGACGAAGTGATGTCTGCGAAGTCACAGCTTGCATTTTCGAACGTCGCCACGACAACGTTTTACTACTGAGGTTGCACGAAACTTATATATTTAAATTATTTGTTTGAACATTGTGCCGTGATAAACAACAACAAAAGTAAATTTAGTTAACATCAATGTTAACTAGCCTAAGCGAGTGGAGAGATCCAAGACGTTTCATCCGTTTCGATCATGTCGGGTTGCATTCTACGGCACTATCCAGTCCAGAAAAACAATATCCCCGTTTATGCGTTTCGGACAATCTTTATTTTATACAAACATTATCGAAAAATCGGCTCGAATTTTTTAAATTTACCGCATGGCATTCTTTCGCCTATCCTTCATTGGCCCTTAGTATTCCGAGGTACGTGAAAAAAAAATTGACTACATTTTGTCCATCCTTTGGCTTTTGGACTACTTGTTGCATAGGTTTAAATTTTTTGGGCTACGCACAGCATATCGGAAGTTGCTTTTCAGCTTACAGTAATCATACTCTTTTGTTGGCAGTAGGCAATAAAACATTCATAGGTAACAGTTTAACAAAATCACTCTATTTATTGAGTAATTTATTTGGGTTAACAAGGCACACCTATAGAAACACATAATTTTTCACAGAAGCGCAAATGTACAAGAAGAGGCTTTAACAACAAAACAAAACCAAGCCGTAGATCATCTGAGAGTTCCGCACGTGCACCACAGAGGTTCATGCATTAAGACGAAGATAGAACAGTTCGATCAAGCTGCACTTCGCCCCTTTCGCGTCGCCACACGTGCGAAGCGCGGATGCCTTTCCGAGTCGGTACGCAACTCCACTCTGTTTTCTTGATTCTGCGGAAGTCACTCACCTCCTTCTCGGTTAAGTTCATGAGAGTTACGTTTTTGACACGCCTTCCAACCTTGTCCACAAAATCTACTGATGTTCGGACGAGCTGCTCCTCCGGTGAACGGAGGTTGTGCACCGTTGCGTGGTGTTTGAGAAGCCCTCCAACCCCGTCACAAGAGTTTTTACCATGCCCAGAAACAGAAAATATCCACTTCAATTGGGTATGGCCCACTCGTTCGAACTCACGCAGCTAAAATCTATTTTTAAAATGAGCAGGTGGCCCGTCGGATATGTACGTTAGTGAAGCATAAACTGGGATGTGCTCCTCCAGCCAGTCTTCTATAAGTCTCAGAGCCAGCAGCGCATGGGAAGTGTCATGACATAAGTCCTCACAGACAACGCCGAAGCATTTTGAGCCTTGCGACGTGGATGCCACACACGTGAACACAGAGAGCTGACGCTTGTGCCAGTGGTACTCCTGTATCTCGTGTGGCAAAATTACCGTCCAGTTCTCCGCAAAATCGAAGTGCATGACGATGTGTCTTGAGGTCACACTAGACTTCTCAATCCGCATGGCTTCCCGTTGTGTCCTACGAATAAAATCGTGCGTGGAAAACCTTGTGGCCCATTTCTGTAGCTCTTTCAAAAAGGCGCTGGAGTCGGCAGTCTTGCTTATCAAATTACCATTCTCCCATGTGAAAAATGTAATTTCCTCTTCAGGCACCATTTCCAATGATTCTAAGGAGAGTCTGTCAGTCGAGGGGCAGTCTTTGCATTCGCCTCTGAAACATTCAGACGAGGGTTCAGGGCAGAGGCACAAAGCGAGAATCTCCTCTTTTGTTATTTTTTCTTCTCGCATGCTGTTCAGGGTGGAAAAGCACAAATCGAAATTCGTACAGCACACACATGCACAGACAGTCTGTTCAGGGTTTAGCTTGACCCACTTTGGCCGCAGCGAGTAAAATTTAGTCAGACCTAATTTTGAGTCCGGGTTTGCTTCCTTAAACAGCCTGTACGTCTCTCGGACAGACCTTGTCATATACCGCTTCACGACCACATGTTCTTCGCCATCCTTCAGAAGCTTAACAGCATCTTTTTTGTTTGGGCTCTGCCGAGAACAGTCGAGATCGTCGTCGGTGTAATATTGCGTGGCTGCCCGTATGGTGTCCTCGCTTATGCTTCCACCGTGATAAGGCTCCGGACGCTCCCATACGCCGAACCGTTCACGAAGCTGCTTTGATTTCTTCAGAAGGTACTTCGATGCCTCAGGAATTAGCCGTTCTACCTCCCTAGTGGCTACGCCCTTGGGCACAAGCGTGAGGAGCTGACATCTCTCCTGGTAAGATGCCGCCTTCACAAAGGCCTCTCTGATGTTTGCCCACCACCCGTCGCAGCCGAGGCATGGTTGATCACTGCGAGAACTTGACCCACTTGGCTCCAAGGTATATGCAGTCGCCAACTTTTTTCGTACCTGTCGGCTGTGTGATCCTTCAATCTCCCGCTGTTTTCTTTCAGCATATGCCTGACGGCTTTTCGGGTTTACTGTAGAAGGCATGCGCAAAGGAGTTGTTTCAAGCCCAGCAGCAGAAATCTCTTCGTTAAGACCTTCCACTACTTCGTGCTCTTCGATGCAGCTTGCTGGAGAGCTCGAGCAAGGATCACTGACAGATGATGAAAGCTTCTCACCGGTGTACTGGAAGCAGTTCTGGCAGAGCACGTCATCCAACGCAAGAGCCGCGGCTTTCGATGGAGGCAGGATCATCTTCAAGGCGTCTACGTTGAGATCGGTGACATAACGAAAACGTCGGTTGCGGTATACCCTTCGCTTATGTCTCTCGAAGTAGTCCGCGCAACTCTTTCTTTTAAAGCTGAAAAGTGCAGCCATGACTGAGTTCAAAATAACGCGTTCATTCCTCGGGAGGTTCCGGCTTTCTGCTTTCGACGCAGTTCCGTAGTTCTCTTATACAAATTCATTGCTGCAAGCCCTCTTCTTATATTTTTTTTATTCTCTTATACTAGATGAGTTTGTCAAATATAGACACTGATTAGCGAATCAAACTAAGGACGCCAGAAATGCCATGGTGCGTGTTATTCGCTTACAAGTAAAAATAAATAATGGATAAGAGAAACAGACAGACCATAGCACCAGGGGCTCAAAGAGGACTACAAACATTAGTTCCGGAGAAAAGCGCTGCAACGAAGACACAAAATGATAAGCCAACCAAACCTTCCTTTTTGTTCTGATGCTCTTGCCGACACTGTGGCCATGTTTGTACTGGTGATAACTTGCCACCCTTGAAACAAATAAGTATCCGCAAAAGCTGTATGTATACAGTTACGACTCCATCGACCGGCGTGATAATGTCTAGTGTTTACTGCATTTGTTTTCTCCTTTTGACAAACTTGACCCAGCCGAGCTACAGAAACTTCGGGCACCAAAGAGTCTCAAGTTTCCGCCCATAAATTTATTGGGAGAAGGACAAGGACTGCTTCACACAGTTCCACTTCGCTGTGATGCATTGCGACAGCCTGTGACGACGCGAGTCCCACTCTAACAAGATTAGTATAACCCTCTTGCAACGGCGCACGCCGAGGTCAACTGAGAGTCGCATGGTAATCTTCATGATAAGAATCGCAGCCTTTTGCTGGCGCTCGCGAAGAGGTTACTGAACCTATACTTCGCCTAACAACTGGACCAGTTGCAACTGATGTAACGAACATGGCTCTTTCTTTTGATGTAAAATAAACATAAAGAAAAGCGCCAGAAAACGTGCATACCCAGCTGGTAAGCAACACACGGGAAATCAATTAAAAAAGTTTGAAAGAGAAAAAAAAATTTGCCTACGCCACTTGCCTTCTGTCATTTTTTTGTGACATTTCTTTTTTTGTAAAAAGTATATTACTAGGAATGCAACGAGGTAAAGTGGTTGTCAGTGAAATCTGATATTGCTGAGCCAATTATCAATGTTGCGGTGAAGCCCGCATACCGGAGCCGGAGGTTGGTATTACGCGATAAAAATGACTTATTCAACTGGTTGTCCTAAAACTACAACAAAAAAAGGTCAAGCAATATTTATACCCGGTTATTAAGCAGAATCTGGGCAATAAATTAAAAAAGTATGAACGAAATAAAAAATGGCTTTTTTGAGAAAATTGACTTCAAAATTTGCATATTTTTCATTTTTGTCTATATTTGTGGCAGAATAAAAACAACACGGTAAGCACAATAACCAGAAAATACACGTCAATCGATAGCTTACATTGATAGCTACACACAGATATCTGTCTCACGTCATTGCGCCCTACCGTTCGTTTTATATAGCTGTCCGAAGTTGCGTCACACTTGCTCTAGGTTGCATGTTTGAGATTTTTTAGAAAATTAATTTAAAATAACAGAAGACAGAAATTTTCCTCTAAAAATAGCCAAGTCTGCGTAAATATTGCGTAATAAATATAATAATTCTGCAAGAATTCGATATTTTGTAAATGGCGGCTAAAGTCGAGATAAAATCAAATTGGGAATTTGACGTGTTCTACCCTGCAGCGCCTCAGAATTTTTTTCTCTCAAACTATACAATTTTAATTTTTTTCAAAGGCAGTTTCTTTCATCACAAGGATTCGGATATCATATATATTTTTTACGATTAAATCTAAAGACCCCCCCCCCCCCCCCCGACAAGTTTGGTCGAATTCAAATGAAATCACCCATATATATATATATATATAAATGTAGAAGCCACCGAGGGTCAAACAAACTTGGAAGGTTTAATTCAACATGTATAAGTTATAGAGAAACCGCGACGTTTCGAAGGGGGGACCCTTCTTCCTCAATCGGGACTTGAAAAGTGAGACCTCAAATGTGATATATATATATATATATATATTTTTTTTTTTTTTCGTGGGACCATTTCATTTTACTTGCCGCTTGGAACCCTCTTTTTTCGGTGTGGCGTTTTCCGGGGCCATTTATTCCGTGCACATTTTAGCAGGTACATTTATCTCGGCAACCACTACACAGCCCTGGAAAAAAACGTATTGATCCGATTGTTCGCACGTAGCGTGTCTCGGATAGCTTCATGTGGCCGAAATTGAAAAGGCTTTACGACTGTGAAACGCTTAGCGACCACGAAAAGTGTTTGCCATTCCATCCAACCTCGTTAAGGAAGGCATTAGAAGGAGCGGACACGACAGCGCAACCTTTCCTAAGAAATCGACTCTCGGATTTTCATGGTCTTGAGACCCGCTCAGCACTTCCGCCTTCGGCCACGTCGCGAGGCTGTCTTCACTCCCTGAGCCATCAGACAAACACCAGACTACAGGGGGTCTTTGTCGCAAGACCATCTGCACCTCTTTCGCCCAGCTACGCCGAGATGTGAGGGCAAGACTCGGCGGAAGGCAGACGTGGACAACAGTGCCCCCAGAATATTCCATTGACAGGAAAGGCGAGTATGGCCGCGTTTAAAAAAAAAAATATGTGAATGCTTCTTTCAGATGTGATTTTGTCACTTGGGTTTTTTCAGTGACCCAGTTGCACAAGAGACAAGTCGCCTGGAGCCTTGAGAGTGCCTTAGAAGATAGCCGTCGCTTTAGAGGCTTAGCTTATAAACTTAGCTTACATGGTTAGGTTCGTGATAGTGCTCAGCGGCTGAGTGCAGAGGATTAGGTTAGATACTTCAAGTTAAAAGTCAAGTTTAATTACTGTCAAGAACATGTGAATGAAGTATTACATGATAAGTTAAAAAAGTTAATGAATTATCTTAGTGTACAATAAATGTTTGGATCGCAGCACTATGTAGCTAGTTAACAGTAAACATGAAAAACACGAGAGACATGGGAGCACAAGTTTTCCAAAAAATTCATTCATTTCCAAAAAATATTTTGCACTTAAACGACAAAAGAAGTGCGTCCTTAAAGGACCCATGAAACGAATTTTGGGTTGGAGTAAATCAATTTATATTGGGATTTTACTAATAGCACATCGTTCAGTGGGCCAAAAGAACAAAGGTAGAAAGTCAGAAGCCTGACTTTCGCTACAAAAATTTGCAAAACATAGCGGACTCTTTCGTACCTCCTTCCCTTCGTAAACTCTCCGCCTTTTCGCAGTGGTGCATCCGCGGACCCCGCAGCGCGTAACCGGGCTACTAGCCACCATAACCGGGACCCCGCAGCGCGTCACCAGGGCCCAAGCGCACGTCACGCGACACCGGACCTCACTTAATCCCTTTACCCCTAAGCTGACATTGCGGTGGAAGCTACGCGCTTGTCGGACCAATCAGCCGCCTCCCTTTCATCACCTGACCTCATTCTCTGCGGGTCGGTATGCGCGAGAGGCCGTGATCACATGGAAAATGTGTGGCTGGCCCAACGAGCACGTAGCTTCCACAGCACTGTCAGCTTCGGGGTGAATGGGGTGGGGAAAGCAACTAGTCGGAATTTTGAGCGACGGGCTAATCTTCTAGGGGGACAATGGCTGTGTCCGGGCTACACAAGCGAGATTCCGAGCAAGAGGGGACTCCCTTCTTTCCGACTTCTTGAACTGTTTGGTACAATGCGCGATTTATAAGTTGAGGAGGAAAGCTAAACAGAAAAAAGTTGAAAAAGCGTTTCATGACTCCTTTAAAGAGATACTTCAACGAAATTTGAAATATTCCCGTCGTGTTCAAAAATAGGTTGAATATGATCCACAATATCCGTAAATGACAATCGCGCGTTTGTATTTTGATCCTGGTGGTTGTATTTTTCGTTATAAACGGCCCACTCTGGCAAGCGCTCGGAGAAGGCCCAGCTTAGAGCACGTGACATCCAACGCAATCGTGACGTAGGTCGTCTCAAGACGAGCAAAGCTACGGCGAGGCTGATGTCGAGAGGATGGCCTAGTCGTTCCAGCCACCGAAGCGGCTGCTTTTGTACGAATTTTGAGTGACGGGTTAATCTTCTATAATCTTCTAGGGGGACAATAGCGACTTCTGCGACACACAAAAGGGATTCTCGGGAAGAGGGGAGTTCCTCCTTCCCCCCTTCTCTCATCGTGGCCGGAGACGAGACAACCTCCGTCACTAGCTGTCAAGGTTCCTAGACGAGCATTACAAACGAGGCGTTAGCGACATCCACCAGGTGCTCTTTGCTAATCGTTTAATTCGTTTTGAAAATCCTTTTCGATACTTTTTTAACAAGATATTGGTATGTTCCATGTGATACTGCCCTTTTGAATACATATAGACCAAAAAATGAGCGCAGAAATTTCGTTGTAGTATCCCTTTAACAGCTACGATGTTACTAGGATGTGAGTTCCAGTCTTTGATGCAGGGTGAAAACGGAGAAAATTTATGTCGATTAGTCCGTAATTCTAATAGTTCAATTTTGAGTACATAGTCACACCGTTGACATCTGTATAAGGAGGATAACCGTATATGGGAGTTTAGGTATGGCAGGTTCTAGTACATATTGCCGCGCGCGCAGCTGGCCAAGTAGGCAGCGCGCGCGTGGCCTAACGGTTATCACGCTTGCCTCCCACGCAGAAGGCCGGGGTTCGATTCCTGCCGCGGCTACACATTTTTGTTGACAGTGTAATTTGATGTTCTGGTGAATTCGAGAACCGTCTTGCTGATTCGAGGTCAGAATGTTCTACACGCCGAACCTTCTACGCCGATCTTTCCAGAAGCCCACACGTGTACATGGGGCTCCGCGTGACGATTTGCAGTCAGTTTTCGCCCAGCGTTCGACTCTGCTGCTACGCCGACTTCGACGCCCGCGACGCTCCGTTATTATCCTTTGCACCCTTTTATTTTTGGCACAAGTTCGCAACATTAAACGTTTATTTCTTCCTGTTTATTTCTTGTTTATTGGTCACCACCCGTGACAATATTATAAAGAAGCACTACCGAGGTAGTTTTTTTGTGTTGACAAAGGCGAAATATTAGATTCTGACTTGAGTTGTGAAACACTCGCCACGGGGGAGTATTCGGGATGGATGAATTGGGCCGACTAATTTTGTAGGTACTGTAGACTGTTGACTAACTGGTTTTGGTGAGGGATGCATATGATGCCTCCATATTCTAATCATGAGTGGTCGAGAAGTTTATATGTTATGAGTTTAGTTCAATAAAAACTTGGTGCTAAAAAAAAACAACAAATAAACACCTAGATATAGTTAAACGTGAGCGCGTTGGTTTTGATGACTTGTTACAGAAAGAAAAACAGAAAGGACGGACAAGGACGGACATCTTTCGACTTTCAACAACATGTAGCGTTCTTTATTAGAAGTGTGCATCGAGATCGGTGAACCTAGAGAAAAAAGGGGGGGAAGGAATTCTGTTTTTCTTTCTGTAACAAGGGGGGGAAGAAATTCTGTTTTTCTTTCTGTAACAAGTAAGTAAACACCTAGACTTTGGGCTGCATATTTTAGCACGGTTTCAATGTTCAAATTGTACGTTAGATCTTCGGCAATTGTAATTCCTATATTTTTTTAAGAAGCCACCTGTTCTATGCTGGATGAGTTCAATGTATACTTTGCCTGGGAAATTTAGTTTTATAATTAAACGTAATCACTTTTGTTTTAGAGCGCAGCTCTTAGGTGCCCGCTTCAGGCTTGAGCGGCGTCGCCGTCGCTGTTGCCGTCGGCGTAACCGCGCGTTGCGTTATGGGAAGTTTCCATAATGACGTCACACGTGACGTCCCATGGCGCCGATGTTTAGAGGGAATACTTCCCCGCTAAATGTGTCGAAAAAAAATTTCCCTGCTAAATTTAGTGGAAAAGAATCTTCGCTATATATAGCGAGAAAATTTTTCCGCAAAATTTAGCGAAAAATTTCCCTGCTAAATTTAACGGCAAAATTTGCCTGCTAAATTTAGCGTAAAAAATGACCGCTAAATTTAGCCGAAACATTTCCCCGTCAATATTAGCGGAAACATTCCCCCCCTAACCCTAGCACGAAAATTCCTCGCTATATTTAGCGGAACAATCATACCCGCTAAATTTAGCGGGATAATGTTCACGCTATATTTGACGGAAACATTTTCCCGCTAAATTCAGCTGGAAAAATTTCCGGCTAAGTTTTGCGAAAAAATTGCACTCTAAAATTTTCAGGAACATTAGCAGGAAAAAAGTCCCGCTAAATTTAGTGGAAAACCTTCCCTGGTAAATTTAGCGGGAAATGGAGCGAAAATGTCCCGCTAAATGGGATTGGACCAGAAAAGGAGAAAGGGCATACCCTACCCTCCGTACCCTCCCCTTCTCCTCCTCAAGAGCTGTGCTCTTATTCGGCATCACAGAGACTTGTAAACGTCTCTTTTTCTTTTTTTGAAGCGGCAATGTCTATTCGCCATGTTTTGCTTCAGCGAGAAACGTTATTAAGATCGAATTGAAACAGAGACATATTGTCAGAATTCATAACAGCGCGGCAGATGACGCAGTAATCCGCAAACCGGCGTATATATGAAGTAACAGAACATTGTAGATCGTTTACGTACATTAGAAAGAGCAAGGGATCTAGAACACTTCCCTGGTGGACCCCTGATTGAACTGGAAGAGGTGAAGAGTTAAACTGGTTAATATGTACAGATTGATCACGATTCAGGAGAAATGACGCGATCCATAATATTACTTTTTCTTCAATATTAAACGATGAGAGTTTCTGAAGTAAACGTTGGTGAGCAGCCCTATTGAAAGCCTCGGCGAAGTCTATAGAAATGGCATGAGTAGCAGTTGACATGTTGAAATTTTTCGTGGAGATAAGAGACGAAACCGAAAAGTTGAAATTCGCAGGAGAGGTGTTTGCAGAAACGAGGTAATTAATTATTTGAGAGTAGATTACGTGCTTCGTAAGTTTACAAGCTATGCTGGTGATTGACATGGGCTTGTAGTGTGAATCAAGATTTTGGCTACCAGATCTAAAGATTGAAATAATGTTAGCAATTTTTCAATAATGTGGAATGTCTGATGTTATTATCGAAGACTGAAACAAGCGTGCCAGGATTACCGTAATGGTATTTTTGGTGATGTCCTAAAAGTCGGGTGAAACGCCGACACTGTATAGGGCTGAATCATGACGTAAACGGTCAATAGCTTTGGGAACCCCGGAGGGAGTAAAGTCAATATCTTCCATTGTTGTATTCGCGGAGCGAGAGATTGAAGGAAGAGGAAATGTTTCGGTGTATAAACTGAACAAAAATACTCGTTCAAAATAAATGCTGCATTATCACAGGCTAGCTCCCTCCCACCATCATAAGATAGTTTTGGTAACTTCGATTAACTTTTGGGTGCTATAATCCGCCAAGCAATTTTGGGATTATCTCTTAATATATTGAAACGATGTTGCTAAAAAAAAGTTGCCTTACATTTGTTCATCTCACTTTTATATACCTTGGCACATTCACGATAATAATTCCATATTTCAGGTTAATGCTTGACCTCGAACGTGAATATTGCGTTTTAAAATTACCCTGTTGAATTCAACAGAGTTGTTGCCAAAATTGGCGAGAAAACTAGTTTCAAATGTGTGAGTCTGACAAAATGTTCTGTGAATCCGCCTTATGATAGTTCTAGTAGTTTTTTTTTAATCCTTATCCTTCGTGGCGATACCGCAATTCACACAAAAAAGTTTTATGATCACAAATCGGTTCCAGTGTATTGCATGAAACGATACAAGTAGAATCGCTTACAAAGAAAATATCAAGAATAGCATTGGATCGTGTTGGCTCAGACACAAACTGAGAAAGACCTGACCATTCTATTACAACTAGATATTTCCTGCAATTAGTGACATTGCGACGGGAAGAGCCGGTGGAACAGTCGGTGCAGTTGATACCTGGATAATTGAAGTCACCGCCAATTATCGTAAGACTATTAGGATGACGACCCTTCAGGAAATCTACACATTCTACAAACGTATCAGCAAAACCAGACTTGTACACGTTACTGAAAAATAGTAAGGAATTACAATTACAATTACACAAGGCTAAATTGTAATTTATTACAATTACAATTACCCTCCCATAAAAGTAACTGACCGTTACTCCAAAAAGTAATCCGTTACTTTCGTGGCGTTACTTTTAACATGATTTTAGGAAATACTCAAGTAGGAAATAAAGGCAAGAGAGTCTTTCAAGTTCTTATTGTTGCAACCTGTTCCATTTAATGAGCTTGAGTATTTTGAGCAACAGCTGGCTCTCGAAAGTCTCGTCAGACATTTTGCGTTATTTCTTACTCAATATGTCGACTGCTACGCTGAACACCGTTTGAACTGAGGCGCTGGATGGGAGTGCCACATTGTTCCTCACGAATGCTTCATGCTCTGCATTGAGCTTCTTCACCGAAGCAATGGAAATACCATTTACCTCGAATGTAAAGCAAATCTTCGTAGTTGCAGCCGTTGCCTGCTATTCGAGAGACTTAGTAGATCGTTCCGATACCTCCGATACCCGCGATAACGGTACCCGATAACGATATGATGCATGCGCAAAGACGGCGGCGAAGTATCGGATGTCGTTGTCGGAGCCATCAGACCGATCTAATAAACTTCTCCATTGTCTAAATCGCGAAGCTGCGGAAGTCATCATACATTTTTCCAAGAGTAGAATAAGAATTGATTTGTGTCCATCTTGCTATACCGACATTTATTGACAGACATTTCAAAACATAGTTCTAACAGTAAGGTGATAATTAAATAATAAATAAGGTTTGGCTCGATATTCTTGTTCCTTTGGGTCTGAACAGTTTAAGCCTCGGTTGAGACGTTGGTAAATAAAAAAAAAAGTTTCCAGTATACAAATATAAGTAATAAAAGAAAAATAAGGACACTCATATCAACAATTAATTAGAACTTCGGTTAAAACAAGGAAATGTAAACGCACGTTTGCCGTGTGTACCTTTCTTGGTGCCGTTCAAAAACGCACGGCGTACGAACCGATTGCAGTTTTCTCCGCTGTTCTCCAGATAGACGTCCGCTGATGCCGCGGGCAGCGAAGGGCAAAGTACTAAGTAAGCCGGGCTATGGCCCCATTCACGAGTTTCACTCTCTCCCCAAGCCCAGAATATCAAGTCTACGTCAGCCACCATCATGTTTTATTTGTGAAAATATCTGCCTGAGATAAGGTGCGTCCTGCTGGGGCAAAACAGGAAGAAAAAAGGAAAACTATTACCATTTTCCAAGTGCTCGCAAAAAGCTGACTCACAAAAAGAGTGACTGAGATGCAGACAACCTGGCTAGAATTCACAAATGAAGTGGTCCAACCACCTGTGTGTTTTTTCTGTTCTTCTGCTCTTCAAAAAAAACCCCAGTCTCAGGGTAAAGGACGAAATGGTTAACCATAGAAGTTGGACTACACAAAAGTAAGTAGCTTTTAAAACAGGGTCTAATAATGTGAAAGATGCAGAAAAAGAAATCCTGTTTTCTAAGAGAAGATGATTGATAAGTGTGCAGCAACGAACGAGGGTGTTTGTGGCAATAACACCTTCACATATTATCCCATCTTTTTTAGTGGATTTTAGGGTAGACCGAGCGTTGTCTCGTGTTGTGACATTATGAAAATGGTCGTAGTCACTATAACCGAGAAGGACATTGTTAATTATTTTTTGTGGGCTTACTGCCTCGAGGTTCTCGATGAGGCACACAATCACTTGGTGTCCTTCTCTCCCTGTCTTCGATTGCAAACAAAAACAAAGGGACTAAAAAAAGCGGATATAACTTGCCCTTCCCCCCTTTTTTTTGTAGAAATGTTTTTTTTTTTTAACATTGTTGCTAGGGTCTAAAAAAAACAAAAAAACAACAACAGGGGCTTGGTGTTGCAAAAACAGGCTTTGCGGAACTGAAGAGTGCCAAGCCTCCCTTTGGGCGCTGGTCAATTCGTGCGACAGTGTCACTGCGCTGGACTCTACCAAAAAAAAAAAACTAATTTAGAAAGGGGGAAAGGGGCGGGGGCGGTTCTGAAAAAAAAAGTAACGGATTACAAGAAATCCGTTACGTAAAAAATGTAAGGGAATTACTTTAAAATTACTCTAGAAAATATGTAATTATTCCGTTACTAAATTACTCATAAAAGTAAGGGATTACAAGTAATTTCGTTACTTGTAACGGATTACGTACAAGTCTGAGCAAAACCACTTGTAACGCACGGTGGTCGATGGTATACAGCTAGGATCAATGAGGAATACTCCAGTTGTACTCTAGCCCAAAGCATCTCTAGGCTACTTATAAAATCATGGATTTCTCGGTAAATTATGTTTTTGACTGCTCTCATCACACTGCCACCTTTGCAGTGGCATCCGTCTTTACGACAAATTGCGAGTCGATGAGGTCAAATTTGATCATAGTGCAGGCAGCTTTGACTCGGTCTAAGATTAGAATGTATAAAACGAAAAAGGGTAGACAGTTGGGCCAGTTGGTGCTAAATTATTGGATAAGTTAAGACAACGCATAAAAGCGAGCACAATAAAAAAAGTCTAGTCCTGGTTTATTTTCTTTTCCTCTTTTGTCCGTTTTTTTTAGCAAATTTTTACCAAACCGGTCAGTGTTAACTGTCTAATTTTAATAAGACAGATCTCTGTACTTCTAGTTCTACATTACTAGCTTAGGGTGATTGAAGATAGAGTGAGTAGGCAGGCGAGCTGGTTGATGATACACATTTTTGAAGAAGCGGAGACGGGACGGATGAAAAAGGGGACAACACACACACACACAAAAAAAGTTTTGTGTGTTGTCCCATTTTTCTTCCGTCGTTTTCGGTTTTATAGAAATAGTATAGACCTTTCCAGCGGCAGTCTCCAACGAAGCGATTTACAGCGCGCGTCCCTGGTTTTGAGAGTGTACGTCAGTGTTGCCTGACTACGCTGGGCTATGGCAGCCTGCGTAGGCGCAATCGCGGACGCTGGTGGCGGCAAAATTGCCTCGTTTGTTTTTGTTTTGTGTTCTAAAGTGAAGTGAATTTCTCGGAGTTTTTAGAAAGCATTGCACAATTTTTGGGGCCAAAAACAAACAAATGAAAGCTATTTTCGGCGAGTTTGTGCGCCGCAGAACAAACTCAACTGGAACGTCTATTCGATTTTATATTGATCTTTTTTAACGACACTATACACTCAGCCGTGTCAATATACAAAGGTCTTAACTGTCCAGTATATTTGACCACACCACAGGATAGCCGACCTGCGTGAGTATTCCCCGCGCTCACAACATGAAATTCAACGAGTCTCATCAATCGTACAACATATATTGTACCATGTACGTACCCGCTGGTCCAGGTTATCCAAACATGATTTGAGAAAGGTTCCAAATAACACAGCATATCTAATATACAGTGTCGACGATAGTCACTTCAAAACAATCGAACGGAATCCGGCTTGTCTTGGGGTACGTTTTGAAGAGTGATGCTTTTTTACACAGCACTAAAGCAAATGAAGGTACATGTAAATTGAGTCCACATACCCCGGACCCTATTAGCTACTCCTCGTCAAGACCGGAAACAAAACCGCGAAGGCTTTTTCGGAGATTATCTCAACGAAAATAATTTTCGAAAAACGTCGAAAGGCCCGCGTCACAGGCTGCTTGACGTTCGCTTTCTTCGTTCGTTTCCTGCGAAAGAGGAGCAGGCTAGGAGCCCTGGTAATCCCTTGTTCTCATGGTGGAAGATGACACAAACACGCAAGCATACTGAACAAGCAAACAAAGTAAAAACTTCCAAGGAAAGCCGGCGAAAGTCGAATCCAGAATGCAGGTGGGGAGCCGCGCTGACCGGGTTCCTTCAGCTCAGGCGGGTGGCATACATGCTTGGCTGATAGGGGTCACTCGAGTCGCAAAATGGCGACGGCCAGAGAGCTCTTTTTGCAAAGATCTATAGGGTGATTGAAATAACAAGGCTCTACATAAAATAGGCCGTAAAACTTGGCGCCTGCACGTAGCAATCTACACTTTTCGTCAAAGGTGTATTTCCCAGGTCCGTTTTGTTTTGTAAAATTACAAGGTGTAGCCCTCTCTTTATGTAAAAATATAGGGCCAAAAAACCTGCCATGGTCAACGGCGACGGGGACGACCGAGTCGATTGGCGTAGCGCGTTCGGCGCACATATTGATAAATTGCGCTACTTCTTACCGAGACTGCTCGCGACGACCGTGGCCTATTAAAATGAGCCTATTTTTTTGCGTAAAGTACATTTGGTTTAAACATAAATTTGAATAATAAAAAATAAACTAAAAAAAAAAAAAAACACGGTTGCATAACGACGGCGCTTTTGCTGCCGATGGATTTTGTCTGGGTGTCGTCTGCTTTCTTCCGCTGGTCGGCTACACCTCCCAACGCTGCTCCCGACGCCATCTATCGATTCGTGCGCCAATCACGCCAAGCCACCCGAGTCGGTCATCTGCGTTGAAGTCCGTTGCTGACTCTGGCTAGTCTTTTCAATACCATTTTTTACAGTAAAGAAGCTACGCTTTATTACTTTACAAGATAAAACCGACCTGTGAAATACGTCTTTGACGCAAAGTTAAGATTGCTACGCGCAAATGCCTATTTTTACGGCCCATTTTAGACCGAGCCTGGATGTTTCAGAGACCCTGTATATGAGTTTATCCAAGCGAGTCAAAGTTTTAGTATGCCGTACATGTGGAGCTTTTTTTTCTTGTGACCACATATTAACATTCTTCTATCTTTGCTCTCAACGTAATGTTCGTTTCAACTTATGATAAACTATAGAGCGGACGTTACAAGTCATCCCAGTCAATGGATCGCTGAATACAAATCACGTGACGGCACGCTACACGCCTGGCTGTTCTCCTTCCGAAGGTCACGGTTCACTGACACGGCTTTGGGTTGGCTTCGAAACTTCGTAGCATCCTCATCAGTCCACCGAATTGTGAAAGAGTATTTAGTGGAGATCTTCAGCTTCTGCCAGTCCCGAGTAGATCCAGCAAATAAAGTAGGCTTTAGAGTGACGACTTTCAGCTATCTTGGAGCCTAAATTTACTGCTACTACTTTCCTGAAACTTCACCTCAAATAGAAGGGAACTTTTTTTCCGCTTTCGCGAAACGTTAAAGTAGGTCGCGAATGAGGAAGACGATGTCGCCTTAGCTTCTTGGCACCACATCGAAAACTCACAATGTCGCATTTTCGAATCTGAACGTTTGACAATGGACCCTTAGCTTAAAGGGAAGTAGAACATTGTGCAACCTGTGTAAGGAACGAATCAGAAAGCATAAACTGTTAAAATAATGTGCCACTTTTTTATGATATCTGACATGGTCGAAAAGCATACAAGAAGAAACAGGAGAACGTCATAGGAAGAAGCGAAAGGGAAGAGGGAAAATAATGGTGTCGGCAGCTCCTGAGAGAAAGAATGTTCACAAGAAGCCCCGAGCAAGTTTACTGTGGGAAGCACAGTATCTTCGCACAGTCCATAATAACACCCCAACACGCAGATACCAGAAACGTGAGGAAGATGTGACACCTGTCCTCAACGAATACAAATACAAAGATTGGATATCAGCAAGCTGAAAAGGCGACGTGATATTGTCGGATATGCCTTAAATGTGGTTTTGCACATTATTGGAAACATTTGAACTAGTAACTGAAGTTACGCCTGGCAATACTTCTTTTTGTGAACTTTTTGAGCCATGACGTCAAATGTATTAATATGGGGCAGTACAACTCCCTAAGAATTGCTAGTATATACCAGTACCGTTTGCTATGTTTTTATTTTTTTTCAACTGATGAGTTTATTTCTTTTTTTGTCTAGTTTATCCCACCTGACAAAACGTGAATATTCTATCCGTATCCGACGGAGAAAGTTCTGGAATGTGCCTTATCTTTGTACCAATTGCGCACTGCACTCAGTTGCTCCTAGCCTACTTAGATTACTCAACAGCTTTATTATAGACCTCACTGATATTCACTGTTGAACAAACAAAGGTGTACGCACATGTTTTGTTGAGACAAATTATATTGTGTACTGTTATTTTATTACTATGCCCTGTAACTTATGGGGCACCAGACCCAGTCCAGCTATCTTTTGGAAGCTTTCTTTTTTGGTGCCCTCAGCACAATAGTTCTGAAATGAACAACTTCAAGTTCAGGTTAAAGTTACCGACTGCTCAGAATACGTTTGATGGCGTTGAATGAATGCTGAGGAAGCTCACGTCAGCGAAAAAATCAAACTGCGCAAAATACTCTTGTTTTATGCTGCCTGCTCGACTTGATAGTCGTACAACATGTGACGTCAACAGATTGAGAATCGCGGGGTTGCTGGTGAACTTGAACTTAAACTTGTTTATTTCAGCGCTATTGTGATGACGGCAACAGAAAAAAAGCTTCAACATGGTGGCTTGACTGGGTCTGGTGCCAGTGCAAAGCACTATACAACATAATCTGTCAGGACAAAACACGCGCGTACATATTTTTCTGTTAAACAGTGAATATCAATGCGGTTTATAATAAAATCGTTAACTTTATTATAGTGCGTAATTGGTACAAAAACGAGATACATTCCAAATTTCTGTGCGTCGGGTATGGATGGAAGATTCATGTTTTGTCCGTTGGGATAACTTGATTTAGGTATAACCTTAATTTGGCCATTTTCGTAATACCTATTCTGAATTAAAAGATAATAAATAGCGAGCTGCGAAAAGAGTACAAAGAGTAAAACGAAGGTATTTAAAATTCTGTTTAGTTGAGGTAACTAAAAGAAAAAAACGCCTTTCGCAGACATGGGATGTGCCCTAGTGATATTTACCATTTTTCTGGAATGCATTTTTTTATTTCTTTTGATACCTTTTTAACAAAAAGTGTTTCATTTTTTGAGTGTCGAATTTGTATGAGGTTTTTATCGTAAACCCAAGAATGACATCATACAGGTAACGCATTTCTGAGGCCGTTAATGGCTATGTAGAGAGGCACGTGTTCTTGCGTCCTATCACTTACCGTTTCCGATGCTACAGTTGCGGTTAGTTTGGCCAGTTGGCTGATAATTGTTAAAAAAAAAAGAAAATAAATAACGCTTCACCCATGTACATCTTATACTTGTATCCGTCATGAGTGTTGGTGTTGTTTCCTTATAAGTGCATTTGATTTATTCTGAATTTTTTTTTCCAGGACCCGCCACCTGCATTTTGCAAAAAGATCCAGGAATACTGAAGGGGAAAACCCAACAAGAGGCAAAGTTTAAATAACTTCATTGAGTGAAACAACTCTTTCATCGAAAGGCTTGGATAAAGGCAAAACATGTGCCTCGATAGCTTATATTTTGTATACCAAAGTGCTACTGAATTTCCGAGGCAAAAGCAACACTAACAATCTAACAACCATTGCCGAGGCTAACACAAAGGACAGCACGACCAACCAGTCAAGTGGACATCGATATTCTTCCCTGTGAAACGAGCTCCTGGATCGCTTTCTAAGAGACTGAGCTGCGGTTGGATGAGGTGTCTTCAAGTGTCATATGAAAGACCGCGCATATCCTGCCACGTTTTTTTCACGTTGGTGCTGATTTTCAGACAGGACAGTAAACGGCGCTAGGGGACCTGAGTGACGAAAAGCGCGTTGAGGAATATACTCTGCATCAAGAGGTGCTTTTCTCAGAAGCGCTTTCCATACAATACAGGACATAGATCTAAAGGCATTGGGGTGTACGCATGGACATTATAAGTAGAAATCTAGACTTCTGCCTCGAGCTCTTTCTATAGATGTGCAGAACAAACATTTTATGAAACCATACTGGCTAAATATATTTCAATCGTTGCTTGTTCGCCGCTCCCCCCATCTCCCTCCGCCCACCCCCCGCTCGTCCTTCCCCCCCTTGCCAAAGTTTGGGCGACCAGGGATATATGAACTGTGCGTGAATCCACGTAGGCGGCTAGATCACATCAGAGAATCGAACCCTTAGTTACGACACCTACGAAATCTAGCCAAAGCTTTTGGCTTTGTGTCCAAAGTTCGAGAACTCAAAACCGTGAAACCGCGCCAAGGTATTGTCGTCCTCATCTTTGTTTTTATTGGTTTTCTGAACGTCATTAGGCTATCATATGACATCAGTTCAGATGATTTTTCCCTGATTTTCCCGTAAAGTGCACCTTTACTGACACTATGATATCTGCTTGGTTCATACATGCTATAATGATGCTCGCGCATGCTCTCACATTCACGTGCGCTGGCGAATGCACTTTTTGGAAGAAAATCGTTGAAAATCCAGGATTCCGTCGCCACGTCTTGGCCACAGCAAGAATGGCTCGTCTGGATATTGGACTCCCACTCGAGTTTGGGTCTGAAGAAACCCATTTCCTAACTAACTTCTTGAAAAAAGCCCCGATCTCTGCCAGAATATTCAGCGAGAGACATGGCTTCTGCACTAAGCGCGGTTGCGAACGCGTGCGAAACGACCGTCGCGCTGTGCTCCTTATGTATTGCAGAACAACGGTCTGGACAGTGCATCGCCTTAGCCTTGCCAACCCCTACGTCATTTACTTGCACGCCATTTCTGCCAACGTGAGCGACGACGATAAACCGCCCGATGAACGCATTGTGGGAGGTAGTGGTGTTTACATCTTTACGGTTCGTGGTCGTTGAGTCGTGGTTACCGAGAATGACCAGGCACGTATATTAACCCACGAAGACGGGTCTCCAGATGGAGCTGCAACTTCTCTGATTAAAGACTTGCCGCTCAGAGGACGACACATTAGAGTGTTCTGTCTATATCCGTATTTCCGCAAATCCCCTTTGTTCGCAGCGCTCCCGGAAATATTTCTCGAAGCGAACGGATCATTCGAAGCCGTCCCAGTAAAAACTGACATGGAATTAAAATCTGGCTTCATGGAAGTTTTCAACGAGTCAACAACAATGTTACATTTTCATAGTTTTTTTACCGTCAACCTTTTGTTCCCGGCGACCACCGTTCCTTGCCATTATGATCGCTTACACTTCTACCACTACGTCAAAGGACTGGTGCCCATGGCGAAAGAAGCGGTGCTCTTGTTGCCTTTCGAAATGCATGTTTGGGTGGCCTTCTTGATTTCTTTTGTTCTGTGCGTTCTATGCAGTTTCCTTGTCACTATGTTTGAAAACCAAAGACCCGTACAAATCCCCACACTGACAGTCCTCTTAGGCGCATCGTTGCTGCGTCAGAGTTTCTCTATACCTAGGGCGTCGTCCCGTAGTCAATCCTTCAGGATAATTTTCGGCGTATGGTCTCTGACGGCGATGGTAATGTCAACAGCGTTTCAGGCTGTTCTGGTCTCCCTCTTATGGAAGGTTCCCCTTGATGGCGAGCTCCCAGACGTCGCTTTCGTTGCGTATCAAGATAGACATGATTTTAGGGTGTGCCTACTAACGTTCCTGCTTGATCAAACAGTGAAAGATTTGCCAAAGGTAAACAAGCCCTTCAAATCCCGCAGGGGTGGAGATATGACCTTGTGGTACTGCCTTGATCGTTCAGATAGAATACAGTACGAAAACGAGGCAAAAACTTTGTTCTTGATCTTCGGCTCCGGCTTTCCTAGACCGGAAAAACTGAAGAAGGAACTTGTTAATAGAGGATACGTATTCCTGGCGAAGGACGTTTCCCCTGTTGTAAGCGGTCCAGAGCTAAGGACCGCCTCATCGCACCGAAGAGCCATGACTAAACTTTTGAAGGCAGCCTTAGAGTCGGGCATGTTTGAACACGCTGCCCGTGTTGCTCGGTTAAAGGGTAGCGACTACCGCGGGCCCCCGCCTGATACCAATGCCTTGGGTTACGCAGCGATGAAGCTCAGCGACCTCCGTCCTTGCTTTGTTGTCTTACTCATCGGAACCACTTTCAGTTCCTTTGTGTTCACACTCACGGTTGTGATCTACCGGATTCAGCTGGGAAGGACTAGATTAACTCCTTCCTGAATGACGTAAAACGTCAACTTGAGGATCTCTGTACCTTATGTTCTCCAGAAGCAAATAAAACAACACCGTACAATCAGAGGCGCATGTAGAATAGAGTTACCTTTATTTCATCTATTCTAATGGTTCTGATGGCTTATAAGTAGCTACCATCTATACTTTTATTTCTCTCTGCGAAAGAGCACCAGGTACACTTGGTATTTTTAAAGCGAACTGCAGACAATGTCATTATCTCGGATGTCTTGGGAGGGTGGTTTTATTTGAAATGGTTTAAACCTATCTGGGGAGGGGGGTTTACTTTAGAATAAATGTTTTAACTCAGAATGTGGCTATGGACATAATTTTATAGAAACGTGGAGTGGATGGAGTGTGGGGGAAAAGCGTTACACTATGGCGATAGCACAAAAAGGATGCATAGACCGTAGCGGGCAATGCATACCCTTCGAAAGCATAGATAATGAATAACTACGCATAACAATTTATACATGCTAACAACTAGAAACAAGCAATCGAGACCAGAGTGTCCCCAAGAAGATAAGCGGGAATCGAACACCGGATCACGCAATTCGCAGTGGACATCTTTGCCAGGCGCCACAAGCAGGGGATGATGGTGAGCGCAACTGGACCAAGTATGACTTGCCAGCAACAGTCTATTGGGGTGACACGCGACTGTCTGTGTCCAGTGATACTTATTCTAGCATACTGAGAGTTCGTGACAGTTCGCTGAAAGTCATACTTAGTCAATCATACTTAAACTAACATAATTATACTTGAATCTTTGTGCAGCCAATGGAACACTTTTGAAAATAATACCTCAGCCCTGCTGTGTTTTTGGACCCTCTAATCCCATCAAACACCTCATCCTTTCACGCCTTCAACCTTCCAAACCCTTCATCCCTTTAAAGCCCTTCAGTACTTCAGACCCTTCGGCCTTCTAGACTCCCTCAGCCCTTTAACCGTTTAAACTAGAAATGACGGTGAACAATAAACAAACCTCGCAGTTTAAGACGTCATTGGAAGTTTATTTCAGATATTGCGTTTTACATGCAAGTTACAACTTAAAAAGACAATAAGAGCCATTATGTACTCAAAGCCGGACGCAGTTAGCTGTAGACAAGAGGGATCAAAACAAAAAGAGAGACCCAAGTTTTTTCTCTCAAAATATATCTATCGCGATACACACAAAGCCGGTGAGTAAAGTCCTGAGATGTAAGGTAGTTGAACTAATAAAACAAAACAGGGGCACCACACGCACACATACACTTTGAGTAGCACGTTTAGCGAAAACCACGAACGCGAAACCGACGTCGGCCGCCGTTGAGAAATTCTGAGCACGGTCACGGTGTCGTCCGTGGTGCCGTCGCGGTGGTGTACCCGGCGTTTTCTTGCTCGATGGATGAGCTTTTAAAGGTGGACGGACGAAGAGGCGAAAAATTCGAACGAAGAGCTCGTCGAGGGCTAATTTGTCAAATCCGTTTTCTTGGTAGCAAGTTCGGAGTGGGGGGGGGGGGGGGGGGGGGGGTATACTCGATGGGCACATGAAGGCTCCCTAGGCAGTACCGAAGCCTTTCCTTGTGCGTATTCTGGCTATTTTTCGAGCAGTTCTGCCAATTTTGACGCGCAAGTTTCTGGCAATGTCGTCTACAAAAAAAAAAAAAAAAACAGAAAAAAAAGTATTTGATCGGACAATTTAGTGTTGTCGTTAGCTGTTAAAAAAACAAAACAAAAAAAAAACGATTTAATTGGACGGGATAGTGTTGTCGTTAGCTGCTAAAAAAAAAAAAAAAAAAAAAAAAAAAAGAAAACAGAAAGCTTGTGTGGCAACAGCGTGCTCAGCCCATGCTGTACGGCAGCAGCATTGAGGCGGTGCCATGTTTCTGCTTCACCGGTTTCCCCTCGATCGAGGCCTTCGTCGGAAATAATCAGTGAATTTAATTCAAAACGACGTCTTGCCTGCAAGCTGCAGCCGCGTGCTTCCTGGGCATTTTAATCACGGCGAATGAACCGCGCAGAATCGGTGTCCATGGTACACCTTGAATACGCTCGTCATTAAAGTCACCTTATCTTACCGGTTCTATCAATGCATCTGTAATCGGCGCATCTCCCGTTTTTCTTTTTTCTTTTTGGAGGGGGGGGGGGGGGGGCGTTTTACGCCTAGGTGGTAATTACGAAACGACGAGTTCTTCGAAACCTTACCAGACCGCCGCAAACCAGACAGTTCATAACTTGAACTTATGGATTTCGTTTTCCCAATAACGGTTCCGCTTTCGCTGGTCCTACAAAAAGACCAGACAACCCGGCCAACATCGACGCGAAGATATCACCTTTAACTACCCAATCTCTTCAAGTATGCCCCCACCCTTTACAACCTAGCGCCGAAAAATGAAAGGGTCAAGGAAGTTCGAAATTATTTGCGCAGAGAGGGGTGAAGAACGCGCTCGAAGTTGCTTTATACGTGCTGTTTTGTCGCTGTGCTGTTTCGACGCAGTGCTGTTTTGGCACGTGCTCTTTTGTCGCTATGCCGTTTTGACGCCGTGCTGTTTTGACGCGTGCTGTTTTGACCATGGTGTTTTGTCGCGTGTTGTTTTGTCGTGTGCTGTTCTGTCGCGTTCCCGTGAAATCCTGGGGCCATTACTGTTTTTGACATAGGTTTATGGTATTGTTTTTGTTGTTGCCCAAAGTGTGAGCATCCGTTTATTCAATGATGGCTGTGCGTTGTTTGAAGAAGTAACGTGTCCAAGGGATCAATTGTACTGAATTTGAGCTTAAATTTTACACAGGATAGGTGCGACCATAGGAAGATGAGCCTGAATCTTGAGAAAACTATTTTTAGAATCACAAAAAACAACAATACTTTCCCTTTCAATGCAAAATAACGGATTATAACGTTTCTGAGGTAGATTATTATAAGTATCTTGGACTGACATTAAAGAAACATTTGAGCTGGTCTAAAGATGTAGACAACATAACATCTGCTGTTCTTAGGATGCTTGAATTGATTGAGCACAAACTACAGAATACGTCCTCTAATGTAAAATTACTGGCGTACAACTCACTTGCAAGACCTAAACTTGAATACGCCAACAATGTATGAAACCAATTTGCCAAAAAAGATATATAAAAAAAAAAAACTAGAATGAGGTCAAAGGCGGGCAGTCAGATATATTTACAATGAATCCAAACGATCCGACTCTCAATCCTTCCTCACTAATGCTGACGAGTGAAATTGACTTGTTACATAAAAAAGGAAAAAAACAAAACAGGCGCAAGTGTTTGGTTTTTCATGCAAATGATAGGATTTCTATTTAATCGCCACTCATATCTCCAATCCGGTACTACGAGACAGACCATACATTATCAGCCACATTTTCTTTCTTGAAACTAAACATTTGAGAGAAATCTCTCTGGTTGGGAAATACAATAATGAAAATGTGGCAACCAACCAATTCCTAAACATGTAGGAGCCCTACGTTTCAAACCGACTCGGTTCTTCGTCAGGGGCGACTGTGGCCGTTGAGGAGCGGCGTTTTTCGATCTTCTTTTTCTTCTCTCAGGGATGTGGCGCATTTCTCGATCATCTTCTTTCATGAATATGGCGAAGCCCGTTCACATACACTGTTGGTAAAGCACCAAGGCACCTATTTATATTGCCTCATCAAAGGAACAAGCGAGGCGCTTGAACGCGTGCTAGCCAAAGAAGGAATCAGCGTGGCCCACAAGCCGATGTCCACACTTGGATTACTCATGCCCCGCCCAAAAGGTCGCCCTCCGAAAGAAAAAACGCAGGGCGTGGTTTATAAGATCCCTTGTGCAGATTGTCCAGCCACATCGGCGAGACAAAGAATTTTAATGAAAGAATACGCCAACACAAAAACGACGTTCGCAAGCTCGACCACGAGCGCAGCGCAGTCGCTGAGCACTGCGAAGTCAAAGACCGCCGGATTGACTTCGACAACACCAGCATTATCGACGCAGAGACTAACAACCGACACAGGCTTTTCATCGAGTCCTGGCATATTCAAACGACGCCAGGCAACATAAATAGGTGCCTTGGTGCTTTACCAACAGTGTATGTGAACGGGCTTCGCCTTATTCATGAAAGAAGAAGATCGAGAAATGCGCCACATCCTTGAGAGAAGAAAAAGAAGATCGAAAAATGCCGCTCCTCAACAGCCACAGTCGCCCCTGACGAAGAACCGAGTCGGTTCAAAACGTAGGGCTCCTACATGTTTAGGAATTGGTTGGCTGCCATATTTTAATTATAACATTTTCTGACTCCTTTTTTTGCTCGCACCAATCGCTTTAATTTTTTTTTTCACAAAACAATCAGTGATTAGAGTTATCTTCGCACTAAGTTAGCCGTTTCCTCCCAGTTCATGACTGCATAAATTCTTACTGCTACCTTCTGCTGCTCGTAACTTTTATGCTCTGTATAAAAGTTCTTTATGTGCGTTTTCTGTCGAAGGTGTTGCTGGTATATTGTCGTGTACTGAGTGTGATTTACTCTCTCGTATTCACTTCTGGACCAACGCCTCAGTGATAAGCTTGGGAGGCGGGGGGGGGGGGGGGGGGGCAGCGAGCAGACTGCATGCTCGACATGGTTGACGAGGTGGAATGCTCTCCCATTTTTGACACATTTCGCTAGTACTACAATGCTGTAGCCGAAAAGTTGAGTCGTTCTGTGCAAGAAAATATTTCGGATGACCTGCAATATACCAACAAGTCATGTTGATATCAAGTGCAGATCGTTAACCCGCAAGTGAAAGCGGAACTGCCTCGAACCTTCGAGACGTATGAGCATTTGTTTGATCTCGTCGCGCAACCCGGTCATGGCTTTACTAAATGACTTGTGTTCTTATCAGGCCTACGCTGTGATGGAAATCGCTGAACCGCTAGAGTTCTAAAGAATGCATGCAAAAGAGTGGCCCATCATTTCACGCTGTGCATAGTATACAAACTGGGATTTTCCATATCCACTGCGAATGTGGAAAGAGCATCGGCCATGTTCCCGATCTGGTTGCATAAGTAGAGAGAAAAATGTTTATTTCTTTTTACTTTTTCGCTCTCACCCAAAAACTGAAACTGAATCTGTAAGTTGAAAAGAGCGTTTGTGAGTGAATGCAACAAAGGAAAATATGTCAATATTTACTACGAGAACTTGTAAAAAGTCACAAAAGCCACTGCAAATGTTGAAAATATTGACTACGTAATAAAAGTGTATCCGTCGTCATCTAGTATTTCTGTACTTCAACATTATCTTTATAACGGGTAAATGTCACGCCGAAATTTTGAAAAACTGAATTCTTTGTACAATAAAAAATTGATAAACAAACACTAAAAATAAGTCCGAATTTTTGTGCGCCATAAAGAAACGACCCGAAAAATCAAGAAATCACGAAAAAATATGAAGTCCGGAACACCCTTGGAATTTGTCCAGAAATAAACTCCGAAAACGCATTACCCTACCTTTAAATCATTAAATCCATTATAGAACCTTGAAGGTAGAAGTCGCTGTATTTTTTTTGTACTGTTGCTACAATTATATTCTAGAGAAGATACCTCCTTAATTTATTCTTTTTAATGCAGTGCTAAAGATAAAATGTCAAGGTGATTAGCCGAATGAATATAATAGAAGCACTTTATTTCGAAGACTTCTCATGCCATGAGAGCTTGCAAAGTTTCCAGCTTCTTGAGAAAATAGGACACATTAATTTGACCACAGAATTACTGCCGCAAAGGCCGAAGCGCGCAATACATATTATTTTTGCATGTTTATGCAGCTTGTTGAGTTTGAAAACACCTCTAGAGATGTACGTTCTGGTTAACTAAAATATATATCTAAAATATTCGAAACCTACTTTATCATACTGAACTTTATTTTCAAAAAAACTTCGTCAACACTAATTCGTCTTGTGTACATCTGTTTTCGCAAGAGCCAACTCGATTTTGGCGTCGCTTAATTTGCTGTTCTAAATTTTGTGTAGGTACATCACTTTTAGTTTTTATCAATTGTTGGGTAGTTCTGTTGTCGATTATAATAAATTGTTCGCCTCCGGTGCCAGCACACCGGAGACAGAAACCCTTGAGGTAAAATATGAGAAGCGTAAATTATAATTTTAGTGCGTTTTCAAGTCTGTCAAAGCTCCTTGCTTGTAATTTTCATGTGACCGGGTAATCAATTTATATTAAAACATGAGCAGATCAGTCGCTCGCAATATTTATGGCGCATTTGAAAACCAATTTATGAAGCACCTTTCGCTCCTCAAGCCTTTTTTTTTTAGAGGTTAGTTTGCTCGTGACTCTTTAGAGTAAGATTCGCAGGTCAACTTATGACTGTTTATGAAGAGAACACCTCTTAGACATAAACTAGTAGATCTGCCTCTTTTCGCGCAGAGTTGATTGTGCATGATATGCAGATTGAATCTGTCTTTTTTACGTACACTGTTATATTTGATTTCGGGATTCAGTGGCATTTCATGCTCACTCTTAGCATACACATATTTGCTCATCGTGTTGCTTACACACGAGATTTAAGTTAGCACACCACAATACTTTTAGAGCATGAAATGATTTTTTAACGCTGCTCCTAATCCCAAAAGTCTTTGTGCTTGTCCGTGCCTTTTCTGCTTAATTTAAAGGGAACATTGATATCATGAGGCTTATACACGAAATCAGTTTCTCAGTTAAATTTAGGGAGAAAATTGATGTCAAGTGACTTGACGTCACGAGATATACAGACCAATTTAGTTTCCCCGCTCAAGTTAGAAAAATAGTTGACGTTACGTGACCTGTACTATACACCCATCCAGTTTCCCCGCTACATTTGGCGGATAAGTGGTGTCACGTGACGTTCTCTGTCGTAACGTGACGTAACACATAGAGAAAATTGATGGCACTTGACCTATACATCCAGCTTAGTTTCCCAGATATACTTAGCGGGAAATTTCACGTCTCTAGGCCAAAGCATATATTCAGTCACCCCCTAAATTCTGCAGGAAATGGAAGTCACGTTACCTATACACCAATTCAGTTAGCCGCTAAATCTAGCGTGAAAATTCACGTCACGTGACACACCCATTCCCTCGGCAATAGACCATATGCAAAAAGAACCGCCATCTAGATTTATTGCACTCATGATCAATATCGAACTTCCTCCATATTGGAGGGTTCCCGTACCGATAGCTTCGCCCGCGAAACAATGGTCTCGGAAAAGCCGGAGTCGTGGAAGTGAAATCTGATCGCTTGATGCAAGACCTGTACGAACCCTTCCCAGAACGTTTTCGATAAAGTCCGGTCACTGACCTGGACGGCCCAGTTCACTGCTTCAGTGACGGGTCTTGCGACCTCGCTGCTGACATTTCCTTTTCTAAAATTTTGCTGCCGTCTTTCTTTTTTATTTGAACCGAAACTAAAGAGCAACCCGTCGAGTGCACAAGTAAATTGCCCCAGTGTCATGAACACCGACTTAAATGCAGATGCCGCTCGCCCACAACTTGAAGACGTGAAGAAGCAACAATATGGCGGCCCCTAATGGCTGGATGATGATAGCTGGCAAGCTTTTTGCACATGGTCTATTTCCTATAATGCATTGCGTCATAATAGGACTTGGAAGGTAAAGGTCGCTGCCAATTATTTGTTTGCACTGTTTCCAACAGCTTTTTCACAAAAAATCTGTGGGAGCAAAAGTGTGCAAATGATGCTTTTACACTTGCGGATTTACGGGGGGATTATTGTTGCCGGCGAGCGGTTTCTGGAGCCGGGGGGCGAAACCCCCTCATCGCTGGCTAAAAATCTACATCAGTCCGAGACCCATATCCAGATTTTCCCCCAGCAACGAGTGGATTTCAACACCGGGCACCAAAATCTTCTCACCTCCGGCGCGGATCCGGCCGCGAATCCGCAAAAATAAGCTCACCATGACTGCACTATTCACGATACTAACTGATTACTTAACTCAAGATGTTGATCGGGTAACTTAATCTTAATCGCATAGCGTGGTTTGATTTATCCACGTTACCAACTCCTTATATGTCTGCGAAGGGTCCGAAACACAAACGACCGTTGTCAATCTGCTATTAACACATTCAAACATGGTCATCAAGAGTCATAATAATTGTTTGTTGTTTATAACATCCTTCGCACGTTTGAAGACGTTGTATTACATCAGCAGAGAGATTCCGTCTATTAGGAATATAGCAGAAGTCATAATTTTTTACTTATTTCGCCTTCATCACGGTGTGCCGGGTTACCAGAGAAAGGACCCCCATGTTGCCTGAATTTGTTTTCCGATCATGCTTCTTGTACATATATATTATGTGCATGTCTAGATCTTTATTACACTTCTTGCAGTTCTAGTTTGCACAGGAAGAATAAAAAACACTGAAATGAACGAAGAACAAAAATGCACTGTTTTTTCAACCAGCAACGGCACATTTGTAGGATGCCCATCGCACTACGAATACCCTTTTGTTCACAAAGGAATTAAAGGAACATTAGATAATAGAAAAATATACCACAAAAGATAAAGATAAAATTGCTAAATTTATCTCCCTGAAAAAGAAGAGCCAAATTAAAGGATGCCTTTTTTGGAATAACTCTGTCGCAAGGAATTCCAGCTCTTTTGTCGATATCTGCTAAGAAGGCTCTGAAACATGGTCTGAAGCATTCTCCATCTTAAATGCTTTAATAATTTCCCGCCCATACTTATCCTTCTGTGAGCCAAGCACTGTAGTGTTTGTATAGCTAGGCGTGCGATCATGATAGGTGCGGGCGTGCACAACCATTGGATGGTAAGAGTCAGATGGACGCCCTGTTGACTACTAGAAACTTTTCCCTAAGGTGATTGTTCAGGCATCGTCCTTTGTGACCGATGTATTGGCCGCCACAGAAAATTTTACATATTTATTAAAGTGCTTGATCCTGCATTCTGGTAGGCGACTATCATTACTCACTTTTTGCCACATTCGTTTTAACTTCATCCTCGTGTGAAGACCACTTTCGGGTTCAACCGAGCAGCGAAACTCTTCAGGCGGTAGGCGGTGTTATGTACGTACGGACTGCAGGCCGGACGTGTGTGTCTGTGTCCTTTGTTGTTAGATTAAAGACGGTTGGAGGCTGTGATGAGACGCTGAAGGGTAGTACAGAGGAGGTCCGCTGGGTACCCGAGTTGGAGCAGTCGGTCATGCTGACGTTTGGCGCTTGCTGATGAAAGGTGGGGACAGGATTTTGAACGAGAAGAGGCAAACCGGGATCGGATAATCCCAAGCTTTAACGACTCAGAGTGGCTGCTGCAGAAAAGGAGAACCGGTTTCTTGCATCGTTGTTGGAAACTTCAGCACAGATCTTGAGTTTGAAGATGAAGTCTTAGATCCAGATATTTTAGTCCCACAACTTTTGGCTTTTTGCTAGTAAACTCAAAACCCGACGAGAGTCCTTGTCCTTGTGTGAGGCTCACACGAGAAGAAGTATGGGCGAGACATTATTGACGCATTTAAGATCAAGAATGCTACATTATTATAGAGCCCTTGTTGTCGTTATCTACAAAAGAGCTAAAATTCCTCGCCCCAGAGTTATCCCAGAAAAAGCATACTTTGATTCGCTTTGTCTTTTTCAGATAGTTAAATTTAGCAATCTATAATGTTTATATTATTTTCGCTTTTCTTTACTTCATCCGTGACCAAATCGGTGTGCCTAGTGCGATGGTCGTCACATAAATGTCTGTCTGTGGTTGGAATGACTTTCCTTAAAGTGTGACAGGCCTTGCTGCACATGATTGTTTCGATAGAGCTATAGACGCTTGTGTAGATAAGTAAACATCCACGAAGGAATCGACATTTGCGTATAATTTAGTATGCGACATTTTGTGCTCTATATATTTACAATGTCTCTCCGGCAACTGTACATGCAGCCATGCCTTGGCCCACAGGAGTGGGCCGCAAGTACTCCTGAAATAAAGAAATAAATAGATACAAATGTGTCGTTATTAATTGTAAGAATTGTGGAATTCTGTTAGTTGTCAATATCAGTGTTTTCCATTCTTTCTGCATGAACATAGCTTACCCAAAGCGATCTGGTACGTGTACTTAATTTTCAATTTTATTCCGAATTCCTTCCAAGGCCTGTGTACAGCCAGGGTACTTGCACACCCAAATACTCTAAAAAACAACAACAACAACAACAACAACAACAACAACAACAACAACAGATGGTTATTTATTAAATCCGTCTGTCGTCAAGTGTTTCATAGATTCGAGTGATTAACGCCTCCATTGAGAATTTAAAAAAAAATTCCAATATCCAGAAGCACCAAACAGTCTAGAAAATGTTCTAATCGAGATTTTTATGGTGCCTCCGGGCTTGGCTCGTTGAGGAGCTTCCGCAATAGTTTTCCCGGTGACGCAGGGGAGACACGCTTTCTCGGCGGGGTCGTGACACTGGGGACGCTGAACGTCGTGGCGATGGGGAGCGGGCTTCACGGCGAGGAGACGACACTGGGGAGGGCGAGCGTCGGAGGTACTCCTCGATGTCGCGAGGGCGTTCGCCGTACCTTGGGCGTGGATCGTTCGGGTGGAACCCACGCAGGCCCATTAGCCGGTAAAGACAACGACGGTAGATATGGTCGGCCTCTCCGAAGTGGTAGCAGATGGGTCGTCGATCCGCTGTCCTCCACACGTTGGTTTTTCCTTGGCGCCGGCTGTTCTCGGCGGTCGTACTGACGTACTTCGTCGTTGAATCGGGGGTACGCCTGCGTTGGTGGGTCTCGTCGTGGCGCCACCGGGTAATGTTGAGCAGTTGGCGGCGGTCGTCGGGCCACCGCGGCGTAGGTCACTGTCGGTTCATCGGCTGCGGCCACGCTGGCAGGAGTCTCCGGTTGAATTGCCCGCTGAACTTCTTTGCGTACCACTTCGGCTATCGACAGCGAAGCCGGCTGGTTGGTAGCAGGCAGCAACTTCCTGAGCTCTTCCCCGACGATGTCGCGGACAATTGCACGAAGAGTGTCAGCGCTGATGTCGCCCTCGTCGAATCGGGAAGACGTCAGCGTCGAAGCAGCAGGCGTGCCGGCGAGTCGGTTGTAGTGGGTGGCTCGGATTGACAGGGCCCGCTCGATTTTAGATGCCTCGGCGACAAATTCATCGACAGTAGTTGGTGGGTTGCGAACAAGGCCACCGAAGATGTCACTCCTCACTCCTCTCATCAGGACGCGCAGCTTCTTCTCCTCGGTGGACTGAGGGTCGGCGCGGCTGCTCAGGCGGAGGACGTCTTCAACGAAGCTGGTGACCGTTTCGTTGGGCCCTTGAGTTCGTACTTGAAGGAGGTCTTCCGCTCGCTGTCGTCGTGTCTGGTTCGTGAATGTCTCCTTCAGGCCAGCGATACAGGTGTCCCACGACGTAAGGGACGCCTCGCGGTTCTCGAACCACTGCCTCGCGGTACCCTCCAAGGAGAAGTAGAGGTTTTGGAGGCGCTGCTCAGTGGTCCATCCATTATGGCGTGCTACACGTTCGTAGTGCAGGAGTCAGTCCTCTACGTCTTCGTGGGTCTCGCCATGAAAGGTCGTCGGGGTTCGCTGGGCAACAGGCAGGTAGACGACGGCGGCGGCGGTCGGGGACTGCGATTGCTGGTCGTCCATCGTCGGCCTCGTTGGCTGCCTGGTCCTCCAGGTGGCAGAAGTCCGTATTCCGGGTGTAGACCTTGGGTGCGGCGACTGGTCCGAATTTCAGGTTCCGCGTTGAGTGGTCTTCTCACAGGGCTTGGAATCGGGCTTGCACTGCGGGCCCTGGGAGGGGAACGCTGCACGGGCATGCGGTACCCCGCACCTCCACCAAAATGTCACGGGTGGTGACCAAAAAACAATAAATAAACAGGAATAAATAAACGTTTAATGTGGCGAACTTGTGCCAAAAATAAAAGGGTACAAAAGATAATAACAGAGCGTCGCGGGCGTCGAAGTCGGCGTAACAACAGAGTCGACCACTGGGGCGAGACTGACTCCGCTCGCCTTGCGGAATCCCTTACCCTCGTGGGTTTCTGGATCGTTCGGCGTAGAAGGTTCGGCGCGTAGAACATTCTGACTTCGAACAAGCCCAACATGATTCTCGAATTTACCAGAACATCACTTTACAGAGTCAACAAAAATGCGCCTCCGTGGCCAGGAATCGAACCCTGGCTTTCAGCGAGGAAAGCACGCGCGATAACCATTAGACCACGAGCGCTTTTTTTTTTTATTATTGCCGGACTTGGACAGTACACAGTAACTAAAGTCACAGACAGTACGCATACAAGAGGTAATGCTAAAATGGGCAGCCGGCTTGCGGCTAGCAGTGCGGGGTTAAAATTTGCTCATGTTCACCAGCTTTTCAATGCAAGGAAGCCACTCAGGAGAGCATTTCTGAGCCTTATGAACTTCAATAAATGAAATAATACTTTCACGGAAATACTCCTTAGCTTCACGCATATCACGGTCTGCATGGCGGACAGCCATCCAAGACCTCCAGATACCATGCAGGCTGTGGGCAACCTGGCGATTTCAAGCGGTTGGCCCAGGTTGCCCCTCCGACAATCATAAGTGGTCATCTTGGCCACGAGGGGGCCAAGGGCAACTGGCCACGCGAGCGGCGCTCCGCCGCTGATAAAAGGCCGTCGCAGCGGATGCGCGGGGGCTGTTGGGATCGCGGCGCAGGCGATAGCGGTCATTAAATGTTTACGTGTTGTTGAACCGGTGTGCTGTGTCATTCTCCGAGACGGGTAGCAGCAAGGGAAATCCCACACTGGCGCCCAACGTGATATGCTGCTCGTCTGGGAGGATGGCAGCAAACTGGGTTCGTTCTTACGTTTTACATAGTCAATTTTGCGTTCCTGAGTTTGCCCAAAGTTGAGGGGGCGTTTCTTCGGAAGCCCACGTTCATCGAACTGCGCAAGTCTCCACTACAACATGATGCCGTCTACAGAGGACGCCGACAGAAACGTGAGTGAGGACGACCTTTTGACGCTCGGTGCACTCGCGGATAACGCCGCCAGTGACATAAAACCAGACGCTAAGCCTGCAGTCTCAGTCCCGGTAGACGCATCATTAGAGGGTGGTCTGGCAGAACTAAGAGTGGCCATGACCATGATTCTTAACATACAACGAGAGCAGATGATGCGCTCAAGACCCACTCCTGCTGGAAGTACGCCCCCCAGGGACTTCCTAAGGCTCTCGCTTAGCGTTCCGGTTTTTTCGGGGTACGCAGATAGAAAGTCAGTTGCGATGTTCGTCTCGGAACTGCGAGACTACCAAGCTGCGTCGGGAATTGACGACGAATCCATCCTCACCCGCCTTTTGCCGGTGTCACTGACAGACAGTGCAGCACTGTGGAGGCAAAGACAAACTAAATTCACAAGTATGTCAGATTTTGAGGCACGATTTAGGATGGAGTTCCTGCCTCCGGATTACAGCGTGCGGATAAAGGACGAGCTGCGCGCGCGCACACAGCACCCGGAAGAGTCACTTATTGAGTTTGTAAGGGCTCTCCAGGGCCTGTACGATATCGCCGACGCCGCGGCACCGGACGCGGAGAAAGTACAACGCGCTATCCGCCAAAGCCACCCGCGTTTCCATCCCCATCTCAGGGGACGTACCTTTACGAATTTAGACGAGATGGCACGGGAGGCAATCACCATCCAGGCCGACATCCTCGCGGAACTAAGATACCGACCCCCTCCACCGCAGAACATGACTCTGGAACCATCATTTGCGTGGTCTGGAAACGCACGTGCACATAGAGTCGAGAGAGAACAAGACGATTCCAATCAGGCGCCCGTCCCCCGAACCCCAGATCCTCGTGCATACGAATCACGAACCCTAGATCCTCGTGCATACGAATCACGGAGGTGCAGCGGTTACGAAGGCACGCAATCACAACGCTACAGCCCCTCCATTGGTCACGATGAGTTCTTGTCCTCTGGACCGGTAATGCGGAGCTCGGGAGAGGCAAAAGAGAGCGGGACACCGCACGAAGCCGACGGGCGGGTCACGCCCCGTTGTTTTCGATGCGACCAGCCAGGACACATACACCGGGACTGCAGCGAACGGCAGCGCCCGCCTCAGACACAGGGAAACGGCTACGGCCGGCGGTGGTAAGAAATTTCTACTCTCCGCCGGCCGCGTCAAAAACACAATCCACGAGATCGAGTCGCCGCAGCCGCCTCCGGGCCTCCCGGAGGCTCACACGGGCTCCGGGGACTGACGCTTTTCTATCGACCCTCGGTGGCCCTCCATCACTTTTTCTTCCTCATAACACTCCTCGTTGTGAGACTCCCGGCGTGTCCGATTTTCCATGGACACCCGGGCGCCCAGCTCACACCGTTCGCGGTGTTGAGACTCCCGGCGTGTCTGCTCGTGCATCGACAACCGGGCGGCCAGCTCACAACACTTTCCGTCATGAGACTCCCGGCGTGTCCGCGTTCGCGTCGACAACCGGGCGCCCAGCTCACACCGTTCGCGGTCTTGAGACTCCCGGCGTGTCTGCTCTCGCATCGACAACCGGGCGGCCAGCTCATAACACTTTCACTCTTCGTCGTGAGACTCCCGGCGTGTCGGCTTTCACACCGACACCCGGGCGCCCAGCTCACACCGTTCGCGGTCTTGAGACTCCCGGCGTGCCTGCTGTTGCAGTGACACCCGGGCGGCCAGCTCACAACACTCCCCGTCATGAGACTCCCGGCGTGTCGGCTTTCACACCGACACCCGGGCGCCCAGCTCACACCGTTCGCGGTCTTGAGACTCCCGGCGTGTCTGCTCTCGCATTGACAACCGGGCGGCCAGCTCATAACACTTCCACTCTTCGTCGTGAGACTCCCGGCGTGTCGGCTTTCACACCGACACCCGGGCGCCCAGCTCACACCGTTCGCGGTCTTGAGACTCCCGGCGTGCCTGCTGTTGCAGTGACACCCGGGCGGCCAGCTCACAACACTCTCCGTCATGAGACTCCCGGCGTGTCGGCTTTCACACCGACACCCGGGCGCCCAGCTCACACCGTTCGCGGTCTTGAGACTCCCGGCGTGTCTCCTTTTGCACAGACACCCGGGCGGCTAGCTCATAACACTCTTCGCCGTGAGACTCCCGGCGTGTCGGCTTTCACACCGACACCCGGGCGCCCAGCTCACACCGTTCGCGGTCTTGAGACTCCCGGCGTGCCTGCTGTTGCAGTGACACCCGGGCGGCCAGCTCACAAAATTCTCGGTCATGAGACTCCCGGCGCGTCTGCCTTTGCACTGATCCCCGGGCGTACAGCTTCCACCGTTCCCGGTCCTACGCTACCCAAAGCAACTGCATTTGAGTTGGACCCTAATGCGATTCCCTTTCAGCCAAAGGCCGGCACGATCCCCAGCGTCAGAGCCGCTTTGAAGTTCTCAAGACCAAGGATGGTCGCTCTGGATGGCCGGCCGCTAATGGACTCGCACCAGCCGACGGGGGTAGGAACAACCTCACTAAACGAGGAACCGACATTGCTCATCCCAGCTGTGAGTAGAATCGAATCTACACCCAAGTCTCTTGAACCTCGTATGACTGTGAATGTACTAGGTATGCCAGTAGCCGCTCTTTTAGATACTGGAGCAAACATATCGCTTATTGGGGATGCAGTATTTGCGGAATGTAACAAGAGAAAGATACATCTTCGGTCAGCAAACGTGAAATTGCAAGTAGCATCGGGGTCCGTACTGCCTGCTCCCGGCGCAGTCAGGTTACGAATTTCCTTTCATGGTAGAAAACGAAGACAACGGTTCGTATACCTCCCAGAACTGCCGGTGCCCATGATCCTTGGTAGAGATTTTATTGCAGCGGAGCGGGTTTTGCTCGACTTTGCCCAGGCTGGATATTGGTTGGGTGGCGAAACGAAATTAACGCCGTTTACCAGACGGCAGGATTGTATTCGCGGCCAAGCGTTCCCGTTAAACTTTGCCGGGCAGATGCCTTTACTTCCAGACAGCGTGCTCAAAGCCGTGCAAAAGTGTTCCGGTGAAGACAAACAGAAGCAGCTCCAGCAACTGCTGGAACCCTTCTCGCTGATGTTCACGGAAAGACCTGGGAAAACCGATCTCCTACAGCACCGCATCGAAACCAAGGATGCACCTCCCCGGAGGTGCAATCCGAGACCCATAAGTGCTCACAAGCGCGAACTTCTTGATGCGGCGCTATTGGAAATGATCGACACAGGCGCAGTACGTCAGTCAAAAAGCCCGTGGGCTTCCCCGGTAGTCCTTGCTCCAAAGAAGGACGGCACAGCAAGGCTTTGTGTTGATTACAGGCGCCTAAATGAAGTGTCAGTCAGAGACAGTTACCCGTTTCCTAGTATTTCCTCAGTAATGTATGCCCTTGGAAACGCGACTGTTTTCACAACCCTCGATTGCAGCCGCGGATTTCTTCAAATCGAAGTTCATCCGGCTGATGTAAAGAAGACCGCATTCATTTGCCATAGGGGGTTGTTCGAATTCACTCGCCTTCCCTTTGGTTTCCCGCCAGCTTTCAACTCCTAATGGACGTTGTCCTCGGTGACGCGAAGTACGAGTTTGCGATGGCGTACATGGATGACGTAGTGGTCTTTTCACGAACATTCGAGGAGCATCTCGTGCACCTTCAGATCATACTCGAACGAATGCGTCAAGCCGGCCTTACGATTCATCCAGATAAAGTCCAGTTGGCATCGCCTGTAATCAACCTTCTCGGATTTGTTGTGGATAACGGAACGCTGCGGCCGAATGAAGATAAGCTGCGCGCAATAACGGAGTACCCACCCCCTTATGACGTCAAAAGCCTACAGAGATATCTCGGGATGATTGCGTTTTATAGAGATTTTATTCCGCAATGCGCTGAGATAACTGAACCCCTGAACCGATTGCTCCGCAAAAAAACGAAATGGTGCTGGGGGCAAGAGCAGCAAACCGCATTCGCGTGTCTTTCAAGGGCTGTGACTGAAAACGCGTGTTTGAACCTGCCCGACTTAAATCGTCCGTTCGTCTTGCAGACCGACGCAAGCGATTACGGATTAGGAGCAGCCCTTCTGCAGGAACATGACAGCGTTCTTCGTCCCGTAGCTTTCGCCAGTCATACGTTAACCGGAGCGGAGCGAAACTACTCAACAACCGAAAAAGAGTGCCTGGCAATTATTTTTGCGCTTAAGAAGTTTGACATGTACCTTGACGGCGCTTCGTTTAGCATTCAAACTGACCACATGGCTCTCTCGTGGCTCAAAGGGCTTCAAAACCCTGCAGGACGACTCGCTCGATGGGCCCTTTCGCTCCAGCGCTACAAATAGACAATCGAGTACAAGCGTGGAGTGGCTAACCACGTTGCAGATGCGTTGTCCCGTGCTCCACTTCTCGGGCAGGAAATGCAGGTGAATCCCGACTTGGTGGCACTGGCCAATGCGGCGCCCATCACACCAGAGTCGCGGTGGGGAACCCTGGTGAGCAGAGAGGAGCTCCGAGCGGCCCAGCTGTCCGATGGACTTTGTCAGAAGGTGATGCACCAGCTGGCAGAAGAAAACTCAGCCGACGCTGGGAATCCCAGAGACTTGGACTCATACCTGCTCAGCAGCGACGGCATCCTGCTGCGATACATCCCCCAGGCGGACGATGGGTCCAGCGGCCCGCCATTCCGGTCTGTAATACCACGTAAACTGCGTAAGTCATTTATAAGATATATGCATGATCCCGCCTTGGCAGGCCACAGCAGTGGGAGCAAAACTTACGAAAAGTTGTCCCAAATTGCAACGTGGCCAGGTATGAGGCAGGATGTGATGAGGTACGCTCGTAGCTGCCCGGTTTGTCAGAAGGCAAAACCCCGAGGTGGCCAACCACCAGGTTTAATGCAGTCGGTCGAAAGCAAGTACCCCTGGGAGTGTGTTGCCTGCGACGTTGTCGGTCCCTTTCCCCGTAGTCCACGCGGCAATCAGTATTTGCTAGTAGTGACCGACCATTTCACAAAATGGGTCGAAATGTTTCCTTTGCGCAAACTAGACTCTAAGAAAATCTGGGACTGTCTTCTCGAGACGTTCGCGCGCTTTGGCTTTGCCGCAACGCTTATTACAGACAACGCTTCTTATTTTGTTAGCAAGGTGTTCGTGGATGCGTGTAAGGCGCTAGGCATACGGCACAAACGGACTTCGCCATACCATCCACAGGCGAATATCACGGAAAGAGTGAACCGTAACCTGAAGCAGATGCTTGTATCGCATACAGAGCGACACAAAGACTGGGACGCGAAATTAGCAGAAATGGCATTCGCTACCCGCACAACAATCAACCGGTCCACGGGTTTTACTCCGGCCCAACTTAACTTTGGAAAAGAGCTCGTGTTTCCCCTGGGAAACGGCCTCCTTTGCACAGATCCTGCAAGCACGCAGCGCACAACCACGCAGTTCGCAGAAGATCTCCGGAAGCGTTTCACGGAGAACCTGCGTGAAGCTCGAGAGAGCCTCGACGTCTCGAGACTGCAGCAGGCAAACCAGTACAACAAGGGGAGGCGAAATCTGCAGTTCAAGGTAGGAGATCTGGTACTGAGGCGAACTCATCCGCTGAGTGATGCTGCTAGAGGCTTCACGGCCTCTTTAGCAAAGAGGTGGGATGGCCCCTACCGTGTTAGTAGCAAGCTCTCCAACCTGTCTTATGAGCTGGTGCATTGTGAATCTGGTGAAGTGTGCGGGTCTATTCATGTCGCCGACCTAAAAGCTTTCTATGAACCCGAGGAGGTAGATGTGTCGCAGGTTCCAGATGACGACTATCCGGACCACCTCTCGGAAGATTCCACACCGTCTCTACCGCGGTACAACTTGAGACGGCGGTGAAGACGACCGGGAGTAGCACGAGTTCTAAGCGTATTATCTTCATGCCCTCTTCGGTGTTTTGGGGGGGAGAAGAGAAATGGTCCGCGCTCCCGCATGCACAGTGGGACAGGCATCTTTCGTGTGCGCGGCTACTTTTTCCTACCGCGCCATAGCCTCATGTTGTTTTTAATTTCTAGTTCCTCGTGCCAGACAGCGGCGACGCAGCTCCCATCATCAGACCACCCCCCATGGCTGCATCGGTACTGTCCGGAAGCTGACGTCGGACCCGTGCTCGCTCATCTGAGAAGACCCTTGCTGACCAAGAAGGAAGGCCCCCCCGAAGACCATCAAAGACGTCCTCTGTTTTCGTTTTTGGAAGGGGGGAGATGTGTGGGCAACCTGGCGATTTCAAGCGGTTGGCCCAGGTTGCCCCTCCGACAATCATAAGTGGTCATCTTGGCCACGAGGGGGCCAAGGGCAACTGGCCACGCGAGCGGCGCTCCGCCGCTGATAAAAGGCCGTCGCAGCGGATGCGCGGGGGCTGTTGGGATCGCGGCGCAGGCGATAGCGGTCATTAAATGTTTACGTGTTGTTGAACCGGTGTGCTGTGTCATTCTCCGAGACGGGTAGCAGCAAGGGAAATCCCACAAGGCCCAGCAACATAACAAGATCGAATGGGGCGCCACCCTCGTTTTCTACCGGCAGGTACCTAATCCCATGAGAGTCAAGTGGAAAGTCTTTCTTCAAGGTGCGCTGTAGGACATCCCAAAGAAAGACGCCATCCCAACACTCCAAGAAGACGTGTTCAATAGTCTCTGGTTTTTTACATAGGAAACAATGAACACCCCACGGGACAAACAAGCCCCTCTCTTCCATCCGCGTTTTAACCGGTAATGTACCGGTATGCAATTTAAAGAAAAAAGACTTGACCCCAGGTGGAACTAACATCTTTTTCACACGTTTCAAGACGTCCTGTCCTGGGCCTGTAGAGTACATGGTCCTGTACAATGGAACAGGAAGAACAGCATCGCAAACATCCTTATACAACCGCTTACGGGGTACTACACTCAAATATTCCAAAGAGAAACGGGCCGCCAAAAAGCGGCATGATGCGACTACTTCTTTAAAGTCCCCATGAATACCGCCGGGCACACTGGACGAGGAAACAACAAACTCAGGCAAACATCGACCTAATCTTACTTGACAAACCGTATACGCAAAAACGGATCTAACATCACGAAAATAGCAGTAACGGTTTACTAATTGGCGCAAAAACAGGTGCGATAAGCCTAGTCCTCCCTCGCGAACTCTTCGGAAAAGGTTCATTCTGCTTGTTCGCTCCCAAGACGAGCCCCAGATGAACACCGCAAAAACACGATGCAGTTTCTGTACGTTAACACGCGAACAGTGTAACACCTGCAAAACGTACCACAGTTTACTCACAAGAAATAAATTGCAAACTGTGGCACGCGAAAACATCGAAAACCCATTACCCCTCCATTTTTCGGCTTTCTCGCGAAGGACTACTGATTGACTGCGCCAATATTCCTCACTCACACGATAATACTCAAGGGGCACCCCTAAGTACTTTACAGGAGTGGTGACCCATTTAACATTGGCAAACGCACTTGGGGTAACACTCCACTCTCCATGCCAGAAGCCCAGACATTTATGCCAGTTGACCGCACTACCACTTACACGACAAAAATGTTTGACTATATTGACAACACTGATGATACTCTCGTGATTCGTGCAGAAAATAGCGATGTCGTCCGCATACGCAAGGACACGAACTTCAGATGAAAATAATTTAAACCCACTCACAATGTCATGCCGTATAATACTTAAACAGAGCGATTCCAAATAAAGGCAAAAAAGAAGAGGTGACAAGGGACACCCTTGACGAACAGAGCGCTGCACTTGAATGCGCTTACCTACGGAATGATTTATTACAAGGCGCGTTGTACAGCCGCTATAAGCCATGCGTACTCCTTCGCGGATCAGTGACCCAATATTAACATGATCAAGAACAGCCAATAACACGTCGTGCGGTACCCGATCAAACGCTTTCTGTAGATCTATTTGTAGCATATCCACGCCACTCTGCATGGCGTCGCAACACTCCAACACACTCCGTGCTTTATGAATATTCGTTAAGATAGTCCTACCTTTAATACCGCATGTTTGGTGGGGGCCAACTATTTCCGTAATTACAGTCTGTAACCGCCTGGCCAGTATCTTCATAAGTATTTTATAATCCACATTAGTTAAACTGATAGGTCTATACGAAGTTACCTGTCGCAGTTTGACAGTGTCTTCAGTTTTCGGGATTAAAATGGTGTGGGACGACAAGAAGGATGGAGGTAGGACACCTAGTTCGAAAGTCTCATTGAAGACCTTAGCCAGAACTATTGAAAGCTCATGCTTCAGCGCCTTATAAAATGCAGCGCTGAGCCCGTCTGGCCCAGGGGACTTTCCCGGCTTCAGGGCTTCAATAGCAAACAAAACGTCCTCGGCCGTGATGGTCGCTTCCAAAACCTCTTTTGTTGCGTTGTCTAACCGCGGCATTAAAGGCAAAAAGTCACGCTTAAAGCTCTCCACATCGACTGGACTCGCCGCGAATAGGGTACAGTAATAATAAAAAAAGGCGCGCTCGATTTCCACCCGGTCGCTTGTGACTGCACCTTCACATTCGACCTCAGTTATTTCATTACGACGAGCGTATCTTTTTTCCATGCTCAGTGCTCGTTTAGTCGGCGCCTCCCCCGTTATGAACCGTTCCGCTCTCGCCCTGACAAGTGCGCCACGATAACGCTCTTTATCTAAAATCTCCAGTTTTTCCTTCACAGAAGAAATGTCGTCTTTACATGCTCCCGGCATTCTGCATTCCTCTTTGACCAACATTTCCAAGTTCAAACGCAACACTTTTTCAATTTTTTTTTCTTCATTCTTAATTATACTAGCTCGTTCTAATGCCTTCATCTTTATCTCCTGCTTAAAATGTTCCCAGCTTAGCCTATACCCACATGCCTTTACATCCCTTAATTTTTCTATTGCGGCCTCGACATCAGCTCTAAAAATGTCGTCATCCAGCAGCTTACAACTTAGTTTCCATAAGTTCCAACTAAATATTTTTCGATTTCCCGATTTTTTTCCAACGCAGAACTTGACCAGACAGTGGTCGCTAAAGGAAATAGGACACACCGTGTAGTCGAAACAAAATGGTACCACCTCCAGCGATACATACGCTCTGTCTAGACGGGAATGACTGGTCCCTTGAAAATGGGTAAACTGAACTCCCCTCCCACTATTGACACATTCTCCCACGTCTTCGAGGCCGTAGTCGTTAACTATGTCGCTTAAAAGCACGGTGCTCGAGTCTTGGTACGGAGTAGAGCTTGTTTTATCGTGTGCAGAGCACACACAGTTAAAGTCCCCCAGCAAACAAACAACCCGTTCAGTATCACAGTAGTGCCGAACACTTTCGAAAAATATGCGCCTTTCCTGAACCCTAGTTGGCGCGTATACACAGATGATGCGCCACTCTCGATCCTCGAAAGAAAAATCGTAAACGACCAGTCTCCCCAACTCACAAGCGGCCACTGAATGGATAACAGCCCCTAAACATTTGCGAACAAAAAGAACACATCCCGCCGACTTCCCAACCGCGTGACTAACACAGGCGTCATAACGCGCCGTAAAAGGTCTCACCATGCGCTCCGTCTGGTCTTCGCCCTCAACTTTCGTTTCCTGGATCGCGACAACATCCAAGTCCTGCTCTGTCACGAGGCGATACAGCTGGTTCTGCCGCCTCCCAGCAGCCAGCCCTCGTACATTTAGGGTCGCAATTCGCAGTAACCTATCTAGAGACACGATGGTAGAATGGTTCAGGCGGAGCACTCGGTGCTTACCCCCTCAGTTTTACGAGGCGCAGTGTTCCATGCCCGCAGGCGTTCCGGCCGCCGTCTTATCACCGCGTGGAAGCGACGATGACCGCCCTTGACTGGCGACTCGCATCTTTTTTCCCCTTCCGCCGACAACTTTCCACTCCTTTTCAAGCTGACTAAGCCGACGCTCCTGCGATGCCTCAAGGCTGGCATCACAGCGACGCTTTGACGCTGCCCACTCGACTTCCATCTCCGAGTTGCTGTTGACATCGTCGCACACAGGAACATCCACTCCAGAGGCATTGACCTCTTTGATGCCCGACTCCGGCGTGGCCGACTGTTGCGCCTCCGGCTGCTCCGGCCTCGAAGTCACCGCCACCGGCTGCAGGTCAGCACCGCTCGTCACAGCGGTGGTGGTGGCGGCCCCTTCCTGCGCCTCTCTCGGCTCGGATTGAGCCGTTGCAGGCGCCGCTGCGCCCTCCGCCTCGTCCTCGTCCATAACGAGTTCGCTGTGGTCTCCGTCCGTGCCACGCCCAACAGCACCCGCGTACGAGCGTGTGCAGTCGGCCGACACATGTCCAAATGCGCGGCACTCGGAGCACTTAGGTACCCGGCAGTCTCGCCGAATATGCCCCTTGGTGCGGCATCGTAGACACATCGGAGCCCGGCCGGGAATTACCACCAGAACCGCGCCACTGCCAAGGCGCAGCTGGTGTGGAAGACGGTCCAGCGAGACGCCCTCGTGCAGCACCAGCCGGACGAGCCGCGTCGTAGACTCTACGCCTTCGAAGTCGGCGACCCTCCACTTCTCTCGCGTCACCACTTTCACTTCGCCGTACTCCCCGAAGGCTCGTCATATCGTGTCGTTGGTCACGTCGAACGCCACCCAACGTAACTTAACCCGCACTTCTTGCCTTGTCGGATTCACGACGAGGCACGCCTTCTCCTTGACAAGGAACTGCCCGACGTTGAGCAGCTTCTTCTTCGCTTCGTCCGACCGCATATCGAGGAGCCAGACATGCGACATCTGGTATGCCCCGATTCCGGTCACCTCCCCGATCACGCCGATGTCTTTCAGCGGCTTCCGAAAATCTTCAAGCCTGTAGGGTCTTCCGGAGATGTCGCAGTGCAGAATAACTGCACGCTTCATCGCCTCGCCGGCTGGCAATGGAGGAAGGACGATGCGATAGTCGTTTGAACCAGAAGATGCCGAGTCACCGCGACCCTCGACGGCCGCTATCGCTGCTCGCACGGAGCCCATTCTGCGTCCGCTCCTATCGGCAGCCAGATACAGAATCGTTAGACCACGAGCGCGCTCGAGGCAATATGTTGACGTTTCTGTGAGAATGACGGTGTTTCCTAGTTGCAATCTTGACTTTTAGCCCCGAGAACGAACACAAGCGTCGCTGCGGTCGCCGCGCCCAATTGGCCGCTTGCGCGGGCCCCTCGCTTCCCAGCCCCGGTTTCCTGGTTTGGCAGTTGTGTCATAGAGTAATATAGTAACCGTAAAGAGAGGACACAGGAGCCGATTCGCGGCCCAGATAGTGCGTTTCATACCCTCCGCTACGTGGCGCTTTTCTACAATTTGGTTAGAATTAATTAAAACTCTTTGTGTGAAAAGGATTTATTTTTTAAATGGCAATGCTTTAAAATTATTTAAAGTACTTAAAACGACTAAATAGATTAAATCAAATACGTCACAAAAACCACGTGATGAATGGCGCCTGCCATGGCCTGCCTGCCTGCACGCCGTCGCCTCTGCATCATTCTGCATGGCCTCTGCTCGTCCCTGCGTCGTTCGTCTGTGCCGTGCGTGCCGTCCATCTGTGCTTTCTGCTGCATCATGTTCGGTCGACTTTGCATCAATCAAGGTGACGCATGACCGCCGCGTGCTCGCATGCTCGGCGTGAATTCGTGGAGCCGATCGGTTCAAGCTTCTCGCGCTGTTGTTTCTGCCGGGCTGTCTGGCTGCACTTGAACGTGTGTGCATGTTGATTTTCGATGAGATTGTTTTAAAAAAAGAATTTAACTTACGACCTTGCACACGACATTGTCCATAGGTTCACAGATGACGGTGTTGAACGAACCTCTAACATTGCAGATAGAGCCTTGGTTGTTATGCTGTCTGAAATTTCCAGGAGGTGCGTTTGCACACACTGTTGTGCACACTCCAACAACGTCTTCTGTTTAACGCAGTCTTTTCATTTCTCTCATCCGGGAGCTTAAAGGGGCGGTGCAATGATATTCAATTGGAATGTTTTTCACTTTACACGAGCTTACTGGCACTAGTGGGACTCAAGGATACTCGCACGCAACGCCACTGAACAAGAAACTCCTCTGTTGCGCTGTTATTTCGAGAACAAAACCCAATGTTTTTATTCAATCTCTCCTTCAAAAAACCTGATGACATAGCTGGACGATAGCAGTACTGCCCAGTGACGATATTTGAATACGGCTCATAGATTGGACCCGAGCATGGCGTGGACACTCGAGTTGGGCTCGTGATAATCTATAGCTCGAGAAGCATTCGGACAGTGTCCTGTGTCCAATCGCTGCAATGACGACAACTGCCGAACCCTAACAATGTCTGAAACGCAGCGCGTGTCCTGTGCCTTGCCAACCCCAGCGCATGACTATGATCAACATTGGCGGCATATAATCGGCTCCAGATCACGTGGCCGCTTGTTCTGGCTGCGAGTTGAGGGGGTGAACTCTGCTCTTTTTTCTTTATTTTCTTCTGCGACTTCGATTGCGTGTGGTGAAAACGAACGGGTATATTTTACAAATCATTAACGTCAGGGATTCGTTCTAAGCGGTATTTGCGCAAAAAACAAATATCAGTGCATCGCCCCTTTAAGACTGTTGGCTTCACAGTAAAGGCTGTGGTCTGTGGTTAGGGGGCTTCAAACGTAAGCTTGGTGTGTGTGGTGATAAGCCATTTTTTGAAGTTGACAACGAACACGTTTACTTTGTCTTTGATGTTCCGCACCTTCCCAAAACAACCAAGAGCAATCTCCAAGCCCACAAACTCTGCATTGGAAATGAGGTCATTGAGCGGTCTTCTATTGTTGAACTTCATTGTTCTATCCATGAGATTAGCTTGCAATTGACTCCGAAACTTACTGAGAGACACATTTATTCAAAAACTTTTCTGTAACATGGAAGAAAATTGTGCCCTACAGGTACTGAGTGCCTCAATCTTTCTTGTAATCATATCCCTTGTTTATGCAAAGGAACTTCCTGAGGCAGCCATGGCTACAGCCTATTTCTGTGATAGGATGTGCATACTTTTTGATTGTATAAATAGCTAAAAAAATTCAAGAAGACAGGGCAGAAGTTGCGTCATGCCATTCTGAAGGGAGAATCTCAAATACTTGATTTTCTCCACCAGTAACTCGGATGGATTACAGCATGGCAGTTCCAAAGTAGAAGGCAGCCATAAGCCATCATTGGTTGGCAAGTTACTATAAAAAGTGTCCTCATGCTCTGGGATGAGCCTTCAAGCAGCCATGACTTTAAGTTCTTACTTACACGACGCCTGCAGCAAGACACTCTTGAGAACGTTTTTGGAGCTATATACGACAAACGCTGGGCTGCAACACAAACCCAAATGTGCATCAGTTCACCTCAGGACTAAAACACCTCTGGATAAAGAAACTGTTCAAACTGTCGGACAATGAAAACGTAGAAGATGACAAGGCTGACCTCTCAAAGGAGTTGCAAATATCTTCGCACCATGAAAGTTTAATTGCAGACATTGTGGAATGTCTTCCAATTGATAACTTCCCGCCACTAGAGGATATTTCTGAGCTGGCATCAGACATCAGGTCTTACATAATTGATGACTCGTCCACGTTTTTATTACGTTTGGGGCTATTTGATCAAGCTTTTGCTTGAACAGACAACTTACAGCTGTGGCTGTTCTCAGCTGCTATCGGATGAGTCTAATAACTTGACCAGGCCTTACCAGTACTGTCTTGTTCCTAAATCATACCACGTGCCTGGAAAATTCTTCGGGAACTTAGTAGTACCATCACAGGCTGCCTTTCATTTCATTCAATAACTAGGAAATCACTTTCTTCCCATAATAGAGAGTGTGACACATGTTCGAGGAGTGTGCCGCCTTGTATAGCACACTTTGAGGTCTGGGTGGTTTTCGCCTTTGCCCAGAGGAGTACCACAAAGGGTTTTTAAAATTGTTTTGCAGAATACGCTCGTGTTGACATGTTTGATTTCTTAACCGGAATTTGGACAAAGTTCGGTTGCACTCTTCAGTGGCTAGTAAGAACGAGTCAGGTTTAACTGTTAATATCGTATTAACAGAGGCGGTTGCCAAACCAAAAACAAAAAGTGATTAAGTGGGCGGTGCAGCTTGCTCTCCAAATATTTATTTCCCCTTTTTCCAGCGAATATGTATCACGGCTCCCTAACAAAAATATTTGTCCACTTTCTAAAAAAATTCGATAGAAAATAGTGTATAGAGGCTAACAATATCTGAAAGAAAATGTATCCACTTTTGTATCCACTGTCTATAGTTTTTTAGCCGCTTTTTTCTGAAGTCATATTTCTTTTCTGAACAATTTCGGGGAATATTTAGGGACGTTTTATCTTGTCAGATTTCGAATAGAGTTCTCATTGTTTGGTAATGGCTCGCCCGCAGTGAGTTTGAGGCTATGCAAATTGGTGTTTTTTTATATTTGCCGGAAATCGGGAATTTGTACTATCCGGCGTGTGCTTCGCACTGTTATTATACTGTTATGACTGGTAATGATAGCGATGTCTTATTTATTTTTGCACTTACTTCCCGTACCCGAGTCGGCGTGAAAGTGAATGTATCATACAGCATGTTCTCCGTGGAAGGGTTTTGTTAACTTGGTTCCGCTAAGAATCTATTACGAAGTGTACGAATGCCGACGTCCTTCATATTCATTTATTTTGGGTGAGTTTCGATCTCTTTCGTATAAAACATACAGAGCCTCTGAAGTAAATCATGTCTACATGAATGTGGTCCAATAAAATGTGTTCGAACCACTTACTGTTGCTGACCCCAAAATGCTCCACCAGCCAGGAGTCAATGCGGTGATTGTGTAACTTCAATGCTTTACAATATAAAAAGAACAAGAAATATATATATACTTCTGCTTTGTGAAGTGAGTTGAAATATTGTTTGACACATTTTGCACGGACTCCATCGTAAAAACTAAAGCACAAGTGTGTCAGTATTAAAAAAAAAACGAAAAAAAAACAACAGCGGCTTTGGTAGTCAAGGTGCTCCCGAGAGATGAGCGAGGCGGGGAGGAAGGAGAGAGAGAAGGGTATTAGAGAACGGAAGCAAAAACACCGAAACCGAAACTAACTTGACCGGAAACGGAATCAGATTATACTTAATACCGCCCGCTAGGAGCGCTACCTGTCACTGGTCTATCTGTGCCGCTGGGGCCTATGGCAGTGTCCGCTCTTTACCTTGTGTATATTACTCTATGGTTGTGTGCCGGCGGCACTTCCAGGAGCAGGGTCTCGTTCACCCGGTGTACAAGACGCTCGGTTAGGACAATACCGACGTGTTTCCGTGCCTTTTATAAGCGTGTTCTTCGCTTTTACCTCTGCTATGACCCTTAGGGTCATAGCAGAGAGGGTAAAAAGAGAAAAAAAAAGCCCCCTCTCCCTCTCACCCGCTTCTCCTCTGCTCCACCGAGTGAGCTGTACCTAGTATCTGGCTGGCGTACAAACCCTGTTTAAAATCGCGTCATTTTGGAAATTTCAAGCGCAGATTCGCAGATTTCGGTATGCCAGTTATCGTGCTAGGTAAAAAGACTAACAGGGTCCAATTGCGATGTTACCTGTGTGCAAATAAAAAAAAAGGGAAAAACTGTGTCAGATTGGCCAGTCTCCGGCGAAAAGTAAATGCGGTTGCTGTACCTTTTTAACTTAACAAAGTTTGTACTGGTGTAGGCCTTTAGTGACCATGAGTGGAAGTCTGAAATAATAAATAAAAACGTGCTCTCCTGCCGCAATACACGCAGTAGTTAAGGGTAGTACTGCCGGCTGACTCAATTGCTATTTAAGTAACGGAAAAGATATGCTAGTTGATCATTTACCGAAATAGAACAACAGAGAGCTCTAGGCTGATTTTGGAGTAGCCATAACTATTCTAAGAACGCGAACCACTTCACAATGGCAGCCACAAGCGAGAGTTCGATGTTCCGTACAGCCCGCCGGTACAGCCAAAAGACGGAGGATGGCAACCTCCCGGTTTGTCGTCTGCTAGCGGAGTCGGGTGCGTGCCCTCTCTATCGCCGAACCCGCTGAATCTCCCGGATGTATGGAGAGGGCGCTGCTGTCAAACAAAATGGTTCCGGCCAGAGAGCGCTAAATGGGTAACAAATCCTGAAAGCTACCGGCGGAGGCTATTCCGCCGATGAACCTTTTTCACGATCCACACGTCACAAGGCAATCGTGCGGGGGTCGGTAAATCGGCGGCGGAAGTGTTTTAGACGCTAGAGTTCTGTTCCTTGCATGTTCAGGATTTAAGAAAATATTACAGCCGCTTTGCAGACATCTCAAATGGCATTTATATCAAAGGCATTTGGGTGGTCGGCAAATTAGCTGGCGACGCCGACTGCGCGTGCCACTCTGCATGCGCTGGTTCGCGGATGCTTTAAAGGCCCTGGGTCTGAGGGCCTTTGAAGTGCTCGTGGTATAGGGTTGTGTTCCATAAAAATGGCTCCTTTGTTAAATAATTACATAATTCGTACACGTATACAGATATGTTTTATTCTTTAGAATATTCACGGTTACTGGAAATTAGTTTGTATGGTAGCAGAAAAAACGGCCGAAAGGGCCCTAGTTGCCTGCATGAGGTGTATTAAACTAACAAAAATATGCGCAACAACGCTACCGTAATTTGGAATGTATGTACTTTTTCCTGTCATTCTTCCTTTATTCCAGCGTTGTGTATTCGGAAAATACGCCATTTAGTTTGAATTGTCATTTCCAATAAAAAGAGACACAGCTGCAGGTGCCCAAAAGCTTCCTCAGCCTAAAAACTTCGCACAGCTGGACTCTGACAACAGAGAAAAACAGGAGGAACGGCAAGCATTCGAACGGCTGTCCAGTTGTAGATGCTGCACTAATAGCCGAGAATGTGAAACATGCAAAGGGTAACAGTTTGCGTAAGAAAAGCTTCTGGTATTTTAGCTTCAAGACAATTTGCTTTAAATGAAATCTAAACATTAGAGTATAAGGGACTAATAACGGGCTAGACACCTTCGATTACGTTTGTTGTGCATTACTTGAGGGTTGATATAAGCAAGTCCTCAGACACCATCAGTGGAGTCCATTGGAATACTACTCGAATCCACGAAAGGTCAAATGGCGAGCAACGTAAATAAATAAATGTTCATTGTTTCTCTACTTTGCCCCTGTACTTGGGTTGTCTCACTTGTTATTCTCTCTATCCAGCCCATACAATATTTAACATGTTGCTCGAACAGCAAGCAGCTTTTCTGCTTCAACATTAAAAAAAATGGTATACATAACCTGCTAATTTATTCACACCATCAACAGCATTCATTGTGTTAGATGTAAATCTCTAATGATACTCCCGCAATTGTGGTCATATTTCTTCATTTTCATATACCAGCTGCGATCCTTGTGTTGCGGATCGTGTTACTCTTAAGTGATGATATCGAAGCTTAATACTTAAGCTTAGCAACGAATCTTGAATTAAAAAGGGCGAACATGATCTGTTACGCTTTCAATCCTTCAGCAAGGTTGTTGACGCCGTGTGAACAAGAAGGGGGCAGGCTTAGCATCTCTAAACATCTTCATACGCATTTAAACCCCAAATTATTTTCTGCTGCTATGATTCAGTGCATTAAAGACAAAAGGCATCCATGGCGAATTAGGTATTTTATTTTTTCTGAAGGAATTACAGCCCAACTTTGTGCTGTAATTTAGCAGGAAATTATTTCTACATCGCACAAATGATCTATTTTTACAGTTTTCTTGTTTATTATAGAAAACCACCTTATCGCGTAATGCCTCGTGATCGTTTTAGAGCGCAGCTCTTAGGCGTCCATTTCCGGCATGAGCGGCGTCGGCGAAACCCCCGCTTTTTTATTTTTTTTTTGCAACGATCGGGGGGTCACCAGTGTGCTTTCCTGAATCGCTGTCATACTGATGAAGACCCGTCTCAAGTCAAAACGTCTAAGTAAAAGAATTAATTTTTTGTAGTGGCCCTTTACTCTATACAAACTCTCGGCAGCCAAGCCCCGAACTTCTTACAATATATATAACGGGCATGGTGGCGGGCGGCCGAAGGCGTGGGTATATAACTGAGAAGTAAAAACCCTTTGCTGTTTTCACTAGGGGTTTCTTATTCTCAGTTATATATATATATATATATATATATATATATATATATATATATATATATATATATATATATATATATATATATATATATATATATATATATATATATATATATATATATATATATATATATATATATATATATATTCCGTGCGGGAACTATCAAAATTAGAGAGTTCCGCGCCAGGACGAGCATGTACGACAACTCTTTTTTTGTTAAAACGATACGAGAGTGGAATGGGCTGTCGGAGCTGCAAGTGTGCTGTAAAAAAGAAAGATGTGTTTTTTTCAGCATTGTAATCCTTCTGCTGTAACGCCCTCGGGCACTGCGGGGTAATCTCTGAACAAAGAAAAAAAAAAATATAGGCGGCGCTTTGAAAAACGCGCGTAGCGCCGCTAGCGGAGGGTCTGGCGTTTGACAGTGAGGCGCATTCAGCAACTTGCGCCGCCATTTCGCATGCGAAGCTGTGGCGGTAGAAGCGCGCACGGACGGAACTTTTGCTTTTGAGCCGATACGTTGAGGGTGACGTTGCATGAGAGCTGAGGCAGACCTAAGAAGGGAATCTAGTTGTTCTCCGCTTCATATATTGAGTTTGAGTCGTTAATAGGGATCATTTCTCTAGTTGCGGTCGAAAAAGGGGTTGGACTGATTTTCCAAAAAGCAAGATGGCCGCCACCATAACTGGTCTCAGTGGAAAATTTGTTTGGCTCGTCGCTGTAAACGTAGGACAACTGGGACGATGATATTTAGAGGCGAGTGAAATGTTCATTAAAGGAAAGTGTGTTCACTACTGTCTCAGGAGGAATTTTTCTTTTTCGCTCGTCGCTTCAACAGTAGGACTGCTTGGACGATGATATTTGGAGGCGAGTGAGATTTTCCCAAAGTTTGTGCACTAAGGTTTCCAAGTTTCATTAAGACAGCAGGTGTGAAAGTTATGTTTCTAACGAATAAAGGAATAAAACTCTACGGCATATGAAATATTAGACCCAAAACGTTGTGTTATAACCGGGCTGTGCGAAGTTCAGATTTAGTCACACAGGTTCTTGAACATGACCGTAACTTGACACAACACTTATTATACAAAAAATAGGTGGAATAGGGAAACCTGGTGGAAATTTGGCATGGGCGGCGTAACTGAATTGGAATTGGTTTTGACCGTGAAAGGGCTGTAAAGAGAATACCACTCGCCGTGGGAGTTGGATACTTTACAGGTAAGAAATGACCAGTAGACTGTACTTCCAATAGAAACAACTTTACGAAAAGTGGTTAAAAATCCGAGAAAACAAAGTTGTCGGCCAACACACGGTTTGGCCGTCAAAGGCCTTTGCGGTCAGGTGTTGACCTGCATGGTTGTGCGAGGTGCCGATTTTCGGCACACGGGTACTTGGACATGACCGTAACTTGACACAAAACTTATTATACCAAAAGGGGTAACACAAGGAAACCAGGTAGAAATTTAGTTTGGGTGCCTTAACTAAATGGGAACCGTTTTTGACCGTCAAAGGTTGTCAAGAGACTACCACTCGCCTTGAGAGGTGCACACTTTACAGGTATACAAAGGGACCAGTGGACGGTACTTTCAATTCAAACTTTACAATAGGTGGCTCCAAAGCCGAGAAAAAAAATTGTCGTCTACAGGACTGGGGGTGTCGGCATTTCCACATCCAAAAGGTGGCTGATCAAAAAATAATAAAAATAAAGCACACCATTTAAACTTCCATTGGGAGGAACGTAAGAACGCCGCTGTTTCATTTTTCATTGCGGGAACTGGAACAGGAACTCGTTACATTTTTACAGGAACTGGAACAGGACCGGCGTTCTTTTTTTTTGTCCAGTGAGTTAATTTTTACAATATTTCTCAGAGGAAAATTCTAAAAGTATAAAATACAATACCTCTGCAAAGAGCACGATCACGTTCACGTTTTGGTTACATATCTCAGGGTTTAATTTGTGTGGTCCTCGCTTGGTAATAGTCGGGTACAGGAGACCTAGTGGACATTTTTTTTTATTGCGCGAGGCTACGGTACAAAAACCAAAACCTTTAGTTAAATAAAATTGCAAAGAAAAAGAAACGTTTCAAACTCAGCTACTTTCCTTGCTTCCACGAATCTTCATACACCAGAAATGTAAAGCCGACTACAGCCATCACTGAAGTTCCACAAAGAGACCTACATTTACAACGAAAGAACAGTTTACAGACGTTGAGCCCACCCTTTAAGCCCGAAGTTTGGTCACTTAAAATAGACATAAAACTTAACTTTTGTTCTTTCTCCCCTCGTCCCCCACCTTCAAAATGAACAACGAATGCCTGGAGCTGAGCTGGTTGGTATGAAATGCTTCTGCAGCATGTCGAACCAACAACGAATCCACTTCCCGAAGACTTGAAGTTTTCAAGACTGACCTTCTAAATGCCCTACACTGTTCTTCACTTCCTCGTTCTGCGAGAAGCAACATCGAGAAGAAACTGTTCTTAAGTTCGAACACGGAACTTTGTTAGATTGAAACGTGTGAGGTTGCTGTAAAACGCTCGTTCAATGTGAAATAACAGTACATTTGGCTCGTCTGAATTGCCCACCAGAAACATAGATATGGTTAAAAGCTGATATTTTTAAAGGTGAATACATCAAGAAGTGAAACTCTGCTTCGCATTGTTTTCTTCTCCTGGTGCCCCTCTGTCACGGCATTCAAATTCGCATGTTCACATTGCATGCATTATAAAAAAAAAACTTTCCTCGATCTAACTAATTATGGTAATCGGCAAAATAAAAATGTAACTTGTATGTAACGATAGGTTCCATTTTCTGTAACTGTAACGGGAACGAGTTCCCTTTTCAGATGTAGAGCGGGGAACGGGAGCGCGTTCCATAAAATAGAAGAAACGAGGAACGATATTTCGTACCTTTTCTTGAGGACCGTGTGTTGATTACAGAAACCTAAATTCCGTAACGGTCACTAAGGTGTTCCCTATTCCAAACATGGAAGCCTGCATCGAGAGTCAGCTCGGCAAAGTACATTTCTACTTTTGACCTCGTCCGCGGCTATTGGCAGGTTCCGCTAACAAACAGGGCTAGCGACATCGCTGATTTTGTAACCCCGTTCGGAACATACAGGCCACTTGTGCTTAGCTTCGGTTTCAAAAACGCTGCGTTCGTTTTTTCCCTTCTCATGAACAAGGCGCTTTCGGAGGCAGAATCGTTCGCGCTACCGTACCTTGATGACATTGCAGTTTTTTCAAACACTTGGGGAGATCATAAACAGCATTTGCGCGACGTCTTATCTCGATTGTGAAGCGCGGGGTTGACAGTGAATGCGAGCAAGTGCAAGTTGGCGCGTTCCGAGGTGAGCTACTTAAGCCACGTGGTTGGTCAAGGAAAGAGGCGTCCGCAAGAGCTGAAACTCTTGGCTATCCATAAGTATCCTTTACCGGACACAAAGAAGGACTTAATATCTTTCATTGGTTTAGTAAATTACCATCAGCAGTACATCCCTCAGTTTTCCGAGTTAGCTAGTCCGTTAACAGATGCTCTCAAAAAGAAAGAGCCTGTCCGGATTGTATGGGACGAGATACGGCGCCAAGCCTTTGAGAAATTGAAAGAAGCGTAATTAGCCCTCCTGTGCTTGCCAGTCCCGACTTTTCGAGATATTTCTTGGTACAGTGCGATGTAAGTGAAAAGGGGTGGCGTCGTGCTGAGCCAAATTGATAGCAAGGGGGACGAACACCCAATTCTGTTCGCTAGCCGGAAGCTGACGACACAGGAACAGACATACAGCACGGTAGAGAAAGAATGTTCCTGTATGGTCTGGGCTGTAGAGGAGCTGAAATGTTACCTTGACGGGGCAGAATTTGTTTTTGTCACCGATAATAAACCACTAACTTGGCTGAGTCAGATGGCTCCCAAAAATAGTAGACTCTTGCGCTGGAGCCTGACATTACAATCCTATTATTTTCAAGTGAAACACAAGAAAGGAAAGCTCCACTCAAACGCTGACAGTTTGGGCAGAGCGGTCTAAATACATTTCATTTCTTTTCTTCCTCTGTAAATAAGTTTGTCACTTGACTTTTAATCTTGTAAATAAGGATTGTAAATAAGAAACACTTTTGGGGGGGGGGGGGGGGGTAGACTAACACACCTTCGGGACGGGGTAATCCCAAGTCGGGAAACTAAATAAAATGTGGCAGTGCGATATTATGGTTGGTGTAGTGTTTTTTACTCGACAACTTGGAATCTCGATTTGGCATCTCGTGGCCGTCGCCCGGGTTTTCTGGTTGTCGTTCGTTCAACTGTCTAGCTTACTCGCAGTCGACGACCTCGGCTTCAGGAGCGCCCGGTGGCTCTACTGTCATCTTCCCCCTGAACTGCTGTCCCTTGGCTTGGGCTTTTACTGAAGACTGCCCTGGACCCGTGGACCAATGTCAGAAGGAGCAACTGGGTCCAAGTCGTCTACAGCTTCTGCCCCTCGCAGCTTTTTCCAACAACCTTCTCTGGAGAAAATGTCCCTTGGCTTCGAGGCTTTGCCGCCTATCCTGGACAAGTGGGTCAAGGTTACAGGAGTCACCTGTGCTGAAGTGTGCAGCTGACGGCTCGTGCAGCACCCTTCATGCACGCTTCTAACCTGGGACACCACAGTCATTGCGAGAACTGTTTCTTGGTTGCCATTATTCCGAGGCTCTGCCCTCGAAGGGGGTAGAAGTTGTAACGTATCTTATCGGCATGATAAGCGGGACGGGGCGCATGCCCAGTTTTCGGTGCGAACTCGATAAAATGCCACTGGTCCAGTGGCATTTTATCGAGGCCGCGGGAGCGCTTTTTGCTTGAGATGTGATTGAAATAAAGTCGCCTGCCAGAACGAAGGTGTCGTCACTCTGGCCATCCCGGCCGAAGCGTTACAAGGAATTCAAATGTGAAAATTGCATTGTCGGAGCAAACCTGCTGACGCTACGATAGCCTGTTTCACCAAGGGAGGAACCCAAAGCGCCGTCATCCGCGGTCCGAGTCCTCGCCAACCACGTGAACTTACTCCCGCGGTCTGGTGTTTTCGTATCCGTCGAGATCACCGAAGCTTTTTGAGGCGAAGCTCTGCTTAAGGGAAGCCTCCAGTTGCTTCTAGAAGCAGGAATAGGCGTCGCAAGAGGAGTAGCTGAACTTTCGGACAGAAATAAATTGTAGCAACAACCGTGCTGTCAGCTTAAAAAGGGATCGGCGCTGAACCTCGAGAGTCACTTTTTTTCGAAAGCAGGTACTGAGCTGGCAAAAGAGCAAATGCGCGAAGCAACTTCAGTATAATACTGGGGTCCTTGTCAACGAAATTTACATATGGGGAAGATGCTTTATAGAAAAGGAAGGCGCTTCGAGTTTTCTAAGAATAAGAGGTGCCTGACACAGAGACTGGGGTAGAGACAGTGTACGGCTCTAAACGGGTGACTCAGGGCAATGCCAACGCAGGTTGCTATCTAGCACTAAAGTAAGTTTGTTTAGATCTCGAGCGTTTCGGTAAAGCTCTGAAACTTTGCACACGAAGGCCACTTCTATGGAAACCATAACAGAGGATCTTTCTCCTTGCGTTCTAGAACGTCTGTTTTAGAGGGTTTGCTCGTAAATCTCAAAATTGCGAAGGGAGCCCGACATTTAAACGGAACTGGTTGTTACAAAGCTGTGGATTTATGTTTACTCATGCACAATTTTGTGATCTTTAAAATACTCTCCGTCTCATAAGATACAGTCGTCGATATGCTTTCTGCAATGCTGAAAGCAGCTTTTTTACGCGTTGAAGTTTTTGCCTTGCAGTGCTGCTGCCAATTTTTTGTTTCCCCTCGCCATTGTGGCGAAGGAAACAGAATACAAATGCTTCCCTGTAAAAAAATAATCGTCCAAGGAAAATGAAAACTAAACGGGGCGAGGTCGGCTGAATAAAGAAGGAGGATTGTCGGGGTCATGCTGTTTTAGAACAAAAATTCCTGAACAGAGCGTGGAGTGCACAGGCGGAGTGCCATGGTGGACGAACCAATCTAACGATGCCAGGCAAGAATTTTGCTGCAACAAGTTTTACGTGTAAATACTCAATAACATTATATAACAGGAAATCCACGACGCTCCAGTGAACTTTATAAGTTCAGCAATCGCCTGATGGCGGTTATCGAAAATGGACTGACGAGTTTTGTGACAAGTCACTTGAGTGCGCCTGGTCGAACATCGCCCGGAACGAAATTGAATGTGAATCGACATTTCGCTTTGTTTTAAACTGGGACTCCATTTATAAACTTGTGTTTTACATATATAAAGGCTATTTTGAACAGTACGTAGTACAACAGCCATTATCGACGCACTTTGTTCCTCTACAGGGAAAAAACACATTTTATTGAAGTACGTTCTTGCATTGGGTCTTTCTTGCGTGAGTTGAAAAGTGGTGGTTCCAGTCTGCAAATATTCCCCACCACTTTCGTTTCGGAACTATTCGGCGTGTTTCGCTGTGTTTGTGAAATCAAGTATGCACTCTATATTTTCAAGATGGCCACTTATAGCATTGTACGACTTACTTCACTCCTATGAATAAATAACCATGTCTAAAAAATATGGAAACGATCGTAAATTGCAAGTGCGCCGGGGCTGCCAAATAGAAGGCGCCACTTTGTGTGTTGCCGAGCAAAAAAGGCGAATAAATCAGGTATCACGAAATTGGGAGACAAGTTGAAAGGGACTGCAAACACAATCCAGTGAAGCTAAACATTGTGTTTCACAAGAACGCCGGCTGCTACACTAATAGAAAACGCACTTAACGGAGGGAACTTGCTCTACCAGACACCCAGCCTCAAGAAGATAATTGCATTTACATTCCGGTCCCCTCCCGTATATTGACTAACTCAATAGGACTGTGAAGAATACTGCGTCGGTTCAACTCGCACAATACTGCTCAACCTCTTTTTTATTCTTGGTAAATATAGCTGAAACACTCTGTATAATAGACAGTGCGCATATCGCTCAGCTTGTCCAATACGCGAAAGGCTCGTTTTGTTGCCTCTAACATGTTCGATATTTAGCGCTAAAGACGCAGAACAATTTCACGCGTGCAAGAACCGTTTTAATCGGTATTTCATGTTCTATTTCATTTAGTTTTTGTCGTTTTGTTCAAAATAATGTTGAAAGAGTTGAACTACGTTACGTTTTTCGTATCGAAAGAGAAGCTGAAACACTTGACAAGAAGTTGGGAAAGGACGTTTGTAGCGTTTTGTCCCGTGAATTCAGTTATCGTACTTATTTTGGGCAAAAGAAAACGTAAATCGCATTTATTTAAATAAAAATGCGTGCAGCTTTGGATTTTAATCCTGCATGCGGGAATCCTCTCTGCCGCCTGTTAAGGCCTGCCGGACTAGATGCAACGGCTCCGCCACCGGGCGACTCCGTTAGGCGTCCCAACGCGAGGGGGGCACATTGGCCAGATATTGCCGAAGTTATTGTCAAAGTCGATTTCATAGTTTATCGAGACAACCGTCCAGGAACACAGTTGCCTGGTTGGCCATCGCGAAAGGCATCAACATGCCTGACAAGGTGACAGCCCGCCCCCCCCCCCCCCCCCCCCCCCTTCCTTTTGTGATAGCACTGAATCTAGCGATTCTTGGACTGCTCAAGAACGCGAGTGCGCCTCCACCGGATTTTCCGCACTTTCGTCGTCTGCTCTTGGTTAGGTTCTTCCGTTTCGGCTCCCAACTTTCGCATAGCTTAGTTTCACAACAGCACTCGCTGCCTACATAGCTTGTGTCGATGATGACCTGGTGATCAACATGAATGTGACCATCCCATCCAGCTCAATGAGCTTGCGAAGTCGCCGCGCTCTGAAGTCAACAAGGCACAGGCTCAGGGTTCTGCCGAGTTGGCGCTGCAGTCACACCAAGGGGCAGGACAGTGCATTGCTGTCCCGGCTGCGCGCCAGAGATGAAGACTACTTAGGAGATTCAGTGACTGAATTAGTTGCGACAAGGGTTCACCATTTATAATGTCGCACAGTTTCGAGGAACCGCTCCGTTTGGAAAGGCATGGGGAAAATAGGGATTACAAACGAAATCATGCTATGCGCTTCTGCAACGTGAAAAACGCGCGGAGAAGTGGACTGCGCGTGGCCATATGGCATCGGAACGTCACTATCTACGCCACCACCCATTGGCTCCCTTCTCCGGCAAGAAACGGCGAGCTATCAAACGCCCGCAAGCCGGTTACGTGAACGGCGCCGGTCAGCAAGCCTCTGAGGGCGAAAACAGATCTTGGCCGGCAGCCCGGAGAAGCTGCGGCGGGCGGCAAAGAAAGAAAAAAAATACACGTACCGTGATCGTAACTCTGGACTGCCGGTATCTGATTTGCAGAAGTGGCACAAGGGTGAACCCAAGTAGGCGATTCATAGCGATCTGGATGTTTCCCAACGTCAACGTGGTGTAGTATATTCACTACCGAGACGAACGCAGCACTGGGTGTTTCGCCGGTTTCACTGGGATTCACAATCGTAGTGGTGACAAAACGACACCTAGACAGTTTTGTTTGCAAAAAGGTAAATAGTAAAAGGAGAGCGACCCCGAAGGACACAAACGTTGCAGTCGCAGCCTCTGCGGCCTCGCCACTGCGCCCTCGGCCGATGGGGTGGCACAATCCATTTTGAAGCGTCTTTTGCCAGCGGTAGATACTCGTAAAACATTTCTCATTTATGTCACACCAATAAACACAGCCGAGTCTTGTTTGAAGTACAGAAAAGCACCCATCACTAAAATGAGACAAAATCCAGCAGTTTCACGCCGAAAGACGCCACCGACGGACTTATCCTGTTTTCAGACGAAAGAGCCGGGATACTAACCGTCGACGTTTTTTCACGTCGAGAGGGGGCGGCGCGTTCCGTCTTTGCCCGCATTTTCATAGGGGAATTTCGTCGTTCGAGCCTCTAACTAACTAGACGCGATATCGCCACTTCCATTTCTTTTCGGGAGAAATGACACATTTCTCGGACAGAGCGTTCCTGGTCGGCAGGGAAAAACGCGTCTGGATGCAGTCGCTTACACTGTCGCATTATTGCCGTGATAAGTACGGTGACGGCGCTTGAGGGCGGATTCCTTTGGCGGTTTAGCGTGTATAGAAGACAATGTATGGACACGTATAAACTACGCTTTTAAGCCGGCAAAAAGCCGTGTAAAGCTCTGGGCCACGCTCCTTGATCCTGTCTCAGGTCAAGAGGCCGCCATGTAAACTTTATGCGGCCATGGCAAAACATCACCACTAATCGTGTAATCACGAAACCAAATGCACGTTCAGAAATGTTCATATTACACGAGACCTCGCGCGCAAATAAAGTACCATATGTCTTGAGTGTAAGACGAACACCATTTGGGGTGTCCGCGCTAGGAAAACGGTTTACACGGCTAGTGGTGTAGATTTTTGCTAACATCGTAGGTTGTTTTTTGCGCTGTGTTGCCTTCTGACAGCTACAGCTGCCATATACAGTGCAGCTAGGTTCGACTACACCGCCACACATGCGACGGTTACCCTATAGCAACCGTCGCTGACGCTGGGACGTGGCGGCGAGGCACGCTTCTTCATAAATGCGCCAGCGACTCACCCTTCTCCGCTTAAATGATACACGTTCACGGTGATATTGATGTGAAGGGGCAGATATCCAGATTTCGCTTCCGTTAAAATGCATTCTGCAATAACATGTTATACATTGTCTTAGAAGCAGGAGGTGTGCCTTGTCCCCACTGGCCGGCGTAAGCGGTAACGTGAACGTACTAATTGCTCACGACGTTTTGATCCCTAAGTCACACGTATATGCCTCTGTAAATAAATGATTCGGCAAGGTTTACCGTTCTAAAAGAAAGAAAAAAACGTATTCTACTCACGAAGTTAAAAACAGCGCGGAAAGACGAGGACCAGACAAAGAAGTGACACGGACGTAGCGCTGACTTACAACTGAGTTTATTGAACGTAAACTCGCAATATTTATTTGCGGTGTCACGAACAAAAGAACATAAAAAATTCAGCCCATGTGACGTATCACCAATAAAAATAAAACAATGATAAAAAAACATTGAAAAAAAAACATTGAAAAAAATAATAATGAAATGCGCCATGACACAGCCGTACAGAGTATGTGCCAAAAATCGAGCAAGTCACGGAACTAGAAAATTCATCTCTTTGCCTGATAGGGCCACAGAAGGACTGCTTACACATGCTGCACCCAGCCTCGCTATCTCAACAGCCTCTAGAATTTCCCGAGTAAGCTGGTCCCTATGACGCTTAACAACCTCACACCGTTGGAAGTCGGGAAGGCAACCACAGTCGCGGCAATGAATGCCCAGGTGACCAGACACGGTTGTGGAGACGCTGTAAGCGTGCTCTCTCAACCTGTCGTTGAGACAGCGGCCCGTCTGGCCAACGTAGCGCCTGCCACACGTCAGAGGGAGAGAATAAACAACCCCCTCCGAACACGGGACGAAGCGATCTCGATGCCTCGTACTGCAAGCCGTGGCCGCCCTCGAAGAAGGGTTAACAGCTCTGCACAACCTGGACAGCTTGTCCGGGGCAGAGAATAAAACGTCGACGTCACACCTGCCAGCAATGCGTTTTAGGTTGTGGGACAGGCCGTGTACGTAGGGAATAACCACAAACTTTCTTCTTTCCCTTCCCTTTCTGTTGTTGGCCTCTTCTTCACTTCTCATAGGGCTGCTCTTGATATCTTTCAGCAAAGACTCGGCGACCGTTGTTAACACGTGAGAGGGAAACCCAGCATCTGCGAGGCGTTCAGTTTGCCTGTCAAAGCTATGTTTAATTTTATGATAACAAGACCTACGCAGCGCATGTGTATAGCAAGTCCTTGCAATCGCCCGCTTGACAGTTTTTGAGTGAGCGGACTCGAAAGGCAACAATGGCTTTCCAGCACGGGGTTCATAGCTCCAACAAAGATGACCTGGACATATAGTTAAATTCAAATCCAAAAACCGGATGCATCCTGCCTCAGGCACTTCATGAGTCAGAACAAGTGGCGAAAGGCAATGACTAAAAATGCCTAAAACGTCAGTCATTGACGAAAGAAAGGATACGGCATCGGCATGAAACAAAATCAGAAAATCATCTACGTACCGGAAGACCTTTGCAACTTTGGTTCCCCCAAGCCGTTCAAAGATGAGGCGGTCAAGGCTCGCTAACAACAAGTCGCTAAGTACGGGGGCAATGCAAGAACCAATACATACCCCTTGCCGTTGCAAATAGATGTTACCCTCCCAAGTCGCAAAGGTCGACCTCAGATACATATCAAGGAGTTCCATGAAGCCTTCAACTGAAATTCCCGCAGCATTTTGAAAGGAAACTACACCAAACACATCGATGCAGTCACGAATGCAGGTAAGGAGTCCATTATGTGGCAAGGAGTAATACAAATCCTTAATATCGAATGAACAGGCCATAAAGCTAGTGCGCTGGTTGTCTTTAAGAAAAGAAATGACAGTATCGGAACTCTTCACGAGAAAAGGATCGTGAATCTCAAACAGCTTCAAACTCTTTTGCAGGAACAAGGCAACCGACTTCTGCCAAGTACCGGCCTCCGAAACAATGACACGCAAAGGGCAATCTACCTTGTGCGTCTTTGCTGCGAAGAAAAGCTCCAAACTAAGCTGTTTCCCAGCGTCAATTTTCTTAACCAGCTGTTCGAGGTTCAGCCTCTTACAAAGTTTTTTCGCCTCAGATTTTTGTTTAGTTAGGGAAACGCTGTCCTTAGGCAGGAACACAGACGAAATAGCCACAAGTGCCTTGGATTTATAAAGGTCAACAGGAAGGACAAGGAACCCCCCTTAGGTAGTAAGGGTTACTAGGTCAAGAAGCTAGTAACTGTTATTAGCCTCAACGTAGAATCCATGTATTTTACTACCTCTGGCTAGGAACTAGCGCTACCTCCCAACAGAAGACCGGAAGCGCATCTAGTCACGTGATTTCCGGTGAAAAAAAAAGGTGTTGGGTTATGCCACTTATCACCAGGTGGCAGGCGCAACAAACATTGACACTGGAAATGAGTAATACAGGTGCCGCTAGTCACCGTCCAATTAAACGTACACAAAACAGGAAGCCCGTTATTTATAACTTATTTCAATACTTCCATATTTGCAAGTAGGTACATATAAACATGGACAACCACATCTTTAGCACACAATCAAAACAATGCGTTCAACACAAACACATGCTTACCTAATAACTCTAATCGCTAGCTTAAGGGGAGGGCAGTGGGGATGGAACCTAGGAGGTTCCCAGCGCAAGCTTTCTAGCTGAAACGCGTTAGCCCACTCGGCCACTTCCTCCCTGCTAACTTCTTTGACTGCCCTGAAGTCTTTTATACTGACCATTTGAGTGCGCAAACTTGTCGTCGTGTATCAGCAAGTCAGTTCTTCGCAGTCGCTAGGTCAGTGGCGCGACGAGGCAAACCGCATGAAAGCGACGGGAACGAGCGGCCAAGGCGATGGCGACGTTTCCTAGAAATTAAAAAAACCGAGCGACGCGACGGGTGACCGTGACAAATTGCCGTCGCTCGTCCCGTCGCTCGCTAAATCGATTACATGCGGTTCAGCCTTCAAAACGAATGCGGTTGCCGTCGGCGTCTCGCCGTCTAGTGCGGCGAACGAAGGCTCTAACTGACGGGGAGTACGACGGCAGCTGCACTCCTTTCGCGTGCTGCGCTACAAAACTGCATGCAAAATAATTACCGCGTGCAGCTCGCACCTTAATTTTTGTAGTGCATCGACGAATGCTCGCTTTTTGGGAAGATATAAGCAAATTCAGAAAGACTCGTAGAATGCCAAAAAAGTTTTTTTTTTCGTAAGTCCCAAAGCTACATGCACTATTTACGACGCACATCTACTTTTGTGACAGTGGACTGTCACGACCGAAGACAGCTCAATCAGAATCATTCAACCACCGAGCACACACAAACCATGAAGAAATTCTCAGTGTCAAGTAGGAGGAGGCGGAGAAAAGCTTCTTGGACGACGAAGCCCCATCCAGTGACAGCGGTACCGGCTCGTTAGAACTATCCTCGGAACAGTCCAGGTCCACGCACACACTTGCCCGTCGAGTGCATTAGCGTTAACTTTGCACTCCAACAGGGCAACACGAGAACTGCACACGACACAAGGCAAAAACGTCGGGTTCACATCCGTGAAATTAGCGTCTTGCGAACTCCGACTGGCCCCAAATTGCTTGCCGTACAATGTTGCCAAGCGTCTCTTGTGAAAGCAAAACATATGTTTAAAAAAAAGATACAAAATTCCAAAAATATAAAAAAAAACAGAATGAACTTTTCGTGATTTCGGAAACGTTTTTAGTATGTGCTATGTGGCTATTTTCATCCCAGTTAAAACAAAAATTAAATTATAAACGCTCACAAATGAATGCAAACGAGAAGAAAAGTAAGTAAGTCGCATGGCTATTGGATCAACAATGGCTGCTGCGCTCGCTGCCGCCCTGGCTTTCACGTCGTGCTGCTATGGAGGCTGCGATCGTTATAAACTTAGCTCCAACCCTTAAACATGCTCCTTCATACAATATTTAACGCTACGATTGCGTGTGGATACCTCCCTCTGCGATCCGAAACAGCAAGTACGTCGCTAGCGCTGGCAATCGGGTATGAAGCAAGCGCCGCCATCTTCTACTCGCCTTTGCGGTAGTAAATACCGACTCGTCAACAATAAACAACATCCGCACTACCTTCGTAACGCAATCTTAAGGACTAAAGTTTACCCACGAACTACCAACCAACTGCAAGCTCAAGATTCTAAAACTTTAGTTGTCCTTCGAAGACAACCATACGCTTTGAACCATAGCCTCCTCTATACTGACAAAGTCTAGCAGATCCGCCGACAGTGAAAAGGTAGAGCGGCAGACACGAGTCATGTAACGGGCGCCCCGCTGTGGCGAGACGCCGGAACACAATTGTCCCGAGCGATAGAATGTCCGCCGGTGCTTCTCGCGTTCCTCGAGCTACCGCTTCCTTTCTTGTCGGGTTTGAAATACATGTTTCGGGTCTTCACCGCTGCAAAAAGCTGTGCGCTGAATATCAGACTCTGTGAGAAATGATCTGTGCTACAAGATCCTTGCGCTCCAAATCTGCGACCGGGCGCTCTATGGCTCCGTCATCAAGCTGCCGGGCTTTGTGAGTATAGACGCGGCTATGGTTGGACCTATATATTCACTGCAGTCCAAAAAAAACAAAAACAATACTTTTTTGCAAGCAGTGATAGAGTGCAGGCGAGCTGGTAATTAAAGGGGCGGTGCAACAATTTACGGACTTTGGCTAATTAATTGCGGTAATTGATCCCGGCCACATATAAAACAAAGGACCGAAAACTATTCTTTCCTGCTTGCCCTAGTTTTCATTAAAAAAATAAAAGAAATTGGTATCTCCGGCACCCCTCAACTCAACATTGAAGCGGCACCAGCTTCGCCTGTGACGTCATTCGGAGTGGCGTTGGTTTCCGGTTGGGTTCTTTTGGCTTCCGTTTCCCCAGCGCTCGCCGGCTCGCCAGGCTCGCCGCTCGCCGCTCTCCCGTCGATTCCCGACCAACATGGCGGCGCGGTCGAGGTCGAGACACCAGGAACAATAACGATACCACGATAGTACGGACCACGACCAACGCACTTCGTCGGGCGAGGGAAAGACAAAACGTTCGGGTTGCTCGTGTAGCCGTTGTAGGCGCCTCGGGCGTCGACGGATGACGGCGACGGCAGGTTTTGTTGACTTGCGGTAGATGGCGCCACAAATAATTCATACCCTTTTAGCGGCAATATTAGGCTTTTGAAGCGTTTCTGCATGCCTAAACAACAAGATTTTTTAAACTTAACCTTAAATCAAGCTTACAATTGCCTAACACTATCACTTACAAAAACCACTCCGAATGACGTCGCACCACAGGTTCCATTTGCGGCCACCATGTGGCCGCAGGTTGGGAAAAAAATGTTTTTTTTTTATTTTGCGATTACGCAGCGAAATATAGGTATTTTGGGGTATGGTGGCACTTTTTCTCTTACTTATGCCGAAGTAAACAATATAAAAAATACAAGCTGCACATTCGTTCAGTGTTAAAATCATTGCACCGCCCCTTTAATCGACATCTTGTGAACCCAGAGATGGGGAACGATAAAAAAACGGACGTTTGAATTGCATCACTTGAAGATAATCAAAATAGGAATTGTAAAAAGCTGCTTAAGCGCAGCCTTGCGAAGCCTTTCAGCCTCTCCACTCTGGTGAAGAAGGAGGAACAGCGGAGCTGTTCTATGTACCGCAATCTATAAGCGGCGGAGACAACCAGAAGACCGGCTTGCCGGTTGTCTGGTTGCCGTCGTCACTTGTAGATGGCGGTAGCTGTCCAGAGGGTTGTGTCGAGATTTATCGGTCCACGAACACGAAACTTGAGAAAGTAGCCCTTAACAGCTCCGCGGCAAAAAATAGGCGAACACAGCGAAGAAGAAATTCGAGGCCCAAGTTCTAAGGCTTGGGCCTCTGGATATACCAGCTCGTTCTTTGTTTGGTACCACAATAAATAAAAGAATAGAAAGAAGCCATGGAAGGAGGCGTTTGCCTGCAGTGCTACGCTGCCACCACAAAATTGTTAACTTGAAGCGGGTAACCTCAAAATATGACACTCCCCTTAGCGAAAAAAGGCTGTACTTGAAATATGTTCCATATACATGTATTACATGTATTTATTTTATATGATTCAGATCTTTTTTCCGCATCCAGAATTTGTTTGAAAAGCATTTTAAGTACATCAGAAATGCACATTTCATTATATTACGTATTTATCACTAGCAATCCAGAAATATGTCAAGTGCGTTCCAAACCTATTACAACAGCATTAGAAATATTACTTTTTTTATTTTTCTACACGAAACGCGATGCTTAAACACGATGCAGTAATGCGCAAAGCATCACTCTAACATTTTTTTTTTTTTTTTGTAATGAGACGTCGGCGGCTGTCGCCACGAAGCGGCGTGAATGGGTGTCCCGGATCGATGAATACGCGTCCCAGTGATACACGCGCGACGAAATGTCCCTACAGCGTGCAATTCGCGTAACGAGTGTCGATGACATGTTAATATCAAGGAAACGTGTCAGTGAAAAGTGTATCCACAAAAAGTTGTCTGTGAAATAGGTTTCCGCGAAAATAAGAAAGTCAGTATTTTACCCGCATTTGTCACTTGATTTAAGACACGTGATGGGAGGCGAATGCCGGATGAATTCTGAAGAAATATTTTATCCCAACTGCCAGGAGATTAGGCAGTGCCTAATTCTAGAGGAAATCCGGAAGAGTACCCGTAGAAGAGAGGTCTATCGTCGCCAAGAAGTAGGTGGCAGTGCATCTAAAATAAATATAGCGGACATCAAAGATGTAGTCGGAGATCTATGTCGAAGCGGGCACTGCAGGACAGCCACGCTAACACAAAGACGAGAAGGAGGGGCTCCGTGAAGATTCAACACGATGTGGCACAGGCGGTCATTTATCTGTCAAATTGAACACTAAACGTATCATGGGAATTTCGTTATGGTTTCTTCGAATAAATTTTATGTTACCAATACTCGCGTACGACTTTCCGAACACTGATAGCTTTCGTACGCTTTGAATACGTTTTGCGGACGATATAACCACTACCACCAAAATCCACGGCAGCCCCATAGGCCGCAGCACACACGGAACTAAGTCGTCAAGAAGGCATTCCGGGATGGGGAAGAGCCACCGCGTTATCCGTCAATCTTTTACTGCGTGATGACGCTCCTGTAGTCACTCGCGCGCAGAGAGCGGAGTCAAGTGATAAAAAGCAGAAGGTTGAGTTTTCAGGGGAAAGCGCGCCATCTGAACAGCTCTCATTTTAGAGAAAGAGAGACAGAGGGAGAGGAAGTAGGAAATCAGGGGCTGCTTGAATACAGCCGTAGCGCATCGAATCTAGAAGCGACGAATCACGCGCCCCTGATCCTTCTTTCCCTTTCTCTTATACCGAGTCATAAGCAGCAAATCTTGGTTTTATTAGCTACGTACGCATCCATGCAAACTCGAAAGAGGCGGAGTGGCCTGACGAAAGGTTAATCGTCAAGGGGCATCCCAACAATAAACAATAGCGATAGGATTTTTCACTTGTATCAACTTGAAAGTTCTTTCGGTAGTGATATTTCCCGTTGCAACTCAAGAAGGTAGGGGGAGGGAAGGTTGGTCGGTGAGGAAGAAGCAGACGGGACACTGGAAGGGAAAAGGGGAAACCTTCTCCTCTCTCCAGCGTTCCGTCTGCTTCCTCCTCCCCGGCCTTCCTGACCCTCGCCCTACCTTCTAGAGTTGCCATGTACAATAGTATAATTTATGCTATGTGCGTTTCCCTTGTCCTTCAGGCAGGTGGCGCTCTCTGCCTTTTCACCAGCTTGGAGACTAGTTGGAGACTGTAGTCATGTGACCCTAACCGGATACACGATTCGCCTAAAACGCGAATACCGTCTACTCTGCTGACAACACCGAGTGAACAGAACAGCTGCATGAAGGCTAAGTTTTGAAGTTCCAAAGACACTGCCCAGCTCAAAAATTAATCGAAAGCAGGAAGTATGAAGATCCTATGTATTACGCTGTATGCCCACATTCTATGCTACGGTCGTGGTTAATTCTGCATTTGAAGAGTTAACCGCGTCTTAATTCTGCGCACGATGTTCATATATATATATTTTTTTTCAAGAAATAAAAAAAAAATCTTTAAATACTTTGTCAGATTTGCTTTTTTTAAATTCAGTTTTGGGAATCATTGCACCTTTGTGGCATTTATGACTGTATGGTTTAAGAAATGGCACAGTTTTTCTTACATCCCACAATTCTTCAATATGACAGTGCCAAAGCAGTCAGACGTTGTTGCTTCAACACAGAAAGAAATGTTGAACTGTTGTACATATCTGATTTTTCAAGTTTATAATGCACTATCAACAATGTTATTTTTTACTTAATGTGACGCAAAAATACTTCGTTACTAGACATACACTCTTAGAAAAACGGGTATGGATAGTCCTCCCTAAGGTTAGGAACGGTCTTGTACCCTATATTCCTTTTGAAAGGGAGAAACCTTCGTCCCTAAAGCAGGGGAGCAAATAGTTCCTCCGTCGCCTGCATCTCATTATGGCGGCACTGAATCGAGCAAATCGAGCTCAATAAGGATTAACTAGTACGCTACGTCTCTCGTACGGGACGAAAGGAGCAGCAAATAAACGCGTAACACGAGCTTTCCACGAACTGTGTTTATTTCCGAAGCCAGGTTCCCCCCGCAGGCACAGAAACTTGCGTTTCGAAAGCAGTTACTCACTCTTCTCGTCGTCAGCACTGCGACGTTAAAAGGAGACAACCGACACCCAGTTACTTCGCGCACTTTGCGTCTTACCTTTGCTGTTCCTCGAGTCACAATTCTTTCGCCAACCGCGCATCACGGAGAAATGGCAACCCAAATTCCAATCCGCGAAACCAAAAGCCGCTCTCAAAAGAACAAACTCGAAGCTGCTGTTTACCGCGTAGCGTGAAAGAATGTTAAATCGCTTGCCAGCAGGCGGCAGGGTCAAGCAGAGTAATTTCAAGTAGCTAGGCTAGGTGGCGCTAGGTACCTCCCAATTCATGTTGTACAAAAGGTTTTTTTCATTTTTTCAGGTTATCCGTGCGCTTCAGAAACCTCTTCTATACACTCATTTACACACGGAACTTTTCGGTGACTCGCTAAGCAATAAAAAATATTCCCAGCATGTTGATGTTTTCCCAGCGATCATAACTCTGACAGTATTTTGAATGACTCAGAGGAAGAATCTCTTAGTAAAAAGTAAACGCTCGATCATGCCGTAATTATTTGAAAGCTAATATATCAAGCCGCTCCAATGCGGTTCGAAGCCATGAGTTTGTTTATCCCGCACGGCACGTGGTAGCCTGTATTTCTATTGTAGTGTTTGGTTTTCTTTTTTTCTGTTCGCGCACGGCTTTATTTGCAGACTTGAATTAATCTCTGTAGAGCGGATATTCACTCAGCTGGAAGTGATGCTTCACGATCAGAAAATCGCTTTTTGATGAACTTGAATGCAGTCAAAGGCGCGACTTGCGGCAGGTGTTAAGTGTGGAGCTACGACGTGCTGAGTTCGAAAACTTCCAGCGCTCATCGCAGCGCGCCACTTGGAGGGCAGTATCTCCAGGAACTGTACTATATTTAAACAGCAAAAAAAGGGTAGCTTTTTTTTTCGATTGTACCTACTATTCTTTTTTAATGCTTCAATTCCACACTGTAAATATACGCACTTTCCGTCATAATTTCGTACTGTTCAGTCCTTTCCCGAGAGCGCAATTGCTCTCGGGGGGGAGACAACCTACAATCACATGTGCCACTGTACGAGGAGCTTACTGTTCAGACCAGCGTTCAAACATGACTCTCCGCACGTCGACCGATTGCACCTAATCCCTCAAGTGGTCTTAAACTCTTTAATGTAAAGCGGAATGTCAACCTGCGACACTCCGCCCCCTCCGATCACGGCCCGACCAGCGTCATCAATGCCCAACAGTTTACGTCATCTCATCTTGTGTTTACATTACTGGTACGCGAGAACAGGGTCCCATCGGCGATAATTGCAGTCTTCTGTTCACAACGCACAACAATGCCACCACGATGTTGCTGCCATGTTGCTGACACGCAGAAATACAGAGCCCCATTGACTGCCGGTTGACTCTCGGCATCGGAAAACAGAACCGAACTCAGCACGGAATGCACCCAGGCACCCGGCAGCAAAACCTGTCGGTCTTCGACGCAGTTCCTGCGATTTTCATAACGGCGAAAACGTCGAAAACGTCGACACAGTTCCGCGTGGGTTCCGCAATCCGGAGACGGCCACCTTACCCAGTGTACGTATCGGTGCTGGCACTGCTCCGGAACTTCGCTGTTTCTAGCGGCTTCGTTTACTCGTTTGATAAAATTAGTAATAAAAACATCAGTGCAACCGAAATGTTCTGGACGTTCGGACTAGAAGAGGGAATTACAAGCGGCCTTCGCTGCCGCTGGAGCTCAATCCACTCAATAGCATTTATTAAACAACGTGCACGACGTGCTCGAAAAACGAAACCGAAAGAATATGAATCGAGACAGCGAAAGCTTTCGCCCGTCTGCCTGGAGAAGGAGAAAAACGTTTCGTTCCTCTCTTTTTCTCGTGTCCACTTGGGGGCGTGTCAGTACATGGGAGGGAGACGCGCCGTTGCTACCTTTTTCCTCCATTTTTTCTTAGAGTGTAGGCTCACATGGTCTGAGATATTAGTGAAAATTATTTCTCACAATGGATGAAGTCTTATTTTTTCAAAGCGTGGAAACTAAAGTATCGCTTATCATATCTAATTGTTTAGAAGTGGTGTTGATTCAATTATTAAAATTTCAACTATATTCAAAATGCTGTTCCGCGATGACAACGAGTTCAGTACGGGGTCTATGACCAAAGGTAGAGAGTTAATATTGTTCATATCATCAAACCCTGTGATACAATAAAGAAATACCTTTCTTTATACGATTACGTTTATATGTTTCCGGAAATCTCGCAAAAACAATCTAATTTAAGGATAAAAGTGATACATAAAAAGTGCCAATTAATGTTTAAACAACTAGCATGCGTGTCAAAGTATTTAAAAAATAAAAGGCTTGTTAAATTGGGTACCACCAGGAAACCAACAAGATCTCCAGAGTAAAATGTTTCTGCACACTTTTTTAAAACCAAGCAATATTCAAGGGATAAAAAACTGTTCAATGTCGATTTACTCTTTATTCCAAACTCCTCAATTTATTCCAGGTTAAAGTTGCATTTTTTTTTATTCGTACAATATCTTTTAAACCGCAAAAAGTTGGATCTTGCTGCACTCCACAATATTTGCCATGGGGTACCAAGCATGTCAATTTTTCCAGCTATTGATGTAACTCTATCTTGCATTAATTACGAAACGGGCGCAGCAGGATCATGTGTACGTAAAGCAATACATTTTCGTACTTAATAAACCCTCCTTATTTAGCGAGGATAAGTAAAATTTTCTAGACAAATGAAATAACATAGAAACTAAAATATTGCGATTTGACTATAGGTTAATAAAATGAAGTTGCACATGATATCCGAAATATGAAATGATTCGTATTTTTTAAACTTGGGCCAGGGTGTTACCAGAAGCGACATTCCCCGTGTCTGCACGTCTGCGTAAAGAAGGCATAATACGGAAGATAAGAAATTTGCGTCACATTAATTCAACATTTATCTAGTTTTTTTCGTTTAATCTCACCTTTTTTAATTCTCACAAAAATTTTTTTTTCCATTTGCATTTGTTATTAATTATACATTTTGCGAATCATTATTGAAATTTGTCCTTTCAATAGAGAAACAAATTAAAAGCTCAAAAGTGATTGACGTCGCGTAAAACGAGGCACATATCAAAATTATGAATTACGAAATGTTCAAATTATAGGCTAAGGGATATTAGGAGGAACACAGCTTGGAAGTTACAATGGCTGAACAAAAAAAAAATAAAATGTTGAATAAATGTCTTACAAGCTACAAGGCTGAATAAGCTTACTACATTTTACAATGCTCAATGTTATTAAATTCATAAGAATGCAAGTCTTCAAATATGTTTCCACTAAAGTTAACCTATAAACCCCGTCTATAAATTAAACATGAGTAGCTTCAACTTACCTTCTGAAAATACTTGAATTCTTAGCGACTATAGTACAGCACTAAATTTTTGGACTGCATAGTTTAGTACTGTATTGAGTAAACTTGTAAAGGATTTGGACCATCTGACTGTTTAAGCTACATATTTATCTGCTTACAAGTTGGGTCTTGATCGAATATGCCACTCTCGCTACCTTGTAACGCTAAGTCTAAATCTTATAGATATTTCTCACGCACAATAACGTGATCAAAACAATTGTCAGTGTAAAAGACTTGAAAGTACGGTGGAATACAAAGTATTTATGGCCGGCATTTGCATTTCCTGAAAAAGCAGTATTCTCAATTTGAAGGCGGGGGGGGGGGGGGGGGGGTGCAGCGATTTTAAGATTAAAAGAATTTTGCATCTCGTCATTTTTACGTTGTTTATCGTCTCCCGGAGGATAAGGAAAACATCTCCTTCATTCAAAATGTCGCTATTCCGCTGGTTAATCGCGAAGCAAAAGCCAAGCTTTTTGCTCCATCTGCAACCGCGAGTGGCAGCCGAAGGAACTACGGCGAGAAGATTACGTGACCTCGCTCGGCTCTAAGCTGCAGCATAACGCCTGCTAATGTCAGCAGAGAGAGGGAGAGGAAGCGTCCTCAGAAGGAGCACACGGGAACCTACACGGCACCCCGAATTACGTCACTAGGAGTGCGACCAGGTGTGACCCTGTACAGTGGCGTCACTAGGGTCAGCGGCACCCAGGGCGGTAGCCCGCCGTGACACCCCCCTGAGCGCTGCGCCCGGGGCAATCCACTCTCCCCCCCCCCCCCCCCCCCCCGCACCCCCCTTGTGACGCCACTGACTCCGAAGGCTGGGAGTGAGTTGAGGGGTGCCAGAAATTACAATATTTATCTTTTTTTAGAGCGCAGCTCTCAGGCGCCCATTTCCGTCTTCGGTGGCGTCGGCATAAACGTAAGGGGTCGGTGTAACGCGTCGGTGTGACGCGTCGCCGTAGGCGTAACCGTAACGCGTCGGCGTAACCGTAACGCGTCGGCGTCGCCGTCGGTGTAACCGTAACGCGTCGGCGTAACCGCACGGTGCATTTCGGGACGTTTACTATTATGCACCGCCCGGGAGGGAGGAGGGCGAGGGGGAGGAGGAGGTAGGAGGATGGAAAAGGGAGGAGGAGGAGAAAGAGAGAGTAGGAGGAGGGGAGGAGGAGGGAGGAGGAGAAGAGGGGTAGGAGGCGAGGAGCACGGGAGGAGCAGATGAGGCGGGACGAGGAGAGGGTAAGGCGGAGGAGGAGGTGGGGCATACCCTCTCCCCCCCCCCACCCCCTTTAACATACCTAAGCAAATAGCGGCTGCATTCGTTACTTCTCTCTAGACTTAGACAACTAAGACAGAAAAAAATTTAAAATTAAAATATGAATGCAGAAAAAATTAAAGATGGTTTCGTTGGAACCATCTTTAACAAAAAAAAAGTATTTAATGCACACCGATTGTTAATGGTTTCTTTGAAAGCCTACTGGCTCTTCCTATTCTGTGAACAGCAACGCATAGTTCGTTTATAAATTTCGTGGTTTTATTTGCGAAAGCTTTCAATCGTTTGCCTGATGCATAGTTTCCTTTTTTCCAAATTTGCGTTCGTGCAGTTTTCACGCAATCAGAACTATCTTGTCATCCCCTTCTCCAACAATATTCACACGTTCTTCATGTTTATCGCATCGTGAATAATAGAAAAAAAAACACTATATTTTGATCTCTAAAAAAACGTTAACACCATAACGCCCTACGTACCGCCCTTTCTCCGTAGCAAGTCAATCCTTCGGGTGCGAAATGAGGGTAGTATATGTAGTTTCCGTATGCATCAGTTCGAACTCTGCATTGAATCCTGCATTGTAGAAGGTCCAAAGGGTCTTGCGGCTGTGTACAATGCAAGCAACCGGTAAAGCGAAGCCGATTCCGCATGGGGCGAAAAGTTACACATCTCTTATACCAGTGCTTATTCAAGATTATTCTGCACACATCTAATTTGTGTCCTTTCAATTCAAAACTTATAAATAAAAAAGAACTGCGTGCATTTACGCTTCAATTCGTTTTAAGGTAAAAGAAAACACGTAATCGCGATATGTAGATTAGCATAATAATTCCTCAAACGTCCTCACGCTTCACTACACAATGCCCCTCAAATACTGTACTTAACAAGGTGCAATTCTGTCAAAATAGTTACTTGTATGATCCCTCGTACAAAAAATTAAAAAGGAAACATTTGTTTTTCCAAATTTTATGTTATAAACAAATAGCCTGATAATGATGAGTACGTCGTTTGCGCTCCATTCATGTTTCATGCAGCGATCTTGTGCGCGATTAGTTCACAAGTGGGAGTTTATGGCCTTGAGCTTGAATTTTATATCCCTGATGTTTCGACCTGAATATTTTTCTTAACTGTGCCATAGATATACAGGCTGTTTCGGTTTAATTTGAACAGTGTTTTAGCAAATGGGGTTAAGTTAGACGAGTGCCGTCTTCACCTTGTAAGTATAAGGCTCTGCATACATAAGATGAGGAAATAATCCTAAAGGTAAGTTGACTAATTACCAAAACTCCGTTAATTAGCTTTCAGTATTAACACTTTTAGAGGTCTGTAAGTAAAGGACTGACGGCATTTACAACTCGAGGTCAGATCAACTCAAATATTCTACGAATATGTAATAGCTATGTAGAGGTTTATATTCATTTTCACCACTTTTGGCCAGATATAAAAATTCCGCGAAGAGAGAGTGCCACAGGCCCAGCCCGTAATGACGCTTGGAAAAGGGACACAGGCGTTTCAATCATGTCAAAGCAATCTCGGCAGCGTGTCCTTGATGGGTGCATCGACGAAGCAAGTGACGACGGTACTGAAACGACTATGTCATTCGTTTAAGCGTTATTGTGGACAAGGATCGCAGCGCTCTTGCGTGGAATATTTGAGACAAGAAAAGGAAACAAATAATCAGTCAAAAGATGGAGCGCAGGTAAACAAAAACAGTAAAGTGGCCAAACTTCCGAGCGGAGTATTGTAGAGGCTATGGCCGCTGCCACAATCTGCTGCGGGGCCAATAGCTCGTGTGTGGCTCTAACACTTTGCTCTACGCAGAATGGCCCCTGAAATTCACTTGCACGGGATTGACAACCCTTTCTGTTACCTTGGAGGAAAAAAGCGTGCATTTGTTCCTCGAAGAAACGTTAAATCTGCTAAAGGTATCGTGCGCGCGTCTTTAAGACTACCTATTCGACAAGCCCGGTTCATATATATCTTAGGACGACTTAAAACCTACAAATCCATAAACGCGTCCAACTACTTCGTGAACTCCAAGGCATCGGCGGTGGGCACCTACCTCCCCCAGTCGCAGAAGATACGCGCCAAGCCTCTCTGCGGGGGTCGCCGAGTCGGGTCTTAGTTTTAGCAGAGAACCTTCCGTAAAGCTTTAAAGCGAAAGCCTTAGCTGTCCCATAGAGTGAGCCGACGTCATCAGCTTTGAAGCCACGCCAAACGACACCTTAAATCCTTTCTCCAAGTTAATCCAGCTCCTAGCTATGAAACCACGTGAAATCCCGAGCCAAACGGCACCTAGTTTCCCCGATCTCAGAGGAGCGGAGTAAAGCTGACAGATTTCGGCTTCGGTCCCATTGGCTGGCGCGCGTCGACGAGGCTGCCATTGGACGCTGCGCGTCAGTTTCAACGACCGCCACCCCATGGCGCTGCGTGTCTGTCAGCGCGCCGCTAACACGAGGCGTCCACGGTTAGAGAGGCGAGAAGAGGGCGCGCACTGCCGTCGACGCAAATACGCTGCAGGCGAAATAAGGGAGCGGACGAGCGGCTCTGCATGCTCTCACATTCACAAGTCATAAGAAGTGCTAAGGTGTACCTCAAGCATTTTTTTATTACGCTTCCCTTAGCGCAACGCGACTCTATTTTCTATTTGCTTGGTTTGGTATTCAGGGTTGTTTTTCCCAGAATTTACGAGCAGAATAATTAGTGTCAGATACATTTTGTGTTCTTTGAACATTTGTAAGCATTTGACGCCAGTCCGGAAAGTGTTCAGCCACTTTAATTACATTGCTAACCTGGGACACAGCTCCCATATCATTTGGGAAAGATACAGTCTGACAAAATTCTGCGGCGCTTACGTGAATAATCACTTTGGTTTCGTACACGTCATTGGCAGCGATGCTTTGTTTAATCTGGTAAAGCGCCGTGGTGTAGCCACATTAATTGTGATTGAGCGAGTTCGTTCAGGACATACGCCAATTTTCACTTCAAAGTGCAATAGACACCAACGGACACTGTTAGTTGGTAATGCCCGGATAAATATTTGGTGCGGGTGCGTCAAGAGCCATGCGCGGTCTTAAAGATTCTCGGGAGCCAGAGCACCAGACAGCATGAGGCGCGTGGGAGCTGCATTCAACGAAAACCAGCGTATGGCAATAAGAGACATTGGAAGGGACCCGGCAATTCCCTGAATGACAGTTGTAAGCATTTTGCCGGAATATCTGGTCATGGAAACGTGTAGCGGCAAAATTCGCCCCTCAGCTTCTATCGCAAGTGAAGAAGGATCTTCGTGCTGAAGTGGAGCAGGCCTTGCTTGAAACCGCGAGTAACAACACAGAGTTCCCAAAGATTATTATACCAATAGATCAGTCATATTTATAACCCTGACCCTGAAATAAAAGCTCAGTCTAGCCAATGGAGCTCACCAGAGCCGTTATTACTGAAGAAAGTATGAATGGGTCGCAGCACGCAAAGGTAGTGTTGACCAGTGGCGTCGAAACAGGGGTAGCAGGGGGGGGGGGGGGGGGGGGGAGAGGGGAGGCGAGCGCCCCCCTCCCACCAGACAGTTAAGAGATTTAATCAAAACAATACGGGGGAAAGGCCACGAAATCGCCGCCGGCGCCCCACCCCTTTCCCCTCCCCCTCCCCCGACCACCGTCGCGCCAGAATCACCTGTGTAGTTCCAACGCTTCCACTGTTGACGTCCTTTCTTGGTCATAAATGCGTGGTCCATCACGAGTAGGCTACTTCAGGTGAAAAAATACACAAAGAGTACTAATGTAGGTTGACCATCGTGTTGGTTTAGTGAAAAAAAAAAACACCAAAACAATGGGACACAGGTGGGATAAGAAACGATGTACAGTTCCTTTCAACTAGCTGCAGTAAAATAAAGTCACAACGATCGTCTTCCCGAATCACACCTCACAGTAAAAAGTACAAGAAAGAGACATAGAAAGGGGGCAAGGAAAGGAAGGAGAGGGTAACCTAAAACTTTAAACGACTGAATTTAAGAAAAAAGAGACTAAATGATCGGAACTTTATCACTTACTTAAATTATGACAAAGCGGCTATGCCGATTCCGGAGAAAAAATCATGTTAAAATGAGTGACGTAGAAGAAACATTTCCACGGCTTTGTTCATGGTGAATGATTCTATTATATTTCTTCCTAACCTGCTGTGGTTCCCTCCTATGATACTCGTCCGCTGAAAACATGGATGCAATCACTGCACCTGCGAGAATGGACGACGGTCAGGTGATACGAGTCGACTTGCACGTCATGTTTTCCTGAACTCACTTTGACCATGGAAAACCAGTCGCTAGAGGCTTTGCAGTACTTAGAGCTGCGTTTTCATCATACTCAATCGGGTCTGTGTTGGGCATTTCAATAGAGGACAAGGAAACCGGTGCATCCCTTCTAAATTGCTCACTCTGAATCAGTAAAACACAGCATCTTCCAATTCCTTTCCTCTTCCTTCTTTTCGAAGCCATGTCCGCACCTATAAGAAAAAAGCTTGTGGAAGACGAGGCTCTAGGACGACGGCATGGAGGACACGTGAGGAGCGGTAGGCCGAAGAGGCACGAGCCGGCGCGTGATAGAGCGTGCTGCGTGAGGCTGGAGGCAGGGAGGAACGATGGAGCCGGTCCTGCCTAAAGGCACTGGATCCTGGAAAACTAGCGCCAAGCTCCCCGAATGGTGGTCATCTTGGTCCATGAATTGAGCAATTTTTTCTTGACACCTCTGTTCTTGGTGAGCCGATCTAAATTCTCTGGTGACGGGTATAACTTTATGAAGACGTTTCTTGTATATCAATATTTTGCAATCCACACACCGGCGAAACAAGCGTACATCTTCGTACCACCCCCACATGCTGTGTCGGTGCTTGGAGGCGCTGAAAAATAATTTTACTTTCTTGAAATACGCAGGAAGAACAATATAATTGGAAGATATCCGTGCCGATGGGCTTGATTGATAAGTTGATTTAGGGTGCCTTCATATGCGCTTTTCTTGGGCTGATGACACCTGGCCACTTTGTTTCGAACGCTTATTTTTATTTTTTCTTCTGAAAGCGTGAAAGAGCGTGTGCCTGCAAGCGCTCGTGGCACTGACTATGCTAAGGCGACTTTTTGTTTCCTGCGTCTTCTTTGTGTTTTCCCTGTGTGCGCGTGCTGTCGGCATCAGGTACTACTAATGATGGCATCACCCAAAATAGAAGGACAGTGAGGCACTCGTAAGTTGATTGCATACACAGTGCCAAAGACGCTTCTATTGGCGAGGAACGGCTTCAGTACGATGATGTTCCATGGTGATCTTGGCGCAACTGGATCAGAACGACCCCATGGAAGCTTCGAAGGTTTGGACGGACTTAGATGGCAAATTCCATGGCAACGTAGACAAATTAGCGAATCGCCTTCCGGGGTTTCGGTCGTATGTATATTAGTATCTGATTCTGTCCAGTTAGCAGGTGGGGAAGGCAATGGCGCTACTCTTCCAGGATCCAGTGGGTTTAATCCGGCCCATGGCGATCCGTGGAGCGGCCTACCAGCGAGATCCGGACAAGAACCGGCGGGAATGGCGAGCCATGGACATATGGGACTGGGCGATGACAATCCCTGAGAGGTTAGGCAGCGAGGCTTGGACTATGATCGCCCGGAAGAGCTAGCCTACGCAGCGCTGGAGTGAGAAGGACGATCCACAGGCCTGGACACGAACCCCTTCTGAGAGCTCTGAAGAATGGGCGACAACTAGGACCGGAGGGCCCGGACTGTCGGCTCTTGAGGACGGGCAACCGGGAAGTACAGTAAACGTATTCGCTCTCTTCTCGTTGATTCGCGTCAATCCTTGGGAGTCGAGCCCGGGGTAGCCGTTCATAAAGACGGCGGCACCGGCGGTGACCAGCCGGCGGAACGACGAAAAGCCGGAAGGGCATCGCGCCCCCGCGAGTCCTACGGACGCTGTCTGTTGTGCGCCCTCGGCGACATCCACGCGGGATAGGCATCTCCCTCCGCATCGGAGAGACCAGCTTAGAGCAGGCGCCCTGCTGCATCGCGGTGAATGGGACAGCGAGCGACGAACAGGAGTCTGTTGACATTGTCTGCCGCAGCTTCGCTAGAAGAACCAGCTGACGCCAGTATCAAGAAAGACCGACGCCGAGGGTCATACCATAACCTACGCCTCTTTCGGACGCTACAACGCGGCCTCCCCGGCAACATCAATAGCAGCCGTCTCTCCCGACACCTCAGACGACACCTCTGCCTCCCCAGTCCATTGACGAAGACCATCATACCTTACATGGAATAACTTCTCTCTGAGGCCTATGAGAATCCGAGAACCGGATGTCCGCTGAAATCTGTGCCTTGAGGAGGGGAGCGTGTGGGAGACGGGTATGGAAGACGACAGGGCTAAGGACACGTGACAAGCGGTCGGCCGAGAATGCACGAGCTGGCGCGTGACAGAGCGTGCTGCGCAAGGTTGGGGCCGGGTAGAAACGGGGGAGCCGGTACTGGTCCATGGTGATCCCCGGAGCGGTATACCAACAAGACTCGGACAAGGACCTGCATAAACGGCGAGCCCTGGCCACACTTGTCTATGACATGTCGATCCCGAAGCGGTTCGGCACCGGTACTTTGACAATAATAACCCGGAGCAGCTAGCCTGCGCACAGCTGGTGTGGAAAGGACGATCCACAGGCCTGGACACGGAGTGCCGCCTTTTAAAGTTGGGCAACAGGGACGTACAGTAAACGGAATCGCCGTCTTTTCGTTACGTTGCGTCCCTTCTGGGAGGCCAGCGAAGCACGGACCGATCGGGCGGCGATTATTATAGAGCGACCCCACTAGTTTCCATGCTCAGCACCACAAGTTGGACATTGCGGGGTTTCCTTTGGATCTTGAGGAACACCTGACAAAACTTTATTCTTAGTGTTAGCCCCGCAAGACCTGTCACCAAAAGCATGAAGTCGAGTTGTTTTTCCGCCGTACCCTAAGTACTGTCGCAGTGTTGTTCGTGACTTATATATACTGTTAAGTTCGATAAAGCACGGTTGTACCTTTGGAACAAAAACTACTCGTTCATCATAAAAATAATTAGATGAAACGAAAGCATAACTACACAAATATATACTACCAAGAAAGAGAAAAGATGTGAAAAGTTACAAATGGGAGAACGTTAGATCCTGGCCGTAGGCTGGTGTAGATACCGTGGGGTTGAGTTAGGTCGGGTGGCGAGGAGCGTTTCAGTCATGAGGTCTCTTGATGTTAAAGGAATCTTGATTAGCAGCGGGAGTTTTTGTTCTTGCTGGGTGCCAGGTGTGGAGACCAACCGTGCTCAAAACAAAGTCAGGTCAGTCCCGGCTCGCCAAGACCCGTCGGGAAGCAGCAGACTTGATCGGACCTCTTGAGGCCTGGCCGACAGTGGGAGTTCAACGTCTTCGCACAGCCCAGCCTGGTTCGATTGTCCCGCTCCGCTCGCTCCCACGCCGCTTGTGTCTTTTTTCTTTCGTTCTTGCCACGCGCACTTCGTTTCCTTCCATATGGGATCAGCCATGACGCTACATAGCTCAGCGCACAGTCTGAAGGCTATTTCTCCCGTTACATCACAAATGTTTTGTTTCATGCAGAACGCGTTTAAAACAGCTCTGTAAAAAAGTTAACAATGACGAGAAGCCGCAGGAATGAGCTGTCAAGCAAGCAAACAAATTCGTCGCATGCGAAGAGAAGTAAGTTTGTTCTATTCCATTAGGTTCTGGGGACCAATATATTGGAAAAACTGCAAGTTGCGTCAACCATCGACTTTGGAAAAGTCGATTGAAATTTTTATGAACCTCGATGGTGACTCGTATCACATTATCGGCTTTTACTCCCGTTCGTGCAGTGGTTGCACTCCATGATTTGAGCGAACCAGCACCGTAGGAGGGCATCATAGCAGGTTCGGCAGAAAGATAATAGAAACATTCACTATGAACAAGACCGACAACAATTTTCCTTATCCGTCAGTGATCTTAACTCAAGATAGAACTGCGTTCTTGTCTCCGGAAATGATATAGCGGTTTGATCATAATGTTAGGACGCAATGTAGTTTTTACCGTCAGGTCATTTTTTTTTTGTCTTCTAATCTTTTGAATTTTTTAGATATCATCTCCGTTCATTCACTGTCACATTTCCGTGTCTATTTCTGTGATTAAAAAAAAAAAAAAAGATCGCCGTGGCTTTATGCAGTGAACATAGCTGTAAGTAAGTTTACGTCATCCTTCGTCCTACCTTTGTCCTATACTTCCGGTGTTCCCCTAAAGAACACTACATGCGAGTTCTTCGCGTCGGTGAGATTCCATAAGAATAGTAAGACCAGAGTTGTGGGACGCTTCTCCCGGATATACCAACCACTTAACAGCCAAGACATGGCTCTCTGCGACTTTATTATTTTCCCCAATATAAATTCCAGTTGAAGAGTTGTACATTTGAGATCATTGAAGATATTAGAAAATAAGCAAGGAGGCCGCAAAAGGCAATCCCGAAAATGAGCTTCGCAGCATGTTTTGAGAATGGAAGGAACACTGGCATAAATCTGTTGGCTCCCTTGGGGAGTAAGGTACCATTGAAGGCGAGTAAGGTACCTTTGTCCTAAAGCATCTACATTTACTTAGTAAGAAATTGATGGTTACTTTCCGAAAAAGAAACATCTAATTCAAGATTAGCTGTCGACTATGAAGTGGATATTTATCTTACCTGGGGATAATAAATAGAGGGCGACGAAGGGTGGTGAGATTTACAAAACAAATTTCCATTAAAGTAGTCTCCTGGTAGTTTGTTTTCTGAATTTATAAAGTAATCATATCGGAATTTATTAGCTAAGCAGTCCGCCGAGAGAAGTCTGAAAATTAGAAATAGAGAACCAAGGTTAAAAGTGTTAAGTAGTCATTTTTCAGTTGTCTATACAGACATGTTATATATTCACTTGGATTCAATACCGTACGAGAATCTCGTCTGCAGAAAACTAATACTATCATTTTCGCTGCAGTCAAGATATATTTTCAGATATACTACTGAATTCATTGTTCCGGCATACGTTAATTCCCTTTGACTCTATCCTTACCATGGGCAAACTGCTCGTCCTTGGAGTGTCCCAGTATTTTGTTTTTCTAAAAAAACATCTCCGTTTAAATTGTGTTGCAATTTTTTAAAACATAGCAAAATAAATATTATTTTTCATTACATTACCATAATATAAGAGCTTAATAAAAGAAGCGATATTTAATTTGTGAAAGCCAAAACTATTGCGGCCAGCAAAACAGAAATGAAAAAAAAATATGCAGATATTTCGGCAACACTCACAACTGATATATTTCAAAAGATACAAAAATATACCAGATTTCAATAGCAAGAAAGGCAGTAAATTGCAGTGTCCTAGGTAAAACGTTAAGTTCGAACACATAGTCTCAAGAATAGTGGTATGCATGCCATTTGGTAAAGCAGTTCCTGGACGCTGTAAAACACAGGTAAACGTAGAGGGTTCTGCTGAAACCTATTGTTTTGTGCTCAACTTTGTAGAATTTGTAACATATCTTCTGTTTGCCTCGCTTCTCCTTTCTTTTTTATTTTATTTTTTTGAGGGGGGGTTGATGCAGTTGTTCAGTATGTACAGTGGTCATCGCCTGCACAACACATTGGTGTCTTCATATAAGGTATAATGCATTTTGATCCCTAAGCCACCAGACATCCACCTCGTTTTCTTTTCTTCTCCTGTGCGAAATTCTTCTACACAGATGGGAACCCCCGAAGATCTTTTTGTGTAGACGCCATGCATAAGATGTTACAGCGTTCCGAAAACGAAAATCACGCTCAACTTGCTTCTTTTTAGGTTTTTGTTTTCTATGTAACCGCATCTCCGCACCAGCGGTCCTGCTCGCGTTGACCAAAGAGAGTAACTAAAGCGCACCGCCACAATGAATTCAAAACGTATTCTAGGTATATCCAAGATTTAAAGCTTACTAGCTCTTGCAATGTTAATCCGACAGCACAGCATTTCATATTGTATTTCGGTGCCACACTTTCTTTTCTGCTACGAAGGAGGGGCGGCTGTTGGTGCGCGCATTTGTCACGTGTAAGAGGACCGCTGGCGGCGATATTCATTTTGGAAACGAAATCATAACTAAGAAACATGTCCGAATTCTGTGTTTATTCAGAACACCGTAAAATGAAGCACGTACTTTATATTTTGTTATTTTCGTTGATTTAGTGATTTTACATGATGCGCAAAAACGTTATAGTAGGAATAATACCTTTAGCCGTACTTCTTAAAAATTTAATTACTCAAAAATATTTAGGAATGCAAACATATGAAACGTTATTAATATCACGAAGTTGGCCAATTAGCATGACACCAATATGACATCAGTTTTGCTATGCGCAGGGTATTTTTGCAAGAGCAATTTGGACAGCATGTATTATACCAACTGTAAATAAAACAAGCAAAAAAAAAACTTCGTTAACTTCGCAATTTTTAGATTGCGTTTTTTAATCTTTCATATATTGTTGGCAAATGATTCTATGTTTGAAACTGATCTCTATGCTATTTGAACAAAGATATAATATAAGGATTTAAGTTTTAAAGATACATAGAAAGAATGAAAATTCTAGAATCATTAAAATGACCGATGTGCGCCAAACGTCTTTGGGAGGTATTATCCCCTCAAAGCTCATATTCTTCTAAATACCGGTACACACTTCGTTTTACTTGTTTTAGGTTTCTTTGATGCAGCATTTAATAACGGTCGAAACTCTCTTTACACTACCAAATATCTTGGTTTAGTGTTAATCAGGTAGTGAGGTAACACATTTGAAAAAAAGTGAAAGCCGTTTACAACTCCCTGTAATGCCGAATTGGAGCGCAGCTCTTGAGGAGGAGGAGGGAAGGGTACTGAGGGGAAGGTAGACCCCTCCTCCTTCTCCCCTCATTTTTTAGTATGCTCCGGGGGGTCACGTGACCTCGGGAAGGGGGAGTCACGTGACTTCGGGGAGGGGTGGTCACGCGACCTCGGGGAGGCGTGATCTAGGGGTCAAGTGACCTTGGGAGGGGTCACGTGACCTCCGGAGGTCACGTGACCTTGTTGGGTCACGTGACCTGGGGTGGCCTTGGGGGTCACGTGACTTTGAGGTGACCTTGGGAGGGGTCACGTGTCCTCGGGGAGTCACGTGGCCTGGAGGGGCCACGTGACTTGGAGGGGTCACGTGACCTGGGGGTCACGTGACCTTGGGGTAATCTTGGGGTCACGTGACCTTCAGGGTGTCACGTGACCTTGAGGTGACCTAAGGAGGGGTCACGTGACCTCGGGGGATCACGTGACCTGGAGGGGTCACGTGACCTTGGGGTGACCTTGGGGGTCCCGTGACCTTGAGATGACCTTGGTTACGCCGACGGCGACGCCGACGCCGCTCAAGCCGGAAACGGGCGCTTAAGAGCTGCGCTCTAAAATCAGACGTTCACTCAATATCGGGAAGATATTAGTAAAAATATATATTTACCGGAAAAACACCTTCATCTGTAGTTTACAGCAGGGAGAGAAATGAAAGGACTTTGCATCCTTCTCAATGTAGCTCATCATGTAGCCGTGTTCCCACGCGCATTCTGGAAATTTTGATCCGGGATGATTAGGAATATGGGCCAGTGGTCCTTCACCGTCATGTACGCAGCCAAACCTAAAATAGATAGAGGGGTACGTTTTATTTGGTTTGATTTGAAGCTTCCTTTTGGGTGTCGTGTTCCTAAGTTATTTGAAGGAGAGATATATTTGCCATGATATGCATTACCCTGAGACCGGGGAAAAATAACATTCAGAATTGAAAGAAACAAGAAAATTAAGGCAGATACACATTGTCTCAAACGCAGTTACTGCGTTTATTTAGTTACCCGTCTTAAACACGCCACCTTTTTATGTTGCGAAGAAAGGGGATGTGCAACGATATTCGATGGAAACGTTCCTTTCTTTACACCAGCTTACTGGAACTGGTGGGGCGCAAGAATACTCCAACGCAGCGTCACTGACCAAGAAACTCCTTTCTTTCGGTATAATTTCGAGGACAAAAGCGGACCTTTCCTTTCGGTGCTTCCTTCGCAGAACTTAATGACGAAGAGAATTGCGTAGCTAAGGAGGCATTGCCAACAATGCGATGCGTAGGTGTGCGCCATCAAGTTTTGCGAACCCCGCTGTAACGATATTTAAATGTTGTTCATACAGTAGACACAAAGACTGCCTAGGCATTCGAGTAGTGGCTCGTTCCCGATCGCTTGGATGAGGGGAATAGCCGAAACTTAAGAATGCGCTGAACTCGGAAAGCGCCCTGTGCTCTACCAACCCGAACGCGTGGAGCATTGGCGGCGTATAATTGGATCCATATCACGTGGCTGTTTTTTTCTACCTGCGAGTTGAGGGGGTAAACGGTGTTCTTTTTTTCTTTTTTTTTCTTTCTGCGACTGCCTTTGAGTAGAGAAAAAAAGCAACTCCTGTTTCATTGTTCACAAACGTCAAGGAATCTTTCTAAGCTGTATTTATGCAAAATTGAAGAATTGTTGCATCGCCCCTTTATACCATACGAACTTGCCCCTATTCCGAGGTATTTAACATCAGAGTAAACTAAACGCCGCTAGCCTTTCACCCTCATTGTTTTTTGTTGATGTGTCTGGTCGGTTGTTAAATGCGAAAAATCGCGAAACTTTTAACTAAGCCGGGGTCGTCCGAATCAGATGAATAAAAATAATGTTTTGACTCGCACGCTCCCGTTCCTACCGCCCACAAGGGCCAGGAGAATGGGGAAATGCGGTAAAGTGTGGGTGGAGCAACATGAATCGAAGCACCTATTTTTTCGTCTCTTAGGACCTTACTAATCCTTCGGGCCAAGATATAACATGGTACAAGGCTCGCGTGGCCATATTTTTTTACAAGTACCAATCGATCTTTCAAAGTAATCGGTTGGTCATACCCAACCTGCTGTCTGTATTCATTGCAATACTCAGGGTGCTTCGCACAAAAAAGTATAATAAATAAACGTATTCCTTCGGGATGCTGCTCTAACGCCGTCGTCGATGTCCGAGTACGATATGAAAGCAATAATACCCTCACCTTTTAGCTAAATCCTCTAATTTTCTCCCTAAACTTGCGCACTAGTTTGCACATTCCAATGAAAAATTTTTTAGTCGTAGTGAATAGTCCAGTTATAATACTGAAATCTAGATTAAGTCTGGCAACCTTCATTGGTCGATTTAATCTTGTAAAGGAACCGTGCTCTCGAAACTAAGAGGTAAGGGATCGAATAAAGATCTTCCCCGAGGCACGATGTAAGATACATTTGAGGCGAGGACACACAACACGGCGAACGCTACTATGCCAAAAGACCCTTCTCTTTTTTTAATTCTTCGTGAGTACACGCTTTCTATACAGGGTGTCACACCAAAATTAAAAGCCTCTGTAAGTTTCGCAAGCCACTGCCCGGATAAAGGGCTGTGTGCATTGGGTCATGGTTAGTAGATTCCTCTGCCACCTCAGGCGGTAAATGCGCTGAAGTTTTACGAGAGTACGGCGGAAAGCTGCAGGGGGACACACGTTTGTCTTGGCGTCACCGCCTGCTAGCGTCGCGCTTCTTGTAAGACGCTGAAGGAAACGCTGGCGGCGACGCTGACCGGTCTTGTCGTTCGTCGCAGGTAGAAGAGTGAGGTGCGTGCAGGTAAGAACGAAGCTAAGAGATTATACGCCGTCGAGGCCCCGCAGAGGAACCATCTGGGCAACGCGTACTCGCGTATAGGTTCTCTAATTCGACGGAAACTCGAAGAACTATCTTATCCTTCTGGCTTATTCAAACCGCGTAGGTTTTTTACTTACGCATGGGCCAACTCGTGAGCAGTTACACGGACACCTTGATACGTTCCCGGCTTGTCTTCTCCAACTCCGACATTGTTGAATCCGCACATCACCGCGACAAAAGTCATTCCTATAAAAAAAGAAGACGCAGTAAATTGGCGCATCAATAATCCAACCCCGTTTTGCAGTACTAAAAAAAACTTCGCTTAAGTTGCGAGTTAGAAAAATGAATTTTTCGTTAAGGCTCGTTAAACTATTAAGTGCTGGATACAGTCATCCATCTGCGTAAAAAACCTCACTTCGAACTCTTTTGTTCACGTTCCGCCCTTTCAAAAGCACGGCCAAAGAGTGCCAACTGCGCCATTCAATCATAATAGTATTTCCAAAAAGGCCTTATTTTGCTTTTCTTTTTAGCCTAGAAAAACTTTGACATTGTAGAAACACTGGATGTAATATAAAGTCTTACGCATCCGTCACGCGTTTAAAAAACACACAAAAACTTCTGCTGTCTGACTCGGATTTCGTCTTAGGGTATTTTTAGTGAGATCAGCGTTTCTTAATTAAACGTTTTGTGAACATATTCCAAACTCATCACCCCTGGCAATATTTTGTAAAATTCATGATTCTGGTATCTTCTGCTTTGGAATAATGTTAGACCAATCAATCATCTAAATACCCATTAACTCATTAAAAGTTCTGCAGTTTATTATTTCACATGACAATTATTAAAAGCAATCATTACAAGCAGTGTGCCACGCCTTCTTGCCGCACACAGCGCTCTGCTGGTGACGTCACGATCCCCCACAGCGCAGGCGCGGCGAATCCCGGTGGCTCCACGCCTGCCGTGACGGTGCATATGCGTTGCTGTGCTTTTCTTTGTGTTTTACTTCTGAACGGGCGTGCTTGTTTACTTGCATTTAGGTGCCGGTTTGCTCAGCCAATGGGCATTTAGGGATTATTACAATCAGCCAATGGGACTAGCTGCCGTTTTTCGTGGTTACAGACAACGCCGGCTGCACTCCTTGGAACAGTTAATGCTTTCAATTTAAAAATAAATCAACGTAGAAGTGAGAACTACGACATTCTGCCGAGACAATCTTAGGTAGGAAAAGAGAGAGAAAGGGAAATGAATGGTCATTTCGGAGATATTGCAATCTTAAAATTATACGAGGTAACAGACTATTTAATGATAAAATAGATTAAGTCTAAATTAATCGGTATGCGGCTATCAGTGAAAGTAGTTAGAGTTGTAATAATACCTATCATTTCTAATAGTTTAGTGTGAAATAAAACAATCCAGTCATAATGCACGCACCCATAAGAGTTATGTCAAGATTCTGGCCGTTCATCTGAGCAAGGTCTCTCCTAAATCCAGGTGGAGGAACAATACGTTAGTGTAGACATTGTGGAGACATCCTGTTTAGAGTAAATATACTTTAAAAAAGCAAACATATTCAGAATGCAAATAAGGTTTGTCACTCACCCTGAAAACAAATAAAAGAAATCTGGATTCCCAAAAACGGGCCTTTGACGAAGAAACCTATATAAGTTTCTCAATGACTGTTCAGCCAAGACATATCCCAATGAATAAGAGTATAGGAGTGATTCCTCCTAGAAAATTATTCTAAAAGTAATAAAAGCACTTACTAGAGAAAAAAATTCACTCACCTGATATGTCAGTCGGTACATGCCGACAATTCGTATGGTAACAAAGGGGTCGGACAGCAGTGTAAACCGAAGTTTCACCTAAATTTAAAGGACAGTTGGATTAATTTTTTTTTATTTCTAACATGTTTATTGTTGTGATATTTAAATGACAAATTGTTTATTTTATAACCCTCAAACATAATTTTTCAATCCATTATTAAGACACGACCTAATTAAGTATCAATCATTTTTTACTTTTTGCTTTTATTTACTTTATAGGCGGGGCATCTAAATAAAAATGATCATAGTTTCATTTAATGGAAAAAATATTTAGAAACTGTTTAAACAACTAGTCGTGTCATAAAATTTTATGAGCGTAATCAGCTAGTATTGGTTTCTAATTAAGAATAAGCAAAAACTAGAGTGCCACGCACAAATCCAAACACGCGAAATGCATGGCTGTTTCAGCAAAATACATACGTTTGATTGGCTAGTGAAGAGCTCGAGGGAAGAGAAATCTTGGCGGAGATAATAAACGCGTGTCTGTCCACTTTTTGCGTCTGGTGTATTTTTATGAAGGGGAACGCTGACTTGTCCTCTACTGGCTAAGACATTTGCATTTGAGGAGACCTGACTCCGTTAATTCTCGTAGCTTTCCTTTTTAGACCCGTTGCGCGGACTGCAATTTTCATAGCAAACGTCTGGTCGTAAGAAGTCATCAGTGTGGGTTCGTCACTTGATCGTTTTGTAAGGAATTATATGCTTTTGAACGAAACCCCTAATTCCAATGTTTTTCTGTCCGTTCATTTCCCGCCAAATTTAGCGGCGAAACTAAATTGGCGGTTAGGTTACGTGACTTCGATTGACGTCGTATAACCTGACTTCACGCGATCTATACAACACTTCAGTTTTCCCGCTAGAGTCAGCATGGGAGTTGATGTCACTTGACCTGAGGTCACGTGATATGTGCACTGATTCAGTTTCCTCGCTAAATTTATTAGAAAAATTCACGTAACGTGGCGCCACGTCATGTTACCTCTAATGTACATCATTGGTTGTTTAGCTTTACTTGACTTATTTTGTAGAAAACAACGATGGGTTGCGCGACTATGAATCTACATAATTTCCGTTCCCTCGCTAAACGTACCGAGGAAATTGGTGTTACCTGTCCCAAACTTCTTCGCTTCCGTACTAAACTTAGCGACGAAATCGACGTCACGTGAGCTGACAACACGTGAGGCAGCAATACGATTCCCCCAATAGATCTAGCAGGAGAATCGACGCAGCGTGACTTATACACAAGTTTTGTTTTCCGACTAAATTTATCAGGGAAATCGACGTCGCGTGTGGCACCCAGTTTCTCCCTCCATGTATCCGCGGGAATTAAAAAAAAAGGCACTCTACTCCTAAGATATCGTTTTTATGTCTCTTAAATATTGCTAACCAATCTTTCCCTAAATTTTGCTATTCACGCAATATAGGTTTTTGAAGAGAAATATCGTTCCCAACTTTTTTTCTTCAAGTTCTCAGGGTTTTTTTTTTTTTTTTTTTGGGTGGGGGAGGTTGTATTTTTTTTTTCGTACAATCGGTGTTTTTCGGTGTCTTAAAAAATTACCGTTTCTCACAGTATGCTGAAGTAAATAAGACACTGTCGTGTGATTTTTCAAACTCCTAGGACCATGCGTGGGATCAGAATACTGGGAAGCCGGCCGGGTATTCATAAGGAAATGAAATGAGGGAAAAGCTGTGATTCCCGAAAAAGGAGGTAGCCTCGCAGGAAGTTCTCTGCGGGTTTTGTTCTGGGAAGTGATGACAAACGCGGCCAGCTGAGCGTAAAGACGTAGGGCCTAAGAGGCATGAGAACAGAAAAGGGCACAGGACCCTGACTCTCGCGCACGAGAGGCATGGGGTAATCTCCATTAAAACTTCGCCTAAAGAACACCTCTTACAATTATTCCATTAAAACAAAGCTTACATAGGGAAATATCATAAAACAAAATATCATAAAGCGCATCGGCTAAAAGCAAATCTTTCAGAGGACACCTTTCAATAACGCAACAGCTCAACCCGTCAATCGCCGCCCACTTTGTGTTCTCTTAATTGCGTTTTTTTTTTTATTGAATCATCGCTGAAACTCGAGGCTCTTAGCTTTTCTTAAATTTCCGTAAATACGGGCACGAGGGTTACCCTCGGAGTTTATCGATACATATCAAAAGGGCGAAACGCGAGGTCTAACTGACATTACCATTTTCATGAGTAGAATTTAAGCGTGACATGGCAGATGACGTGCTAAAGCAGCCTTGTACGGGAAGGACAGGTTTTCAGTACCCCCCCCCCCCCCAAAAAAAAAAAAAAAAAAAAAACACGCACATTTTTTTGTTAGGAAGGTAACCAAGACTTCTTTTAAACATCTTACATAACACTTGCATATCGCTATATTCTTGAGGCTATTATGTAACCCACAGCCAGATGAAATGAACCCTTTGTGTGAGGTGGTCGGTAAATTCAAAATTAAATGTCCTAACAGGCACGAATTTTCCCAAATGTTACCAAATAGATTGCAGTAATACTCGTGCTTAGCTTTTTCCCCCAACGTATTTATAGTTTGTTTCTGTGTCTTAAATTTGACAAGATCGTGATTGTCTTCAGATTTTAGAAAGTTAGGATATGAACTATTTTGATACCAACCTTTTTTAAAATAAATGATTGGAAACCCATGGTTTATTCGCTCTTTTGCTAGGCTTTATGCACTTATAAGAAAAGAATTTGTCATAAATATCTCGGAAAGTTTCCAAAAATGTTTCGTATGCTGCATCAGGAGAATAATTCGCTTAAAGACCGACCAACGAAACCATTTTCCGCAAGGTAGGAAAATGGCCCTCTCGCCCTCCTCTTTTCACCCTCTCCCGAAAATCACGTGACGGCAGGGGCTTCTTTTGTGGCGGTTTCTTCTGTAGGGATAATCCTCAAAACCGCGAAAGGAGCGGCTAGCTGCGAGCGCCACAACGACCTTGAGACGTCCAGGTGTCTTCCCTCGTTGACGCGGGCACGCTCATTCCGCGAGATTGAGGAAGCCAGCGCGACCGAACGCTTTTTCCCTTGAGCTGCAGGTCCGAGGCCGCTCGGTCGGTGGAGATCGAGGGGTCGTGGTATGCTGGGTTCGTTCCAGCAGCCGGTCTCTAGCATCGCGCGGCTGCTGGAACCATTCCCGTGTCTGCACAAGGATTGGCTTGCGCAATAAAGGGTTCAGGTCGTCGATAATACATTTATTTTTGAAACTTATAAATCAAGTGGCTTTCCCTAATCTCTTCATTACTGTTTGAAACAAATCTCCTCTCATAGGTTGTTCACCCAATTTTGGACTCTTGCGTATTTATTCGTCCTTACCTCTGCTTGATGACTGCGTGATAACTTGAAAAGGACCTTTAAATATTGGCGCGGGCTTGCGCGATCAACGCTGTCCTGGATTTATTCAAAATTGGAAAGATTGGCGTCAGGAGGGGTTCAAGAAGCAAACCGAAATTCTTGCTTCTAATGAAGACGGTACAATCATAAGATAGGTCTTTGCTTCACTTGGCTCCACAACGCCCCATCGTTTGCACTATCGCAACTTCTCAGTAACATAGCTGTATACCACATTTTACTCATGGTGGACCCACAGGCTTTCCCGTTATGAGCGAGTCGACTTTTTAACGACCGGCGACTCTCCTGAGTAAGATTAAATATTATCACCTCTCCACAACATCCACCCCCTTCTCTCTTCCCCCCCCCCCCCCCCTTTCCCGACTTGGGAAGATATCACGCCACTCCAGGAAGCAGCCTGCAGACTGCGCTTTTCGGCTACTCATTCTCAACACATTCGAACGTGGAAGTAAACACATTGCATGAACGACGCCCAGTTTATTTGCAACCTAAATAACGTGGCTCCACCGTTGGAACAGAATCAATTTGATCATCAATCATTATTTGTTACGATTTCATGGTGAAAGTGTGTTCGTCGTGGTGCCACAAAAGCGATCGAGTCAAAGGGAGAAATAAGTCCTCGTATTTATTTTGCGGAAATACTCGCTCCTGTGCCGCTCTAGTGCGTAAAGTCAGAGCACCCGAGGCAGTGCGTAATACTTTACAACTGTCGTTGGCCATGAAATATTTGTGGGAAGTGGGTAAAATTGTGTACACCACAAAAGCATATTTAAACGCAACAAAATATCACAATTGAAAAAAAAAAAAAAAAAATCTGCCTGCGAAACCCGTTGCTTTCCACTTTCTCTCTCTCTCTTTTTTCGCGCCACTACAAAAATAGCGGCCGAGCAACGAAATTCTATCAAAACCTCGCTTCTCGGAGAAACGGCAACAGGCTATACAGTAGTGAATCTGACAGAGAGTTTGTACAAATAATAGGCGACCATTGAATCTAGCCTTCTGCACAAATCATGCCCGGGATATTTCCATTTTCCTTCCACGCAATTAGATGGCAAGACGCTGGGAGAATTCGTGTGCCCTAACATGCCGCTCCTAAAAGAAAGTACCAGATTTATAGTGCATGTTAATTTAGATGTAAATAGTTTAATCAGTGTGCAAAAACATTCGAGGCATGGAGTATGACATGGAAGCATGGCGGAAAGCAGCTTGCTGGAAATAAAAGTCTCTATTGCATTGCACTGGTGTGAAAAATTATTCCATATTTTTGTTTTATTTCTGTGCGAAAATAAAAACAGCGTTTAGAAACCGAACACTGTGCGTTTTCAGGAGTGCCGAAAGGACATAAAAAACCGGGACAACCTGAACAATACGAGGCGCCTTGCGTCACTCAGCTTTTCTTGGTTTCTTGTTTTTCCGGAGCCTTTCAAAAGGGGATGAACAATTATGAACCGATGGACCCGACTTGCCACATTAGAGCAGTTAATTTTCATTACGACAGACTGTATTCAAGCGTCTTGCATTGTTCAGCTTGTACTGGTCCGTTGTTTTTTTTATTTTAGATTCCTTTCAAAACGTGAGCTCGAAGCCACTAGACCAACCTACAACATTCATAAGTTACGGAAGCGGAGAAGTGGAAATGCGACAAAAATGGGAAGATTCGCCCGCGTTATTTGAGGCCTATAGAAAAGCGGACCGGATAGAAGGGGGCCCTAATGCTTTTTTTAAAGAAACGCACATTCTTCTCTACAATTCTGTCTAGCAATTTGATATAAAGGTATACTTGGACGCCGGCATTATTCGTTTAGAAATCAAGCAAAACTTTGTACCGGATCATTATGCGTCTACGTCCACTCCCATTCGATGATGACCATGTTTTCGACTCCGTATCTGGGGTCGTTTTGACACCGGAAATCTCTCCCAGAAAGAAAGAAACGAAATTGATGTTGAATGAACGCTGTTTATTTGCCTTATAATTCCAACCGTTAAAAAAATAGAAAACTCAGGTCTACGTCGTCGCCTTGTCCCCCGAGAAGCGGCTGTGAGTGGTGTCCATGAGAAGGCTGGGAAAGAAGAAACAGTTTTTAAATATCCTGTATTGGGACCAAAAACTATTGACATGTAATAACTGGGTTATTGGGGTATGAACAAGAACTTATATTTAAATAATGAAAAAGCATACCTAAGCTGCTAGCTTTATTTATCTGCAATCACGTGGCATCAGGAGAGGAAGACGCAAGGAGAACCAGCTCCACAATCTTTCGAACAAAACTGAAAGAAAACAAGCAGACAATGAGCTGTAGATGAGAACAGCCTATAGCGCTAATCTACCTGTAGGTTTTCCTGACGTACTTCTTTTTTCCTCCCTGTCTGTCCGGGTGCCGGCAGTCCTCTATGCGGTAGAGAGACGTGTGCCCTCTTCCAACGTGCTCGTTCCAGTCTAACATGGCTAAGGTCTGCCGCATTTCATAGGTCGCATCTTGATAATGTATCCTCTTGTCCAGGTAGATGAGACTGGTGTTTTAAAAAGACTCGACGTAAAACGTATCTTTGGATCGAACAAAATCTTCTGCGTTCTTGTACAATGTCGTTGATCTCAGGAATTGTGTCAGGAGTTCCAAGGCCACGGGATCCTTGATCAGTAGAGTTGTTGGGACATGTCCGTTCTCTTTGCAAGGGGAATCCACGCAGCACTCCTGATGTTCTCCGCTGAAGTGCCTCACCCAATTCATCAAGGACTTACGAAGTTTCGATGCGTTGCCCTCACAGGTGGCAATTGCGTTGTAGGCGTGGTTCCGAACTGCCTGACACTTGTCGGACAGTTCAATATGCCAGGTTTTGCCCTCATTTTTTTTAGGACCTGACGCTATCGCCTGAAATCCTTTCTTTAGGCCTTTTGCAGCATGCCACCGATCGTTTGAATTGGTTGGACCGTTCTTTTCTCTGATTATTTTATTTACACTTGTGTTCCGATCATGTGCATGGTCCACAACACGGATGTTCCTTGAGTCAAAGTAGTTGTACAGCTCTCTTGTTCCGTGCGCTTCGTGCTTTTGGGATGAAATTTCATCTTTCTTGCTCACATGGACGATTCCGACTACTTTGTGGGTCTTTTGACCAAGTGCGACAACGTCCGTATGATGAGAATTCTTGCGGCAGGCATGGCGCATCAGTCTCGATGTTGATTGCTGCCAAAGCGGAGCCGTCCTGCTCAGTGGCTTCCGTTTCTTCCCGCTGCGCACCTGATAGGCTTTCCAGCTTCAGTACCTCTACAGTAGCTGCGATCCGCGTTAGCACCTTTTCCAGGGTTCGTGCCGAATACCGTAGCCCGCCAAATGTGCAGAATTTCTCGAACTGTTTTGCCAGCATTCAGGAGCAGGCATATGCTACCGTGAATAAACAATCAACGACCCGGATGGAACCGCGAACCGTGCTGGTGTCGAGAACTAGTGAGTGGTTACTGCACTTGAAATGCAGACGTGACGCAAAGCCTCGTGGCGTCACCTTCTCCAAGACGAGGCTGGGTTCTGGGCATACTGTTCTGTGCTTCGCTGCAGTCTGAATGAGTTCGCAAAGAGCAGCAAGGTCGCAGACAACTAGAGTGTGCTCACGTGATGAGTCGGAAGCTATCGTGCACGAGTCCTCTTCACCATGCAGCTCGTTGCACGCGGTGCATGGGGCACTCGAGCCCGATCTCTCCTCCGTGTAACGAAGTTCGGGTTCAAGGAGTCGTCGCATCGACCTGATCATTAGGCTTCCGAGGGTGTCAGATTTATAGGTGGTTTTCGCCTGTTTCAGTAAGTCATCAAATACGACCATATCAGCCTTTTCGGAAAATGTAAGATTGAGAGTCCGTCGAAGACTGCTTCGGCTGCATACATACGTTTTCTCTGTTCCATCTCGCATGCGTTTTCGTGATGTGTACGTAGGGACATTTGTTATGTCGTCCATCTCAGTGTCGCGTGAACATCCGAATATCTGAAATAAACGGAGGAAAACGAATGCAATTAGCTTTAGGTTATAACTTGATGTAACAATTCGCGACATATACTACAAAATGTTAGATAGTTCGCACTGTATTTTTACGGAGCGCAATGGCGGTCACGAATGAAATATAAAGAAAAAAGGCTAGGCCACACAAGTATTTTCTGTTCATGACTCGCATTGCTGAGCGGCGTAATGATTTACATTACAGTTTTTAGCCTGTTATAAGTATGTGCATACGATTTTTAGCACGGCAGTTTCAACGTTCAAGGCATTTTTCCAAGAGCCTGCGCCATCTCCTCTTTTATATATTGCTTTCAATTCAGAGCGATTTTACAAAATTAGGGGATACCGAATTTTAACAAACTATCTGTCGCTTTAGCAAACTCTTCGAACTCCCGCAACAATATTCGGGATTGGTTTCGGGGGCCGCACTAATGCTGCGAAGTATGCTTTGAAGCGAGCACCCTGGGCGTAATCGCGCACGTGAAAATGATTTGCTAACCTTCTTCTTTGTCAGAAAGTTTGAAGAAGCCCCGGTGCAGGCCCAATGGCGCTCGAAACACGCACTTCAAAGTATGCTTAGAAGGGGCAGAGCGAAATGCAGATACCAGAATCGTTCACCAAAAACACGATCTGCTAAGGCTCTTTATATGCATGCTGCCTTGACTTCCTTTTTTTAACCACATATTCAGCCCAGGTGTCAAATAGTTGGTTTTCGTTCCGCTGCGATAATTAGTGTGTTTTCGGTCCACTCTTACCAAAAACACGGCGTCGGTGGTTTTATTTTTTTTTTCGCGGTTTGTTTGTATAGGTATTCACAACCAGCTAGTGTTTATTTTAGGTTAGTTCACCAAATGAGCACTATCCACAGAACTAGAAGTATTAATAGCAGCGATTCGGTTATACAAGAAACAACAAACAGAATCAGACGGCGAGTTCTTGTTCGCTCTAACAGTGCCGCGGAATGTACAGTATAACTCAAGCGGACATACTTTTGCAATCGTGTGTACAAAAACAACCAGAATGAACGAGAGGAATCTTATTATGAAAGGGAAGTACGTAGCACATAGCCCTGAGTCCTAATTCCGGTAACACGTTATGGCGGCCGGCACATGGAACAAAAGGTGGAGGGGCATGCGGCACTGTCTGCCGTGGTAATTTCATATGCATACACTATTTGCTACGCGCCACTGTGGTCGAGGCTATTTCCTACAACTGTGTAAATAAATAGTTCTTACCTCTGAAACTGTCTGCGTGTAGTTCGTAACGTTCCAAGAGAAGACTGACTTCGCCACTGCCAACACAAGAATAGATGTGGTCAAATGGTCGGTTGGGAGGGCCAAGCGGGCAAAGGTTGCACGCCTCTCGAACCACTCTCCGTTACCTTTGCTTAGTGGCTGGGCTTTGCGAGAAGAATGCGACCTTGCTCGAGTAACTTGGATCCGTTCAGAAGATAATCCCCAGTAAACGACTATCTCCGTCGCCGGGGAAGAACGTAAGTGGGCGAACGAGACGCCTCTGGGTTTTGCGTCACGCCAGCATTTCAAGGGTCAGACTTACTGGTTCCCGACACCAGCAGGATTGACGGCTCCGCCCGCGTCTTTGATTGTATATTCATACGGAGAAGGAGAAGAGCGCGACGGCCCGCGGCCGTAGTGCTTTCTGGCTCGCGCTCTGGCAGGCAGTCAGATTAAAAACCTACCGCTGAAAACCACCCCATGTACATATAGTCAAAACATGATAAGCATCGAATGGGAGTGAACGTAGACGTATTATGATCCGATACAAAGTTTCGCTTGATTCCTAAACGAATAATGTCATAGCCAAGTACACCTTCACATCAAATTGTTAGACAGAATTGAAGAGAAGATTGTGTGTTTCTTGAAAGAGATTTCGGCCCCCTTTTATCCGGTCCGCTTTTCTATAGGCCTCAAATAACGCGGGCGAATCTTTCCTTTTGTCGCATTTCCAATTCTCCGCTTCCGTAGATAATGAATGTGGTAGTCTGGTCCAGTGGCTTAGAGCTCTCTTTTTGAAAGGAACCGAAAATAAAAATGGACCAGTACAAGCTGAACTATGCAAGGCGCTTGAAGACAGCCTATCGTATATGGAAATGAACTGCTCTAATGTGGCAAGTCGGGTCACTCGGTTCATAATTTTTCATCCCCTTTTGAAAGGCTCCGAACAAACAAGGAACCAGGACAAGCTGAGTGACGCAAGGCGCCTCGTATTGTTCAGGTTGTCCCGGTTTTTTATGTCCTTTCGGCACTCCTGAAAACGCACAGTGTTCGGTTTCTAAACGCTGTTTTTATTTTCGCACAGAAATAAAACAAAAATATGGAATAATTTTTCACACCAGTGCAATGCAATAGAGACTTTTATTTCCAGCAAGCTGCTTTCCGCCATGCTTCCATGTCATACTCCATGCCTCGAATGTTTTTGCACACTGATTAAACTATTTACATCTAAATTAATATGCACTATAAATCTGGTACTTTCTTTTAGAAGCAGCAGGTTAGTGCACACGAATTCTCCCAGCGTCTTGCCATCTAATTGCGTGGAAGGAAAATGGAAATATCGCGGGCATGATTTGTGCAGAAGGCTAGATTCAATGGTCGCCTATTATTTGTACAAACTCCCTGTCAGATTCACTACTGTATAGCCTGTTGCCGTTTCTCCAAGAAGCGAGGTTTTGATAGAATTTCGTTGCTCGGCCGCTATTTTTGTAGTGGCGCGAAAAAAGAGAGAGAGAGAGAGAAAGTGGAAAGCAACGGATTTCGCAGGCTGATTTTTTTTTTTTTTTGCAATTGCGATATTTTGTTGCGTTTAAATATGCTTTTGTGGTGTACGCAATTTTACCCACTTCCCACAAATATTTCATGGCCAACGACAGTTGTAAAGTATTACGCACTGCCTCGGGTGCTCTGACTTTACGCACTAGAGCGGCACAGGAGCGAGTATTTCCGCAAAATAAATACGAGGACTTATTTCTCCCTTTGAATCGATCGCTTTTGTGGCATCACGACGAACACACTTTCACCATGAAATCGTAACAAATAATGATTGATGATCAAATTGATTGGGTTCCAACGGTGGAGCCACATTATTTAGATTGCAAATAAACTAGGCGTCGTTCATGCAATGTGTTTACTTCCACGCTCGAATCTGTTCAGAATGAGTAGCCGAAAAGCGCAGTCTGCAGGCTGCTTCCTGGACTGGCGTGATATGTCCCCAACTCGAGAAAGGGGGGGGGGGGGGGGGGGGGGCGGGCGGGCGGAAGAGAGAAATTAGGGGTGGATGTTGTGGGAATGTGATAATATTTATTCTCACTCAGGAGAGTCGCCAGTCGTTAAAAAGTCGACTCGCTCATAACGGGAAAGCCTGTGGGGCCACATCTATAGTAACCATGAGTAAAATGTGGTATACAGCTATGTTACTGAGAAGTTGCGATAGTGCAAACGATGGGGCATTGTGTAGGCGGATGAAGCAGACCTATCTTACGACAGCGCCGTCTTCATTACAAGCCAGAATTTCGGTTTGCTTCTTCCACCCTCCTTCCACCCTCCTGGCGCCAATCTTTCCAATATTGGATAAATCCGGTACAGCGTTGATCGCGCAAGCCCGCGCCAATATTTGAAGGTCTTTATCAAGTAATAAAACATACATCAAGAAGAGGTAAGGATGAATAAATACGCAGAGTCCAAAATGGGATGAACAATCTATGAGAGGAGATGTGTTTCAAACAGTAATGAAGAGATTAGGGAAAGCCACTTGATTTATAAGTTTCGTAAATAAATGTATTATCGATGACCTGAACCCTTTATTGCGGAAGCCAATCCGTGTGCAGACACGGAAATGGTTCCAGCAGCCGCGCGATGCCAGAGAGCGACTGCTGGAACGAACGCAGCATACCACGACCCCTTGATCTTCACCGACCGAGCGGCCTCGGACCTGCAGCTCATGGGAAAAAGCGTTCGGTCGCGCTGGCGTCCTCAATCTCACGGATTGAGCGTGCCCGCGTCAACCAGGGAAGACACCTGGACGTCTCAAGGTCGCCGTGGCGCTCGCAGCTAGCCGCTCGTTTCGCGCTTTTTGAGGATTATCCCTACAGAAAAAGCCGACACAAAAGAAGCCCCTGCCGTCATGTGATTTTCGGGAGAGGGTGAAAAGAGGAGGGCGCGAGGGCCATTTTCCTACCTTGCGCAAAATGGTTTCGTTGGTCGGTCTTTAAACAGGGTCCCGATTAGCGGTACCACTGAACTCCCTAAATGAATGTGTACTTTACGATGTAATGTTGCGTATTCTGAATCCTTCTGATTTGTGTTTGCAAGCTGAGAAGTGCGTCTTAATAAGAAGGAGATGGGTTAATGATCACTAATGTTGTAGCTAATTAAACGTGAAGCATAAATATCTTCCTGTTTGCAATTTGTAACGAAGTAATCAAGTAACGCACTGCCATTTTCTGTAGTTATTCTCATTGCATTTGTATTAATACAACAATGCAATGCCATTTGATTAGACTGCAGAAAATAGTTCATCGTGCAGAGCTGATGTTTTTAAGAGATCAATATTAAAACCACCTCAAAAGGGAGAAGGTATAATTATTGTCAATAAATTAACTGAATCGCTTATCAAGTACAGAAAGCAGGATGTTAACATTTCCAGAGGGAGATCGATATAACACACTGAAAACGTACTTATCCCAGGGTACTGACAAAAATTCAAAAGAGATATTCAGTTCTGTAAAATTGGGAATAATGCAACAATTCAATGATAATTTAACAAGCATTAAAACACCTCCCCCACTTCTAGAATTTCGAAGTATAAAAAAAATGTTTGTATTAGGCAAGACGAAGTCACATGAATCCGAAGTATACCAGGTATAAGAGAACATAAGTAGGCTGAAAGAAAAACGCATGGTACTAAGAGGAACTTCAACGTCATCAGCTTTCGATATCATGGAGCGCGCATTCATGTGAAAAAAAGATAACACAGATTGTTTTCGGTTCCTCATATTGTGAATAAACTCGTTAGTTTGAACGCATGGATTAGATAACGGAGAAATTTTCATTAAAAGAAAATTAGTGTGATGCTACATGTTTCTTTCCACTTTTCATTGAATCAAATCAAGTTCATCTTCGCTTTCGATCCAAACTGTACGATCGCTCGCAGCATCGCACGAACTATGACGTCACGCTCCTCCTGCAACAGTTGAGAATGAGGGGAAGTCTTGTCTGCTTCTCGCTTCGGTTCACCAGCTCGAGGGGACGAAGTGAAGAAGAAAGGAAAGGAGGATCGTGACGTCACATGTCTCGTCGGCCTTAACTATCTCATGGAGCGCGCCGACGTCATTAGCTTTGAAACCGCGCCAAACGGCACCTTAAATCCTTTCTCCAAGTCAAGCCAGCTCCCAGCTATGAAACCACGCGCAAAGCTCATTTTACACTTCGGTCCCAGTGGCTGGAGCGCGTCGACGAGGTTCCCAATCGCCAGACACGGAACGTCAACACGCCAACACGCGGAGAGGAAGTAGTATGTACATGCTTTTGCATTCCCAACTCATAAGAAGTGCACAGGTGTACCTCGAGCCTGTTTTCTTTTCAGATTAAAAAGAAGCTTTCCACTTTTCGGATAAATTGTGTCGTGTGTATGTCAATGAGAGAAGTCTCTTTACGCTAGCCCTTAATTACATTCATTTATTAAATGATTATCAAATTAACCTATGCATTAACCTTCTCCCCCCCAGCCCCCCCCCCCCCCCCCCAGGAACGGGATCCTCTATCATCTCCGACGATCCACAAGGGGTCCGCGAAGCATCAATTGTTGAGAACCAATGGCAAACATCAGACATCTACAAGTTACTAAAAAAGTAATAAAGTCAAGTTACTGAGTTTTACCTTAAAACTGATTTGAATAGTGTAGAAATTACTCAAATGGAAAGCGATTGATGAACTTACTGAATACCGTAAAGTAGCAAATTCCTTTTGAAGTTAGCACAAGTTAGCATAGTTTTCAAGGTTAAAATACTTTTTTTGTCTACAAATATGGGTTCTTAAAAAGCAAGAAGAAGCCAGGGTAAAGCTAAACTTTACCTTCTTTGCGCAGAGACTGAATACTTTGTTCCTTGTTTGCAAAACCAAATTTAGGATTCACCGCTGGTGATTGTTCTACCACCTGACGCATTTGGGCCTAACTTGCCAAACAAGTGCCAGATATAGGTTCATATTATGGAATTTTCGGATCACGTCTAGCACTTCGTCAATTATATGGCGAAGCAAAGGAAAGTCATAGAAACGCGAAAAAAGAAGTAGGACACTAGCTAACGCCTCGGAGCATTAGGCCAAAATAGGCCCCTACAATTGCAAAGCTTGTGCCCACTTGGGTGTTTCTCTGACGTGCTACCTGGGGAAGTGAGCCTACCGCTACTTCACCCCGTTTTGTTTTCGACGTTCTCTATTTATATCTGTTGAATGATTTCTAATACCATTATTTATATCCTAGAATACGACGTTATCCGGAAAACGGCGACGACAACGCTATCCGGAAGATATCGTTTACTTATTTCAAGTGTTCGTTTTTTTTAGTCGTTGGTGAAACAGTATGTATACCAGAATAATATGTGTATTATCAGGGTAACAGGGTGCATGGAGGGCTTATTGCGACTTTTTTTTTTTCACAAGATACGCTTCTGAATACAATTTGCAAGGGCAATATACGTACTGCATAACATCGTATCTTAACATTGCCGCTCGTTATCAGTGTCTGGTTCGAGATTTGTAAAGAATGATAACTCACCGCATTCAGTAGGGCAATTAAATACGTGAACAAGTTGGAGAAAGTTATGCCATAGACAGAATCTACCAATATAAAGAGTTCACAGACAATAAGGGGAGCGGGTGCAACTTGTCGGTTTTCTGTACAGAAAGGTAAATTATTGTATGTATCAGTCTGTATGCCATTCAAATAGTGCTTGAGCAAGATTCTCACATGATGCGAAGAGAATGCCTACCTAATAGGCGCAGTTTCGATGTATTTTTGACCGCTAGATCTGAAAAAAAATTCATCACACGATAATTGAAATGCTCAATGACGTAGTCTATATTACCTTATTTTTTACAATGGTTTGCACCCGTTGCATTGTCCCCGGGTCAAATACTGGCACTTTTTGTTATCTTTGAATAGTTCGCACCTCGTTTACACACCGCACTCGGTGCACAGTGGGCACGTGAAAATTTCATACACAGCTCGCAGTGACAAGTACCTGCTATTTCAGCTGACAAAAAAGCTCGTGTCATACATGAATCATCATTGACTTACGCTGTCATTGATAAAATCCGTCACGTATCGTCGTAATGAACAACCTAGAAAAAATCCCCATAAACTCGGCGCCAAATGATGGTTCGCACCACATAATATTTCTACTTTTAGATATGTTAGTGCGAGGACAATATTGAGAAATATTCAATATCCTGAACAGCTCACTCTTTTTGCGTGTACAACTACGCGTGGCTTTGATGACACGGTGCTGTTCTCGGCTCTGCACATGTGCCGGCGTTTAGCTTGACGCTAATTCTGTGCGCGCCATGTGCACACACCTGGTGAAAAAAACGCTAACTGGCTCGTAATCATGATGTTCATTTTTTTTTCAAGTATCAGATAGCATCCCCTTGATGCATGGCAAATCTATTAATATCTTCTTGGATAAATGAAAATATTATTGAAAGTGTTTTGCTTTTATTCTCTTCAGTTAAACATGTGATGTCTCTTCTTTTTAATTCGTAGTTTAGAATGTTGATAGCACTATGGACAGCATAATTTGGTATACCGCGTATATCATTATTTTCTTACGGCTGGAAAAGCGTGTCATTATCATTGCATGTTGAAGTCGATTGGGCTTAAAATTGTTCAACTGAGAATGTTCTTGATTTATTTATTTATTTATGGTACATACCCTCAAGCGCCGAAGCATTGTAGAGGGGAGGGGCAAAGCAAACAAAAATAAAACAAAATGACAAGACAAAAAACATGAAGCAGTATACATTCAAATATCAAAACTACAGTGCGATTGGCAAAAGCTGTGAGCAACATTTGTTACGAACACAATAAACAAAAATAAATTGACTCATGTTGGCTCATCGAACAGAAACGTAAACAAAGATTCGTGAAAAAGGATATAATCGGGTATAGTTGCGATATCTGCTGAAAGGTGGTTCCAGTTGGTTGACGTGTGCGAGATAAATTAATAAAAAAGTGTTTGTTTGGCAACGTGTTAATCCAACTTTATTCTCATGGTCCAGACGCGAAGAGTAAGAGTTAGGCAATGTAAAGAAATGGTCTCGCAGCGACTGATGATGATATACTTAATGAAACAGGCAAACTCGAAAAAAACTTTCTACGCAGTGACAAAGAGGGCAACAACAAACTGAACTTCATTGATGATATGCTGGCTGTTCGATTTTAATTAGACAGAATGAAACGAACGGCGTTTTTTCAAACTATCTCAAGAGATTTATGTAGAAAGGGGTAGTTAGTATCCCAAATAGAGGCTGGGTATTCCATTTTTGACCGTACAAGAGTGTCATAAAGAAGAAGTTTAAAGTAAACTGGGGCCGTTCGGAAGTTTCGTCGCAGGTATCATAACATTCGGTTAGCGTTTGCGATTATTATATCGATATGAGGTTTCCATGTTAAATTCGATGATATAGTAACACCCAGTTAAAGGTACGAGTTTACAGATGATACTTGGGTAAAAACAATGATTGGCGGTTTGAAGCATTTTATGAAAATATTCAGTGCATAGAGGGCAGTAAAAGACGACTATTATTCGATTCAGCAAGGGCATTGTGTCGAGTTTTTATCTATTAGCGATACAGACATCCCATACACTTGCCCGCTTAATCGTGTGTATTTTGAAAGCTTTATTAAGATAGTGTTGTCGACGAATGTAACACTTCGTGTGCAAATCAGTCACTGAAAGTCCATTTACCAAAATATTGAAAACGGAAATGCAGAAATATGCTGGGAACGTAGGAGCAAGCGCCATGCGCACCCTCCTAAATTACTAAAATAAGGTTTTCGAGCGCAAGTGCAATATGGTGTTTTTGCAGAGGTTTCATTTAGAAATTTTACATTTGCATAAGCTAATACGCGCAGCATATGTGATTTCACCTCCAACATAACCAAAGTTTTTGGATAATTGAGAAATGGTATATTAAAACGTTGAATAATATTTAAATTGAAGAGCATGCCCGTGTCTTCTCTCGCCCTCAAATATCTAGTACGTCAAAATTAATATGTTGTCTTTTAAGTATTATAAAAACCACCCGCATGAGGTAGCGAAATGCATTAATTAAAGGATGAGTTATGTTTGTTTGAGGATATTGCAAAGACATCTTCCCGAAATTCAATGTTTCGTATGGTCCCCACCCCAGCGCCGAAGGGGAGTGGGGTTAGAGGTTTGGATGGATTCCACCCCCTCAAAGAAACAGTTCGGTCATTTATAAAAAAAAAAAAAAAAAATCTCTTCCCGCCCCCCCCCCCCCCCCCCCCTTCCAGTCTGCCGAATATGGCCAGAAAGTCTGTGCGCCAATCTTAGTTACTTTGTATACAGGGAGTATTCACTGACGGCCATATCCGTGTGCGCTGCTGCTGAGCACGTGCTGACGGCGAGCTTCTGCAGTCCTTTTGGAGCGGGCATCCAGCACCATCAAGGTTGCCGGTTTTAGCAGACTATTAATGAGAGCTCGTTCGGAGCTTGCGCTCTAAACATCGCCCTCAAATATGGCATCCAGTGAAGTGTTTCTGTTTGAGCTTAATTATATTACGGTATTTCAACATACAATGCTGTATTGTTTCGCGGTAGGGATGGGCAGAGATACTCCAAAAAGATTTCCAGAACACAAACACTGAGACACGTGTATTTTACGGACAAAATGCAGATACTGAGATACGCTTGTTTTTTTATTAACTTGATATTCTTGAAAAACTTCTGCAGAAATGGCAGAAAAGTATCCCGCAATACTGAGATGCAGATACATACAAAATGTATTCCCAAATGGTTAGGGCGACCGGACGTCCCGTTTAAGCCGGGACAATCCCCTTTCCGGTTGCTCATTTCTTCCGTCACGTCTTTTCGCGCCAAAAAACCTCGTGTCCGTTTTTTTTTTTTTTTGTGGGATGGCGCATAGTTGCTAAAGCACTACTAGTCGATTTGAAGAGAACCTAAATTATGTTTATTCGTTAAAGATTTAGTTTTAAGAAACTACTAATAGAGGAACCAGGCTTCTTTTTTTATTACTGAATACGGCATACTTCGGTTAGCAGCATTTCTCTTCTATTCTTTAAAAAATGGGAATAAAAAACATTGGCGTCCATGACTCCGATAGAATGTAGCAAGTAGATGGGGTCATGCAGACGCAGCAGCAGTATTACCAAAAAGGTGTTTTTTCAGTTTATCGTGTAATCCCGACAGTTGAGCTTCTACAGCAATTTTACCGAAATACCTAACACCGGCATAATATTCATACGCAACCGACGCATGTTACAATGTTTTTTTTTTTTTTTTTTTTCAAGTCTAACTTGATACAGATATACAGATTCTTAAAAATAACTCTGAGATACTACGGTGGGGTGTGTCCACGTCGGATCGTACAATGAATATCCGGGTCATATTTTTGATATTTCTGTAATAAATACTGCCGCGCGCCAAGTAGGCAGCGCGGCCGTAGCCTAACGGTTATCGCGCTTGCCTCCCGCGCGAAGGGCCAGGGTTCGATTCCTGGCCGCGGCTATGCATTTTTGTTAACACTGTAATGTGATGTTCTGGTGAAATCGAGAACCGTCTAGCTGATTCGAGGTCAGAATGTTCTACGCGTCGAACCTTCTACGTCGAATGCTCCAGAAGCCAACGTTTGTACAAAAGCGGCTCCGCGGGCAAGCCGGAGTCAGTTTTCGCCCCAGCGTTCGACTCTGCTGCCACGCCGACTTCGACGCCCGCGACGCTCTATTATTATCTTTTGTACTCTTTTATTTTTGGCATAAGTTCGCCACATTAAACGTTTATTTCTTCCTGTTTATTTATTGTTTTTTTAGTCACCACCCGTGACATTTTGGTGGAGGTGCGGGGTACCGCATGCCCGTACAGCGTTCCCCTCCCAGGGCCCGCAGTGCAAGCCCGATTCCAAGCCCTGTGACAAGACCACTCAACGCGGAGCCTGAAACTCGGACCAGTCGTCGCACCCAAGGTCTACGCCCGGAATACGGACTTCTGCCACCCAGGACCAGGCAGCCTACTAGGCCGACGATGGACGACCAGCAATCGCAGTCCCCGACCGCCGCCGCCGTCGTCTACCTGCCTGTTGCCCAGCGAACCCCGACGACCTTCCATGGCGAGACCCACGAAGACGTAGAGGACTGGCTCCTGCACTACGAACGTGTAGCACGCCATAATGGATGGACCCCTGAGCAGCGCCTCCAAAACCTCTACTTCTCCTTGGAGGGTACCGCGAGGCAGTGGTTCGAGAACCACGAGGCGTCGCTTACGTCGTGGGACGCCTGTATCGCTGGCCTGAAGGAGACATTAACGAACCAGACACGACGACAGCGAGCGGAAGACCTCCTTCAAGTACGAACTCAAGGGCCCAACGAAACGGTAACCAGCTTCGTTGAAGACGTCCTCCGCCTGAGCAGCCGCGCCGACCCTCAGTCCACCGAGGAAAAGAAGCTGCGTATCCTGATGCGCGGCGTGAAGGACGACATTTTCGGTGGCCTCGTACGCAACCCACCGACGACGATTCAAGAATTTGTAACCGAGGCCACGAACATTGAGCGTGCACTGCAAGCCCGAGCCAGCCACTACCAGAGGCTACCCGGCGTCAGCGCGGTTCCGCCGTCCGCTTGCGACCTTGGCTCCAGCATCTCCAGCATTCGCGAGATCATCCGGGACGTCGTCCGGGAGGAAATTAAGAAGCTCCTGCCTGCTACCCACCAGCCGGCTTCGGTGTCAATATCCGAAGTTGTCCGCGACGAGGTTCAGCGGGCAATTCAACTGGAGGCTCCTGCCAACGTAGCTGCACCCGAGGAGCCCACCGTGACCTACGCCGCAGTGGCCCGACGGCCACCACCTCCTCCTCGCGCCTATGTCGCGCCGCCCCGACGCCAGTCTCCTGCGCCGCAGCACGACCGACGCCGCGACGACCAGCCCCAGTACGCCAGCCAGGAGCCCCGTGTACCCCGGAAGACCGATGTGTGGCGAACGGCCGACCGACGCCCGCTCTGCTACCACTGCGGGGAAGCCGACCATGTGTACCGCCGATGCTCATGCCGACGACTCGGGCTGCGCGGATTCCACCCAAACGACCCGCGCCCCCGGTATGGTCAACGCCCTCGGGAGATCGACGAGTACCTGCGACGACCCCAGTCCCCCGAGCCTGCGTCCCGCCGAGAGTTCCGGTCGCCATCGCCCCGACGTCCAGCTTCGCCGATGCACCGACCCCGGCGTGAAAGCCTGTCACCCCTCGCTCCTCACCGGGGAAACTAGGCGCGGCCACCCCTGGAGGTGGAGTTGCCGAAGACAACCGACGTAAAGAGCCTCCAAGAACGCCGGAGCGCTCCCACTCTCCCGACGCCACGCATCGCTACGACGCCCCTGCAACGGTGTCCAACAACCTAAACGTCGTCATCGACGGCCACGACGCATCGGCACTCGTGGACACCGGAGCAGACTACTCAGTCTTGAGTGGGAGGCTCTCCCGCCGCCTTCGAAAAGTCATGACGCCATGGGAAGCAGACTTGTACGTAATCCGTTACAAGTAACGAAATTACTTGTAATCCCTTACATTTATCGGTAATTTAGTAACGGAATAATTACATATTTTCTAGAGTAATTTTAAAGTAATTCCCTTACATTTTTGACGTAACGGATTCCTTGTAATCCGTTACATTTTTTTTTGTCAACCCCCCCCCCCCCCCCACATTTCTAAATAGTTTTTTTTTTCTTTCGTAAATCCGAGCGCAGTGACACTGTCACGCGAATCGACCAGCGCAAAGGGAGGCTTGGCACTCTTCAGTTCCGCAACCCTTTTTTTGCAACACCAAGCCCCTGAATCTATCTTTTTTTTAGACCCTAACATCAGTCAAAAAATCCAAATGAACAATTCTACGAAAAAAAAAAGAGGGGGGGGGGGGGGGCAAGTCATTTCCGCTTTTTCTTTAGTTCTTTTATTTTTTCTTTGCGATTGAAGACGTGGGGGAGAGGGAGGGAGGACAACAAGTGATTGTGCGCCTCTTCGAGTAGCTCGAGGCGGTAAGTGCACTGGAAAGAATTAACAATGTCCTTCTCGGTTATAGTGACTACGACCATTTTCATAATGTCACAACACGAGACAACGCTCCGTCTACCCTATCCTTTTTGTGAGTCAGCTTTTTGCGAGCACTTAGAAAATGGTAATAGTCTTCCTTTCTTCTTCTTCCTGTTTTGCCCCAGCAGGACGCATCTTATCTCAAGCAGATATTTTTACAAATAAAACATAATGGTGGCTGACGTAGACTTGATATTCTGGGCTTGAGGAGAGTGAAATTCGTGAGTGGGCCCGGGCCATAGCGCGGATTACTTAGTACTCTACCCTTTGCTGCCCGTGGCGTCAGCGGACGTCTATCTGGAGAACACCGGAGTAATTACAGCAGTCGGTCCGTGCTACGTGCGTTTCTGAACGGCACCAAAAAAGGTACACACGGCAAACGTGCGTTTACTATTCCTTGTTTAACCGACGTTCTAATTAATTGTTGTTATGAGTGTCCTTCTTTTTCTTTTGTTACTTACATTTATATACTGGAAACCTTTTTTTATTCACCAACGTCTCAAGTGAGGCTTGAACTGTTCAGAACCAAAGGAAGAAGAATATTGAGCCAAACCTTATTTATTATTTAATTATCCCCTTACTGTTACAACTATGCTTTGCTTTTGATGACTTCTACAGCTTCGCGACTTAGACAATGGAGAAGTTTAGTAGAACGGTCCGATGACTCCGATAATGATATCCGATACTTCGCCGCCGTCTTTGCGTATGCATCATATCGTTATCGAGTACCGTTATCGCGGGTATCGGAGGTATCGGAAGGATCTACTAAATCCCGAATAGCAGGCAACGGCTGCAACGACGAAGCTTTGCTCTACATTCGAAGTAAATAGTACTTCCCTTGCTTCGCTGAAAACGCTCAATGCAGAGCATGAAGCATTCGTGAGGAACAATATGGCACTCCCATCCAGTGCCTCAGCTCAAATGGTGTTCAGCGTAACAGTCGACATATTGAGTAAGAAAGAACACAATGTCTGACGAGGCTTTCGAGAGCCAGCTGTTGCTCAAAATACTCAAGGTCATTAAATGGAACGGGTGACAAGAATAAGAACTTGAATAACCCTCTTCCCTTTGTTTCTTACTTGAAGGCGATAATGTTAAAAGTAACGCCACGAAAGTAACGGATTACTTTTTGGGGTAACGGTCGGTTACTTTCACGGGAGGGTAATTGTAATTGTAATAAATTACAATTTAGCCTCGAGTAATTGTAAATGTAATTCCTTACTATTTTTCAGTAACGTGTACAAGTCTGATGGGAAGGACCCCAAATACGAACCGCCGGAGGACATCTCATCACACCAGTCGGGAGATGCACTGCTCGCGTCGAGATCCACGGTGAAACGTGCCCGGTCAAGTTCGTCGTTCTGCAAGACTGTTCGAGGGACGTTATCCTCGAAATGGACTTTCTCTGCGAGTATGGCGCCGTCATCGACCTCGGAACAAACCGGCTGACGCTACGAAAACCTGCTCCGCCAGCGGAGGAACCCCAAGCGACGTCACCCACGGTCCGAGTTCTCGCAAACCACGTAAACCTACCACCGCGGTCGAGTGTTTTCGTACTTGTCGGGATCGATGAAGCTTCCTGTGGCGAAGTTCTTCTCGAGGGAAGCTTCCAATTGCTCCTGGGAAGAGGCATAGGCGTCGCAGGGGAGTAGCTGAACTTCAGGATGGGCGGACTGTGGCCCTCGTGACGAACTTCCGAAACGAAACGCAACACCTCACGAAAGGTGCAGCCGTGGGCCACGTCCAGAAGCTCCGAAACCCCGCCGAAATCACCGCGATTACTGACGAATCCTCGCCGCCCCAGCAAGACAGTACGTCGCCAGCGCAGCTCGACATTGACCCTAAGCTTCCGGACCCCAAACGGCGTCAGCTGATTAACCTCCTCCCCGAATACCGCGACTGCTTTTCGACGTCGTCGAAGGTGCGCCAGACCGCGGTTGCCAAGCACCGCATCGTTACCGAGGACGACGCGCGCCCTGTACATCGATCGCCGTACAGAGTCTCCGCTAAGGAAAGGGAGGTCATCCATCAGCAAGTTCAAGAGATGCTGAATGACGACATAATACAACCTTCGAGCAGTCCATGGGCCTCTCCAGTCGTGCTGGTTAAGAAGAAGGACGGAACTCTTCGGTTCTGCGTGGACTACCGGCAGCTCAACACGGTTACGAAGAAAGACGTCTACCCACTCCCCCGCATCGACGACACTATAGACCGGCTGCGCCACTCTCGATACTTTTCATCGATGGACCTGAAGAGCGGCTACTGGCAAATCGAGGTCGACGAACGGGACCGAAAGAAGACAGCCTTCGTCACGCCGGATGGACTGTACGAGTTCAAGGTGATGCCCTTCGAACTATGCACGGCGCCAGCAACTTTCCAGCGTGTCATGGACACCGTACTGGCAGGGCTGAAGTGGCAGAGTTCTCTCGTCTACCTTGACGACGTCGTGGTATTTTCAGCTGACTTCCACGAGCACTTGAGACGACTCCGAGCTGTTCTTCAAGCCACTCAGACCGCCGGACTCACACTCAAGCCGTCAAAGTGCCGGTTCGCCTATGACGAACTGAAGTTCCTTAGCCACGTGGTTAGTAACGAAGGCGTCCGCCCAGACCCCGAGAAGACTCGCGCCGTCACGGCATTTCCAGCGCCGACAGATAAGAAGGCCGTGCGAAGATTCCTTGGACTTCGTGCCTATTATCGACGCTTCGTTCTGGATTTCGCAAGGATTTCCGCACCACTTACGAATCTCACGAAGGACGCCGAGAAGTTCGAATGGGCCGAGGAGCAACAGCAGGCATTCGACGAACTGAAACAGCGACTCCAGACTCCTCCTGTGCTTGGACATTTCGACCAGGATGCGGAAACAGAAATTCACACGGACGCAAGTAACGCGAGACTGGGCGCAGTACTAGTCCAAGTGCAAGAAGGCATCGAGCGAGTCATCGCCTACGCAAGTCGGACATTGTCCAAGGCGGTGAAAAATTACTCCACGACTGAGAAAGAATGCCTTGCGGTCGTCTGGGCAATAACGAAGTTTCGTCCGTACTTGTACGGGAGCCCGTTCCGAGTAGTCACGGACCACCACTCGCTCTGCTGGCTTGCGAACCTGAAGGACCCGTCAGGACGCCTCGCTCGATGGAGTCTTCGACTACAAGAGTTCAACATGACAGTGGTCTATAAGTCAGGCCGCAAGCACAGCGACGCCGACTGCCTGTCCAGAGCCCCCGTCGAAACCCCTTCCGGCTGCAGCGACGACAATGACGACGAGTGCTTCCTAGGAGCAGTGAACACCGACGATATGGCACGGCGTCAACGGGACGATCCTGAGCTGCGCGCATTAATCGAGCACCTGGAAGGTGGCAGGAGTACCGTGCCACGTGTCTTCTCACGAGTACTGCCGACCTTCGCCATCCGACAAGGTGTACTCTACAAAGAGAACTTCGGCGACAACAAAACACCGTGGTTGCTGGTAATCCCTAGTGACCTTCGGGAAGAGATCTTCCAAGCCTGCCACGACGACCCGACATCCGGACACCTTGGTTACAGCCGGACACTGGCCCGTATTCGTGAAAAGTATTACTTGCCGAAGCTCCCCAAGACCGTCCACCTATACACACGATCATGCCACGAGTGCCAGCGACGCAAGAAACCGCCGACGAGGCCGGCCGGACTTCTGCAGCCCATTTCTCCTCCAACTACACCCTTCCAACAGATCGGAATGGATCTACTTGGTCCTTTTCCGCCTTCGACGTCGGGGAACCGCTGGATCATCGTCGCCACAGATTATCTCACGCGGTACGCCGAAACGAAAGCTCTTCCTTCAGGGACTGCTGTGGAAGTCGCCAAGTTTTTCATCGAGTCCATCGTCCTCCGGCACGGCGCTCCCGAAGTTCTGATTACAGATCGCGGATCTTCGTTCATGGCCCAGCTGACGCAAGAGATTCTTCGTCTCAGTGGCACCGGCCATCGTCGAACCACTGCATACCACCCGCAGACCAACGGGCTGACCGAGCGACTCAACAAGACAATCGCCGATATGATCTCTATGTACGTCGACGTAGAGCACAAGACATGGGACGAGGTGTTGCCCTACGTCACGTTTGCCTACAATACGGCGGTTCAGGAGACCACTGGATTCACCCCTTTCCAGCTGGTACATGGTCGGAAGGTAACGACCATGCTGGACGCAATGCTGCCCCATGAGCCATCTGACAATGAGAGCGACGACGCCCAGGCGGTTGCTCAACGCGCCGAAGAAGTCCGCCAGCTCGCCCGACTCATGATTCAAGACCAGCAACGCGTCGACGCTGGCCGCTACAACCTTCGTCGCAGGGACGTTCACTTCCAGCCCGGAGACAGGGTGTGGGTGTGGACGCCCATCCGTCGCCGCGGCCTCAGTGAGAAACTGCTGAAACGGTACTTTGGACCATACAAGGTACTTCGTCGCCTCGGCGAGCTGAACTACGAGGTGATGCCCGACGGAACAAGAACATCATCACGCCGCCCACCACGACCTGAAGTCGTCCACGTCGTGCGCCTGAAGCCCTACTACGCTCGATAGGACTGTGGATCTTATGTGTTTCAAGTGACTCTTTAGTTTGCCGTTCTTTTTATGTGCTTTGTTTTGTTTTGGGATGCATCGGGGCGATGCACTTTTTAAGGGGGGAGTAATGCCCCGCGCCAAGTAGGCAGCGCGGCCGTAGCCTAACGGTTATCGCGCTTGCCTCCCGCGCGAAGGGCCAGGGTTCGATTCCTGGCCGCGGCTATGCATTTTTGTTAACACTGTAATGTGATGTTCTGGTGAAATCGAGAACCGGTCTAGCTAATTCGAGGTCAGAATGTTCTACGCGTCGAACCTTCTACGTCGAATGCTCCAGAAGCCAACGTGTGTACAAAAGCGGCTCCGAGGGCAAGCCGGAGTCAGTTTTCGCCTCAGCGTTCGATCTCGCTGCTTCGCCGCCTTCGACGCCCGCGACGCTCTGTTGTTATCTTTCTTTCTCCTTTTACTTTTTGGGTACAAGTTCGCCCGATTAAGCGTTCAGTTTACTCCGTTATTCGCCGCCTCATCACTTGTCCTTCGTGACAAGTGACGAAGGACAAGTGACGAAGGACAAGTAGTAACAATTACGGTTCGACGCGTAGAACATTCTGACCTCGAATCAGCTAGACGGTTCTCGATTTCACCAGAACATCACATTACAGTGTTACAAAAATGCATAGCCGCGGCCAGGAATCGAACCCTGGCCCTTCGCGCGGGAGGCAAGCGCGATAACCGTTAGGCTACGGCCGCGCTGCCCACTTGGCGCGCGGCAATACAATTTAAACCCATGTTCCTGGGAGGAACATTTAGCTATATGTGGCCGCCGTACTTACATTTTTCCTGAGATATAAGATTGCGAAGCTCAGTGCGTGGACATTGCCGTGATTTCATCAAAGCATTTGCACAGCCACTAATGTAACACCAAAGCAAGCACGTAGTTAAATATATATATATATATATATATATATATATATATAACCCACGCCTTCGGCCTCCCACCACCATGCCCGTTGTATATAAATATATATATATATATTGTTCACAATTTCAATCATGCACAAAAAATATTAAAAAATAAATTATAAATGTTTATGCAAAAACAATACGAAGCACGTAAAAACACGTTTTAGATATATTTTGACAAATTATTTCGCAACAAACAAGTTTATGCCAAATGTCGCTGAATATATCAAATGTGCGTCTTGAAACGCAGCGAGTGAATATAAAAAAAAATATTTGCTTAGCCAATATTGTAGTTCTCATATGAAGGCAGAAACTAATATCATTTCTCTAAAACTTGCAATGTTGCTTATCAATATTTAGAAAATCCATCTTAATTTCCTTTCAACACTCCTTAACTCCTTGCCGTAACTTGAACTAACTTGTGATGGCGAAATATTGAGTAGCATATGAGCTCCGATTGAGAAAAGCAACAACAAACCTTCACGCCCATTGGGCTAGCTTGTTTACGTTATAAGGGCTTTGCCGCACGATGTTTGCTCCAAAGAGATACTCTCTAGAAGGGACAAAGTGTGTGCAACGACGCTGCTCGTTTGCAGAGCATAGAAATTCGTCATAACTTAAATCCATGGTACTAGGAAGCATAAAAAAGCGGACAACACAACTCAGAAATTCGGAAACAGCTGAGCTTTTGCGACCACACTAAAGCAAGAAAAATTCAAGGAAACAGAACATGACGTCGCCAACTGGTTTTGACCAGACGTGGCTTGACAGGCTAAATCTCTACAACACCAGACACGCTTCCAAAAACGAGCATCCGCCGTCAAGCACGCGCAAAGATAATCTCTGTCAGTATTACGAGAACCGCCCAACTTTCTAATCTCAGGGCGTAAGATTATGATCATTCCTAACCAGCTCGTTCGCCTGCTTTCACTTCTCGGAAAATCATACCGTTCCAAGATTTGTTTCTTACAGCGGAGCTGTTCAGGGCTAATTTCCCCAGTACCGTGTCCGTCAGCAAACAAATGATGATACGAAACTCTGGACAGCTACCGCCCTCTATGAGCGACGGCGGCAATCAGACAACCGGCTTGCGGTTGCCGGGTTGCCACCGTCACTCATAGGTGGCGGAGACCTTTCTAGCCTTTCCACTCGGGCTTGCCGACTTGCGGACGGGCATTACTTCATTCCGACCATACTACAGCTTCGCTGGTCTTCCATCTTCATCAGGGTGGAAAGGCTGAAGGCTTTTTTTATCTCTCTGTTTCCTTGTGTTTCCTCTTGTGCAATGGGTGCAATGATTTCCGGACTTCGGTCAAATATTTGTGGAAGTTGTCCTCTGACTCTTCTAAAATAAAGAACATAAAACAGATCTTGCCTTCGTGTCCTAGTTGTTGTGTAAAGAAAATATAAATATTTTCATTTCTGGCACTCCTAAACTCACTCCCAGTCTTCAGGGCCACACCCAGTCCCTCTCCAAGTGACCTAATTCGCGGTGCCGTGTGGCTTCCCGTGTGCTCTCTCGGGTGACGCTTAATTCCCCCTCTCTGCTGACATTAGCGGGCGTTATGGTGCACCTTAGAGCTGACCGAGGTCACTTCATCTTTTCGCCATAGTTCCTTCGGCTGCCATTGCGGCTTCAGGTGGGGGAAAAAGCTCGACTTTTGCTTGCGATTATGCAGTCGATTCGCGACATTTTTTAATGAAGGAGATGTTTTCTCCATCCCTCGGGACACAGTAAGGAACGTGAAATGATGAGATGCATATTTTTTTAATCTTAAAATCGTTGCACCCCCACCCCTTTAAGCCAACTCCCCCCGCCCCCCCTTCCCTCCTTATTTCCGAAGCAGTTTGGCGGACGCCACTGCTGCCGGCAGTTGCGAACTGTATGAATGGAAGATTGCCTTAAAACTCAAGCGCGCACACAAGGAATGTCAGTCACTGTATATACAAAACGAGAGAACTCTTCTTTGACATGTTCTCTCTAAATGCTAATGCGAGAGTTTCTGAATGCCTCTCTTTAGGCTCCAAGTATTTTGTTAGCGTGGTGAAATTCTTACAGCCAGAAAACGTACTTGTGGTGCCCGATTTCTATCTAGATTCCTTGCACTTCCCGTTACACCTTAAAGTGATAAGCCGGTATTGTTTGTTTTCCACCTCACAATGTCTAACTCTAAGATAGCGACCCCCCGGATACTACTTCTTTCGCTTTGTTTACGCGGTGGCCGACGTTTCTTGTGTGCGTGCTTGAGTTTCCAGATCTGCCATTCATGCTGCTTGCAGCTGCCGGCAGCAGTGACATCCCCCGACACTCTTTGGAAACAAAGCTTGGAACACCACGACATTCTGTCAAGTGAACGCAGGCAAACGAACTACTTAGGAAACATCATGATCGAACACCCTGAGATTAGGAAATCGGTCGGTTATCGTAGTCTTCGCGGAGACTATCTTTACGTGTGCTCGGCGGCGGATGCTCGTTGTCGGAAGCGTGTCTAGTGTTGTAGGGATTTAGCCTGTCAAGCCACGTCTGGTCAAAACTTTGGTACTAATGTTTTATTTTCTTGATTTATATATCAACTTAGCTGTTTCTGAGATTTTGTCTTGTCCGTTTTTTATTCTTTCTAGTCCCATGGTTTTAAGTTATGACGATATCTTGCGCTCTGCAATAGACCAGCACTGCAGCACACACTTTGTCAGTTCTAGAGAGTACGCACTGATCTCTATGTCTATTTGCTGGATCGTGTTTGACCAGCTCCACCTATGGACCGAAATGCGGTCACTGGCGGCCATCTTTAGGTAGAGTTATATCATCTCTAGCCATCATAGTAATATGGCGGACAGCGCAATGGCGGCCGGGTGTTATAAAATAGCCGTGGATCTAGTACACTGTACCGTAGGAGATAATTTGTGCTTGATTCAAGTTGTTCGACGACGCAGATTCTTGCAACCCGGCGTGAACGGCAGCCTCATCTTTGAGGGCCCGGAGAAAGTTTTACGAAAGCCCAGCACCGGGGGAAAGCAGCGCAGCTTGCATCGAAAGCAGACTCCGTAAGGGCGTCTGCTTTCGATGCTTCCCTCGATGCGACTTTCGATGCGAGCTGTGCTGCTTTTCCCCCGGTGCTGCGATTTCGTGAAACTTTCACCGGGTCCTGAAAGATCGCGCTACCGTTCAGCTGGGTTTCAAAAACATGTTTCGTCAAACAATTTCAATCAAGCACGAAATATCATCTACCCTATTTTGACGGCAGCCTGCCACCACACCTGTCAAAACGCTGTCTGCCATGGATGGATTACAGTGGCTGCAGGAGCTGTACCTTGGCTAGAGGTAATATAACTCTACCTAAAGATGGCTGCCAGTGACCGCATTCGCAGAGCGGGCAAACGCGATCCAGCAATTGTCATTGAGATCAGTGAGAGTACGTCTTTGGATCCGACGTCGAGCGGCGAAACCCCTATAACGAAGACAAGCTAGCTCAATTCGAGTGAAGGCTTGTTGTCAGGTTTCTCAATTCAAAGTTATATGCTACAAAATATTGAGCCATCTCAAGTTAGTTCATGATAATGCAAGGAGTTAAGGACAGTTTAAAGGAAGTAAAAGATAGTTTCTCAAATATTGATGTGCAATTTCGCTACGTTTCGAAAAATTACTTAGGTTTCGAATTAATAACAATATTACAATAATGGCTCAGCAAATATGTTTTATATATTCATTACCTGCGTCTCAAAACGCACATTTTAAAATATTTTGCGACGTTTCGCATAATGGTGTTTATTGCAAAATAATTTGTGAATGTACCTCTAAAACGCGTTTTTTACTGAGATATTGAGGTGGGCTAGTTGGATATGCATGATATAAAAAACTAAATAGCGCAAAGGTTAGACAAAGGACAAGGGACAGATCATGTAGATAGGACAAGCGCTATTCCTGTCTACATGGTCTCTCCCTTGTCCTTTGTCTGAATTTTGCGCTATTTGATTTTTATATCATGCATATCCAACTAGCGCTTGCCCTGTGTACATGTTCTGTCCCTTGTACTTTGTCTAAACTTTGCGCTATTTAATTTTTATGTCGTGTTTTTTTACGTGTTTCGTATTTCTTGTTTTGCAAAGAAATATTGATCAAATCTTAAATATATAGCATGCGTTTCGCAAACTGACTACAAAATATACGCAAAACAAAAATCGAACCGCGTGCCTGCTTTGGTGTGACATTGGCTACTGTGCAAATTACTATAGCGAAATTTCGGCAATGTCCACTCTTCGAGCTTGTCAATTTTATACCTCAGGGAGATTTTAGCTGCAGCGTTCACATATAGCTGAATATTCCTCCAAAGAACCGGGATTTCACATATATTTTTAGAGTTAGCGAAGATATGACCCGGACAGTCATTGTACGATGCGACATGGAAACACTCTGCGATACATTTGTATCGCGATACTGCCCAGCCCTGTTTTACGGTATAAACTTTATCGGTCTGTTTATTGTTTTTTTATTAATTTGGGTAGTAGATTAACACGTCATGAAGGTCGATAAAGTACAAACATTATCATGATACAATTGCCTTTGTTGTCGATGCATGTTAGCGTGTAAAATCATTCGTGATGCATACCACTGTAAGAAGCCTTGGCCAAAGGAGGCAGTTCAATCCGTGAAATCCTATGGGGTAGTCCTTTCCCAGGCATTCGTTGCACCATAGGCAAGGGCTCAATTTTTAATTGTTCAGTAAGTATTCCTTCCTAAAATAATACACGTTTATCAGACATTTGAGGTAATTCTAACTATCATAACTTTTTTATACCTCAATATATTAAGGGGGTAAGATCACGCGTTTTGCAATTGACATACTTTGGCTCGGCACTCAGATACTGTAATTGAATACTATTTCTAATTACTCATTCTTAACATCGATGTATTAGCAGTTACTTTCGACCGACTGATTCATTTTCCTTATCCGTCACAAGTTACTTTGCCACTACTTTGTTAATGAACTTCTTTAAAAGTAAGTGAACACGAATCTGGTGTTTCGATTTCATTACATTTTGTTCATCCTTAAACTAACAATGTAGTGGGTGCTACGCATTCGCTGAACCAACCAACCGTCTTCCTTTCATCACTTGAGACCGATCACTGCGCCTGGGTATCTACGGTAGAGAGATCATATGTCGAAAGTTGCACGAATTACTCGTCCCTCGTGTACGTAGGTTCCCGGCACTGTCGGCTTAGGGGTGAACAGAAAAAGTGAAAGCCGTTTACAACTCCCTGTAACGCCGAATTAGAGCGCAGCTCTTGAGGAGGAGGAGGGAAGGGTACTGGGGGGTCAAGTGACCTTGGGTGGGGGTCACGTGACCTAGGGGGGTCACGTGACGATGCCGATGCCGATGACGTCATCAGTAACGATGAAGATGCGGATACCGATGACGTCATCAGTGACGTCACTGATGACGTCATCAGTGATGATGACAATGACGATGCGGATGCCGGTGACATCATCAGTGACGTCACTGATGACGTCATCCGGGTCACGTGACCCCGGGGGTCACGTGACTTGGGGAGCTACGTGACTTTGGGTGTCACGTAACCTTGGGGTCACGTGACCCTGGGTGACCCGAGGTCACGGGACCTTGGGGTGACCTTGGGAAGTCACGAGACCTTGGGTGTCACGTGACCTTGGGGTCACGTTACCCTTGGGGAGGGGTCACGTGACCTTGGGTTGACCTTGGGATGACCTCGGGGGTCAAGTGACCTTTGGATGACCTTGGTTACGCCGACGGCGACGCCGCTCAAGCCGGGAACGGGCCCCTAAGAGCTGCGCTCTAAAAAGTGATGTGCAGTGCTGAAAGAAGATCTAGTCGCTCGGGCGCAAGTTTGGCCACAGCTTTCTTTTTAGACCGCATCTCTAGGCGCCCCTTTCGGGCTTAAACGGCGTCGGCGTCGCCGTCGGCGTCAGCGTCGCCGTCAGCGTAACCGTAGCGCGTCGGCGGAACGGGTCGGCGTGACACGTCGGCGTCGCCGTCGCCGTCGGCATGACCGTAACGCGTCGACGTCGCCGTTGGCGTAACCGCACGGTGCATTATGGGAAACGTCCCATAATGCACCGCGGTGACGCGCGCGTTGCATTACGGGATGTTTTCCATAACCCACCGCGCGGGTGAGGAGGGAGACGGTGGAGGCAGAGGAGGAGGGGGATAAGGAGAGAGAGGGGGAGGAGGGAGGAGGAGAAAGAGGGAGGAGGAGGAGTGGGGAGGAGGCGAGGAGCACGGGAGGAGTAGATAAGGAGGGAGGAGGAGTGGGTACAGTTGAGGAGGAGGGGCATACCGTCCCCTCCGTTCCTTCCCCTCCTCCTCCTCAAGAGCTGTGCTCTAATTCGGCTTTAGGGGGAGTTGTAAAAGTTTTGCATTTTCTTCTTTGTGGCTTCTTAGCTACTTGGTCGTATCAATTTTTTTTTTTTTTGCCGAACAAAACATTGAAACACACGGCTATATAGACAAACACGCGGCTCTGATGTCACGCTGCTCCCGTGGCCCCGTAGTCGGTGCGGCGCATGCGCGAACGCTTCAGTTCACACGAATCTGGTTTCTGCTCACGCGCAGTGCCTACACCTGGCGGATTTGTTTGCCGACAGTCCGCTCGCCTATACTTCGCCCAAAACGGGCATATACGCGGGTATTCTTAAATCATCCTGTCTTGTGTAATGTGATGCTTATTCGCCGAAAGAGTAACACCAACATCTATAATATTACAAAAAGTAGTATGAGTCTGCTTTCGCCTGTCTGTTTGCTGTTCCGCAAGTCAGTACAGGACACTGATTTCTATGTCTATTTGCTGGATCGTGTTTGCCCGCTCCGCGAATGCGGCCACTGGCGGCCACCTTTTTGGTAGAGTTATATTACCTCTAGCCAATGTACAGCTGGTGCAGCCACTATCATCCATCCATGGCCGACAGCGTTGTGGGAGTTGTGGTGGCTGACTGGCATAATAATAGCCGTGGGTTATATTTCGTTTTTGATTGGAATTGTTCGACGAAGCATATTGTTGAAACTTGGCATGAACGGTAAGTCGATCTTTGAAGAGCCGTTGAAAGTTTCACGAAATCACAGCACCGGGGAAAAGCAGGACTGCACGCATCGAAAATCGCATCGAAAGAAGTATCGAAAGCAATGTTGCTTTCCCCCGGTACTGCGCTTTCGTAGAACTTTTGCCGGGTTCTCAAACATGGGGCCGCCGTTTACACCGGATTTCAAAAATCTACTTCGTCAAAGAACTTCGATGAAGCACGAACTATTACCCACGGTACAGTGTACTAGACCCACGGCTATTGTATGGCAGCCTGCCGCCATAGCGCTGTCCGCGCTTATTGCTATGATGGCTAGAGATAATATAACTCTACCGAAAAGATGGCCGACCGTGGCTGCATTCCCGTCCATAGGCGGAGCTGGTCAAATGCTATCCATCAAAAGGACATAGAGATCAGTGGTACGGGACGACATACATCTGTGCCAGTGATTGATAACATCAACATGAGAAGTTCAGAAGAATTCTACGCTCCTCTTAATATCAGATGGCTCTTCGCTCGTTGGCCGTTTAAATTGACGTACTGGAATTACCATTACTGCGGCTGTTCTGGCGAGCGCAAGTCTATTTTTAGGTTCAAGTCTGGTGTAACAAGAACGCCAGCTGCAGATCCCAAATTCAAGAGCTTTGTATAAGGCTCCTCTTAGGAAAGCTCACACTTACTTTAACCACACGTCGGCAGCCATACAGGATGTCTATTCGAAATGCATCTGCTATGAGCTGTACAGTGGCGCTCTTTGTTTTCTTGCAAATCAATACATCATGAATTACCGTCGCGATAAACCAAAGCGAATTACTTTCCAAGTATAGACAAGGTTTGAATGTCCCGTACGTTTCCCCCTAAACTTAGCCTTGGAACGCTTTCACTTGTACAGGGTGTGGCACGTCGAGAAAAGTACATCAGATTTTTTTACATCTAATGCCAATTATTTCATTTACGAGGTAAGATCATTATGCTATTATTCTATTGTACCTAACCTAAAACCATTATTTTACCAATGTAATGCCCTCGTCATTCTTGATCATTATGACTGAAGCAAACTTCTCTCTGTCTTCGTATAGATTTTCCTCCAACTCCGTTCCATTTTTCTGGAAAAAAAAAAGTGCAATGTTTATCATTATAAACACCGAAATAATTCGGTCGGCAGATGTTTTCACTCTTCGAGGTGGAGTATTTTCTTCACGAAATATTCGCACTGTGGGCCGCAGATTAAAAAAAAAAAAAAAAAGAACAGGAAGATTGGAATAATTCAAGTCAATAATTTGTTCGATTCAAGCTCAAATGTAGCAGATTTTCAGAAATCACCAGCTTCAGGCCTCAATACAGCCATCGGCACAGTCACAGCAGTTGGACACGCGGTATTATAAATATTGAGTGTAAAGGACAGATAGCCTACAACCAATTTATCTGTTCTCAATGCAATTTGGCTTTTATGTTTGAAATCTAAAAGCTGCGAATACTGGGATACCAGTTTACACTGTAACAATAAAATGTTTACCTACTAATCCAGAAACTGCAGTGCTCAGTTTTCTTTTACTACTATTTCCAATACCGTGGTTTGTCAACAATAAGCGTCAAATAAATACATATTTGTGCAGCAACCTACCATTCTCAGAGCGAAATTTCCCCCAGAGAAGCCTTCAATCAAAACTGTTCCGGCTAATATTGAGGCTTTTTGTAGTTCAAGGTGCAAGTCTTTGTTAACCAGAACTATCTGCTTCCCTCCTTCTGACCTTTCTTCGAGCAGTCTTGGGAACACAATAGCTTCCTCTGGAAATACACCTAAGCAGGAGAAACGAAGAATCAGTATGTATGTGTGTAGCAATGCTAGAATCGCGATGCGGCTTTCATCTAAATGCTGATAAAACCGAAAATATCACAAAAAAGATAAATTTAGTTTCATCCATTTTGCGCATGAATGTAGCTTGTAATCAAGCAATCATTATAAAAAAAGATGTCAAATACACAAAAAATGCGATTTTTTGTTTTGTAATTGTTTTGCAAACAACATTTAGTAATATTTTCGCTGTTAACTTTAACGTAAAAGGGGGGGAGGGGGGGGGGGGTTTAGCCCAGCTGTAGGCCCCGAACGGTGATTATATAAATAAGCATTTTTTTCGGCCCTCATGGAAAGATGATTGACGTGTGAAATGTTGGTTGTAAAATTGTAGCTCCGTACCGTAATAGTATTTTAATCGACAATATTTTTTAGGTATGGGAAACAAATAATTCAGATTAAGTCATTATTGCTTTAAAAAGTATCCCACGATTGCGTTTTCGGCAATGACGATAACGAACATGGATGCTGGCGAGTGTGGAGTGCTCAACGAGCGCACTTCGTGAAGCTCGTCTATTCTTAGGTGTGCTAGTCGTTTTGCGTTCACCGAGGAGTTTACACGAAGATCTCCTCAACCGACGTAGTCTGCAGCAAACAACTGTCACAAGTACGCGCCTTCGGAAGAGCTCTTTTTGTTGCGGGTCTGCCGTAAGCCTGGCGTCTCGCGTCAAGTATGTTGCTTGATCTGGCTTGATCTGCCCTGTTTGCGCGTGTTGATCTTGAATAGAGATGCTGGTTCCCGAAAGCGGCCACACAGTTCTATGCATAGTGCAACCGTCGTGATTGCGACCATGGTTTTTACACCTACAGGGTACCTACACAGCACAGTATTTGCTAGCCATTTGGTTGGAGACAATCTGTAATTCGGCTCGCACCAAGTTTGTCTAAGCATATTCCCGTTATCGCGCCTCGAAAGGCAAGCTTTTAAGTTTTGGAGTGCAGCTGGTCTACCACAATTGAATATTTTTACGTCGTGTTTCAATTTTGCAATATGGCGCTCACTCACCTTGCTCGCGGCTGCCATGAGAAGAAAAAAATTGAAAAAAAAGAACGGTAATGTTAGAAAGACTACATATATATGTATTGATTTATAATTTAGTTGTCTCGGTCGCTTAGTGAGTGCATCGACACGCTGAAAGACTCGTCTACTGGACCGTGGCTCGAGAATAATGAATCGCTAGAACGCTACTCTCATGGTAGCGTCTTCTTAGCGTCGAAGAAGTTTTCAGGCGGGGATGAATAGCAGACGGACAGAGGCGAAAACGAACCCCGACGTGCAGCTTTCGTGTCCGCTTCCCAGGGGCATTGCAGACGACGCTAGGCGGTGGCGAAATAGCAGACAATGCCGGAGGCTGCCGCTCGTCTGTTCGCACGACTAGCAGGCGGTGTTAGATTTCCAGTCTAGACGCACCGGACGACGCGAAAGGGAGACACTGCGCTCGTTAGCCTGTTCGGTCGTGCAGCCAGGCCAGCCTCGTAGCAAAGGGCGGGGCCACTGATCTGTGGGCGGGGTTTAGAGCGGGCTGTGACCTTTACCTAAATTGCGTCTAACGGCGTCCCCCAATATTACCCCCAAAAATATTCTTTAGTGAGAATTTGTTTTTAAACCGTGTAAGCGAGCGCCATTCTGTACTGGCTCTTTTATTTTATTTCGCCGAGCGCATTCCAAGCAGGCGCCATTGTGTTCTGCCTTTTTCTTTTATTTCGCTGGGCGCAAGGTTCAGTTCTCAGAAGATTGTGTTTTATTTTGAACTCCTCGGCGCCGGGAATCTCGCACGTGGATGCCCGTGCCATGAAGGCGCGACTGGCTGGCGTCGCGCAGGATGCGGATCGGGTTACAGCCTTGGGCGAGACCAAGCTGCTCAAGGAAACTATGCGGCAGTCTAACAGCGGGACTCAAAGCGAGAGTGTGTGTGCGATGGTGGTACGCGACCACCAATAGTGTCCGTCTTGTAAACTCAAATTGTATCAAGAATATTAAATCCAGTATTTCTTTAATTCCAAAAACCCATTCGTCAAGACCTCGTTTATTATCAACAAGTTATTTTATTTGAAACGACCATACGATTAGATATCAGAACTGGGATTATCACCCAACTCCTCGGAACAAAGAGCGGACCGAAGAGTGACACAAGGAATCAAGTGCGTCAGGCATCCAATCCCGTGGACCCTGGATCGACGAGTCAAGTGCGATCAGAGTCAGGTTGGAGCGACCCACAGTGTGACAGGTGGGCGACGTGTGTGTGAGTGCCTGCGATTGGGGGCTTCCCACTGTGCGGAACTCAAGGTTCAGGTACTGTCGGATTTTTCATCTCCCTGTGGAACTCTTTATCAACAGAGTTTTCGTTTTGCGTATGAGATGTAGTGTATTATGTTGTGGCTTTATATTGTTTGTGCGAGCGTGTGTGTTGGGTGTAATTACATGTACACAGCTCAACCCTTCACCATGAATCAGGAAACGTCGGGAGCGTCTCCGAGCCAGGCGGGTTCGCCTGAAGTTGCTCACTCCATGGGGAACGGGTTTTCTTTGCACGAGCTCTTGGGAATGATTCGAGAAAAGGATCGTTTGTTAACGGACCTCTTGGGACGACTTGCCCTTCCGGCGCAGTCAGGCACAGCGGACGTGAGCGGCGTGGCGACGTTCCAGGTGATGCCTGACCTCAGTAAGAACATATCCAATTTCGACGGAGGCGAGGACGCAGCAGCAGCGCGAGACTGGATTGAGAACCTAAAGAGGACGGCGACTCTTCATAAGTGGCCGACACCTTTCCTCCTGGAAACGGCAAAATCACATCTCACAGGAGCTGTGAAAGACTGGTTACGCTCACGCCATGCAGAAATTGCGTCGTGGGAAGATCTAGAGTACCAGTTTCGACGAACATTCGTTAGCCAGACCCGAGCAGCGGAACGCTGGAGAAGAATGCAAGGCCGCGTCCAGCAGCGAAACGAGAGCACGATTGCCTACTTCCATTCGAAGATTCGTCTTTGTGGAGAGGCAAACCCCTGACTTTTGCGATACTCGCGAGCAAGTACTCACCGGCTTGCGTTCGCGACAACTGTGCACCATGTTAATGGGGAGAACACACGAAGACGGTGATGACCTCCTACACGACATACAGGAATTCGAAAGGATCGATCGGGAGCGACAAGAGCGCTTCGGTGGACAGCGTGAAAAAGGGGCTGCTACCGACACACCGCGAAACCGAGATCCGGGTATGACGTCTGTCAAGAAAACCGTTGACGAGAGAGACAACAAGGATAAGAAATCACCAATACACAACGAAAAGGGTGAGCGTAAGTGCTACAACTGCTCACGGTTCGGTCACATTGCGCGTGACTGTCCAGAGCCAAAGCGCCCACTAAAGTGCCTGAGCTGTGGAAAAACCGGGCACACTCAGCGTCACTGCATCGAAAGAGCTCCAAGGAGTGAGACCAACGCCGTAAGCAACTCAAAGAGAGAGGAGTTTCTCTGAAGTGCTCCTTAAGCAAGTCACATGGAATGGCGACAAAAAGCTCATTGGAATGATTGACACCGGAAGTTCCGGATGCCTCTTGCGCGCGTCTGCGGCGGCGCGTTGCGGTGCTGAGCTGACGAGAGACGCAACACCTCTTTATGGATTCGGCAACCAGGACGTCCCAGCAGTAAGGACAATTGGTAAATGCAAAGCAGACTTGGATATTGACGGTGTTACCGGGAAGAACATCACAATTTTTGTTGTACCAGACGAGGCTCAGTCGGTCGACCTGCTCGTTGGTCGAACTTTCACCGAGCTCCCGTACGTGACATATGCTAGGCTGGCCGGATGTCTACGCTTTTGGCACAAGAGTCAGTGCCCTTTCTCCCACCTCGAACCCTTGAACGACGATCCCAAGTTGATTGTAAAGACAACCGAAAAATCCACCCTCCAGGCGAACGTAATAAATTGGATCACGCTGTCATCAGAATCTGATGTCACTGGCCCCGTCCTTTTCAACAACTGTGTAAAAGAAATTCTTCTCGACATGAAAGACGGAGAGATTGCTGTTCCAGTTTTCCCAAGCGGAAATAACGATGTAGTCATTAAAAAGGGACAGCGTCTTGGACGTGTCACTGCGGTCGAGATTGTAAACACACCCGGTGAGGAGGACAACCAGAGAAACCGAGCGGAAGAGAGTTACGAAACCGAGAAACAAGGGCACGGCAATTCGGAAGCCGATAGACAAGAATCAGGTCGAAGTAGGTCCGTCGGTGACCAAGGTGCAAAAGAATGAGCTCCTTGACCTCCTGAACGAGTATCGGGAGTGCTTCGCTACGAACTTGAGCGAGCTTGGGTGCTCAAATGTCCTTGAAATGGACATCCCGGAAGTGCCGGGAAGCTCACCAGTTGCGTTTCGGCCTTACCGAACAAACGTGGCCGAAAGAGAAACGATTCGCGAGATCGTCAGCGAATGGAAACGAGAGGGAATTGTGAGCGAGACGCATTCCGCTTACGCAAGTCCCGTGATCCTTGTTCAGAAGAAGAACGGAGAGAAGCGTCTAGTGGTGGACTATCGACGATTGAACGCCCAGACCGTAAAAGAAAAATACCCCCTACCAAGCATTGATGATCAACTGGAAGGACTATCCGGAGCAGTGATGTACACAGTTCTCGACCTCGCTCACGGCTACCTTCAGGTTCCCTTGAGTGACGATGCAAAGAAGAAGACAGCTTTCATCACTCCGGACGAGACCGGTCAATTTGAGAGGATGATGTTTGGACTCACGAATGATAGGGGGGGGGGGGGGGTGTCCGTGTTCCAGCGTCTTATGAACCACGTTTTGGGGCCGCTGAGGGGAACGATAGCTATGTGCTACCTGGATGATGTGCTGATTCCAGCGAAAAACTGGGATGATACCATTACACGGCTGAGCCAAATCCTCGAAGCCTTCAAGAAGGCCAATTTAACCCTTCGCCTAAGCAAATGCGCTTTCGGAAGAGACAGTGTGGATTTTCTGGGTTTTCGACTGAAGAACGGAGCGGTGCAACCCGGCGCAGTTAAGGTACGCGCAATCACAGAATTCCCAGTCTCAGAGAACCCTCATGATGTCAGACGATTTTTGGGACTGACGAGCTTTTTCCGACGCTTCGTGCCGAAGTATGCGTTAATCGCTGAACCCCTCACAAGGCTCACCAAGAAGAATGAAAAGTTTGAGTGGAACTCTGAGCAAGAGGAAAGTTTCCAAGTTTTGAAGTCAAAACTAGCATGTGGACCTGTTCTTCAACTGTACGACCCGAATACGGAGACGCAGTTGCATACAGACGCCTGTGCGAAGGGATTGGCGGCAATGCTCCTTCAACGGAAAGACGACGAGTGGCACCTTGTTTATTGCGTAAGCAAAAGAACGACCGACGCCGAGAGCAACAATCACTCATCGAAGCTCGAGTTGATGGCTATCGTTTGGGCGGTGGATCGGCTTAGACCGCTGTTACTTGGCATCCATTTTACTATTGTGACTTACTGCCAGGCTCTGGTGTACCTTAATGCACAACGAACACAGAAGCCCCAGATTGCAAGGTGGTACGATTTGATCCAGGAGTTTGATTTTTCAATCAGGCACCGTCCCGGATCACGGATGCTTCATGTGGACTCACTTAGCCGAAGCCCAGTTGAGAAGCCGGTGGATACGATGGACTCTATCCTTGAGGACCGCTTCGAGGTCTGCCTCACCTATGACCTTGCAGACCAAGTGCTAGTGTTACAACGAGGAGATGAAGAGCTACGAGAACTGGTGGCCATACTAGAAAAGCCAGAACATTGTTGCACAGGGCAGGAGAAGGGAAGAGTGAGCGGCTACGTTCTGAAGAATGATAGGCTCATGAGAGTAATCGAACACGACGGCAAGAAAAAGTACAAGTTTGTGCTGCCCAAGCGCATGCGGAAGGCTGTAGTGGTGCAGTCCCATGACTTAATGGGTCACTTCGCACTTGACAGAACAGTTGCCAAGATTCAAGAGAGCTTCTGGTTCCCGCGAATGCGGAACTACGTTCGGAAACACATTTCACAGTGCTTTGAGTGCATTTCCAACAAGATACCTGCTGGCAGACGAGAAGGTCTCCTTAATCCGATACCACCAGGCACGCGACCATTTGAGGTGGTGCACATGGATCACATGGGTCCATTCGTGCAAAGTAAGAAGCGGAACCAATACCTGCTTGTCATCATTGACAACCTAACAAAATTTGTGAGACTCTTCGCAGCGCGCGACACATCGACCAAGCACGTACTGCGGGCTCTGCAGGAGTTTATCCTAGAAAGAGGCCTGCCGAGAACCCTAATCACAGATAGGGGCAGTTGTTTTACTTCTCGAGAATTTGAGGAGTTTTGCGGTGCACGAGCCATACACCACGTGCTTAACTCTACACGACACCCGCAAGCGAACGGTCAGGTGGAGAGGGTGAATAGGACAGTACTTCCTGTCATCACAACCTCCATGACAGACCCCCAGCAGCGCGACTGGGACGAAAAACTGAATTTAGCTGAGTGTAGTTTGAACAACTCCGTGAATAAAACATCGGGAAGGACTCCCTTCGAGATGCTACACGGATATCAACCAGACTTTCACAACACCGCGTTAAAACGGCTAGTCGAAGCTGAGGGACCTGCGTGGCAAGACCCCAAGGAAATGCGGGAACGGGTGCGACAGCACCTCATTGAGGAACAGGAAAAACTGAAAGCCGCATACGACCGAAAACACTTTCCTGCGCGACTCTACGATGTCGGAGAAATAGTCTTTATGAGAAAAGCTACTGAACCAACAGGCAAGCCAACGAAGGCTCAACCGAAGTACAGAGGGCCTTTGGTTGTGACACAGGTTCTTCCATCCGACACATATCGCGTCACTGAGCTTGACAAGACCAAGGCCAGTAGATTCGCAACTACGGCGCATGTTTCCCAGTTGAAGGGATGGACGTCGACAACAAAGAAAACACACTTGGAAGACGACACATCATCGTCAGAAGAAGCAGAATCCGCCAGGGACGAAGTCACCGTTCAGCTCCCGAGGCGCTCTGCACGTAAGCGTGCAATTCCGAAATGAGCACATTTGCGACACATATTATTTTTCGCTTGTATCGATTTTTTTTTTTTTTTGCATAACGTGCATTGAAGCATTTATGCGTTTCTTGTGCTGTTCACGTATATGTAGCGTCGATTCCTGTGTATTCATATGTTGTTATTATTAAGAAACATGAAAGATTAATCTTTATTAATTTGTATAAGCATTGCTTTATGTTGTCGTTAACGAGGACGTTAACAATGCCAGGATGCCCAAATGTAAGCGAGCGCCATTCTGTACTGGCTCTTTTATTTTATTTCGCCGAGCGCATTCCAAGCAGGCGCCATTGTGCTCTGCCTTTTTCTTTTATTTCGCTGGGCGCAAGGTTCAGTTCTCAGAAGATTGTGTTTTATTTTGAACTCCTCGGCGCCGGGAATCTCGCATGTGGATGCCCGTGCCATGAAGGCGCGACTGGCTGGCGTCGGGCAGGATGCGGATCGGGTTACAGCCTTGGGCGAGACCAAGCTGCTCAAGAAAACTATGCGGCAGTCTAACAGCGGGACTCAAAGCGAGAGTGTGTGTGCGATGGTGGTACGCGACCACCAATAGTGTCCGTCTTGTAAACTCAAATTGTATCAAGAATATTAAATCCAGTATTTCTTTAATTCCAAAAACCCATTCGTCAAGACCTCGTTTATTATCAACAAGTTATTTTATTTGAAACGACCATACGATTACAACCGTGTCCCATTTATGTTTTCTTAACAAATCTTTTTTTTCCTTGCAGTGTCCAGACGCTGCCGAGGTTACGTGCTGATAGGACCAATCACAGAGCTTCAGAAGCGCACCCTTCTAGTACTCCTCATGTTTGCTTACGTGTCTTATCATCGCTAAACCAATTAGAAACAGAAAAGGCTCAGTGACTTGCACTTTTCACGGTGCTGGATTGGTCCTATTAGCTCGTAGTGCCGGCTGCCTCTGAACTGAACCTCAAACGAAGTATAAAATACACAAATAAAAAATGAGGGGTCACGTGACCTGGAGGTCACGTGACCTAGGGGGATCACGTGACCTCGGGGGGAGGGGGGTCACGTGACCCTGGGAGGGAGGGGTCACGTGGCCGTGGGGGAGGGGTCACGTGTCCTCGTGGTTACCCCGACGGTGACGACGACGCCGACGCCGACGCCACTCAAGCCGAAAACGGTTCCTAAGACTTGCGCTCTAAAATGGTAAAACTTCATATGCGCAAAGAAGATGGATTGAGATTAACAATCCGAAGAAACCAGACGACACCAATGAATGACTGGCGCTTGGCTGATAAAAGCACGTTCCTTATCGGAAAGGGCTAAAGAATGATCGTTGACACAGACGGTCGGCCGATGGGATTTAATCATGAATAGATCATGCACATCATGCTCTAGGTTTGGTTAAAAATTGTGGGTTTTGAAGGTTTTTTAAGGTTGTGGGAGCTTTAAAACAAAACTAGAGAGAGACATACATGAAGCTTTCATGATTAAATCATAGGGATTCACTGTCAGTGTCAGCGCTCCTTCTTTGGCCATTTCCGATAAGCAACATCTGTTTATCGGTCAAACCTCAGTCATGCACCAGGGTCATCCGGCTTCTTCGTGTTCATAATCGAAGTGTATTCTTTTTGCGCATGCGTAGTTTTACAATTTGTATGTGTGTATTCTAATAAACTTTCGTTGAACATTAAACCCTTTCCTGTGTGCCACTCACTTTCTTGTCCTAGTTTTTTGGTGTATATCACTATTATAAATCGGAATTCACGTAGCGGCTACTAGATGAGGTAAACTTTTGAAAAAGAGAAATTCATGGCACCTTTTAAAAGGGTCGCGGGGTGGCGAAATCGTAAGTGACTGTTGAATTAGTTCGGTATTCATGGCAAAATTAGAACGCAAAAAACAGGGGCATAAAGGAAGAAATTGACAGGACAGAGACAATGTTCCCTTTCGAGTCTTTTGCGCGGTAATTTTGCAAGGGGTGGAGGAAATGGGAAGGGCGGGGAATGGGGGAGGAGCTCTGCGTTAATAATTCCATCTCTCCTCCGCCTCAACTGCGTAGGAAAGAAGGCTGCACAGTAGGTTAGGCACTGCACGTTGACACGCTAACACACCCGTATTTATATCTGCTAACATGTTAACTGATGTTAACGCTTATTAACATATATTTTTACATTGGAACATACGATGTCATTACCACACAGTTCGGAACTGAGTGTTAATATAATCGTGCCTCGACTGCTTTTGGCAAATGTCGGAGGCAGACGATGTTCGGGTAATTACTTTGCTAAATTTGCCACTGGGCTTTAGATTTTATGTTCAAAGTGGCCTAGAGCTCCCATTCTAATAAAACATTAATTTATCTACAGTGTTCCTGTTACAAAAAAGTTTTTTACCCGAAACACTCACATAAAAGCTTATGTGTACAGAATGTAGTAGTACAATATGTGCGTCTGCTCTAGATCTGTACCTTTTGTAGAAGTGCTCTCTTGACAATACCCACTGACACTCAATTTTGAAAATATGAAAGGACTCTAATGTCAACTTTGAATTCCATCGTTAGCTTGTATACCAGAACGTCTAGACTCGCACCTAATAGAGGGGCGAACAGTCCAGACTCTTATTGTTCGTGATATAGCACATATTTTGCAAGTATAAGTAGCGTGATTTTGCAATGACAATGCGCATTGCAACAGCATCACAAGTCTAGCCAGTTCACTGTACTGAATAAAATGTTTTGAGATGATTGAAATACACCTACACGATAAAATCGTAGCGAGGAACGAGTCTTTAATCTTGTTTTAGATCGTTATCTACGTAGAGAATAAGCTAAAGCTACTGTCGACGCTTAACGAAGCCGCGACTCAGCGACCGCTAAGGTGCGGGTTCGACACACGCGGAGCATGGCAGGAGAGTGATCAGTAATGGATACTCGGCAACGTTGCCCCTTCAACAAAAGGTCAGTTTCACAATTGGCCTAGACTCCTCGAAGTCGAGTTCCTACGCTGATCGGTTGGTATTTTTATTCTTATTCACCGTTCTGTATTTCTAAAGTTAAAATGGCCAAGCAACGGTATTGGGTAGGAATGTGTCTGACCTTACACAAGCTTACTTGCACGAGTGAAATCCAAGTGTGCTCGAACGCAGGGCCACTGAACAGAAAGCTTCTTTGTCGCCGCGTAATTTCAAGGATAATAATTTACGTTTTATTTCAGTCTCTTTCTCGCAAAAAAAAAAAAAAAAAAAAAAAAAAGCTTGACGGCCAAGTTGTGGGAATTGCACATTTACGTTGTCAGCAATGTGATACCCAGGATCTTGTCATTAATCTTTATGATACCCGAGGTGACGGCATTTAAATGCGGCTAATAGGCCCTACGCGTGAGCGTTGGGTTTGGGCTCGTTGCAATCATTGCCTCGGCATGCATTCGAGTGGTGTCTTGTGCCCAAACACTGCGATAACGGGGATTGCCGATTCCTAACAATGTGTGGGACTCAGCGCCTGCCCTGCGTTTTCCCAACCACTTCACGTTGCTACGATAAACACTGGCTGCATATGAAGGCTCCCGACCACTTGGCCGCTTGTCTGGCTGCAAGTTCAGGTTAACGCTGCTCGTTCTTCTAAAATATTTTTTTTTTGTAAATGGCAATGCGTGGAGAAAATATCTATAACGTACGTATTTATAAGTTATGATTGCAAGAAAATAATAATAATTTGTATTTAATGAACGTATAAAATTGTTGAATTCTCCATTTCTTAGAATATCAACTACAAACTTGAGAGTTTTTCTAAAGAAAGATTTGCAAGTTTGAAGTCGATATTCTAAAAAAAAAAACACCTTTTATTTTTTTATTTTTTATTTACAGTTAGGTAATATAATAGTCTGTCGGGACCTACCAGCAGATATTGTTATATATTGTTTGTATGGCCGCTATTATGACTCGAATCTCGTGCTGTGAGAGTATTGAACGGGACTTCGCATAGATTCTCAGCTGAGCAGAATTTTCACCTATGTAAGGTTTTCTGTTTAATGTTAGTACTTACCTCAATATCTCAGAATAAAAGCGAGTGAAGCAACAATATTTATTCTAACACTATTTATTTACTCGGCACTGGCATGATTTGCAAGGTGTGTGAGCTTCGTCCAATGTATTGACGGAGAAGATACGTAACATCTAGACTCCCGGACAAACTTAAGTCAAGAGGACAAAGTCGAAAAACCCGGCATGAATCACTGAAAATAGAAATTAAACCTAAACACATGATTAATACATTTGAGGCCTTACACGCTACGAAATGCTCGTTATTTTACCAAAGAGTCCGTACGCGCTCAAAATAAACCGTGCTTCCTAAGCGTCAAATACTAAATTGTACATATGTATATGCACTGCATATCTGTTTGACATAAGAAAATATGACAATTACATGTCAAGTTCGGTATTTCAAACTCAAAGCGGAAAGCAAAAGGCCCCAGAGGAATTCTCTAACGATCCGCATTCCGCGTATTGGGAGGAAGTATGCACTGGGTGCCCGCACTTGTGAATACTGACTTCGAAGTAAATTTTTTTAAGCACACTACTCCAAATTTTATTAATGTTTAGGTTTGGATATTGAGGTAACTGCTAACTATAAATAGAAAACCTTACACAGGCCAAACTTCTGCTCAGCAGAACGCCTGTGCAAAGTCCCGTTCAAAACGGTCATAGCACGAGATTCGAGTCTTAATAGCGGCCATACAAACAATATATTACAAATTCTGTTGGTAGTTTCTGATAGACTACTATATTAACTAACTGTGAATAAAAAAATAAAAGAAACAAAGTGGTTTTTTTTTTTTTTAGAAAATCGACTCCAAACTTGACAGTTTTTCGAAATGTTTGTTCTTCAGACACATGTAGCGGCTTATATCCTCATTGAAAAATATTGATAATATACTCAAAAGAAAGCACTTAATCAGAGCTTTACGGTGATATAAAGATTATAAAAAAATATGTTGATTAGGTCACACAGCACAGCTTGCTGAACTTCGTCAAATATCGTCGCAGAGAGGCAGTTTGGCAAACAAAAAAAAAATCATTAAGAAATTTATGACCCAGACGCTTAATTAGCATGAAAAAGCCTATGTCTAGAGTGTTCCCAAAAACTTATATTGATGTAGCGTAAAAAGTTGGGAAAAGGGATGGAGTGAAATATGGCACCTCCGATAAGCTGGAAAAACGTCAGTTTCCACCTTGGCCGCTTCAAGGGTCCATAACTTGAGAACAAAAGATGCGGCGAAATTGCCATTTGCCTCTTCTTTTATTATAGACCATTCCAATTAGCGCTCTCTGGGCGGCGCCATTCTGTTCGACAGCAGCGCCCTCTCCATACATCCGGGAAATTCAGCGGGTTCGGCGGGGTAAAACGAGAGAGAGGACACGCGCCCGACTCTGCTAGCAGACGAAAAACCGGGAGGTTGCCATCCTCCACCTTTGGGCTGTACCGGCGGGCTGTACGGAACATCGAACTCTCGCTCATGGCTGCCGTTGTGAAGTTGCTCGCGCTCTTATAATAGTTATGTCTACTCCAAAATGAGCCTAGAGCTCTCTGTTGTTCTATTTCGGTAAATGATCAACTAGCATATCTTTTTTCCGTTACTTAAACAGCAGTTGAGTCAGCCGGCAGCACTACCCTCAACTACTGCGTGTATTGCGGCAGGAGAGCACGTTTTTATTTATTATTTCAGACTTCCACTCATGGTCGCTAAAGGCCTACACCAGTACGAAATTTGTATAGTAAAAAAGGTACAGTAACCGGATTTACTTTTCGCCGGAGAGACCGGCCAGTCTGACACAGTTTTCCCTATTTTTTATTTTATTTGCTCAGGTAACAGCGCAATCGGACCCGGTTAGTCTTTTTATCTAGCATAGTATTACACGATAACTGGCACACGAAAATCTGCGCATCTGCGCTTCAAATTACCACAATGACGCGATTTTAAACAGAGTTTGTACGCCAGCCGGATGCTAGGTACAGCCCACTCGGCGGAGCAGACGAGATGAGGGCGAGAGGGGGAGCGCATTTTTTAAAATTTTTTTATCCTCTCTGCTATGACCCTAATGGAACGGTCTATAGGAATTGCCCCAAAACATATATTTTTTTCGTCAAAATTTAAAATTCGACCTTATATCCGAAACTGAGTTGAGATAAAATCACCCATATATATATATATATATATATATATATATATATATATATATATATATATATATATATATATATATATATATAAATGACATCTTCAATTTGTGGGGAGCCGAATATATTATATATATATATATATATATATTACAGTTCCACACCCAAGAATCGGAACCCTGTAAGAGATCTAAAAATACAGTGTACATGCACGCAAACTAATGTGGTCATGAAGAAGGAAAATATTGCAAGTTACAAAGCCTGGCATTTCGACTGAACTAAATGGCTCGAGCGTTACAACTTTGTTGAAAAATTAAAAGGGAAGAAAATGTTAAAACTTCCAATTAAGAAGCCCAGTTCTTCGGCAGAAACTTAGGGGTTGCCTGGTAGCTGACTCTTCTGCGCCCATTTCTCAAGATGGCACTTGACAGAAGCGTTTTTTTAGCTATATAATCTATATATGTTTAAAATAAAGCCCCTGGAAAGTTTTTGCGTATGGCGCGTGTTTGTGTCGCTTTCTCGGGCGACGCATACGCGCGTGCCGGGCTGTGGAACAGCACACGCTGGGCTGTTGCTTGGAATAGGGTGCCTTCATGTGCGCTTTGCTTAGGGTGAAGACGTCTGACCATTTTGTTCCTGACGCTTTTGTTTCTTTTTTGCTCTTGAGCGCAAGCAAACGCGTCTCCCGGGCGGCACGAACTCTTGGCTTTGACAGTGCCACAGCGGCATTTTGAAACCGGCGATTTGTATTTTTCTCGAGAGCGCATCGTGTACTACAATCTCGTCACCCTAAGCAAAGTGCACATAAGGGCACCCTAGCTTGGAATGGTGTACACATTATTCTAATACTTGCAAAACCCCAGCCCAGCGTGCGATCTCCACAGCCCAGCACGCGTGCGTTTTAGCTTCGGAAAGCGAGCAAAGCGAGAGACGCAATCGCTGAGGGAAGCTCTGCCTTCAGCGCCAGCCGGCTGATTTCCGTGGAGCTTTGGTTGCGCGTGCACGCTTTTGTAGGAAAAGGCAGAAAAATTGTGCTGAAGTTTGGCTGAAGGCAGTGTGATGAATGTGGTATATCTGGGGCACCCTTCTCCCAAATGGACGGTGCGCGTGGCATACCGTGGAGGAGCCTTTCGACTAGCGAGCCTAGCCCATTGTCCATCGCCGCTCCATCGGAAGAAAACACGCACAGACAGACAGAAGTAAAAGCGCTCGAGCTGAGAACCGAATTTCATACCTAGTGTTTGGGTTTGTGCATTTAGGTTGACTGTACGCTGTCAAGCGTACATACAAAGCCTTGTTTATGTTTGATGAAGTAGCTGTAAGGTAAACAAGGTCAGAATGCGTCCGGAGAGCCTGTTGAACCGCGTTTTGGGGGGCATCGAGTTTAGTCGTTGAGTGCTGCTTTCGCTCTCGCTGTGTAGAGTTCTGTGTTAATTCTATTTTCCCCTGTGAACCAGTATTTTCTCCGTCCCGCGATCCATGCACCTCCAGAGAAATAGCCTAATGAGCGTCGTCTTTCCTACCAGCGAACACTAAATAAGCTTTACGGCACGTGTAAAATTCGTTGAAAAATCTCAGGAGCTTAGCTCGCAATATTTTCGTGATCTACTGTATTCGTGAGGTTCGGAGACCTCGAACTTCGTGAGCTTAGGCTCCGAAAAAATCCGACCTTTCGAAGTTTTCCATAATTTCGAATTTGCTTGAGCTTCTCAAGCAAACTTGAAATTATCAACTTTCGCAAACCTCAATCGTAAAAAAAAAAGAAAAAAATTAAACCGTCGAATTCGAAATTTTAAAAGTTCGATGACTTCGGACTTTACAAATTCAAATCCGGGCAGCTTCGAAGGTTCTAAACTTAGCAAAATTGAACCCTTGGGAGGTTTGACATGCTCGCAAACTGCCGAATTTGACCTTCGGGAGGTTCGAGACATCCCTACTTATAGCTTCTTGTACATTATTTTATGGTTATCATATGTTCATATATGATCCTATTGATTGTTCGCGTTTATTAAATGAAAAGTTTTCTCATAGAAACAATACTTTTCACTGGGGCAAGATTTCGTAGCACAACGTAACGTAAAAGAAAAATGGGGCTGTGAGAAGGAGCCTCTGTGATTCCTTTCCGTGACGCCAGGACGTACGAGTTACAATTGTGGCTACTTATCACAAGCTTCCAAAGACAATTTCAATGCCGTGTCAGAAAACCGCGGCAGACGCTTCCGAAAGACTGCCTACAGTTGGCAGCTGTCCACCGTGCCCCCGCAATGCCGGACTAAATCCGCAACGTCTCGGCGCAGTATATGCCTTTGGTTGGATCAGAAGGCGAAAACGCGTCCACAGAAAAAGGTTATGAGCGCGGTGACGTTGCACTTTCGAGGCTTTGTGATTGGCTCGTCGTCTCCTAGCGTTGGCCGCGCTCCGACGTTCGGTATCTTACAAAAATGACTCGACCGTTTCACGATGTCAGTTGTTCCGCTACTGTGCAGTGGTTCCGAGCTTCTAATTACTCGCACGTGATACTCGAAAGGAAAAGTTCTGAAACCAAAAAGGGTTCAAGTTGAAAGACTGGCATTACTTCTATTGCCTCCGATTAACGATGAGTGCATTTTTTAAGATATCATATTCAGCTGGCTTCCAAGCTTGAAAAGCGGACCACAGCTACCGAAAGCAAGAGCATCCTATCTAGAAGATAGTATTGTTGGGGTGATTTTCGGCCAGCAGTCAAGAGGATAGGACATGATGGAGACTGAATATAGAATACAGGTTATGAAGTCCGGGTCTCCACGAGGACCTGGCGCACAATAGTTTTGCCAGCCTTTACCACACCGTCTTTATTTGATAAAGACATGCATATATCTGTCACAAATATTAGCCCTGTTTTTTCTTCAAAAACACGTTGTTAAACCTTCCAATCTTTGATATCCTGAGAGACATTACTATTCAGACTAATAAAAATGAGAAGAGAAAATCGGTCCTAAAAACAACGACAAAATAGTGAGTTATATGTACACAGGTCGTTACCTATACAATTTATGAACTGGGGTACTCACATGATAGTCTGTGCAGAATAAAAAATATCTTGACAATTTTCATAATGGCTTAATGAGAATAACAAGTCAGGTGGATCGGCTTGCTGCGAAACGACGTTACTGTCCCTTCGTTATAAAATATGTTCTACCCGGATATTGCTTTTGTAAGCCTACTCTTAAAAGGTCGAACTGACCGCAGAAAAGCACATAAGCACTCACTCGCGAATTACGAAAAAATGACATTTTAAAATAAAAAAACGTCAGATATAAATGCCACTATATATTCTTCCCCGAGACACTCTCACTTAAAGAACACACGTGCCCAATAAGCTTTCGAGTTGAGTCGATAATTGGAAGGGGCTAATAATTACTCAGTAGTGAGAAACAACAGAAAAAAATAATCCTTATTCGAAGGAAGTCCAAAAGATGAATTGTGCCCAATGCAAAATGATTTTCAAACCTATGATGTCGACAATGAGAACAGCAGAAGAAACATTCACAAAACGTTGAGATCATGAGTTAAGTTGTTGGTACTCCCGGTGGCGTGGGAGGCAGGTTCCGCTCCAATAGTCTGGAGCGTGGTGGCACGAACGTCGCTGAGTGACGGGTCGACGCACTGCTTGTAGAGAACTATGTGCTGTTATTTACACTAGTTGCAAGTCTCAACTTGGGAGACTATCTGCCTCGTCTAGAGTCTCGAGCCCAGTCTCCGGTCTCCCTCAATCGGATCCAAACTCCAATCCAGATCACTCCCTGCCAATCCTCTCGGCACTCCTCTTGTACGCTCGCAGGGTCCTCCTTTCCCACCAGGGACCGACCAATCCCTTCGAATTCCGCCGCTCCCACGTGGTACACTGTTACGCAATGGTCGTCAAGCTGTCAGCCTGGCGCTCCAACCGCCAAAATGAAATTCCTTCTAGAGTCGTTCCCTGCATTTTCCCCAGTCTGGTTGGTGTCAACAGCTAAATTATTAGACCGGGCAAAAAGCGACAATCTGACACTAAGCGGTGGAACTTTCTATACACAGGCACACTCGGTTAAAAGGCACAAGCACCTCCAAGCGCGGGCTCTCCCAGTCTCTGTCCGAGCAGACTCCCGAAACCCGAGACGTTTCTTAACGACCGCGGGGGTACCGCTCCAACCTCTCGGCCACTCTGCCCCCGCAGATGCTCCCTCCAAAGCGCCGACACCAACATAGGAAGCTAAAAAAAAAAAGAAAAGGACAATACCGACGCAACTCTGGATAAATAAACGTTTCTAACAAAAGAAGACACCTTAAACAATAAACAGGATTTCTAGATACTAACTTGAAATGCTATTGCACTCGTCTTGAACGCGCGCGACAAGCGCCACCGCGCGGCTGCTTACAGAAGCCCTTCGCATAAACATCGTGCATAGCAGCCGACCTTAGTTTCTAGTAAATGTTAGCTTATCTGTGCACAGGGTTATGCAAAACATTCTTACAAAAGAGCTGGACATGAGCTGGCAAGAAAGGTCCCAGTACGTCAATTCGATACATCAAAAAGCAGAGAAAAATCTGCTAAGATGAGAAAAGAAAACTTCTCATATAGTCTTTATCAAAAACAGGCACTGGTGAATATCGTTCCGTAGTGATTTTCAAGATGATCGAACACACAGGCGCTTCACAGGGGCTTGTTCGAGTGCCGATAAACAAAGATTGAGGAGTCCTGCGCAACTGCACCGTTTGGTCGCGACGATGGCTGCGAAAAGTCACGTCGAGGTTGTTGGACGTAGGTGTCTTGTTTACGCACCGTGGGTTGAGTGAAAAGAAAAGCATTCCGAACACAATAGACATCTCAGAATTTTGTTCCGAACGCTTTTGTTTATTTTTTGTTCCGGAGCGCTGGAAAGCGCGTGTTCATTCAAGAGCCCTTTTCATGTACACGGCAACAACCGCATTCGGTTATCGTATGTTTTTCTTTCCTTTTTTGTTAGGAAGCGCGTGCAGTGGGCGTTGGGTACAACAAAAACCCTAAATATGGGGGGAGCAAGTCGTCTGCTTCTTTTTGCAGGAGTTGCGTGACGTCAGAAATACGGCGAGCTCTGATTAGCTCTGATTGAAGGATGGTGGGTACACCTCAAATCAAGCTGCTTCGAGGTCTACCCACTACCCTTTAATCAGAGCCAATCGGAGCTCGTCACCTTATTAAGAGCTTCTTATGTGTAATTTTCACAGTTTATGGAGTATATTGCTTCAAATCTATTAATTACGAACGAAGGTTCTCCCTCATTTGGCATGTTGATTTGTAGCGTAATGTTTAAGATTTGGCTTAAATGCTCTACTTTCGCAGTAGACGTTGTCTACTTATGTGGGTATAGACCTTTTTCTCAAGGGCGCCGCCATCTTGAATTGTGGCCACTTCCAGTATGGGCGAAAACGGATTCCGGAAATAATGTCCCCGGAAGAAACGCCCCCGAAAAAAAAAAGGCCCCATTTGGAAAGTAGGAAAAAATATTCCCAAAAGGTTCTCTATCGCTGTGTTTTCCGCGATTCTCATGACCTCCGGGCGGTCCAGTCATTATCCGGTCACAAATGACCTGACCCAGCTAGATGTAGAAAGAGAGACTGGAAGTCACACAAGGAAACCGAAATAATCTATTGTGGGGTATCTTGGAAACCAAATTATTGTGTTTGCCAAAACCAAATCAGTGTTTTTTTTATTTTTTTTTTATTGTGAAATAAACATTTGTAAAACTTCTAGGCAAAACCAAACTACTGTGTTTAGGGAAATTTGAGAGGTACTCGTGTACCATTTCCGAAGAGGTAAAAGGCGTGACACTGTTATCATATACGCCTATCAGCTGGCTGGGGACAAGAGTATACGAAAAACGGTATACACGAGACCGCTAGTTTTTTTTGTTTTTTTTTCTTTTTCCATAGAAACAAAAGGTTGTCATCGAAGTTATCATAGGCACTGAAAGTGTTCATTTAACGATATAATGCAGAGGGTAAACATTTCCTTCCCACTAATACTCTTATTAAGTAAAATGTAAAAATGCCCCGATGTTGTGTTCGCCCTAACTGTGTCGCGATGTGTACCTCGGGGAATCGTATATTTCCTTATTTGCTGGGGCCGTTTTTTTTCCTACTTCCCGCAGGGTGCCTTTTATCCCAAGGGCATATGGCCGGACCACCCGAAGGCCATGAGGATCAGGGAAACCCAGATATAAAAAATCCTAAGGGGACATTTTGTTTTCCTCCTTCCCATCTGGGGCCTTTTTTCGGGGACATTTTGTCCGGGGACTTCGTTTTCGGAGACATTTTTTCCGGAGACATTTTTTCCGGGAACATTTTTCCTACACCCGGCGAAAATATTATTTTGCCGTCGCCACGCCAATAGAATACATTTAGGATATAAGCGTAACCGCCACCCATTATCGTTTTGCCTCCCCTCTCTTTTTTTTAATATTTGTAGGTTGAAATGTTTCATTATTTTTTGTCGCCCATACCGCATACGCCTATCCGGTGGCTGGGACGAGAGTATACGAAAAAACGGTATATACGCCACAGCCGAGTTATAAATATGTTTCAGTAATTTTTGATATGATAACCACACAGGTGTCAGAACGGAACGTAGCAGAACAGCATCTCGCGATTTCTTCAACAAGGGCTGAATCTTGTGCAGCTTGAAAAAAGTCTGGCCCTTAAGAATTCGAATGAATTGATCAGTATCCTGGAAGGAATTCATGGAAAGAGATGTGTGGTAGCCTCCGTGGACATAAAGGAGTTATATTATTCGCAAGAGAAGACACGTCTAATGCAGAGGGTTCGTGAGGCTTTGGAATTGAATTTGGTTCATTTTCAATTTAGCTTAGAAATACCGGTGGATAGTTTTTTTTTGTCAATTCTGGATCTATATCTCCAGGCAACGGTAGTCGAGTACAATGAACGCAAATTCGTACAAAGAGATGGCGTATGTATCGGTTCATCGATTGCTCCCAATGCTAGCAGAAATATAGCTTAACAACACGGATGCTGCCGTAACGGATAAATTTAATTGTATTTCATCGAGTACGGGCTTTGTAAGGTGATATGTCGATGACATTTTCATCTGCTCATTTCGCGAAGAGGATATACTCGAGTTGGAACGGACAATGAGGGGAGCGGCGCCGGAACTTAAGTTGACCTTAGAAAAGGCCGACAATGGTATTTTACAATTTCTGGACTTGCCCATTCACGTGGAGGTATGGGGGTTATGTTGGGAGTGCGGAAAAATGGCCGCAAAACCCGTTTTGAGGAGGAAAAGCTGTCATGCTAAATCAGTAAAAGCAGGTGTAGTATGATCTCTAATCGGCAACGCAATGGATAAGTCGTGTGCCTATTTTATGGGTTGTGAGGTAGAAAGGCAGTGGTCAAGGTTAGAAGACGCAAGCTATGACTGTGTGCACATAAAAAGACAATTACAGCAAGAAAGCTAAGCAACGACCAGAAACGGAAGCGAAAAGGCATTATGCGGTTATTCCGTATTTTCATGCAATTTCTCATAACCTTAAAGCATGCGCAAATACATTTGGGATAGATGTAGCGTTTAAGTCCAACTTTGAGCTGAACCGTTTGATACCGTTTCAAGCGAGTCAGGAAGTGTGTCAGAAAGCGCATCGTGATAAGTCGGTTGATTGCAAGGAAGGGGTGGTCTATGAAATACCATTGGAATGCGCTTTCAGGTGTGTGGGACAAACGACAAGGTGTATTAAGGATAGATTGGTAGAGCACAAAAGAAATGTAAAAATAAAAGCACCCAATTCAGAGATTGCTAAACACAGTAGTAAGTGTAACGATTGTACGGCACATTGGTCGCAAACTGACATTGTGCACAGAGAACGCAACAACACTAAGAGGCTCATAGGAGAAACAGTTCGTATCAAATCCAACGGTAATTGTATCAGCCATGCTTCGATGCAACTCGGAAGTAGTTCCAAAAAGTTTCTTAAATTCTAAATTTTTTTTTGTAATAGTTGTAAGTGAACGTGGAATTAGTCATGTTGCGGGCAGGGGTTCAGTTGTAAGTCATATCAGTTTTCGTTTAGATTTTGTTTACAGAACAAAAAGTAAGGGCGCAAACGAGCTGGTGTACATTGCACATGGTTGCACATGGTCAAAGATAAGAGAGGTGCATGACGCAGAGTCCGTTGTCCTTGTATTTAGTCAAAGGTTACATTGGTGGAAAGTGGAATTCTTTGGTGTTCTCACCCTCTCCCCCTTTTTTTCTTTTGTATCGAAGTGCCTATATAACCAGATTTCGGAAAATAAAAATTTCAGCTGCGTTAGAGACTTTTTAGTGTTGTGTCGTTTACCCGCAGTCTCGGGGTTTTTTCAACCATGAGAGTTTGTTTCTTTTGTTTTGTTCAAGGTCCTAAGCTTTCAGTTTCGGATTGAGGTCACCGTTTACGGTTGAGGTGAAGGCCAGTGTGAGTAGGATCCTATAGATAACAAAGATTGACCTTGTGACGTCGGTGGTCGGTTGTTAGGTTGAGGGTATAAAGACATTAAGGAAATAAACCCAGTTTAAGACGTTCTTTTTCCCTGTCTTTCTTCTTCGACACCGTTTCCCTGCTTTTACCACAGTCTCGGGTTTTCTACATCATGATCAGTTTTATTTGCATCGGAAACACTGCAAATACATCTCCGTTTAAAAAAGGTTTCATAAACTTTATATTGTAAGTCTTGAAAGTTTGTTCTGGAGTTTACGAAAAAAAAGATAAGCGGAACTGAAATAACAAAAAGTTTCACGCTTGCTGAACCCCTCAAACAACAAGGCGGTATTCGAACTTTTCTTGGAAGCCTTCTGAACTTTATATTTTATACAATCACGTTCCGTCCCCTCCCCCTTTCCCGAGTTCCTCTAAACTTTCCTAAAAAAATATAAGCTAGAAAAAGAAAACTCAGTTTTCGACTAGATGCCCTAGCGACGAATAGGCCTGTGACAAATTGCCCTACGCGACCAATAGCCCTGCTACGAATTGCCCTATTACGAATTGTCTTTCGAAGAACGGCACATAGCCCAGGCCCAACGACCCCAATGCGAAGAAACCGAACAGAACCGAACGAACTTCCATAACAATAGAACAATAAAACATCCACCGTCACCCCCGACACGCGCCGGAATTCAACACTAGCACACCGATTCCAAGAAGCAGAAAAAACACAAACACCACTTCACATTACGGCACATAAAGTTCAAGATCGCCGAGAACTCTCCCAAGATAAAAACCTCAGCAGCTCCTTGTCTAACACAATGGACGGAACATCTATGCAGCTACAAGCACTTGTTATCCGAACAGTCTCCTTCAACAACCTTTTACAATTATCCTTTTCTTTGTTAACAATTTCAGTTTCAGTCCACGTGGGGTTAACCATCGCCATATTCCCCGAGATTTTTTTTTTTTTAATCTGTTTCCGAATTTGACGTGCACGTCAGTACTGCCCGTTTGTGTTCCAAGATCGTATCATTTATGCACCGTCCCGTCTGTCCTATTTAGGAAAAACCAGATGCCGTCGGTAGTTCGCAAACCACAGCCTCTTCGCATCCAGTTGACGAACCCCTACGTTTCTTCGGACAACCTTTCGAAACGGTCCGAGAAGGGCATCAAACTACTCAACTTAAAATCATTTTTGAACACCATGGAGACACCGTATTTCCCTGCCGAAGATTTCAGGTTTTGTGAGAACTGATGATAAAACAGTATACACACCCAGTTTTTCCTTCTTTTTTTTTTGCGTTTCAGATTGTTTTCCGCTAAGCTAAACAGGTGTTTCCTTACCGCACTAACCGATACATTCGAACAGTAGCCTGATTGTGCTAACCTCGAGATTTGAACAACCACTTTACTTTGTAGGTGATAACAGCATGATTTTTTTCATCGCACTTGTAACAAGTGAATTTGCCACTCCTCGCTTGACTGCCCTAGGATGGCAAAAGTCGTACAGCCAAATACGCTTCGGCGTTTCTTCGCCGTAGCCCCAGCACAATCCTTTGACAGAATACACCTTGCAAATGGGCGCACTTCGGTTTTCTGCGCATGGGAAAGGAGGTGTTAAGGTGGGAAGGGGGTAATACGGAACTCCGCCTCCGGGGGGGGGGGGGGGGGGGGGGGCGGGGTGGTCGCGGATGTCAACATTTCGGCGTCGGCAATGGAGGACGTGCTGTTGCAGCTGTGGTTGTAGCCGTAAGTCCTTCGCGTAATTGCTGGTCAAAAAAAAAAGAACGTTCCGCTTTTCTTTTGTGTGATTGAGAGGTCGGCTCCGACCGGGCGCTGTCCAAGGGGCAGTGTTACCGGGGGAAATGAAAACTTGCTCCGTCTTCGGATATGGTGGACGCATTCACGATGGTGTGTCACATTTTAGATTTCGGAGGGGATTGACAGATTGAGAGTTTTTTCGTGATTCAGTGGATGATGGTGCATGTCCGTTCTTACTTGGTGGAGCGATTTGTTTGGTTAATTCCGATAACGAACGAGACCCTAGCCTGTTAAATAGGTGCGTGGTTCTCTACACCGTGCACCCTTCTTCGAAGGACAAGCAGTACCTAGCCGCACGAAGCATAGCAATAACAGGTCTGTGATGTCCTTAAATGTCCGCGGCTGCACGCGCGCTACACTGAAGGAAGCAGCGTGTTTTTATCGCTGTCTGTTAAGACAATAAGCTTAGAAAAAAAGTGACTTGAGCAAATACAGAGGGCTCATTGAAGCCCATCGGATCACACCCGAGCAAGTGTTTGTCTGTTTAAATAACAGGGCATAAAAAATAAGTTTCCATACAATTCCGCCAAAAATAAAAACAATAATTACTTCTTGGTGTCAACGAGTCTACGACATAACTTCCGCGATACGCTCGACGCCGCACACGAAAGGAGGGAACTTGCGGACGCGAACCACCCTCGTTCTCGGTTGTTAGTAAACAAACTTCGGCGCGTGGGCCACCTCGCCCGTGAGAACTTTGGCTTCGCTCCTTGATACGTGTCTGCTAGTTGTTAGACAAACTCACATCGCACCGCTCGAGTTATTCCCTCTGTCCTCGCTGAAAGGCAAAGTCGAGCTCGCTCGTCAAGGTAAGACAGCTGTTGAATAGCAGACGACGTTGCAAAGGAGCAGACGACGCTCAGATAGGGGGTCGCGGCGACCCACCATCCTTCAAGCAGAGCCAATCAGAGCTCGGCGTTCTGGCGTCACCGCAAACCCTGCTCAAGAAGCAGACGAACTTGCCCTCCGCATAGTCTTTCGAATCAAGAAACTGAAGAATGTGCGTAGTACACAGATCACTCGTGAAAGACAACTCAGAAGCCTGATGTTTTCTGAAATCAGCCCCCTCTTCAACACTTGGGCCCTCAAATGCACATATAAAGAAATCATCGAAATAACGTTTGAGTATCGCACTTGCTCCGGCCATTGACTGTAGTCGCGCATGAACCTCATGATCTAACACACCCAAATAAATGTATTTAAATTATGAACGTAAACCAGCTAGCCTGCGCCTTATCACTCATTTCAACAGTTACAACATGAACAATTATAACATGAACGATTACAACATCAACCATTACAACTACAGCATCAAAAAGGGGCGTCATTTGAGTCCATAGCAGCTATCGCTGTAAAATATGAGGGTGTGTTGCCCTCAGTACCCCTTACAAACGCGAGTGACATAATTGAACACTGCAGCTTCGTGCAACCCCTGCGGAACGAATGAATGCATACAGGGAAACGCTGGACAGGAACACAATGGAGACCAATGCTAGAAACTCCCGCGGTGCGCGGGCGAAAGCTGATCGCAACGCCCTTCATGAGCCCGGGTTGTCCGTTAGCAGTCGAACTCATCGGAACGCATTGGCGTTGCCTGTCTCTGTACGAGGAAACAAACGAAGAAGCATCGCGACTCGTTTTTTTTTTCGTTTAATTATTAAGAACTTTTTTACGATACCATAAACGAAGGATGTGTTCAGTGTATGAAAATTTATTTTCCCGCTATTTGGTCTTATTTTATTCATTTTTTCAATGCAATAGCATTGTTAAGCTACTCATCGGAAATTTCTGTGTATGTATTTCGCCTCTTATATGGTAAATTTTCCCTAAACTTTAGCGTAAAACTGTCTTTACGTGACCTAGGCACCAATAAACGTTCCCCGCTAAGCTTAGCGGAATCAGGTTTCCGGCTACATTTTGCAGAAAACTTAAGGTGACCTATGCACCAATTCAGTTTTCCCGCTAAATTTGGCGGAAAATTTACGTCACGTGATCTATGCACCAATTCATGCTACCCGCTAAATCTATCGGGGAACCAAACACCTGCTCCTGTGTGCAGCGATAAATGCTATCTTATTCATTAAAGAGTCACCCCGTGATTTCCATAATTTGCCTCCACCACAATTTTTTTTATTTATTTTAATATACTGCTAGCCATGAGGCCAATACAGACTCGTAGGCATTTGAAAGCTAGAAAAACACAAATTTATTAGGAATATCAGCAAGAACACCACCCACACATGTTCACTGGTAACAACATTCGTGGATGGGCAGTTCCATTCATCGATAGATTTAAAGAAAAAAATATGTTAAAAGAGTCAGTGTTGAAACAATGATGCACAATAAATGTGTTAGGCGTGTTTTGCTTCACGTGCACCGAAGCGTTACCGAAGTTAGAAAGCTCGCTCCGGAGGCGGACCATCTACTGGTGATCTTATGTTGCAACAGACTATAGGCCAATTGTGCGAGCGCTGACGTTTTCAGAGGTTCTGTCGGCGCCGCAAAGTCTGGCAAAGGTAATTGTAATTGCCATAAATTATGCAATTACTGACGCTAAAAAGTAATTAAATTACAATTACAATTCCTTTTAGCCGAGAGTAATTATTTCCAATTGGAAATTACCAAAAAGCATTTAAATCACAGTAATTTAATTCCTGTAATTGAATTACTACCCAAGTGTGGTAGGAACGATGGCGCCGGTCTGGCCCATGGCGATCCCCGCAGCAGTTCAACAGCGACGTTTGAAATAGGACCGGTGAAAACAGCGAGCCCTGGCCATACCGGCCGACTCCACGACGATCCCGGAGTGGTACCACAGCAAGACTCGGGCGATTATAGCCCAGAAAAGCTAGCATACGTAGTTCAGGCAGGGGAAGGATACTCCGGAGGCCTGTGCACAAGCTACGACTGCCAGCTCTGAAAAACGGGCGACAACCAGGGTCGGCAACCCGGACTGCCGGCTCTGCCGGACAATCGAAGCACAGACCAATGAGGAGGCGATTAATATAGATTGACCCCACAAGTTTTATAGCCTATAAAAACCCTTTCCACGGGGCTTATGTATTCCAAAGCTTTGACGTTGTGCGCGTCGTAAACTTGTTAATGTGAACAAAAGTGTTACAAGCTTAATGGGTGTGTTGCGCAGAAAAAAAAAACAATGTGACGAGGACATGAGAGGAGGGTCAAGGTCGAAAAAAGGACAGCTCGGTTATAATTGATCCTATTAAAGGAGTGCAGTGGTGCCAGCCTTTACTCTGAAAGCCAAAGATGTTCAAGTAGCCATACGAACACGTCACTGAAGGTCTTCGTCAACTACAACGACCAATTGATGGTCGTCGCTTTACTCAACAAAAAATCAGGGTGCCGCAGTTGTTTTCAAACAGTCTGGCATATGTTTTTATGAGGCGCTACATCTGGTCGTACTCAAAACATGTCATACCGATCTCTGGAACAGCGTGTCGACTGCAGGAAAGGGCAGCCACATTTTCTTAATGAGTGACTCAACAGGAGCTCTGATATCGTCGGAGAGGCGGAAAAGCGATGAGCGGCGATCCACACCCAGGCGCCGATAGGCCATAAAAGGAAGTTTTTTCAGTCACGTGAGCGGGGGGATATGCCTTCCGATATTAGTCCAATCATTTGCAGCATTGCTGAGGTTTGCGTGGTGCTCCCAGGCATCATAGTCACTCATTTATAAGAAAACGTCGGGTACCGACTTGCACTGCTGGATAGACATTTTACAAGAATTCGCCTATGTCCTAAAGTGCCCTTTAACGACAGCATAGAATTCCGCTCCATGATTTCAAGAGCTTGCTCGCTTTACTCATGGCCTAGTCACTTCACCTTCCTCCTACCCAGCAGGTAGTTTCAGTCCACCTTTGTCTGCAGCTGCATACTACTGACTCGCTGTCGACAGGGGGCACATGTTCTCTCCGATAACATGACTGTTCTCATTTACTTGCCTGTTAATCACGTACATCTAGACGGAATTCACTGGTTGGGGAGGCAGTTGCTTTCCTAAAAGAATATACAAACCCATTTGTAAGGCTCTCATATCAAATATACAAAATGTAACCACAAAGTGAATATAATCTAAGGTGTTCCCTGACAGCATCTTTAGGGAGGAGACTTCCGAAGAAACATATAAAATGATTTGATTTCGGTCCATGAGTAACACAAACGAAAAAGTTACAGCGTCAAGTTTATTAACATCAGCCGAATTGATCAAAGACTAATTAGAAAAATTAAAATTTCAATGAGAGCTCTCTTGATGACAGACGGTTACAACCCTGCCTGTCTCCGCCAAACATATGCGACAATTTCAGTGCCTCATGCACAACATGATCTGGACTTGTGTTTGCGCCCGTGAAAGTTAGAGGAGGTAAACATAGCAGCAAAAACTAGGATGCCTGGTGGCTGGATCCTGGTTGCGATCACCGAAAGCAAAGGCACCTTACCCGACGCTTTATGTAGTGGTGCCCTTTAAAACAAGCCTTTGTAGAAACATGTAAGTGACACAAAGTAACGTTTTAAACAGCGGAAAAAGCGGTCAGGCCAGCCCGCATAGTTTACAGTTTCCATTTCGGGGGGAGCACTTAGCCAACGCCGCATACTTTGCAATAAGGAAATGTTGCTTAGCACCTACGTGATTTAACCACCGCTTCAATTTGCTGGGGTTTTTTTTTTCTTTCTTGCGCGTCGGGATTTCCAGGTGCTCTTTTCGTTATGAGTGTTTCCTGAGAATATCCTATGAGGATTTTAAACTTGCTCGTTGAAGGACGACGCTACATCCGACTCTGGATCTCACTCGAATACCTGTTCATGTTTGTTGAATTTCGATAAGCGTTTATTTCACTTCTTTGAATTGTAGTTCAAGCTTCCCAAGAGTTTTCATACTGAAGGGGACGTTGAAGCACACATGGCGCGATATGTGGCCAAAACCGTGGAACGCCGATGAGCGAAACAAAAAGAAACAAGCGCCATGGGCCACCGCTCAAATGAGCCAATTTCACCAGACGGAAAAGCGAATTTGTATAGAAAATGCGTCGAACGTTAGTTTCAAAACCTGTGCATCAGCATCTTTCCCGATTTGCCTTTCGTAAAAACATGGTATGAAGAAAACTCAGAGGCAAATTCCTTTTCGAATGGGAAACACTTTTTAAGAGAAAACGTGTCACCTAATCTCGCTCCCAGGTGAGGAGCACCGCGATTGCTCGCGACTTGAATGGGACTTGAAGAAGGAAGTTTACGGGAGCATGTCTCAAACGTAAAAGCCAGGTTGGACGTTTTCAAGTCGAACTTCGTGTTGAGGCGGATTTGAGCAAGTCGAAGTACGACTTCAGATGAAATAACGTTTGCGAATTTGGCGGTAAGACTGAAGATACTTGCGCAGCAACCGTTTTAAATGGTCTTTCGTATATTGTCAAAAACATACTTCATATTGAAAAAAAAACACATTAATCAGTAGCCTAAAAAAACCCCGACGCTTACGAAAAAAAAAGTTCGGACTGAATAAACAAAAGTATCGATTCATAAAAACTCGAGTTTAATATAAACAATATAGCAAAGGCACCGTCAGGCACCATGACCTTAACTCATTGCCCCATCAGCTGAAAATATCCCCCCACAAATAAGAAAAAGGAAGCGCTACTTCCCTGTAGACTTGTTTCAAACACCATATGTATAATAAGAATAATTAGATATGATCTCACTTTTAGCTTTAAGCAATAAAAATGTTATCTTGTTTCGTGCAGGCCATAGAACATCCCGCATACGTTTACGCCCCATTTAAAATATTCAAACTCGCACTATTGTTCGTGCGCCCCAATGTGTCTATCCACAAAAAGATGGCGAGAGTAATTTTAGTAATGGTATAACATCAAGCTTTCAGTATATTGCTGCAATTACATTAAAACCCTAGGTGGAGAAAGTCGGCACACACTGATACAGGAGTAAACTGAAGGCTTTCAACGAAACTACTCCCAGCGCGAATAAACGCCGTTGTTCTGATAGAGAAGACATACACGTAGGATTTTGGTGCAACCTACCAGTGCGCTACTTTAATGCAAAGACGAACCTCAAGAACAATCGTTGGAAAGTCTATGAGATAAACAAAACTCCGCTACCTCAGAGCTACGAAAGTTTTAATAGTGTCCCTGGTTTACTTATATGACCCACGGAGTGCCAAAAATGTTGTCAATATTACAAGCAACAATGTCCCTGCTTCTTGTCTTGAAGGAACCCGGCTTCTCGGACAGTTGGAAATCTGAAGACAGTGTGCTGAAGACCGTGGAAGACATACCCAACGATTCCCTCCTCTCAATTGAGTCGGGCAACGGCTTCATGGAGCTCTTTGTTCCTACAGAGTGCCTCAAGGAAAACACTGCGATGTTCAAGGCTTTTCTGCACTCCCGCGCGAAACCGGTCACATTGTGGACTGACGTCATGATGCACGTCAGTCAATGCAAAAAGAATATCTGCTACAGATTAAGGATGCCATTTTTTTCAAATAGTTTAATTTATATGCGGGAAATATGATATTCGTCAAATACGTCGTAGCCTTCAGGCAGATTACTTCATGTCAGCTTTCGTCGTAGATAAACACGCAAAACATCCCTGGAATTCTTTTCGGAATGATCATAGTGTACCATTTCTACCACCGTACCATAGAGCAAGTGGAAGATATGTAATGAGCTTCGAGAACGGCAGTCTCTTCTTGACTAGCGAGTTTGAAAGAAAACTAATCGACCACCAGACGCTTACGAGTGGCTTATTGTTGGAACGGCAAAGGACGTTAACTGGGAGCTTCATGCACCTGGTATGTGCAAGCATTTACGCCTGCCAGCACCCAAGCTTCAACGTCACATTAAAGCTTCTGACGTACCGCAACGCTTCTGTCAGCGTTGCCAGTCATTTTAACATTGATAAGGTGCTGCTCAGCTCATACATTCATAATTTAAACAATCGGCCAGACAGAGACATGGAAGACCCTTTCCACGCACGTCATCATCCCGTATCGGTCGGTTTTTCATTTTATGTTCGCAAGCGGGATCGGGTGTCCAAGGAGAAAATATTTATCTTGCCATTTTCAAGCGGAGCGTGGTTGGGACTTTTCGCGTCTTGTTTGTTACTCGTCTTGACGTACGGCCTTATCGCGAAGATTATGCTGAAAATGAATGTTGATATCTTAATCTTCCTGATTCCCATGGTGGCGGCCTTCTTTCAGCAGAGCACTCAGCTCCACAGTCGCCTATTGAACACGTCTCCACTTCGAATGATGTACGGCACAATGGCCTTAATGTTTGTCGTGATGTCGACAGCATTCAAAGGTCGTCTCACTTCACTTCTGAACGACCTTCCTCTGGAGGGAGAACCTACTCAGTTCGTGTCGTTCCAGCATCTTGTTCGAACAGGGCATCGTCTTTGCTTCCTTGAAAATCCAGGCATCCTTGGTACAGTTGGGTCGCTAATCATCTTCACGAGCAACGGCCCGATTCGGGCAGGACGTAAATGCTACCAAACTTCACGCTCCACTTTAGGTACTCTTCACTGGATTAAAATTTCCGCAGACGGAAGGGACACATTCTTTACCTACAACTCGCCAACAGGTCCCAGTGAGTCTTTGAGGCGAGAGCTTCTCGGAAGAGGCTACGTTGAGACGGAGGGTATCGCGTTCTCGTACCCTGCAGGACCAGAAATGAGGCCATCATCGGTCTACCGAAAGGACTTGACTGCAACATTGAGTCGGGCGATTGAGGCGGGCCTATACGAAAGGTATGCTGCCCTTGCCGAGTACAAGAGCAGATTCTTTCTCCAGAGTACTTTGGATCACATCCAAAAACTAGTTCTAAGCTTAGGTGATCTGAGACCGTTTTTTCTCGCTTGGTTCGTTGATCTGTTGTTCTCACTTCTAGTGTTTATTGGTGAGGCAATTCTATCTCGTGCCAGACGCCTAAATTGCTTGGTTCACGTGAGGATTATTCCCAAACAACGTTCAAAATATCTGACACGACTCGCGGACTTTAAGAAAAAAGGTCGTCATCGCGTTCTTAAAGGAAACTAAAGGAAAATGTCAAAAATATTATCCAGATGAAAATTATATTTTGCACAAATTATGGAAATTCAATGCTTTAAGCGTTTTAAAATAATTAGTGGATATGTTTTATTTCTTTATTTTTAGAACATTAAAGTTCACATATATATTTATACTTTCACAGGGTATCTATTGATGATTTGTATTTACGTCATAGTTCCAAAATATATTAATAATTGTTATCATGTTTCTTAGATGTTCGCAATATATTTCGTAACATGAATTATCAGCCTATAAAGAATCTGAACGCCCATTCGCTCGGCACACGTATTTATCGATCGTGGGATGGACACTATATCACATTTGTAGAGAAAATTCCTGTCCCTAATTCTATCAAAAACTTGTATTGAATTAGCATAAGGTGTCAAGCTTCCCTTTTTCTTAAAGCTCAAATTTTTAGGGAGTCACGTCAATTCACACTTTTTCCTCTTTATTTTAAATTAAAAACGGATGTTCAATTAGTGTGTCCTATCAACGTTATATTGTTTACCAGTCAAAGTTGATGTTCAATTAGATTACACTGCGGACTGAGACATTGACTGCGAAACGGATATCTTATAAAAAGAAATCAAAAGAAGATAACTTAATGTAGAACTTATTCGACAAAGTTTGAAAACGTCCATAGCAGCACAATAAAAAGGGAAGTTGAAATCATAACAAGATCTGAGGTTTAATCGGTTTCTATACTTCATAAAAAAACAACCGTTACTTCTACCTCGAGTGTGACCCATAATTTTTTTCTTCGAAGAGGGATTGTTTTTGCTTCCGTTCTCTACTTTTTTGTTCGAGCTCTTGTGGATGGAGTTAACAAAGTGTTCCTCAATGAAATAATCGAAACCCTATTAGGCATTGAAGAAATGTAATAGAGATATGAGCGTTAAATACATGTGGCAAGAATTACATTTTTCCTTCACTAGATGTTTTTGTGCACAACTTTTTTACACTTAGTTCCGAGCCGTTTTTTAGGTTCAAGTTGGAAAGCTCCAGATGGTTAGAATCTCAGTGTTTGAAAAGCGTTTTGACAGCCCGTCGCTTACCGCCAGGTGAAATGCTGAGAGTTCGTGCAACACTAGCACATATGTACCATATACGCAGCAACTTCGTTTGGGCAATTTTTTGAAACACGCGTGTTAACTATGAAGCTCATAAATGACGATATTTCATCAACACCCTGACTTAGAGTGCATTCAGTATTTGTTCGTGCAGTCTGCGTACTTATTTTAGGTTTCACACTGAACCTTTTTCGGGATCGCAGTGAAGTTTAATGTCTTCGCTCTGAAAATTTGGTTCCGGAACTTGAGTGGATTTGTTATCATAAACTGTAAACAAAAATGTTATGGTAATAAATATCGTGTTTTTGTGTTTGGCGTGTTTATGGTTGTTCTTCATGCTTTTACTCAGTCGAATAAGCTTTTGATATCGTTCGCACTAGCTAGCACTTCTAATTTGCGCTTTTAAGAAAAATATTTATTCCCACCTTATGACATGCTTGTGGAACCGTGCTAGTCAGCATGCAGCTTGAGCGCGAGCGACGGCTGCAGAAGAATTTGTCAACGTAGCGGCTGGATCACCAGGAAGGAATGAGTAGACTGTAAGTGGTGGCTCACAGCGGAAAATAAGGTAGAAATTTGAGTATCCGGTGGTGAAATGACCACACGAATTCAAGACGACTGTAATGTAGGGCAGAGATGCGCCCCATTCTCGAAGATTGGGTTGGACATACATTGAAAGCCTGTCGGTGAGCGTCAGCACGTGAACTGTTATATAAACATTTGTTAAATCACCCACGAGATGAACGGTTGTCCACGGTTAGTGAAAGGTTGACGGGTGCGCCATGTCTTAAAATAATTTGCTCAAAAGGGTAACTGGATGACTTCGTGGGCTGTCAAAGAAGAGCTTGTTTCAGCGTAGCAAGCTGCGCCGACAACGGCGACTTGAATTCAGCAGTTCTCTCAAGATAGGTATAGAACCAGGCCTGGGAGATTTAGTCTAACACGGTCAAATTTGTTTTATGCAGGACTTTAAGAATTAAATAGTCCTGCGGGTAGTGTGGATATTTTTTTCTCCGTAGACAAATGTTATATCACTGGACGCATTTTTTTTACCGTCCGATACAGGCCAGACATGTAAAATGTTAGCTCCTCTAGCCTATTTGTGCGCAGAGTCCTCATATGTCCAGATGAAGAACATCGTGAATTTGTGTCAGTATAGACGTCTCCAGGCTACGGGGAATGAGGAGGACCCAAGGACGTTTATCATGGCGGAAATTCTGTCGGTATAGATAATCTCTCCATGTAATTGGTAGAGCCCTAAACATGGTTATTGGGCTCAGCGTATGAGGTGCTGATGATTGTTTCGAGAGCTGGATCCTGACGCTGTTCACTGGCGATATTGAAGAGGTCCGAAATGTAAAGAACGGAGAAGTCGATCTTGTGGCCGGTCAAATACCGAGTGGGTATCAGCATGAACAATCTGCATCTCGGTGATGCGTACTTGATTTGTCTATACAATTGTAATGTCATATTCCTAAATACGGAGAGCCCATCGCCCTAGACGACTGGAACGCTATTTTCAAGTTGATAACCAGCAGAGAAAGCGATCATCAGTGACGACAACGAAGGGGCAGCGAAAAAGGTATGGTCGCAAATTGGCAATAGAACAAACAATAGCCAAACACTTTTTATCGGATTTGTGTAATGACGCTCACCTTTAGATAATACACAGCTAGCCATACCAACCAGCTATGACTCTTTCTGGACAAAGTTTGTCTTGTGTCAGAACAGCACCGATTCCGTAACTAGTGGCACTTGTGGGCAGTGTTCTACACTTTCGTCAAGAAAAGGAACGAAATATCGTTCCTCGTTCCTTCTAATTTTTGGAACGCGCCCCTGTTCTAACTTCTGCATCTGAAAAAGAAACTCGTTCCCGTCACACTTAAAAAAAATGGAACGTATCGTTACATACACGTTACATTTATATTTCGCCGATTACCATAATTAGTTAGATCGAGGAAAGTATTTTTTTTTTGTACTGCATGCAATGTGAACATGCGAATTTGAATGCCGTGACAGAAGAGCACCAGGAGAAGAAAATAATTGGAAGCAGAGTTTCACTTCTTGATGTATTCACCTTCAAAAATATCAGCTTTTAACTATATCTACGTTTGTGGTGGGCAATTGAAACGAGCCAAATATATTGTTACTTCACATTGAACGGGCGTTTTACAACAACGTCACACGTTTCAATCTAACAAAGTTCCTTTTTCGAACTTAAGAACAGTTCGATGTTGCTTTTCGCAAGACGAGGAAGTGAAGAAGAGTGTAGGTCTTTTGGAAGGTCAGTCTTGAAAACTACAAGTCTTTTTTCATGAAGGTGGATTCGTTGTTGGTATGACATGCTGCAGAAGCATTTCATACCAACCAGCTCAGCTCCAGGAATTCGTTGTTCACTTTGAAGGTGGGGGACAAGGGCAGATAGAATAAAAGTGAAGTTTTATGTCTATTTGAAGTAACGAAACTTCGGAACTCAAGGTTGGGTTCAACGTCTGTAAACTGTTCCTTCGTTGTAATCTTTGTGGGAGTTGAAAGATGGCGGCTTTAGTTTTCTAGGTGTATGAGGATTTGTGGAAGCAAGAAAAGTAGCTGAGTTTGAAACGTTCCTTTTTCTCTGTTTTTTCATTTGACTAAAGCTTTTCGTTTGTGTACCGCAGCCTCGCGCAATGAAAAAAGAATCAATGTCCACTAGATCTCCTGTACTCGACTATTACCAAGCGAGGATCACACAAAATAAACTGTGAGATAAGTAACCAAAACGTTAACGGGATCGTACTCTTTGTAAAGGTATTGTATTTCATACTTTCAGATTTTTCCTCTAAAAAATGTAGTAAAAATTATTTACAGGACAAAAAGGAACGCTGTTCCTTTTTTCGTTCCCGTAAAAATATAACGAGTTCCTATTCCAGTTTCACCGATGAAAAATAAAACGGCAGCGTTGCTACATTCCTTCTACAAGGAACGCGTTCCAGGAACGCCGTTCCTTGGATCGCCGTTCCTTGGAACGCCGTTCCGTACAACACAGCCTGTGGACAATTTGGTTGATGCAGAATTGTCGAAATGGCCAAGAGCGGAGCAGGTGTGAGGGCAGCCTTTAGTTTGCAAACGAAGATCCTTCTCTCGCAAGAATGATTGATTTTTCTTGTGGGGAATATGTATTGGGAGTGTAATATGGGTAAATCGCAGTATAAATCCGTGAAAGTATTAACAAAGACCACGAAATCTCCGAATATCTTTCGAAGAACGGGGTTTCATACAGCAACGGACAGCTTGTATTTTGTGTGGGACTCGTCTGACTCCCTCGGGGTCGGTTAAATCATATAATACCTTACTTTTTTTTTCTGTAGAGCTGGCGTTTAGAGGAAATCAGTTGAAATCCTCCTTGCTGAAAGAGATGGAAACTTAGACCAGAAGTTTAAGACGGAACAAAAAAAAATCCCGAAAAACTATAATGCCGTCGAAAAAGCACAGACAAGTCACCCATTTAAACAGGGAGCTTTCGCAGATTGTTTCCGCTGTCTCGCAAAGCTCTCCGGAACCCACTACGTTACCCCAAACTCTATAGTCAAGGCCAAAGGCGCGCGGGCGCAGTTTCGGTGTCTTCGTTGCGGAAAGCTTAACTGACGGTTAAACGCGGTCTACGAAAGCTCCCTAACCTCTTTAAACATCGGTCCTTCATACACTCGAAGGTAGCGGGCGCGTTATGAAGAACGAAGGGAATGTCTTCCAACTGGAATAAACCGTCGGAAATGAAAAATGATATGTTCTCTTTGTAGGCTTCATCGACAGTTTCTTGCCAGTACCCAGAGTTGAAGTCAACGCCAGAGAAGAATTATGCACGGTGTAATCACTCGAGCGTGTGGTCAATTCAAGGAAGGCGAGACACGTTTTTCTTGATGACCTTATTTAGGCGGCAGATAGTCGACGCAGAAGCGCCAGTGACCGTAATTTGTCTTGACGAGTACGACGGTCAATGACCACGGACATAAGGATTTCTAAACGATATCTCAGGAGATCATTTTTATCAACTTCTTATTGTGTGCCATTGCGCTGGGTCAGGGAAGCACTGTATGGTCGTTGGTGCTCTGGCAAGGTTGTTTCAGCGTAGATTCGATTTGTTATAGCTTTGGTGTTACCTAAGGGTCGATTGGAAAGGTAAAAAATATCGTGGAACTTGAAAAGTACTACAAAATGTAGCTCTTTCTGATGTTGACAAAAACGCGGGTCGAACATTGCTGATATTTCCAGAATATCAGGGCACGACAGCCATGAGCTGTTAGGTAACCGCGGGTTTTCTAGAGTAATGGAAGATAAAGTGTGCTCATGCAGAGTGGAAAACATAGGCCATGAAAGATCATCCTTTAGGTCCTGAGGTTGTCAACTAGTATTTGTGACCCAAAAGGTGTCACGGTTTGATGTTGCCAGAATAGAATGTGGAAGCGCAAGTTGTTTCACGGGGAATATTGTCACGTTGGGTGAGATTCCATAGTCACGCGCAACGGTCGTCAAGCTCTTGATGGCGGGATTCTCGATGTCATGACACAACGTAACTTTGATGGGACGGAGTCTTGCGACCGGCCTATGTTTGGAGTGTCAAACTCAATTGTGAGCCGCCTGGGATCAATGGAAGTCCCATCCAAGAATGATTATAGAGGGACAGGGAATCACTCTGAATAGAACAAACACTTTCCTGTTGTTAACCGCGATGCGAGCGCCACAAGTTTGATACAGCTGGGGTCAAGACTTTCTCTTGGCGACGTCTGAGGTCTTCTTTTGTAATGCCACGTGATTCGACGAGCGAGCGCGTGCGTGGCCGAATGGTAGCGCGCTTGACTGTCACGTGGAATGTCTAGGTTCGATTCCAATCAGCAGAATGTCCTTTTATTTATTCTTTCAACTTGGCGTTCTCGTAACTTCGAGAACATTCTCGTCCAATCGTGTTCTGAATGTTCTACGCGCCCAAATGTCTGCGCCGGATGTTCCAGAAGTCCACGGGGGTGCTTAAGGGACTCCGCGTGGCGAGCGGGGTCAGCCACACTCGAGCGTTCGATCCCGCTGTTACGCCGACTTCGACACTCGCAACGCTTTGCTGTTATTTTTTTTTAATTTTATTTGGGGACAACTTCGCCACATCAAAGGTTTACTTCTTCCTTCTTATGTATTGTTACTTTCATCACCACCCTTTACAATATTGGAAGCAGCGGCTCCAGTGTTGACGTAAGCTAGCGTTCATATGTCTTAAATGTTGCTTCTTTATCGATTACGTATGAATTCGTCTCGCAGATGATTTGTAGCTGAGAGCAATGGCTCAGCTTAATCTCTTAAAGCTGCACTACTAAGCTTGCGAAGGTTGGGGGACAAAGGACGGCGACGTGTAAATGCGGCGAACTGGCGACAATGACTGGCGGCGGCGTGAGGCTGAAGGCTCGCGAGTTTGTGGCATCCATGTACGTTTTATATTCGCTTCTGCGTCAAATAAACGGAGAAGAAAAGCATCCAGTATATTGTCGCCGGAAGAAATTGAACTGAGACCGCTTTTGTCTTTTGCCGAAGCGACACTATACTCTCAGGAAAAGGGAAGCGGTATTTAGTGTATTCGGGGACCAAATGCGTTGTATTTTATGTTTGCATCGGGTATAAATGACATGCCACACAAAATAAATAAAAAAACGCAAAAACAATTCATATCACGTATTCAATACAACACCGTCACTGGTGTGCCCTCCTCGCGCCAACTAGTGCCGCTCTTTATCTGAAAACAAGAACGACGGGGCGCTAACACAATCTGGTCCCAATTTCGTGATGTCACGAGCTTCTATAATTTCACGCGTGGCTGTCTTTGACAAATGCCAAGTAGATTTTAAAATTAAAGACAGAGTCGGGCGTGAAGTTGTACAAGCTCGCGACATCGCGAGACTGGGACCAAATTGTGTTAGCGCCCTGTCACTCGTTATTTCAGATAAAGAGCGGCAGTACTTCGGGCGAGGAGTTCCAAACACTGAGGGTGTTGTATTAAACACGTGATGTGCAATTTTGTGTTTTTCCTTCTTTTGGCATGTATTTATTTATATTGGATGCTAAGATAAATAAATCTCCAGTTGACTGTCAGCGTTGTGTCCTGTTGGTTATCTTTTACCTTGTTCTCGCGTCTGCACTTTTTTTCTTTTTAATTATATTTACTCCTGGGGGCGTAACGGGGAGGGGTGTAACTTTTGCGCCCTTCTTCTCGTCTCCTCAAAGAAGAACCCCCCAGCATTAATCTTTGGATCCTTGCATTTAGATTCCTGAAACTAAACGTCGCGACCTTGCATTTAAACGTAGGGAACTAAATGTGGCGCCCTTTCATTTAGACCTCAAAGCCCAAATGTCGCGCTGTTGCATTAAGCCTTCTTACCCGGTTTGCTCATCTCGCAGCAACGGCGGCGGTTGCGGTCAAGAGGAATTTTTATGTCACGTGACCAGCCCCGTGGAGACAGAAGTACCTATCATCCTTGCCTAATGGCAGAGTATTCTTCGTCGCTTCGTCAGAAAATTTTAATCTCGCTCGGAATAACTCACCGCAGAGGCTTTTGACCAGAGTCCAATTAACCGTGCTCTTATACTTTAGGAGCGGCAGGTAAAGTTACGGAGAGAGAAAGTGAATAGAGGCCGAAGTAAAATGAAAATCTCAACAGAAAAAAGAGGTAGCGTTATATTTAAATATTTGCACCAGCGACGCAACTTGGATTATATGCTGTAGCCGACAGGTAATAGAGCCGGGACTAGTCGACGCAGCAAGAAAATTAGTGTTCAAAGAGCGTCACAATTTTTTTTTTATAAATTTATATTTGACGCGTGTGTCTTAGTTTCTAATTGTGATTCTTTTTACAAATCATCCAAATCATCCACTTCCACGACTGTGCTTAACACGTTCTTTTATTGTGTGCCCCACCATTGTCGTCACAGATGATCGCTTTCTCTGCTGGTTATAAAATTTTAAACAGAGTGCCAGTCATCTAATGCCGTGGGCTGTTCGTGTTTAAGGATACGACATTACAATTTTACATGAATAAAGTAACCTTCACCAAGATGCAGATTGTTCATCCTGATACCCACTCGAAATGTTACCATCCACAAGGTCCACTTCTCCGCTCTTTACATTTTGAACCTCCTCAACATTGCTTGTGAACAGCGTCAGGGTCCAGCTCTCAGAACAATCATCCCCACCTTATACGTTGAGCCCAAAAACCGTTTTTTGGGGCTCTACAAATTAGATGGAGAGTTTATCTATACGGACAGAATTTCCGCCACGATAAGCGTCCCTGGGTCCTCGTCATTTCCCGTAGCCTGGAGATGTGTATACTGACGAATCCACGACGCCCCTTCATCTTTACATACGAGGACGCTGCGCACAAACACACGAGAGGAGCTGAAATTTTACTAGCCTGACCTGTATCGGAGGGTAAAAAAATACGTCCAGTGATATGACATTTGTCAACGGAGAAAAACAAAAACACTCCACACTACCCGCAGGACTATTTAATTCCTTACGTCCTTCATAAAACGAATTTGGGCGTGTTTGACTGAACATACCAGGCCCCTTCCCATACTTATCTTGCGGAAACTGCTCAATTCTTGTCGCCGTTGTTGGCGCAACTTGCTACGCTGAAACAGGCTCTCCTTTGACTGCCCACGAAGTGATCCAGTTACCCTTTTTAGCAAATTATTTTAAGACATGGCGCACCCGTCAACCTTTCACCGACCGTGGACAACCGTTCATCGCGTGGGTGATTTAAGAAATGTTTTTTATAATAGTTCACATGCTGACTGCAGCTTACTAACTTAAAAAAACACTTTAACAGAGCGCCTACCCGCACGCTCACTGACATGTTTTAAATTTATGTCTCACCCAATAATCGAGAATGAGGCGCATCTCTGCCCTGCATTACATACGCCTTGAATTCCTATGGTCATGACACCACCGGATGCTCACACTTCTAGCTTATTTTCCGCCGTGAGCCATCACTTACGCTCTATTCATTCTTTCGTAGTGATCCAGCCGCTACGTTGACAAATTCTTCTGCAGCCGTCGCTCGCGCTCAAGCTGGACGCTGGCTAGACCGATTCCGCAAGCATGGCATAAGCTGGTAATGAATATTCCTCTTAAAAGCGCAAATTAGAAGAGCTAGCTAGTGCGAACGCTATCAAAACCTTAATCGACTGAATAAAATTATGAAGAAGAACCACAAACACGCCAAACACAGAAACACGATATTTATTCCCATAAAATATTTGTTTACAGTTATATGATAATAAATTCACTCAAGTTCCGGAACCAATTTTTCAGAGAGAAGACAGACTAAACTTCACAGTATTCCTGAAAAAGGTTCAGTGTGAAACCTAAAATAAGTACGCAAACTGCACGAACAAATACTGAATGCACTCCAAGTCAGTGTGTTGATAAAATGTCGGCATTTAAGAGCTCCATAGTTGACACGCGTGTTTCACAAAATCACCCAAAGAAGTTGCGGCGTATGTGGTACATAATGTCGAATAGTAAGACTAGTGTGTCACAATATCTCAGCATTTAACCTGGCGGCAAACGACAGGCTGTCAAAACGCTTTTAAGACACTGAGATTCTAACCATCCGGAACTTTCCAACTTGAATCTGAAAAACGGCTCGGAAAAAAGTGTAAAAACGTTGTACACAAAAACATTTAGAGAAGAAAACATGTACATCTTTCCAGATGTATTTGACGCTCATATATTGATTACATTCCTTCAATGCCGAATACGCTTTCGATTTCATTGAGAAACGCTTTGTTAACTTCATACACAAGAGCTCGACTAAAAAAAGTAGCGTACAGAAGCAAATCAATCCCTCCTTTGAAAAAACAAATTATGGGTGAAACTCGAGGTAGAAGCAAGGTTTTTTTTTTTATAAAGTATAGAAGCCGAATAAACCTCAGGTCTTGTTGAGATTTCAACTTTCTTTTGTATCCTGCTGCTGCGGATTTTCTCAAACTCTGTCGAATATGTTTTACAATCAGTTATCTTCATTTGTTTTGTTTTTTTCATAAAATATCGGTTTCGCAGTCTGTGTCTGAGTCCGCAGTGTAATCTAATTGAGTATCAACTCTGACTGGTAAACAATATAACGGTGACAGTACACAGCAGTTGAACATTCGTTTTTAATTTAAAATAAAGAAGAAAAAAGTGTGGATTGACGTGACTCCGTAAAAATATGAGCTCTAAAAAAAAAGGAAGCTTGACACCGTATGCTAATTCAACACAAGTTTTAGATAGAATTAGAGGCAGGAATTTTGTCTAGAAATATAATACAGTGTCCATCCCAAGATCGGTAAATACTTGTACCCAGCTATTCGGGGTTCAGGTCTTTTAAAGGCTGATAATTCATGTTGCGGACATCTTTGACAAATGTAAAAATTGTGAACTTATTTTGGAACTATGACGCAAATACAAATCCCCTATACAAGTATAAAAGTATATGTGGACTTTAAAGTTCCAAAAAAGCGAAAGAATACAACATATCCACTACTCATTTCAAAATTCCTAAGGGTATTGAATTTCCAAAACATGTGCGAAATATAATTTTCCTCTGGATCATGTTTTTGACATTTTCCTTTAGTTTCCTTCAAGAACGCGATGACGATCTTTTTTCTTAAGGCGCGTGAATCGTGTCAGATATTTTGAACGTTGTTTGGGAATAATCCTCACGTCATCCGAGGAATTTAGGCATCTGGCACGTGATAGAATTGCCTCAGTAATAAACACTAGAAGTGAGAACAACAGACCAACGAACCAAGCGAGAAAAAACGGTCTCAGATCACCTAAGCTTAGAACTAGTTTTTGTCTGTAATCCAAACTACTCTCTAGAAAGAATCTACTCTTGTACTCGGCAAGGGCAGCATACCTTTCGTATAGGCCAGCCTCAAACGCCCGACTCAGTGTTGCAGTCAAGTCCTTTCGGTAGACCGACGATGGCCTCATTTCTGGTCCAGCAGGGTACGAGAACGCGATGCCTTCCGTCTCAACGTAGCCTCTTCCGAGAAGCTCTCGCCTCAAAGACTCGCTGGGACCTGTTCGCGAGTTGTAGGTAAAAAACGTATCCCTTCCGTCTGCGGAAATTTTAATCGAGCGAGGACTACGTAAAGTCAAGCTCAAACTTTGGTAGCATTTAGATCCTTGCTTTATTGGGCCATTCCTCTTGAAGATCAAAAGAGACCCATATGCACCAAGGATGCCCGGATCTTCAAGGATGCAAAGACGTTGCCCTGTTCGGGCTAGATGCTCAAATGACACGAACTGAGTAGGTTCTCCATCGAGCGGAAGGTCGTTCAGAAGTGAAGTGAGACGACCTTTGAATGCTGTCGACATCACGAAAAACATTAAGGCCATTGTGCCGTACAACATTCGGGATGGAGACGTGTTTAGTAGGCATCTGTGGAGCTGCGTGCTCTGCTGAAAGAAGGCCGCCACCATGGGGATTACGAAGACTAGAATATCAACATTCGCCTTCAGCGTAACCTTCGCGATAAGGCCATACGTCAAGACGAGAAACAAACAGGACGCGATAAGTCCCAACCATACCTCGTTTAAAAATGGCAAGATAAAGATTGTCTCCTTGGAAACCTGATCCCGCTTGCGAACGTAAAATGAAAAACCGACCGATACGTGATGATAAAGTGCGTGAAAAAGGGCATGCGCGTCCCTGTCTGCCCGATTGTTTAAACTATTTATATATGAGCTGGACCACAGCTCATCAGTGTCATAGTCACGGTCAACTCTAACTGAAGCGTTGCGGTGCATCAACAGCTTTAATGTAACGTTGAAGCTTGGGTGCTGGCAGGCGTAAATGCTTGCACATACCAGGTGAATGTAGCTCCCAGTTAGCGTCCTTTGCCGTTCTAACAATAAACCACTAGTAAGCGTCAGGTGTTCGATTAGTTTTCTTTCAAACTCGCTAGTCAAGAAGAGACTGCCGTTCTCGCTGCTGATTGCATATCTCCCACTTGCTCTAGGGTACGGTGGTAGAAATGGTACTCTAAGAACATTGCGAAGAGCTTCCCAGGGATGTTTTACGGATTCATCGACGACAAAAGTAGACATGAAGTAATCTGTTGGGAAGTTATGAAGACTTCGACGAATATCATATTTGCCGCATATAAAGTAAACTATTTGAAAAAATGACATCCTTAATCTGTAGCAGATATTGTATCTGCATTGACTGATGTGCATCCTGGCGTCACTCCACAATGTGACTGGTTTCGCGCGGGAGTGAAGAAAAGCCTTGAACATCGCAGTATTTTCCTTGAGGCACTCTATAGGAACAAAGAGGTCCATGAAGCCGTTGCCCAACTCAAATGCGAGAAGGAAATCCTTGGGTAGGTCTTCGATGGTCTTCATGACACTGTCTTCAGACTTCCAACTGTCCGAGAAGCCAGGTTCCTCCAAGAGAAGAAGCAGGAACATCGTTGCTTGTAATAATGACAACATTTCTGGCAGTCCGTGGGTCATATAAGTCAACCAGGGACACTATTATAACTTTCCTAGCTCGGCAGTAACAGAGTTTTGTTTATCTCATAGACTTTCCGAGGATTGTTCTTAAGGTTAGTCTTTGCATCAATGTAGCGCACTTGTAGGTTGCACCAAAACCCTGCGTGTATATCTTCTCTATCAGAACAACCGCGTTTATTCGCGCTGGGAGTAGTTTCGTTGAAAGCCTTCATTTACCGCTGTGTCGGTGTGTGCCGACTTTCTCCGCCTAGGGTTTTAATGTAATTGCAGCAATATACTGAAAGCTTGAAGTTATTCCACTAGTAAAATTACTCTCGCCATCTCTTTGTGGATAGACTCATTGGGGCGCACGAACAGTTGTGCCAGTTTGCATATTTTAAATTGGGCGTAAACATATGCGAGATGTTCTATGGCCTGCGCGGAACAAGTTAACATTTTTATCGCTGAAAGCTAAAAGTGAGATCATATCTAAATATTCTTATTATACACCTGATCGCTGAAACAAGTTTACAGGGAAGTAGCGCTCCTTTTTTGTGTTTGTGGTGGGGATATTTTCAGCTGATGGGGCTAATTAAGGGGTTGGTGCCTAATAGTGCCTTAGCTATATTGTTTACATTAAAATCGACTTTTTATGAATCAATATTTTTTTTTTATTCACTCCGAACTTTTTATTTTAGAGCGTCGAGGTAGTTTTTTAAAGTAATATTTAATGTTGTTGTTTTTTTCCACTATGAAGCACGTTTCTAATAATATACGCAAAAAACATTTAAAACCGTTGCTGCGCAAGTATCTTCAGTCTTACCCCCGAACTCGCAGATGTTATTTCATCTGAAGCCGAACTTTGACTTGCTGAAGTTCGCCTCATCCCGAAGTTCTACTTGAAAACGTCCAAGCTGGCTTTTACGTTTGAGACATGCTCCCGTAAACTTCCTTCTTCAAGTCCCATTCAAGTCGCGAGCAATCGCGGTGCTCCTCACCTGGGAGCGAGATTAGGCGACACGTGTGCTATCAAAAAGTGTTTCCCATTTGAAAAGGAATTTGCCTCTTTAAGTTTTCTTTATGGCAGGTTTTCTTTTTCCGAAAGACAAATCGGTAAAGATACGGATGCACAGGTTTCGAAACTAACGTTCTACGGGTTTTCTAGACAAATTCGCTTTTCCGTCTGGCGAAATCGGCTCATTTGAGCGGTGGCTCATGGCGCTTGTTTTTTTTTTGTTTGTTTTTTTGTTTATTTGCGTTTTATGGTTTTGGCCACATATCGCGCCATGTGTGCTTCAACGTCCCCTTCAGTATAAAAACTCTTGGGAAGCTTGAATTACAATTCAAAGAAGACGTGAGACATACGCTTATCGAGATTCAACAAGCATGAACAGGTATTCGAGTGAGATTCCGAGTCCGGTGTAGCGTCCACCTCCAAAGGGCAAGTTTAAAATCCTCATAAAATCTTTTCACGGGACACTAATCACAAAAAGAACACTTGCAAATCCAAAAGTGCAAAAAAAAAAAAAAACACAAAAAACAGCGAATTGAAGCGGTGGTCAAATTATGTAAGTGATCAGCAACATTTCCTTATTGCAAACTATGGGGCGTTGGCTAAGTGCTCCCCCTAAAATGTAAACTGTAAACTATGCGGCCTGGCCTGAGCACTTTTTTGGCTGTGTAAGACGTTATTTTGTTTCGCTTACATGTTTCTACAAAGGGTGTGTTAATGGGCACCGCTAGCTGATGGGGCGTTGGGTACGGTGCCCATGCTTACGGTCATCGCAACCAGGATCCACCCACCAGGCATCCTAGTTTTTGCAGCTATGTTTACCTCCTCAAACTTTTACGAGCGCTAACACGTCCAGATCATGTTGTGCATGATGCACTGGAATTGTCACATATGGTTGACGGAGAGAGGCAGTTTCGTCACCCTCTGTCATCAAGAGAGCTCTCACTGAAATTTTAATTTTTATAAATTAATCTTTGATTATTTCGGCTGATGTTAATAAACTTGAAGCTGTAACTTCTTTGTTTGTGATATTCATGAAATGAAGTCAAATATTTTATAAGTTTCTTCAGAAGTCTCCTGCCTAAAGATGCTGTCAGCGAGCAGCTTAGATAATATTCACTCTGTGGTTACATCTTGTATACTTGATATGAGAGCCTTACATAATATGTTTCTTTATTTCTTTAGGAAAGAAGCTGTCTCCCCAACCAGTGAATTCATTCTAGCTGGACGTGATTTACAGGCAAGTGAATGAGATCGGTTATGTTATGGGAGAAAATATGTGCCCCTTTTCGACGGCGAGTCAGTAGTATGCAGCTGCAGACAAAGGTGGACTGAAACTATCGGCTGAGTAGGAGGATGGTGAAATGATTAGGACATGAGTAAAGCCCGCAAGCTCTTGAAATCGTGGAGCGGAATTCTATGGGGTAGTCAAAGTGCACTTTAGGGCATAGGCGAATTCCTGTTAAATGTCTATCCAGCAGTGTAAGTCGGTATTGCGTGCGCACCTCAACACTGTGGATTTTGCGCAGCGGGTTAGTGGGATTCGCGGGAAGCGCTCGAGAGGCCTTGAGACTCGGGCCCAGCATGGCTTCCAGTTTCAAGGTGGTGCTCACCAGCACTTGTGCAGCATGGGCGACGCGGCGTTCGCGAAGTTCAGTGTTACGTGAAATAACGCTGTGTTAAGCTCGGTAATTTTTTCCGAGAGTTACCGCAGACGACCGTGATCGCCGTGCAACTGAAGGAGTGGATAGCGAAAATGTTCACAGCTGGCGATGTGCGCGAACGCTGCGATCGGCTCCATGCTAAGCCTCTTCATGCACTGTTAGCAAGTCCCGTGTATTTGACGAATATTTGGGGTGAAAAACACGCTATTTACACAAATTACCATAAATTTACACGATGAGTAACGGATAATTCGTTGAGAAATCATGCGAGGTTGTAAAAAACGTGTTTTGGTTCGGTCATACACGCATAACCGTGTAGCCGACCTCGATAACACGCATCGCCCCCGGCGACGACCGCGGCATTGCCGGCTATCGAAGCACCGGAATGCTCGGGGACACACTTAGAAAGGACCGTCGAGACAAATGCCGCGGAAAGAAACATGTCTCGGAGACAGATATGCACCAAACGCAATTGCGCCATGTCGCAGGACGTTGGCGAAACCCGCGCTTACCGTGCTCGCCGCCATCTTCTGGTCGATGGCAATGCGGCTTCCCTCATGTCGCCCATGTTTGTATTTAGTTTAGGGGTCCTGATAACAGTTTCTTAGACACCACAAATAAAGTCATGGGTCTAATTATTCGTTCCAAACAGTTAAAATGGATACAAAAAGCGTGTCCTCGACGTGAACACGTGACATTGCAGTTGGTTTCGTTTTTGCTTCAACCTTCAACTGCAAGCGATCTGGCCACGGCGCAAGCGCAACGCCGATGTACGCTGGAAGCAAGCGCCGGTTGGCTTTCGTTGTTTTTGTTTGACCGGAGAAAATCTGGCAAGGCATGGCGCCGCTACTGTTTTGGTTTGACGGGACGCGAGAAGCTTCGCATAGAGCTTCGGAGTTTGCGAGCACATAGTGAAGACGTGACCGGAGAAGTGCCCCTGTGATGTTCCTGGAAGACGGAAAGCAGCATTCGTAATCGTCGTGTGTGCTTTGAGTGGGCACGGCGAGGCCATCAACAGCATGTGGCTTACCATGATTTTCGTACAGGCACTGCCTTGCCTGTTGGGAGCAGCGCCAACAATCAACGTTGCCGAAATCCCGGCCTTCCAGGTTCCGGCATCTGACAGTCATCGCTCGGATTACGGAAGTCATCGGCTGCAACCAAGTGTTATCGTCTTCACAACGCCCCCTGCTTCATCCGGGTTAGTGACGTCAAGTTGTGCAGCGTCTATAAAGGAGGATCCTCAAGACTTCTTCACCAGTGGGCACGGCGAGGCCATCAACAGCATGTGGCTTACCATGATTTTCGTACAGGCACTGCCTTGCCTGTTGGGAGCAGCGCCAACAATCAACGTTGCCGAAATCCCGGCCTTCCAGGTTCCGGCATCTGACAGTCATCGCTCGGATTACGGAAGTCATCGGCTGCAACCAAGTGTTATCGTCTTCACAACGCCCCCTGCTTCATCCGGGTTAGTGACGTCAAGTTGTGCAGCGTCTATAAAGGAGGATCCTCAAGACTTCTTCACCAGTGGGCACGGCGAGGCCATCAACAGCATGTGGCTTACCATGATTTTCGTACAGGTTAGTCACCCTGTATCATGCTTTGAGAGCGATTTTGTTTCTCTAATTGTTGTGCCGGGCCCACGGTCACTATGTGAAATTGCAGTTGATTGCTTCGAAGTATGTAAGCTGTTATTATGCGGTGATGTTGAGACTAACCCGGGACCGACAACTGAAGAGATGTTTCGTTCGATAATGGAGGGTCAAGCCGAAATTAAAAAGGAAGTTTCCGATTTAGTTATAAAACAATCCGGTACCGACAAATCGATTGCCGAAGTCTTATCGAAAATTGCAGGTGTTGACAAAGTATTACTTGAGTTACGAGCTAAATCCCTTGAGGTCGACGCTCTTAAACAAACTGTCAGCGCACTCGAGCTGACAATAGCAAAACAAACTTCTCGGTTGGCCAATTTGGAAGATCGGAGTCGACGTTCAAATCTTGTAATCTTTGAAATTCCAGACGAATCAGAGGAGACCGAGCGAGATTTGAGTGGAAAAGTAATTGATAATATTTTCTTAAGGCGGCTGGACGTTACTTGCACTTCTGTAGCGAGGATTCATCGCCTTGGTAAACACGTGGGAAGGCGGCCGATCATTCTTTATCTTCAGGACTACAATGAAAAGTTAGAAATCCTGCGAAATACAAAGAAACTTAAAGGCACAAACATTTACATTCAAAACGATTATTCCCAAGAAACCCTTAACAAAAGGAGGCTACTATGGAACAGTTCAAGCGAAGATAGAAAGAACAAACTAAAGGTTTTCCTTGTGAATGACAAACTTCGAGTTGCCAATGATCTGTATGAATGGAATGAATTTACAAATGAGCGCGTCAAGTTATCCCCTTCCAATGAACAGCCTGTAAATGTTTGACAAGAATTACCTCCTGTAAACAAACAGTTTCGTCTACTAAACATGAACGCACAAAGCATTGTCAATAAAACTGACTGGTTCGAATTAGTTCTTTTGAATCATGACCCCCATGTCACGGTCATTACAGAAACGTGGCTGAATAAAAATATGTCAGATAATGAAATTTTTCCTGAATCCCACCAAGTTTTTCGTCGGGACCGCCCGTCTCGTGGTGGCGGAATTGCAGTCGTAATCAAGTCATCCATTTGTGTAACAACATTAGAACAGATTAGTAATCATGAAAGTTTAATTTTACGTCTCGATATCTGGGGTCGAAAAGTTCTCCTTTGTGCTGTGTATAGGCCTCCTTCTGCTAGTCCAGATTATTTAAATCGACTTTATGATTGTTTAATAAAATACAAGGGTGAATCAATTCTTCTGGTTGGGGACTTTAATCTCCCCCATATCGACTGGTTGCGATTATCTAGCCCATGTGATGACGAGATTATTTTTGACATAATGTTCGCATGTGATATTTCCCAGGTTGTTAAGGGATTTACACGTGAGCAGGGCTCGAGCCGCTCAATTCTTTACCTTATATTTGTTAGTAGTGCATTCGCTGATTATAGCGTAAGACTTGAGGAAAGCAAGTCTGATCACAAACTTGTACTATTTGATTGCTATCTTAACCGACCTTCGCCAAAGAAAAAAGTAGTTACTATGGTAAAGGATTTTTCGAAGCCTAATGACGAGAGTGTTTTGGATTATCTCGACTACTGTTTCAGTGACTTCGTTGAAGATGATGTGATTTTGCTATGGGACAAGTTCGTTTCTATATGTAACTATTGCTTGGAGAACTTTATTCCTAGTCGACGTAAATGCACGGGACGAAGAAATCCTTGGATTAACCGAAATATAATTCATCTTAGACGCAAAATAAAAAGGTATAAAAAGAACAGTTCCAACAAGGGAGCTGTACATCCCCTACAAGCTGAACTGGCTAGTCAAGTTAAAGAAGCAAGAGATAAATATTTTTCGTGCACCCTTTTAAACTTCATAAAACATGATCCTGCAAAGTTTTGGAACTATCTTTCAGAAAAAGCTAAACCGGTCGACCAGCTAAAAGTTAACAATATCACAATCAGTGACAAAAAACAAATCGCCGAAGAATTTAACCTATATTTTCAATCTGTGTTCTCATGTACAGATATGTACACTCCAGTTGCCACCGCTATAGCTACACTGAACGCCGATTTTATCTCCTTTCGTGGTGTCTTTGTCATGTTATTAAATCTGAATACAAAATCGAGCAGTGGGCCTGATAAGATACCGAACGCTTTCCTCCGTAGATATGCCGAATCTATTTCACGCTTTTTAACAATCATTTTTCGTGCTTCTTTTCGTTCAAGTGTGCTTCCGAATGACTGGCGAACAGCGCGTGTAGTGCCAATTCATAAGAAGGATGATCATTCTGTTGTAAGCAATTTTCGTCCTATTTCTATCACTAGCAACTCATGCAAACTTATGGAACATATGGTTAGTAGTTATATTCGAAATTTCTTGGAAGAGAGGAGTTTGCTGACTTCTTTTCAACATGGTTTCCGGAGGGGGTACTCCACAATTACGCAACTAGTAACCACAGTCCATGACTTTGCTGCTACCCTAGACAAGTCTGGACAGGTCGATATTATTTTTTTAGATTTTTGTAAAGCATTCGATAAGGTCCCTCATGGTAAACTTATTTTTAAACTAGAGCGTCTTGGGCTACCACCAGAGATAGTTAACTGGATAGGATCCTATTTGTTCAATCGTAGCCAGTTTGTTGAAGTTGGTGGCCATTTTTCCGGTACCCTCGATGTTTCTTCTGGTGTTCCCCAAGGTAGTGTAATAGGTCCCCTGCTATTTCTGGTCTATATAAATGACATTGTATCAACTGTGAGTACTAACGTTAATATCCGCTTATTTGCAGACGATTGTGTTTTGTTTAAAACCATATCCTCTGTTGGTGACCAAAAAACGCTTAATTCTTCTCTTTCTCTAGTCGACGATTGGTGTAACGAATGGGAAATGCAACTGAATTCCGCGAAGACTGTTCACTTACGCATGACGAGGAAAATTAAACCTTTGAAATTCACATATCAAGTAAATAATGTTGCAGTAACCGAAGTAAGTGAATACAAATATCTTGGAGTAACCCTAACAAGCGATCTACGATGGTCAAAGCATATCCAAAACATCAGTTCCTCGGCTTTTCGAAAATTAGGTTTCCTACGACGCAAGTTAAAAAATGCTCCAACCTCCGTTAAACTCCAAGCTTATAACTCCTTCGTAAGGTCAAAAATAGAATATGCTAATATAATCTGGGATCCAAACACGAAAAAAGATTCATCAAAACTTGAGATGGTCCAAAGGAGAGCAGTTCGTTTTATTTATGGAATGTACAAGAGACTTGACTCCCCATCCTCCTTAATAGCGGCAAACAATATCACGTCCCTGGAACAGCGTAGGAAAATTGCAAGACTGAAGTTCTTGTATTTACTTTATAACAACAAGCTGTGCGTCGACTCAAGTTTATATATAACCTCCTTATCTTCCAGAGCCACTAGGAACCACCATCAGTTTTCTCTTCAACCAATATTTGCTCGAACCAACATTTTTAAGTTTTCATATTTTCCACGCACCATATCAGATTGGAACGCCCTCCCTTACAATATATTCATAGCCCCTAATTTTAATAAAGCACTTGATGATCATCCTTTTTAGGTATTGCCATTGTGCTCTTGTGTTGTGAACCTTTTTGAACATATGTTGTACAAACTTTTTTCCCCGTTGATTATTAGTTATGAGAGTGTTAGTTGCGAAACATCATGAAAGCCATGTGTAATGATGGTTTACAAGTCTTTTGTACCCCACACCTGCAAGGGCCTATCAAAAGGCCTGCAGTATGTAATAAATAAATAAATAAATAAATAAAAAGCGAAGGGAGTCACAGGGTCCACGAGTTCGCAACCACAAGCCAAGGTTCACGACAGCGCGGCGTTGACTTCGGCGATCTCGTTCTGTTTGGTGCAACCCGGCCATGCGAAAAAGAGCTGAAACATTCGTCGTGTGTGGTGCGGTGCTTTGTATTCCGGGTCTTTTTGAACAACGCTTTTAACACGGAGCGCAAATTGTTTGTTGCGTGGTGGAGGTTCAACGGGTACACTCCCGTCGTTGTCAGCTGATCCGGTCCAGCTGGTCCGGGAGGACGCAGCGAGCGTTTTTAAAAGTAAATCTTCTTGCGTTCCGTTTCAAACTGTGGAAGTATCCCGACGCATACCGTGAGTAAGAAGCAGCGGGCGTTTTCAACAAAATTACGTCGTTTTAATTGAATAATGGACTCCGGATTGTTGTCTTACATTTGCCGTTTTTTATGCTTCGTGTTGGACTGCGTTTGCATGGCGACGCACACCGCTCGAGTAGATGATTTGGTCCTGCAACGAGTTTGTTGCGCCAATCATGCGGCGTGAATAAATTAGGGCACGGTTTCCTACCTGCCCAGAGATGCATGTACTGAGACCATTTTTTATGTTGTGAACGTTGAGAGTTGAGAAATTTGAGAGCGAGCAAGCTTTCCCAACTTTGTCTCTTTCTCTCTGGCACTGCCCTGTTTCAGTTTCAGTAGGCATATCTACTAGCAGGTACAAACTGCTCTAAAGCAGGTAAAAAACGGGAAGCTTAGGACGGTGCGGACTCCGTGTTTCGCGCTTTTTCGCAAGGTGACAGGGTAAATGCTTTTGTGAGATATGCGGAATATGCAAGCGATTTTGTTATGCCCGTCGTTTGCGTCTCTCCAGCAAAACGAATAAGATGATCTACTACAAAGGCGCAATCACAAGCCAAGATTTAAGATAGCAGTCGTTTGCTTCGGTGATTCGTGTAGCTGTATTTTACCCTGCTCTCTGCAACACCGTGTCATGACGAAGAGCTGGAACGGTCACGGTTTGTGCTGGCCTCCCGGTTGACAGAAACCCGCGTCGCCCGCATCGGCACCGAGTGCGCTTGGGCTGTAGATGCTCAAGCCTTTCATCCGCGGCTTGTCGCCAGCTCATCCTGCTGCTCAACGGTGAGGAAGCGGCGAGAGTAACCTCGGAAGTGAATGTAAATCCTCGTTCATTCAGTTATCCGGTGTCAAAGTGTGGAAGATGTCCAACGTGTACTGAGGGCGGGAACTACGAGCGTTTTGCCTTGCTTTTATAACCGAAACCAGACCAACGAGATAACTGCCTTGCGTACTCTAAAATGACGGAAGCAATAAGTTTCAACAGGTCGAGTACGTCACCGGGGATGTAGGCGAGACAGTGCACACTGTCTAAACGCTTGCAGTATCCACGAGTGGTACCAGGAAAGCGACGTCAACAGACAAGGAGCTTGCGATTTAGCATAATGCACTGCTACGGGCCCGTGTATCCTCAAAGTTCGGGGTGGCAGTATAAAAAAGACACATCAGCGCCCCACACCAGTGTTCACGAATAACACCGGTCACAAACTCCCAAGCCCCACCGCTCTTCTCGACACCGACACGACATACGACAACAAACTGCATCAAAACGCCCCAAAAGTGAAGGCGTCTGCTCCCGTACTGCAACTGCTGCAACTAGCGGAAGTGAAGTGTTGGGCGGATGTCCGGATGTCCTTCACAAAAATATATAAAAAATGCTTTGCGCAAGGATCATTTTCATTTATTTTTGTATACGTAATGACAAAATCCCAATAATTTGTTTTCCTATCTGATTCAAGCTAGTCCGACTGCTCATAACACTGGTCAAGCAAGAAAATAACAAAAATTTGAACTTTTTCACGACCGGTTTAAGATTTATTGTTAACATATCGTTATTTATTGCAACGGACTAACATTATAGATTTTGCCTCCATACTTTTTAAATGCAAACAGTTCAAACACACGGCTGTCCATTGCGCCGTGTTTTGTGTATTCTTCTATAAATCTGTAATGGCCAGCGACCAAAGAGCTCACCCGCACATGTCAAGCTTATATGCGCCGCGGGGAGAAATGGATATCGAGTAGGAAGTGTCGGGCGTAGTGTCGGTTGGTGTGTTTATGTACATGTCTGTGCTGTGTTGCCTGCGTTGCATGTAGGGTTGCTGTGTAGTCGTGGTCGTTCGCCGTGTTAACAGACTCGTCTTTTTATAAAAAACAGGCTGCTAGAAATCTCGATAGGTGGCGCAAGTTACCGCCCGATTCTAAATAGTTTGCTCAAGTTATTTATCCATGTAAATTCAACATTCGTTTTTTTTTTTTTTTTCTAGCGGTTCGTTGAAGCTACCGACGCCGCCGACCGCGGACAACGCACGTACTATCGCGGACAATATGAGCTGAAACAGCGCTCCGGCCTGTGCACGGTACTACCTGCGCCGCCTGTCGCATCGCTCCCTAAACACGGCGCACCCTGAGGCCGAGATAAATTATCACTTGCGCTCACTGCGCCACTGCGCTCTTCCCTCCATCTGCTAGCCCGATGTTCACGTTTTCAGCTAACATGCATTTCAGTGGATTTCAAGAAAGCGCCGAAGTGGAAAATGCGCTGTCACGCTCGTATCTCCCCAAGGAGCGCTGCCTGACGAAGCTGCCTTGGCCCCTAGAAGGAGCCGATCTCAATATCATCGAAAACATTTGGAGGCGCATCAAGGTAGCTATGTCACGGCGTCCCCTCCACCACGCCACTGCCTACAAATTGTTGAAAGCAATCAGAGGTGAATGGGAGTGGCTTCGGGGCTGAGCGAGACTTCGTGGCCGCGCTTTATGATTTCTTACCAGACAGGGTTAGAGCCGTGGTGCGGGTCAGGGGAGAATGACGCGGTAATAAATTATTTTGCAAGTTTTAATGCGCCTCAGGACCCCTTGAACTGGACTTCTGCCGATTGGAACAAAACTTGATGCTACGGTTGCGACACACTGTTTGACGCCGTTAACCACGCATACTTCCTCAGCGGTGCCTCCTTCATCCCGATCTTCTTGTAAAGTGCAGTTGAACTTACACGCTATTAATCTTTTGTGTCTGACAATGTCCTCTGCAAATATTGTTTTGGATTAAGTTTCAATCTCCTTCTCTTGACAAATATATGACTGTTTGTCCCACCTTATTAAGACTAGGAATTCATCAACAAAAAGCTGGTGTCTTGTCAGCAACTTGTTTTGCTTGAAACAAACATGTCAACCCAGTAATAAAAAAATAATATTTTTGAACCTTTTCATACTAATCAAGGTTAAAAAAAACCTTTTCAGTAACATTTATGCTAACCTTTTTTTTTAACATCTGTGATCAGTGAAACAGCAACAAAATACATTGGAGCCGGACTTTACGATGTCCCACTTTGTGCATGCACCTAAAATCAAACAAAAACAACCTGCAACGTATTTTGATATGACTTTCAAGAACTGTAATCGCAGCTGAAATTTAAGACACTTCAATATTTTTTCTTCACCAGTCAGCGTTTTTCTACGGGATTTTGCGCGATAGAGTAAAGTAAATAAATACCAAAAGGGGAACGACAAGCGTAATATTTTGTTCCCCCCATCGCTCTACCACACATGCCCGCTGTCGCGCCCACCGTCTCGCTTGCAGACAGATGGAATAGCGCAGTGGCGCAGCGAGCGCAAGTGAGAAAATATTTCGGACTCAGGGTGCGGCATCTGTGCGGAGCAAGGCGACAGACGGCGCAGGTAGTACCGTGCGCCGGCCGGAGCGCTGTTTCAGCTCATATTGTCCGCGATAGTACGTACCGTTGCAAGTAGCTACGTCCGCCGCTTGGAGACTTTACTTTGTATAAAAGACATCGAACGAGAACTAACGCGCCCTGTGTGCTTTCAATTCGGCTGAAAGGCGCGCGGCTCGCTGGGCTCGTCTCTCGCCTGTTCTCGGCCGCTGGCCGCCATGTTTCATAAGGAACACGCTCGAAACGGTTTTGCGGAAGGCAGACACGGTGTAGCGTGCTAAGTTTACACAGCACCTCATGTGTAGACGAAAAACACAGATGGCCTCGTGTAAAACGAACACGTTTTGACGTGTCCGCTATGGGACAACGGTTTACACGTCTGGGCGTGTTATTTTTGCTAACAGTGTGCAGTTCATCGCCGACGAACGAACGCTCTTCAAAAAATCACCCAAGTTGCTGCAGGTCACAGATCTCTTCCCGCGATAGCATTGATAAAAGGTGCCGCTGCCACGGGACGACAGACCGACGCTCTGCTATCGAATTTTGCTACGTACATACTCGCACCCATAGCCGCCCCAGCCCGCAGAAAGTGCCCTTAAACTGTCGGCTGCTGCATGGCTTAATTTGGAATACAATTATTGGTAGTGATTTCATTTTCATTTTTATGCACACGATAGTCTATGTCTGGCGAATCAACAAGATCGCAAAGATGTTCACTTGCCTAGTTTACGCAACGCACGACTAAAATCGGTCCGAGCAGGTAGTTCTTAGCGTAAGCTATACTATTGCGTATTGCGTACGTAAAAGCCAATGACGCTATGCTAAAACTGTCCATTTATGAGCTAGTGGATTTTGATTATTTGAATTTTGACATTCTCGACGTCACTGCGTCAGGAATGGTTTTAACTGGTGCAGAGGGGGCAGGGGAAGGAAGCGGGTATGTGGACGCTTTCCTCTGTTTCCCTCTTAACCTTCGTTTTCTTTTTTTTTTTTTTTTTTTACAGTTTGAAGGTTGGGGTGCTCCTTCTCGCTTTTGATTTGGGGGACCAAGTACTCGCTCCTGATGTTTAATCAGCGGCAGAGGCTGGCTATCCTTCAGTCAATGTTTCTCCTGAGCGTGCGCGCGTGTCTTTGACTCGCGTTCTCATTAACAAGTCAGGCTGCCTGATCAACTTCTACTTCGGCTGTTATGAATATGCAATCCAGGACTACACAAGTCCCCATAGTCGCAGCGAGGCCTATTACTAACTTATTGTAGAATTCGTCGTGAGCCGAGCTTCCGTCCAACTAAAGCACGGCAGGTGTCATGTCTACAATATATGACCTCTGTTTGTTCCAAAAATATTTTGACACGCTCTATTTTGCACAACCAGAACTATTTCCGAGAGAACTTCATTTGCAGCAGTCACGGCGATTCTCGAAGGTCATAAAAATCACAGCAAATAGTGATTTTCAGAGAAGTCATCACAAATAAAGCACCCCTTTCTTACAATTCATTCTTACATTATCAGCGTGCGAAACTTTCCAAATTTTGTGTATTCTAATTCAATTACGTTTTCAAAATGTTTGGACCCTCCTCAATGTAGTTCGTACTACAAGTGACTTGAATACTACATTAAAGACATTTTTAAATGGGTAATTCGTATTTTATTGTAAACACAATTGTTGAGTGTTTGGCACAACACTGGCATTAATAGACCGAACTTAGCAAGAGTAGCATGACGCCACTACTGCCGCGGTGAATTCTGGTACATACCTGTGGTTCTCCCCAGTCTTATGACAACGTCTGTGAGTGTTTTAATTCCTATCTTTTGGGGTTTTTTTTTTTTGGTTAGCACGATTCTAATAATCGAGTTTTGAGTCACAGTTCTTAACGGGTGGCTTTACTCTTTGAGTGCTAGGGTGCCACAATAATAGCGCCAGGCAAAATGCAATCGGATTTTTTTTTTCTTCACGGAAGATCGCAGCCTCAGAAATAAGTGTCTAAGAAAGGTAAACTGAGCCAGACAGAGCAGCAGATAAAAGAGCGTTTAACGATTTGTTTCGAATCTGGCTCAGAATGTATATCCACTCCATTGAACGTAAGATACAGTTTTAGATTACGGCGCACAAGACTTCGTAGGTCGTGCCAAATCCGTATGTTAGAATCTCCATGAGCAATCGCTCCGTAACGAAACCTCCGCGCTGCTTTGCGACGGTCGTTTTAACGCTATTGCGGTAACAAGCTCGTATCACAGAAAAGGCGGCGTCGGTGGCGGGACGCGAAAATCCTCATTGGTTGATAGAGTCACGACGTCACAGCCACATGCTTGGCGGGGGAAATTCAAAGAACCCAATACACACACGTGAAACGTGGCGTCACGTGTGGAATGAAACTGATTAAAACATGTCGTGTACTGCGAATTAAAGTTCACCATTTGTCTCGAATGATTGTACTTTATAAAATGATTCATTTGCGTTATAAGAAAAAACATTTGCTGAACTTAAGTGGGATTCGAACCCACGAACCTTCGGTTGCGAGCCAGGCACACTATTGACTAGGGTAAGCATGGCTTTTTTTTTCTTTATGCCATAAGATTTATTGTAACGACAGAAGATAAAAGACATTGAACAAGTTCAGAGAAACCTCAGCCGAGTTTCGGCTGACACAGAAATATTAACAGGATCTTATTTCAGATAGGGCGTCTGGGACAGGCAGCCAATCGGAGTCGTCTCCTAGAGCCTTATACGTTTCCTTTAATTGCCTGATTAATTGTGTAAAGTACTGGCACACTGGTCGAACGTCCAAGTCAGCATGTCGCACTGCCATGCGGCACTTCCATATGCTGTGCAGTGCAAGAAGCATAATTAAATCGCACGGCACACAATGTGCATTCTCTAACGGCAGAAAGCGTATTCCGTGCGCGGTTAACGGAAGATCTTTCTTAAGAGTACGCTGCAAGACATCCCGGTAAAAGACAGCATCCCAGCAATACAGGAAGACATGTTCTATGGTCTCAGGCTGTTTGTACAAGAAACAATTTACGGTCCAGGGCACAAACACGCCCTTCTCATGAAGCCACGCTTTAACGGGAAGTGTGCCGGTATGAAGTTGAAAAAAAAAGATTTTCGCGTTCGCAGGGACCATCATTTTTTTTCACTCGACTAAGTACATCGTTAGCGGGTAGTGCATAGTACAACGTGCGATAGATGGGAGCCGGACAAGACAGCTCGATCAAATCTTTCGTCAATCTTTTTCGCGAAACAGTACCCAGATATCCGAGGGAAAACCTCGCGGCTAGAAATTTGTAAGCAGCGACTACTTCTTTTAAAAAGGGGCTCAGCGGTCCATTTGCACCATCAGCGGACGAAACAATAAATTCGGGTAAAGCGTCACAAAGCTGTACTTGAACGACAGTGCGCAAAAAGGGATCACTTTGAACACGCAGAAAAAGAAAGCGATTAACAACTTGTCATAGAAAAAGGTGCGTTAATGATAGGCCACCATTCCGAACACGCCGAAACAGGTTTGTTCGGCTGGTGCGATCCCAATAGGAGGCCCAAATGAACACGGCAAACACCCGGTGTATCTCTTGCACGTGAATACGCGTGCAGTACACTACGTGAAGCATGTACCATAGTTTTGCTGCAAAAAATAAATTACACACAGTTGCGCGTGCAAAAATAGACAGGTGGCGTCCACCGCATTGTATAGTTTTTTCACGTAACTTAGCTGTCTCAGAAGTCCACAGATCGTTGCTGTTTCGATAGTGATTTAGCGGGACTCCCAAGTAACGGGTCGGCAGGGTTGACCATTCAATGCTTGCAAATACTTTTGGCTTCGACCCCCACTCGCCATGCCAGAAGCCTGAACACTTTACCTAATTCACGGCGCAACCCGTTTGAGTACAAAACGTTTTAGTAATTTCAACTACTCTTCTTACACTCTCCTTGTCGGCGCAAAAGATCGGGATGTCGTCTGCGTATGCAAGTATGCAAACTTCGCATGTGTTTAAAGTAAACCCACGGTCACAGCGATCATGAATAATACTAAGACAAAAGGGTTCGATGTACAACGCGAAAAGTAATGGTGAGATCGGGCATCCCTGTCTGACAGATGAGTTCACCGCTATTCGTTCGCTAACCCGCTTATTTAGAATCAGGTTCGTCGTACAGTTGCGGTAGGCCATTCGTACCCCCTCTAAAATGATATTCCCAACTCCAATATGCTCCAAAATGTTGAAGATTATGGCATGTGATACACGGTCGAATGCTTTTTCTAAATCCACCTGCAACATCGCAACCTTTTGTAGCTCGGAGTCGCAGCATTCCAGAATGCTGCGCGCTACATGAATGTTAGTCAGGATGGTGCGACCTTTTATGCCGCACGTCTGGTGCGGCCCTACAACACTCGTGATCACTCGCTGCAGCCGGCTGGTGTGGACTTTCATTAACATTTTATAATCAACGTTAGTCAGACAGATAGGCTGGTAAGAGGTCACCCGGCGTAGTTTTACGGGGTCATCACTCTTCGGGATTAGAACAGTATGGGTACGCGAAAACGAGGGGGTAGGATTTTTTGTTCCTAAGCTTCAATAAAAACGTCAAGTAAGATGGGAGCAAGTTAAGATTTAAATGTCTCATAAAAGAGCGCAGTCAGCCCCTCAGGGCCCGGAGACTTATTTGGTGACAGGTCGTCGATCGCTTTTGTTATCTCTGACAGACTGAGCGGCGCCTCCAAAAACTTTTTATCATCGCAACTAACAGTTGGCATTAAAGATAAAAGTCCTCCATCTAAACCTTCAGATTGAGGGGCGTGAGAACTAAGCAAATCAACATAATGTTCGACAAACGCCTTTTCGATAATGCTTGCGTCGAATGACACAACTCCTTGGTATTCAATTTCTACAATGTCTTTAGTGCATGAGTATTTTTTTTCCGCAGCTATCATTCTTTTTGTCGGCGCTTCACCAACCATTAATTTCTCTGCACGTGCACGAATTGCCGCCCCCCTATATCGCTCTTGCTCTAAAACTTCAAGTCGGCCTTTCAGATTATTGATGTCTTTCATTAAGTTGCCGGGAGTGCGGCACTCTTCTTGTAAATGCTTTTTCAAACACAAGCGCATTTCACCCTCCTGCCTCCTTTCCTTGCGCTTCATAGCGCACGACTTCTCGATCGCGCACATTTAACTTCCTGTTTAAACATTTCCCACCTCTCGCCTACACCTTGCCCCCACCGTTCGACCGCCTGCCATATTGCCTTAAGTGCGCTAACGAATGATTCATCGCGCAAGAGCTTGGCGTTAAGTTTCCACAAGTCCCACGTAAATGATGACGTCTTTTTTTATTCGCCTAACCAAAAGCTGAAAAGGCAGTGATCACTAAATGAGACATAATCAACGGAGTAATTACAACACAAAGAAACCAGTTTAGACGAAATGTAGACACGGTCTAATCTAGCGTGACTGTCACCCTGAAAGTGAGTATATGACACAGCCTTCGCACTTGGTGCACAGCAAGCAACATCTTCGAGCACAAAATCCTCAGTAATGTCGTTTAACGCGAGAATACTAGCGTCGTTTTACCGCACATGGTTAGACCGGTCCACTGCTCGGCACACACATTTGAAATCACCCAAGAAGATGAGACGATCGTACTGAAAATGTTGATAAGCGTTCTCAAAAAACAGACGGCGTTCGTCTGGCTTGTTTGGCGCATAGACATTAATAACTCGCCACTCGTGGCCTAGGACAGTAAAATCACACAAAACAAAACGCCCAGATGGGCATGTAATAACTGTTTGCACAACTACGCCTAAAGATTTTTTTCAAAAAGAGGCAACAACCTGCAGAAAGACCAACCGCGTGACTTACACAGACGAAGTACCGTGCCAAAAAGGGCTGCACCATGTAGTTAGGGCTCTCCTCACTTTCTACTTTCGTCTCTTGGATAGCGACGATGTCCAGTTCTTGTTCAGTCATCAGCCGGTAAAGCTGTCGTTGCCGACGTCTAGCCGCCAGTCCCCGAACGTTGAGCGTGGCAATACGCAGGGGACGTCCGAGAGTGACTATCGCAAAAGGAAGGTTTCACCACAGCACAAGGCACTCACCCCTTTCAACACGGTCTATGGGACCACAACCGGGTTTTCACTGCGGCCGTGCGTCTTCCCGGGGGAGTGGGACGAGCGTCCGCGGCCGGCTCCTCGTCCTTTCTTGGTTTACCACCCACTCTCCCCTCCCTGAGGTTGCTGATGCGACTCGACGTTTCCAGAAACCACTTCGCAGCTTGACCGACGCGCCTTCTGAGTCCATTGCCACTGCGTCCTCACCGTCCGAAGCACCGGCCACGCCCCCAATAGCTGGTGGCGCTGCCGATGGTGTCTTCTCAGTAAGCTGCGTGCTGCCTGTTGCCCCCTCCGGCTTAGGGGCAGGGTTCGTTGTTTGGTCTTAAGGGCACCCCGCTGCACCATGGTGAGCTCAGAGGTGGGCGGGGATTCCTCGGGTACGGCATGCCGAGTTGAAGGAGTCGCCGCCGTCTCTGCTTCGACCTCATCCAGTAAGTAGGTCGCACCCAGGTCTTCAAGGTTCTGGCCAGCGACAGCTCGAGCGTAGGACCGCACACAGTCTCTGGCCTCATGCCCGAAGGCTCGGCACTCTTCACACCTTGGTACCTTACAATCACGTCGAATGTGTCCTGTGCGGCGGCAACGTAGACAAAGCGGCGCTCGCCCGGGAACTACTACCAGCACATTCCCGCCATTGATGCGGAACTGGTGTGGTAGAGACTCGGGGGTCAAGGAATCGCGGAGCACTATCCTCATGGTGACGGTCGTTGAGTCGACGTCCACGAGGCCTTCTATCTTCCATTTTTCTCGAGCGACACCCTTGACCTCGCCGTATGGCTCAAAGGCCCTCCGGATGGCATCGACGGAGACTCCAAAAGTCACCCAGTGAACCTTTACTCTCAGTTCCCGCCTAACAGGGTCGACGATCAGGCAAAGCCGATTTTTAACCTTCAAGTTTCCTGTGGATAGCACCTTTTCCTTGTCCTCACCGTTACGCAACTTCACCAACCACACGTGGCCCATCTGTTAGGCTCCAAGTCCTGTTATGTCCTCCCTGACGCCCACCTGGTTGAGGGGCCCGACGAAATCCTCGATACGATACGCTCGACCGCGGGTGTCCGCGTGCAGCACCAGGCTACACTTCGCTTCGTCGCCTGTTGGCAGTACCGGCAATAACACGGCATAATCGTTGGGCACTTCACCGTGTACGGCGTCACCACGGCTGGCCTCAGCCGTTATCGCTATCGCAGAGGAGCGATCCATAGTGCGTCCGCTCGCTATCGCTCACGGAAGCCGAATCGGCCACTTCCTCCCCCGTTAGGGCAAGCAAGGCGCCATTGCGGGGCGAATGAGAAGGCCCGGTATCGCTATCGTGACCCGATATCGCGGCTCGATTTCGCTAAGGTGGCCCGGTATCGCTATCGCGTACCGCTCATAAAGGCGAAGGTTAAGCGTCCACCAAGCTTTTATTTTATTTTTGCTCGGTGTGTTTTGGCCGTTATAACTGTCATTTTTGCCATATGTTTCATGCCCAACTTTGCTTCGAAAGATCAGGACAATCACTAATAAATAAGTGCTTCCAGATATGCGTCGCTTGAAATAAAACAAACTTTTTTCGAAAGCAGTCATTTTTGTTTTTTTGAACAAAGCGTGAAGAACAGCATTCTGCATTTTTGAAGTGCTAACAGTTACGCCAAAAAGGCGGTGAACCAGACCCACTTTGTGATGGTCTATTACGCCGCTCCTTGGTTTTGTCTGGCGTTACAGATCCTTTCTGCGTTAACACCATTCGGGACCCCAGATAAGGGTTTCCACCGTCGGGCGACGTTTAGCGTTCAAAGCTTTGTTCAAACAAAACAAAATGATAAAAATTGTGTACTAAAATTTATTTTCACCCAACGTTTTTAGGTATCCGGCATGGTGGCTGCTTTTTAAAACATGCTAGTTGTTACAGCGCGTCAAGCATGATTTTTCTGTGGATCGCTTCCTGCTAGTGTGCAGGCTTGTCGCCGCAGTTTTGTTTCTACCTCGGTTGTTGGACAGAATGAAACAACTCGTAGGAACCCTCGCTCCCCGAAAAAGCCTATTTAGTTTTTTTTCTCTTTTTTTCATTTTTTTTTTCATTGTCGGTTAAACGTTATGCACAAGCCTAAGCACTGCGAAGCTTCCGTTCTCACCGACACACTCAATGCCCCAATGTTGATCCGCGGTGCTACGCCCAGTCGAATGTCTCACATTTTCGTGTCCTTTACTAATGAACTAAATATTCACTTGCCTCCAAGCTTGTTAAGACTTCTGGGCACGCAGAGTGCTCGATCAGAGCCGTCGTTGTTTGTCCAGCAAAAGCTGTGGGACCACTGCGTAAGCGACTCGAACATGGCAACGGACGACGAAGCGATTCTAATGCGCAAAGACGACTGTAACATCTTTCTGCGGCTGATAACAATCAAAGGCATCACAAGCAACAGGATAATATGAACACACGAAAAACACAATCGTATTCTGGAATCGGCGGCACCACTTCCCAAATGCGTGCGCCTGAGCAGTTCGCTTGGTGCGATCAGTCTATTGGGTTCGATCCATTGGGTTCAGGCTGTAGTGTGTGTCTGTGGGAACATGGTGGACACGATCGACGTTACAGCCAAGTGCGAGGTTCGCTCTATGTTCCGGTTTCTGGATCGGAAGGATACAGCGTTTTCAAAATACACCGGGGGCGGTGTAATGTAAATGTAGAAAGCTGCGTGAGCGAGAGTTTTGTGCCGTAATGGTGTCGGATTTGCATATGCGGAGAGTTATTATAGGCCCGGCTTGAATAAGGAGCGCTTACTGTGGCTGGACATCAAATCATCATCAAATCAGTTTATTTTCTGCCACAAACATACATTCGTGACAAGGGCGCTGGAAAAAAAGCTGCTCGTAGCCGCTTGACGAGTCCCAGCGCCCCAATACAAAGCAGCAGCGGAACTGACATGAATACAAAAAAAGAAGAACACAGTATATAACAATCACAAAAAAACAACAACAACGGCAAAAAAACATCTACCTAAGTACACATATTTAGAGCTATCTGAAACGTAAATAGTGATTTTATATTACAAAACGTCTTGCTGTTTACAGAGTATATATCAATTCCATGAGAAAAAAGAAGGTTTAACAATAGCGGTAATTGGTAGCGGTATTTCTGAGTGCCGAAATTTGTTCTAGATACAGGAAGACGCCAGGGGGGGCCTATGACGCGATGCGTAAATGGACTCGTTTTTTTCTAGTTTAGCAAGGTCTAAGATTATGTTAATATTTTTTCTTACACATTGTTGGTAATTTAAAATCAATCTGGAAGAATACATATTATATATATCAATGATTTTATGTTTTTCAAAAAGAGGAAGAGAGTGATAATCACGAGGTACATTTTCAATTATTTTAACAGCCTTTTTCTGTAAAAGACGCAATTTGTCTAAATTGCTCTTAGTAGTTGTTCCCCACACTAAATGGGAATAGTAGATTATGGAATGAAAAAGGGAATTGTAAATTAACCTTTTGATGTTTACGGGAAGTATATGCCTGTATTCATTCATAATTCCAACAACTTTAGAAAGTTTTTTATGAATGTATGTTACGTGATTATTCCATGACATATGATTAGAAAATATAACACCGAAAGTCTTAACGGTATCAACACATTCTATTTTGCATGACCCAAAATACAAATCACGTGATATTTGAACATACGATCCCGGGCATTGAAATAGGAAAACCTTAGTTTTAGTGGTATTAAGAATAAGAGAGTTAATATTTATCCAATTTTTTAATTTACCTAGAAAAACGTTTGCTATGGAGGTAAGTAGGTCTTCTTTGAAACTAGAAAAAAATATGCTGGTATCGTCGGCGTACATTATAAACTTAGCGGTATTTTCGATGCTTACTATATCATTCACGTATATGAGAAACAATAGAGGCCCTAGAATACTACCCTGAGGAACCCCGGAGTAAATTCGTTCAGTAGTAGATACATAATTTCTAATTCGAACATATTGGGATCGATATTGTAAATAAGACGTTATGAGCGATAATGGCATACCTCGGATGCCATAACGTTCAAGTTTATTTAGAATTTGGTGATTTATCCTATCGAAAGCTTTGCTTAAGTCTATAAATATACCCAACGTTAGAAGCTTTTTCACGGGCAAGGGCACCTTAGAGGATAACGTCCTCTAAGGTGCCCGTGCGAAAATGACATCTACACCCATGTCAAGAAATTGTCCGAGTCAAGTGATATATTCAGATAATTTATTTGGCAACTTATGTCGTATGTGCAAAATTCGCGACGTGGCCATAAATGACATTTCTGAAACGCTAATGCCGTGCATTCTGCAGTTTAGTTTACAATCATCCCTCCCTCTCTGGGGAAAATAAAAAAAAAAAAAAGATGTTTTGATATGGCTTCGGTTAGGACTAAAATTGAGATATAGCTTATCTTCGTGATAACTGCAGGAGGTGATTTTCTTCCCGGAGTAAACTCAATTGTCTCATTGTTGGATCTCTATGAGGAAGCATGACACGATTTCTAGAATCGAATATCGAGCTCCTCAAGAAATTGCAGGGATAGATTGGTGACTTTGTGTAATGACTGTCCTCAAACATGGGGACGTTAATAACTGTGACCCTTTCGATTGTACACAACCGACCATATTTATTTAAATATTGTCCTATGGCGCTGAATATATATATATATATATATATATATATATATATATATATATATATATATATATATATATATATATATATATATATATATATATAATCCAATTTCAAAAGCAACCGTGATCGCGAGCAGAGAGAATCGTATCTTATTTACAAATTTAATTCAATCCGGGCCGGTATTAATGAAGATCCAGGTATAATGTCATCTATGCATGCAATCTACCTTGATCCCCTTGTAGCGGAGTGACTGTAGCTAATTCAATCCCATTCGTTCAACCCTTTAATTTTTTCGTGTACCTTTCGGTATAACCTGTCGATGAGTCAACGGGTCATGACCTTCAACAGGCATCTTCCACCTGTTGCTCCTTCTTGAATGTTCTGGGACTTTGGTTAACACTGTTATACTTACGTTTTTTTTTTTTTTTTTTTTTTTTTTTTTTTTTTTTGTGCAGGGGATTTGTCTATGCGCGTTGGCATTGATTTACTCTGTGTGCTTATTTCACCTTATCTTTCTCTATGTAGGGGTTTGTTCTATGCGTTTGGCGTAATTTACTGTGTGCGCTTATTACATTCCTCCCCCCCCCCCTTTTTTTTTTTTTTTTTTTTTTTTTTGTTTGGTTGACTTTGCGTCTTTCCGCGGCGTGCGTTGCTGGCCATCTGGGCCGATCCAACTATGTGAACGTTACTGCGCCTTCCGCACGTGACGTTCCTGGGGTCACGAAGTCTGACGTGGCCTTTGGTTTGCTCCGATGGCTGGCGGCGTCTGCTGCGGCCGTGCGTGGAGTGGGGGGAGTACAGCAGCGTTTTTTCACTTGGGCTCTTTTACTTGGGCATTTTTACACGTGATCTGACAGGTGACGTGGCCCGGGTGGGGAAAGCGAAAACAACCATGTAACCGACTCTGGCAACCAGTCTTGAAGAAGGCCTGTCTCAGGCCGAAACGTCGACTCACTAAATGCTTTAAAACTCCAACAACGTTTTGAAGTGCGACTTTATTACTTTATAGTCTTCGGCGTCCTACGCTATATTTTCTTTGTCTCTCTCTCTATATATATATATATATATATATATATATATATGTGTATATATATGTTCAAAATTAAACCCCTTGTCCAATCTAAGGTTTCCTGCCAAGTAGATCAGCTTGCACGAAATATTTTGCTGGGGATACCACGCATTTGCCGCTCTGATGGTTTCCCGTTTTTTTTGGCAAGATAGGCTCAGCCATTACCACTTGGTCTCTTACATGCATTGAGTTCATTCCTGCCCAACTTGCACAGGCATCATGTCTTCAGCTGGAATATCTAACCCTCGGACGGTCTTACGGGCCACCAGCGCTTTTTACGGCGAAGCTGCCTATGGCTACTTTCTGAAAATCTTTCCCTGCGCGGACAGAGCGAGTAGAGCGAGAATTCGCTGCGCGGCCGCCACTCCTCACACCACTTGTGCGCCGGTGGCGCACCTTCGCTCCCGATTAGAGGGGCTGAAAAGAATAATAAAACGTTATAGTCTAACCACCAATTGTAGTGCCTCGTTCTTCTCTCACGTAGTCATCGCCCTAGCGACGCTATCAGCAGGTGCCCTTTAGGCTTGCTATGGGCAAGACGCGCGTAGTTAGATCTGAGGAAGGAGAACATGCCTTCAAATAGCGACAACGAGAGCAAAAGCGCCAATGGGCGCGAAAGCGACGAGAGGCCGCTGCCGTCGAACACGCAGCTGCCGACGGGTCGCGACCATCGAGTACCCGCTCTCTGACCGACGAAGAACAGCGTACCAGTCTATGGTCCGTTGCAACTTAAGCACCAAGCGCGAGGGTAAGACGAGCCGGGAAAGAGGAAGCGGAGGGAATGCTGGAGAAGAGAAGGGGAAATCTCCTTCTCTCTTTAGCGTTTCGTCTGCTTTAATTCTCCTCTCCGGCCCGTCTTACCCTCGCCCTTCGTTCTTGAGTTGCAACGGACTGCAGAGCGTCGACGGTAGCAGAAGCCTGAGTGTTATGGACGTCGTCGAGCGAAAATGACCGATGAGGTGTGGGCCGCCATCATCAACGGTATGCGATGCACCCGTCAGTTTTTGTTGGACCTCATCCGTCGAAGACAAGTCGATCGTAATAATGAGAGACTTTAGCGTCGACCTAGCACGCCCCGACGGCAAGTAGATTGTGTCCTTCCAGTTGGAACGGTATGCAATTGAGTGCTACACGAATGTCAATGTGCCGATCACGCGTCACCCGTCGTGTGTAGATTTAACCTTTGGCAAGAACGCCTCTATCATAGCAGAACAACCGATCGCGGTATAGCACAGCGACCACAAAGTTGTGGTTGCTGTGGTGATGAATACGACAAAATAAAGGCTATACCAACCACGAAGTTACGTGCATGCGTCTTTATTCAATCAATATAGCAATAACCATATACATCAATATAGTTGTCAATATAGTCATCCCAATACAGCTTCGCTGGTTAGCCTTCTTCACAGAGTGGAATGGCACTAAGTTTTTTTTAGTTGTTTTTCTGTTTTTTCTTGTCAGCCAAGAATTCTCGGCAAACACCATGCCAACACTCCTTCTGAAATAAAAAAAAAGTCGGGTTACTTCAACAATATCTGTACTCACCTGGAATTTCGTAATGCCAAAAAAATTTTCCCCTATTTGTTATTTTTGTTTATTTGCAAAATCTTTTTAATGCTTTGAAGTCGTAGTCCCATGGCTGTTAGTAGGCACAATAAACAAACGGATAAATATATAGATCCAGACATGCGCGGCTGTTTGCTGCAAGATATGTGGAACGCCCTAGAAAGACAACCAGCTATAATTTAAACATTACTTAAGCCCCCCAAACCACAGGTTAAAAACGAGACACACACACACTCAAAAGTTTATTCCTGGATTAAACTCCGTTGTCGTCTTACAAATTCTGTATTTAAGAAAACGAAATGACTACATTCCTAGAATGATTATCAGCTGGCACCTCTAGAAATTGCAGAAATGACTTGATTGTTTTTGTAGATGATTCTGCTGAAGTCGAGAACGTCAATAAAATAACTACCTCGCAATGTAAATTTAAGAAATGACTTTGTTTCTATGTTTTCCAGAAGAAATGGGTAAAATATTTTTCCTTCGATTTTAAGAGGGATGCGGCTCGAAAATTGGCGATATTTTGCAATCTATTGCGATTTTGTGTTTTAAAGTAGTTTATTATATTGAGATCTTGATATTTTATATATAAATAATGAAGGCCGAAAGTGTTAGCGAAATCAGTCAAATTTGCATTTGAAGACCTGGTGACCCAGAAGACCTAAAGATAGAGCCATGCTCGTGTGGCCTGTTCTTTAAGTTGTAAGTTGTAAGTTAATTGTAACAAGCCATTTTCCTTCTTTACTTTTTCCTCAGGTAAGTTGGCTCTTTGCAAATTTTACATAAAAAGAATGCACCCTCTGTGGGCAACACTGCACAAAGTCGTACCACAATAGGTTAAGAAACCGAATTTTGCGGTCGATTTGAAGAGCCTGGCCGCTCCTTGAACCACCCAGTATATCGCCGGCGGCCGAAAAGTCGGCAGTAGCGAAACGTGGCAGTCCACGCCAGTCCACCGCAGACGAACTAAGAGAGCGGAAGAACGACATTCATGCTTTCACATTCACAACTCATAACAAAATACTGAAATGTCCTAGACTTTTTGTTTTGTTTTGTGGGACACATTTTTTTAAAAGCTCAGATGTCAGAAACTTATATCGACGTTAAATGTTGTTAATTTATACTATAATAACTTCACGTTTAACATATACACACACACACATATATATATATATATATATATATATATATATATACATTGAAGGGGGGTTTTAATGGGGGATGATTTAATGGAAGTTGGTTGGTAACAGACTGCTCTACAGAACGGTTCGATCGCCAACTGCCTTGTCCTCGAGCACCCACCACGAACTCTCCTGCCGGGGGCGCTTCGTCTTCTTCCTAACATTTCCCGACGGTCGGGTGGAGGGCTGGGTGTCAGTCAGTTTGATGTAGCGTCATCGGGACTATGGAAGGGTTTCATCCTTGCAACGTGTACGATGTCGGTGGATTTAGATCGATGATCTCTGGGGGGGGGGGGGGGGGGGTGATAGTGGTGAAACTTGATAATTTGTGGGCGATAGACGACGCAGAACAACACAGGGTCCGACGTATTTCTGAAGGAGTTTTTCTGACCTTCCCGGCTGGCGTAGAGGCGTGGCTAGAAGAACCCTGTCTCCAACTTTGTAGGAGGCGAGACCATGGGTTTCCGAATCGCGAAGTTGCTGCTCTTGTTCTGACCGTAGGGTGTGCAGACGGGCAAGGCGACGGGTGTCCTCCGCTCGGCCAACGATGTCGTTGGCATAGGGGCTCAACGGCTGGTCACTTAGGGAGGGCAAGATCGTGTCCAGAGGCGTAAGAGGCTCGCGAGCGTATAGAAGATAGTAAGGTGAAAATCCGGTAGTTGCTTGATGCGCAGTGTTGTAGGCGTAAGTGATGTATGGAATGATGGCGTCCCAGTTGGTGTGGTGATCGTCGACATACGTGGATATCATTTGTGATAATGTTCGGTTGAGGCGTTCGGGGAGTCCATTTGATTGTGGGTGGTACGCACTGGTTACTTTGTGGATTGTGTTGGTGAGGCGCAATACTTCTTCAATTAGCTTGGCAATAAACGGGGTTCCCCGATCACTGATGATGATTTGGGGTGCTCCGTGCCGCAGTAAAATGCTGTGAAGAAAGAAATCTGCGGCGTCTCGGGCAGTAGCCGTGCATTCACACGTAGTTTCTACATTATTTATTATTTATTTATTGATACTACTATCTCCTTCGGGAGATGTGGTAGGAGGGGGTACATAATGTTGTATAGAGACATACATTTCTCGTCATTTTAGCACACGCGAATAAGGCAATCAATGTCATCATTATACAGTATTGAATAAAAATTCGAGCAAAAAAAAAAAAACAACAACAAAACAACCTACAAGAAATACCGTCAATCGCAGGAGTTACAGAAACTGCGAAGGTTAGCAATGAGTGATGGCTCAGATGAAGCATTTATTATGTGACTGGGTAGGGCATTCCAATCATGAATGGTCCTTGGGAAAAATGAGAACTTAAATACATCGACCCTACAGCTGTATTCTTGTAATGATCTATAAAGAACATTTCGCGTGGGGTAATTATGAAGAGCAGGTGAAATATATGTAGAGGTGTCAATATTAAATCGGTTGTTTAGTAGGTCGAGCAAAAATTTTTATCTTTGAAACATGCGTCTATGGGTTAATGGGCTAAGGCTGGAACACACATATAGTTCGGAAACCGGGTATTGTCTCTGAAATTTGTTGTATATGAAACACAAGCCTTTTCTCTGTATGGATTCAAGTAGATTTATGTTGGTTTTAGTAAACGGGCCCCAGACAACGGACGCATACTCTAATATAGGCAGAACAAACGTTTTATAGGCTGTTAATTTTACATCCGATGAGGTTTGCTTTAAATTTCGCCGGAGAAACCAGAGTTTAGTTAATGCCTTGCGAACAATATATTTGATATGGGTGTTCCAACGCAGGTCGTTTGAAATGATTACACCGATGTATTTATAGGAAGTCACTTCGGCTAGGACAGTATTGTTAATGGAATAATTATAAAAAAGAAAACTAGTTTTGCGGGTTATATGCATGCGAACACATTTGTTAACATTTAGTGTCCAAGATCCACGTGTCACACCAATCGTGGATCTTGGATAAGCAGCTGTTAAGTAATGTCTGGTCACTAACACCACTTACCTCAGTGAAGATAACAACATCGTCCGCGAATAAACGTGCTCGCACACGAATGTTAGCAGTGATTTCGTTTATAAAAATTGAAAAAAGTAAAGGCCCAAGGACTGACCCTTGTGGAACGCCTGATAGCACAGGGACTGGCGAGGATGCACTAGAGTTTATCTGAACGTACTGTTTTCTTTCTAGCAAGTAATTTTCAAGCCAGGAGTAGATGATATCGTTTTGCACGATTGATTTAAGTTTTAGAAGTAGTTTACAGTGTGACACTCTGTCAAACGCTTTGGCGAGGTCAAGAAAAATTACATCAACCTGTTTAGAACGATTTAATATTTCAGCAAAATCATGGACGGTTTCAAGTAATTGCGTTGTGGTTGAAAGGCCATGACGAAAACCATGTTGATTCACATTAAAAAAGTTGTGATTTTCTAAATACGCTGCCAAATGTTTAAAAACAACGTGCTCTAAGAGTTTAGAGCAGTAAGGAAGCAGAGAAATCGGCCGGAAGTTCCCAGGCAAGAGATGAGATCCAGATTTGTGGACGGGAACGATCTTGGCAATCTTCCATTCTACAGGAATGACGGACTCCGACAATGATTTTTTAAATATTAGATAAAGATACTTTGAGCACCATTCTGCGTAGCGAACGAGGAACATATTTGGATTGCCGTCGTGACCAGCAGCTGTTTTTGTCGAAAGATTAAGCAACGCTGAAAACAGTCCATCGGGAGAGATAAAAACATCGGGTAACACTGATAGGTTGGGTGACAGGTTTAAACAAGGAATAATGCCGTTATCTGAGGTGAAAACAGATGAAAAATAATCATTGAAACCTTCAGCGATGGCACAGTCATCCGTTAATAATCTGTCCGAAACCATAAGTTTGGAAATGTTTTTTTTCGAACCGGGGACAAAGACCTCCAAAACTTATCGGGTGATTCCCTAAGGAACGTGTGCAAAGTTATATTGTTATACTTATGTTTTGCAAAACGAATCATAGCTTTCAGTCTTGTACGCATTTCATTGATATTTAAACGTCTTTTGCCCTTCCTGGCACGATTAATTTTTCGTTTTAGGTGTAGGATATCGCGAGTGATCCATGGATTATGTTTTCTGGTAACTTTGATACTCGTTGGAACAAACCTTCGTAAACATTCAAGCACGGTTTCTTTAAAATAATTCCAAAGGGTATCAATAGAAGAACCATCAGAACACATGTTTGAAAAAGAATCAAACGACACCTCAAGCACGTCAAGTACTGACTCGTCTTCTGCTTTAGAAAAATTAAACACACGCCTAGAAATCTTTTTACGTAATGAAGGACGAAGTGTTGAAGTTGAAAACTCAACGAGTACCATTTGATGATCAGAGATCCCATCCACCACTTGGCAGTCGTACGTACGTGCTGCAAGTGGTTCCGATAGAAACACGAGGTCTAGTGTAGATTGAGAAGACGAGGTGATTCGTGTTGGACTACTAACAATTTGAAGTAGATTGTTATTATAAACCAGGTCAACTAGCAAGGATGAATTAGGGCAATCACTGCCACTACACATAGAATCCCAATTAATTAAGGGTAAGTTAAAGTCACCAGCCATAACAAGAACCGGGTATTTTTGTTTAATCTTAGAAACAAAATCAGCAAGAAGATCAAGAACGGATGAGCAAGCATTTGGCGGACGATAGACTACGCCGACGACGATTGGCGGAGTAAACCCGGTAAGCTTTATCCATAAACACTCGATATCAGGAGCGTCATTGATTACAACAAAATCCAAATGATTTTTCAGGATAACGGCAACGCCCCCACCACGTGATTCGCGATCGTTCCGAACAATGTTATACGATGGGGGAATAATCTCTGAATCATGAATAGAACTATGCAGCCACGTTTCTGTTACGGCAACAATGTCAGGATCGTGATCATACAGCAAACACTCAAGGTCAACGATTTTATTAGCAACACTTCTGGCATTGACGTTTATTAATTTCAAAGATTTCGAACACGGCACGACGTGTCACGGTGAAAAGGCACCTTCAACAGACGCCATGGAACGTTCTGGTGTGGAAATACAAATTCTCGTGTCATTTTCCGTGTCCTACGTGTAAGACAAGTTGTTGATTATCAATTTGTTGTAGACGAGTTTTACCCTGTCACCTTGCCTCCTGTTAGCGTCTGCACTATCCCACAATTTTTTTCGAAGTAATCGTACTTGTTTTGAGTAGTCGTCGGAGATAGAAATTTTGGAACCTTTTAGTTTGTAAGCGTTTCTAAATAAATTGACCTTTTCGTTAAAATCACGAACATTCAAAATTACAGGCCTCGGGCGATTTCCTTTGTTATAACCAAGCCGGTGGATCCTTTCAATGGTGGTGACATGTACATCCAATTTACCAACAAAAACCTCACTGCAAACTTTCTGCTTCAGTTGGACATGGTTTTCTTGACGATCTTCAGGTATACCGAAAACAATAACATTGTTCCGTCGACTACGATTTTCATAGTCATCAAGCTTCTTTCCCATTTGAGAAACAGTCACTCTTAAATCGGAAACAGTGTGATTTAGCTCAGCAACATTAGCCTCGTAAGCCTGGAAGGACTTTGCCGTGCCATTGACCTCCTCAATGGTGGCCTCAATAGCACATAGTCGCTTATTCACACCTACAAACATTTCCTTAACGCTTTGTTGTTCCTTTCGCATTTCTTTGATGTCCTTGGCAATGTCCTTCTGGCTTTTTAAAATCTGCTGAATGGGATCCTGCGTATCAGCTTTACTAGCTTTATCAGGGCCGGGGTTAGTTTCCACGTCACCGGCCAGTAATATCAACAACTTTACCGTGCGAACACATAGCGTGTAAGGTAATCGACGGCAACAATAACCCAGCGCTTGACGTTGGTGGAAATCGGAAAAGGACATAAAAAATCGATGCTAATTTGTTGGAACGGGAATTTGGGTGGTGTGATGGATTCAAGAGGACCGGGGGTCTTGGTCGTGCGACTTTTCTGTGTTTGGCAAAGAAGGCAACTTCGAATGTATTTGTTAATTGTGCGTGACATGCCGTTCCAAAAATAGCGATCACGGATGCGGAAATACGTTTCGCTAAAGCCAAAAGTGTCCGGCCGTCGGGTCATCATGATGGGCGCGGATGACATATTTTCGAAGCAGCCGAGGCACGACCAGAAGCCAAGGGCGTCCATGGGGTTTGTAGTTTTTTCGGTAAAGAACCCCATCATGCAGCGTGAAAAGGCGTGCACGCCGTTGGATGCGCCATGATGAGGGCGTGGTGGGTCGGAGGAGGTGGCGAACAATGGGTTGTAATTCCTAATCCGAAAGCTGAGCATCCGCGACGTCAATAGTGTCCAAAACTGCCGAAAGTTCAATTTTGGTATGTGGTTCATGAGGGGAAAAATCAGCCGAGAGTGGACACCGCGACAAGGCGTCTGCGTCTAGGTGGCGTTTTCCGGATTCGTAAACAATCGTAAAGTCGTATTGCTGAATCTTGAGCGACCAGCGTGCCAGGCGACTAGATGGATCCTTGAACCCGGTCAGCCAGCAAAGGGCATGATGGTCTGTTACTATGCGAAAGTGAATTCCGTAAAGGTATGGACGGAACTTTGAAATTGCCCATATGACCGCCAAGCATTCGCGTTCGGTGATGGAGTAGTTGCGTTCACACTTGGTTAGTGTGCGGCTAGCATATGCGATCACACGCTGGGTGTTACGAATGTTTTGCGCAAGGAGAGCGCCCAGGCCATGACCGCTAGCGGCTGCGCGAATTTCTGTAACTGCACCTTGTAAGAAATGTCCAAGAATCGGGACGGAGACCATAGCCGCTTTCAGAGAGGTGAACGCTTCCATTTGAGATTGGTCCCAGTGGAAGAGTTGGCCAAGACAAAGTAACTTATTGAGCGGTTCGGCATTGTTGGAAAAAGCCGGTATGAATTTTCGAAAGTATGTGCAAAGACGAAGAAACGCGCAGATATCTTCCAAGTTTCTAGGAACTGGAAATTCAGAGACTGCTTGAATCTTGCTTGGATCAGGACGAATTCCGTCGATACTGACCAGATGACCAAGTACCTTGATTTCTCGAGGTCCGAATTTACATATTTTAGAGTTCAGCTGGAGGTTTGCGTTACGAAAGCAATCTAGTACTTGCCGAAGTCGGTGTAGATGGTCGTCCAACCTTGTTGAAAAAACCACAACGTCGTCCAGATAGCATAAGCAGATATTCCATGTGAGGCCTCGGAGCAAAGTGTCCATCATGCGTTCAAACGTTGCTGGGGCATTGCACAGTCCAAACGGCATGACATTGAATTGGTATAGGCCGTCAGGTGTAAAGAACGCTGTTTTTGGTTTGTCTTCCTCAGAAACGGGAATTTGCCAGTGACCACTGCGTAGGTCTAATGAGGAGAAAAAAATGAGCCCTGAAGAGCGTCTAGCGTGTCGTCGATTCGAGGTAGCGGGAACACGCCTTTCTTGGCGACTTTGTTAAGGCGGCGGTAATCGACGCAGAACTGCCAGGAGCCATCATCTTTTTTCACGAGAATTACGGGAGATGACCACGGACTTGACGAAGGTGCGATTATTTTCTTGTCTAACATGTCGGCGACATTTTCTTTTATGGTCTTCCGCTCGGCTGGCGATATTCTGTATGGCCGGCTTTTCAGGGGAGTGGCGGAGCCGTTGTCAATTCGATGTGTCACAGTGGTCGTCTGAGTAAGGGCGTGGCGACTGAAGTCAAACAAGTCGCTGTACGTGCTTAGTAGACGTTGGAGAGATCCTCGTTCAGTATTCGTTAGGGAAGAGTCGATCATTTGGGCAGTGCGCTCGCTGAGAGTGTCAGCCGAAGCAGCTTGTAGCTTTGTCGTAGTAGTTGCTGTAGATAAAGAGGCGACAGCATGGCTCGTCACACGTTTGGATTGTGGTGATACGCTATCCACGAAGTAGCATGAGTGGTTCCGCAGAAGGTTTTGTAATGTACAAGTGAGCTCGTCGTGTTTTCACCATGGCAATAGCGTGGGGAACAAGAACGCCCTTCTTTGCAAAAGTAGTCGCGATAGGCTCCACGAGACCGCAAGCACTGTTAAAGCGGGATTCGGGTACAAGCTGTACGGAAACTGCTGAAAACGCGGGAAGGCATATGTCGTCCGCTGTACGAAGAACAACCGGAGGCGAATCGGGAAGAGTGTCTTCTGTATCGCAGATGTTGAGATGGAGCTCGCCGCTGCTACAGTCGATAAAGGCCTCGTTTGAAGTGAAAAGTCGCACCCGAGGATGACGTCGGCGACGCAGTTTTGTAGTACTGTGAAAATGACAACGTAACGGCTTCCTCCGAGAAGCATGGACACGGTTGAGTGGCCGAGGGGTCGCACCAGTTCTCCATTGCCCATGCGTAGTAAGCGTCCATGAGCGGGTGTGAGCACCTTACGCAAACTGCGGCGAACGCTTTCGGCAATGCATGATTTGGCGGCACCGGTATCCACTAAAGCCCTAAATGTTTGTCCGTCGATTACAATCTGAACGGTCGTCGGTCCATTACAAGGAGGGTTTTCGTCGAGTTTGAAGAATGCAGCCTGACCTCCGGTGTTAGCACAGGCTGCTGGGCTTAGTTTGATGTCTCAGTAGGTGCGGCGACGGCGTTGAGGGGCGACACAGAGCGCGAACGGCGAGGGTAAGGCGATGGCGACCGGCCCCGGCGAGTGGTGAGCGGCGAAGGGGGAACTCGAGCGCGTCGGTCTCCAGAAGGGATGCTCTCCTTGTGGAAGTGGGGGGACGGGCCTTGGGGAGTGTGTCGATAGACGGCAGCGTCCGCTGATCGGCGGCAGTAGCGTGCAATATGTCCCGGCGTTTGACAGTTGTAACAAGTTGAGCGGTTGTCGTCTGTGCGCCAGATGTCAGTTCGTCGACGTGGGCCATAGGACCCTGTTGGAGGATAGACCTGGTAAACGGGACCCCTGGTGTAGCGGGGCTGGGGTTCATGGCGCCATGGAGCAAACAAGTGGAGCCACCGGCGCTGCTGGTATAGGCGGGGGTATTGGCGGAGACAGGTGTCCTAACGCAGAGCGAATTTCGTGTTGCACAACCTTTTGAATTGATTCCACATGTGGATCTTGGGGGGGCAACGCCGACACAGGGTTGTAAGTGAGCCAGGTAAGGCCGCACTTCATCTCGGATAATGTTCCGGATCATTGTATTAATGTCAATGTTAAATGCAGGTGCGAGGCATACCTCAGGGAGCTGCTCAAACAGTAGCTTGTTGATGCGGGCACTTTGGAGTTTCTCGTATTTCTTGCATTCGCCGATAAGGTTTTGGACCGTTGGAGGGGATTTGGGAGCGACGATGGTAAAAAGTTCCTGCGAAAGGCCCTTTAATATGTGTCGGATGCGGTCCTCCTCTGGCATGTGAGCATCAACGCGGCGACACAGCCGGAGAACATCTTCAATGTAGGCAAGGGATGATTCGGTGTTAACCTGGTAGCGGCGAGCCAATGTTTCCTTCGCCTGTTGTCGGCACTGTTCCGGCTTACCAAAGGCGTCGGCAAAGCGTGTCTTGAAGGCGTGCCAGGAGTTAAATTCCTCTTCATGGTTGTCAAACCATTGAAGAGCTGTTTCTTTCAGAAAGAACACTACATTCGCTAGTTTGAATGAGTCGTCCCACCGGTTGTATTGACTTGCCCGGTAGTAGCTCTTAAGCCAGTCGTGGACGTCGGAATCGGATAACCAGCGAAGAGTGGTGGGTCGCGTTGTCAGTTCTTAACAGCTTGAGTGTGTAGCGGCGGTGCCGCTGAGGTTGTGGTCACAGCTGTTGCCGGAGTCAGAGAGCCGTGGGCATTGTCTCCTCCTTCAGGCATAGTGGCTGTAGTGCGGCCACTGCGGAGTTCCAGACCGAGGACTTGAGGTTGGTCGATGCGATTGAGAGGTTGGGGAACGGAAAGACCTCCACCTCCTGAAGGTTTTTTTTTAGTAGGGATGATTTAATCGAAGTAGGTTGGTAACAGACTGCTCTACAGAACGGTTCGATCGCCAACTGCCTAGTCATCGAGCACCCAGCACGAACTCTCCAGCCGGGGGCGCTTCATCTTCTTCCTAACAATATATATATATATATATATATATATATATATATCTATATATATATATATATATATATATATATTGTGATCACGGCGTCTGTAGAAGTTATAAGCAAGGATGAACTTGCCTTTCCTTTAGCATCACATCTCCATCCGTCCAGCGCAGTGTATGTTGTGTAGGTGTAGAAGAGACCCCAAACACGGGGTGTACAGCAGTAAAATCTACAGTCCTCGAATCCCTAGAAAAATATCGGTAAATTTACGCAACCAATTAGTTAAAAAGTGCAAGAATAATGGGAATTAAAATGGTGGGATGAACTACACTTCGTCTCACCCCCAGACCAGATGCAGCCGAAAATACGGGCTAATTGGATCAATACAAATGCGTCAAAAGCGTACAATCATGATGTTCTTAGTATTTCTGTACATGTTATATTATCAATGAACCAATCATAAACTAAAAAGGCTCAGTGACTTGCGCTTTTGAAAATGCTTGATTAGTCCCTTTTTCTTTTGGCGTCGGCAATGTCTTGAATTAAACTGAAAAAAAGTATAATTGGTACGCGATTTTGTAAGGCAATATGTGCATAAAACATAAACAGAATGAGAGGAACACAACACAAAGCTCTACGCTCTACTTTCCATTGAATATTTCTGAAGTAAACGAGACTTTTGATAAACCCTATCAGGTTGCTCCGTAAAAATTCAAAATTCTTATCGGATATCTGAACTGAAGGTGAACTTATAAGTTATACATATGCTATCCCCCTGCAATGAATGTTGTATGATTCATGCACTTCTTATGATAACTTGCTTCGTAACGCCCAAGAACAGAATTTACAGACAAGACCCAAGCGAGCTGGGAAATTTTCAACATTGTAAAACCCGAGACGTAGGAGATAAAGGAGAAGAAAAAAGGGGACAACACAGACACAGGTCTGTGTGGTCCATTTTTGTTCTCCATTTTGTTCTCCGTCTCGGGTTTTAAAATGTTGAATGTCCCAAGAACATTTATTTTAGTTAAACGCACAAAAGAGCCCAAAATATAAAGACGCGATTTAAACGGGACAAGCGCTAACTTTACTCTATTTTACTCAAGAGGAAGCAAGGCATATATAAATACGCAAAGTGGCAACAAATAGAGATATCAAGACGTTATCTGATCCTGCAAAAACTAAAATTCATTTTCATGTGGCACAATTGGCGTGTCGCTGACACATGACGTCCCATTTTTTGGTAAAAAAATGGGACGGCATGGAGTAAGTTACATGTCAACTTCAGTTTTTGCATGAACAGATAACGCTTGATTGCTTTATCTGTTGCCGCTTTACGTGTGTATACTTGCTTTGATTCTTCAAAAGTAAAAATGGTTGAAAATTAGCGCTTGCCCTGTCTACTTAATGTCTTTGTCTTTTTTGCGCTATATTATATGTCTAACTAGGATAAACCACCTAGCCCAGCAACTTCCCTTACTGGATAGTACTTTTTTCTGGAACTGGGGCGCAATGACATCTATGACAATGATTAGCCCAGTAGCCCGAGGGCGAATGTTTTTATATAGTGCGTGCTGGCGTACCCTATCGTTTAAACGGCCTCCCTTTTGGCCCACATACACTTCTGCAGCTTATTATTCAGTACCCGCAGCGCCTTCAGGCATTATAGCGGGAGGGACGGGGGGGGGGGGGGGGGGGGGGGAGGGGGAGGGAGGGAGGGAAGGCGAGGGATAAACACACACACAAAAAAGAAGTAATTATTATCAAATCATCTTCAACATTTTTAAAACCTTGCGAGAACAAAATTATTCCCACACATCTCGCGACATCCAAAGCACCGTCCAGATTTAGCATCATTCAAGGCACTCCATCAGATTTCTCGACACTGAAAACAGAGTACCGTAAAAACGTTAACGGCACTCTTTATCGGATAATTTAACGCGTTCCATGTGTAGGCTCGGTAGTTGTTCCTGCAATGCAGCGACGCTACCGCTAATCGGGCAGAGGATCCTGGCGATCTTCCACAACCTTCCATACTCTAGAGCTCCTCTCTCACAGTGCGCACAGGGGATGGAGCTACTCCACACCTACTCCTCTCGTTACATTACCTTCCCACTAACCAATGAGCGTCGATCACCTCACTCATCCTCTCACAACAGTCAACCAATCATTGTCAATTCCCGCGGCCATGCGTTTATCCCTGCTGCTTTCTTATCTGGGTTTCACGAAATGCCCAACACCTAGCAAAATAACGTCTTACGTTAAATGATATGACCCAAGCAGTACGTAGAAGGTATCACTTCAGTCGTCTATAAAACCCCGATGAGCTACGGAAAAGCATACGTCGGCCGAACAGGAAGACGCATGAACGCCAGGGCACGCGAGCGCTCACTCGTAGTAAAATATTTTCCCTCTGGCAAATTTGGAAGTTATTGTGGAAACTTCCCATGCGCCCTTGTTCCAGAAAAAAAAATATTAGGACGTTAAGAAGTAAATTAACGCAAGACGTGTATGAATCATGCAACGGGGAAGGAGCATATTCATAAATGCTTTGTCATTTCGCCGATTCTATAAGAAAATTGAATTCCTACGCGAGCAACATTACAGGGTTTATAAATAGTTTTTTTTTTTTTTTCATTTTAATGCACGGAGAAAACGGGAGAGAGAAGGACAAGTGAGAGCGCGTGCAGTGACTTCAGAACGCCGAGCTCTTATTGGAAGGATTAGTGGGTATACCTAAAGCTAGCTGCCTGTGTCTCCACTGCATTCGTCGAGTATACGTTCGAACGCGAGAGCCAAAAGCCAAACCCAGGCGTTCCGCGTTCGATGAGTGCAGTGGAGACAAAGGCAGCTAGCTTTAGGCCTACCCACTAATCCTTCCAATCAAAGCTCGGCGTTCTGACGTCACTGCAACAGCGCTCTCGTATACTTCTCTCTCTCAATTTCTCCGTGCATTAATATACAGCTGAAAGTCGCACTTCGCGTTCTGTCCTTCTCCTTTAGTCTGTTTTGCGGTGCATATTGTTTAAACTGTACTGAGGAGCCGAAATTAAATCTGATGTGGGTAATTTGTAAAAATATCCAATAATTACGTCTTTTTTGCATGCTTAAAACGAAGCGTAGGGCTCACATTATTTTATAATGAGGAGTGCCTAAACATAGCATGTTCGGGTATAGACTTTTGCGAGCACAGCCTCAGGGGCGCCGCCATCTCGCTGCTGGTGTGGGCAGGTCGTCTGATAGTCAAGCATCGCTGAGGCATACCCGAAACATCGGCCATGCTTGCCAGTCAGACGATCTGCCCACACCAGCAGCAAGATGGCGGCGCCCAGAGGCCGCACATGCAAAAGTCTATAGGACGCATTCACTGAACGCCATATTCTAAATTATTTCTTTTCGGAGCACACGCTGAGAACTGGCTCACGTTTATTGTCTGTTCAAGACGACATTCTCTTTGTGAGTAATGTAGGTTTACGCGCGTTCCATGTTGCATGCACCCATTCGAGTACGTCACTTTTAGTAGTAAAAAAATATAAGCTAGCTCTGATCTTTCGTCCATGCAAAAGCATAATTTGGCGTTGAAGGAATATGCGTTTACTATACACCATATTCTACCCCATTGAAAAAAAAAAATCTCTACTTCACTCCAGGGTTTTTTAAATGTTCTGAGGTTCTCTCCAAAACTTTCTCAGGGGTTGGTAACTAGCCGAAAATTTGTAAGAGACCTGACGTATATTTCAAGATTTTCAAAAAGTGCGTAAGAAGCCCGTAATGGTTTTCTTTGTAGGCCTGTAAGGACTGTACCAATTTCTTTTTTGAGAAGCCACGGACTTCATTGAAATTGTTTTATCCTGTCTGTGGTACACATCACGTGAATCTGCATTATATATGTTTGTCGGGGAAGCCCGTTGGTAATTTTGTATTCGGCGGCCGCAACGAGCGAACGCTCAGCGTCGTCGACCTGTACCATGCGTTTACCACCTTCGAGAGCATCTCAGTGTGCGGATCAAAATGAAGGTTACTCAGTTGCCTGTTTCTTCCGATTCTTTGTCCTCAGAAGCTCATCCAGTGAAAAAAAACAACGTCGCCGGAGGTGCAACCACGAAGGCACCAGCGACGACACCGTGAGGATTTGTCAACGGCGGCGTACATTTATTTATTTATTTCAAAATACTGCGACCTCGATGAGGTCATCGCAGGAGTGGAGAGAAAACATACATACGAGGGTGGTCCGATAAGTACTTAGCCTACAAAAGAAAAACAAAAATTTTGGAAAAACGGCGATTTATTTTTTAATGTAGTCTCCGTTTAGTTCGATACACTTGACCCAGCGATGCTCCAACTTTTTTAACCCATCTGAAAAATAGGTTTTCTCGATAGCTGCAAAGTATTCTTCCGTGGCGGCGATGACCTCCTCGTTCGACTCATATTTATTCCCACCGAGTGACTTTTTCAAGTTTGGAAACAAAAAGAAGTCGCACGGTGCCAAATCTAGAGAATACGGTGAATGGGGCAGCAGTTCGAAACCCAATTCGAACAATTTGTCGAGGGCGGAGGTGTGAGCCGGTGCGTTTTCATGGTGGAAGAGCACTTTTTTCTTCGCCAAATGGGGCCGTTTTTTCTGCAATTCGGTCTCGAATCGGCCCAATAATTCGGCATAGTACAGCCCTGTGACCGTTCTGCCCTTCTCCAGGTAGTTGATGTAGATTACACCTTGTGAATCCCAGAAAGCGGTGGCCATCACCTTTCCAGCCGATAGGACAGTCTTCGCCTTCTTCGGAGCACGTTCGCCGGGTGAAGTTCATCGTTGCGACTGTTCTTTGGTCTCTGGTGTGTACCAGTGAATCCATGTTTTGTCGACGGTCACGAAACGACGCAGAAACTCCTTCGGATTGCGCTTAAACAGCGTAAAACACTGCTCTGAAGTGGTCTCACGGTGGCGCTTGTTGTCCGGAGTGAGCAAACGCGGCACCCATCGCGCCGACAGCTTTCTCATGCCCACAATTTCATGCAGGATATGACCCACGCGGTTTTTTGTGGTGCCTATTGTCTCAGCTATCTCACGCACCTTCAATCGGCGGTCTGCCAATACGAGATCGTGGATTTTTGTCACATTATCCTCCATGGTAGCCGTTTTCGGGGCAGCTGGGCGTGACTCACCAAAAACCGACGTGCGACCATGTTGAAACTTGTTAAACCAATTTTTGACTGTCGCCATCGAAGTAGAAGAGTCACCCTACACAGCATTCAAGCGCTCTTTGACTTCACTGCACGATTTCTTTTCCAAAAAAAAGGATCGAATCACCGGCCGATATTGCTCTTTTTTCATTTTTCTAAAATTCGCGGACACGCCCGCTTCCAGATGCGGTCAAAACAAAACTATGAGTCCAATTTGGTTGAAATTTCGATAGCAGCTGTCCACGAGAATGTACTACACGATAGTACATTTCTCTTGTGGTAGTGGCGCCATTGGGTGGTGAGGCTAAGTACTTATCGGACCGCCTTCGTATGCATTCAAAAAGGCCATCGATTAAAGATGTACACACCCTACGAAACAAAACTTAGAAAACCGTGAAAAATGTAATCTAAAAAAGAGTACAAAAACAAACACATACACTTCAATTACAGATTCCAGGCACTATACCTGAACACCTACTGTATTTATAATACAAACCTATCAAAATCGAGACAACGAACTGATCCATTTATGTTATTCCAGTTATCTATCGTTCCAGGAAAAAAATAATATTTAAAACAGTTAAGGTGGGCTCTGTACGGTACAAGATTTAATGGATGGAAGCTCCGAGTGCGTGATTCAGTAACAAAACCAACATATTTTTCCCGATTAAGTGCACAGTTATTATTCACTATTATGTGTATGAGCTTGAGCTGTTCTACAGCGCGACTAGATTAAAGAGGCGTAAGTCCTATGTCAGTCATAGTAGATGTAGGAGAAAAATTGCGGTCATATCTATTAGAAACAAATCTAGCTGCCTTTGATTGTATTGGGTCAATCTGCTTAATATCACCCTTTAGATACGGTTTCGAGTTTGTAGTTCTTGCTAAACGTGCTACTGATAGCCTGTATGTATGTATGTGGCGAACCTTCTCAATTTTATTAGTTTAACTGCCGTACAGTCGCAATCAAACTTAACTGGAATACTCAAACATCCGTCTTTATTCCGCAGGGCGCTACCCTGGAGGCAGCCTGTGGTTCCAATTCGTCAGGTGTCGGAGGGCGCATCTTGAAGAGAGAAAGGGGGGAGGGGGGGAGGGGGGGGGAGGCGCGGTAGGTTCTGAGAGAGAATGCTAAAAAAGACAATGAACCGCTTTGTATAAGACAACTCATTTCCCGACAGAAAAAAAACAAAACAAATCAAGGTAAAATAAAACCATATTGAGAATTATGTATTTCTCATGCAGCTTGTTTAATATTATCTGATGCGATACGCACCCGAGCTCTGAGTTTACCGCGCTCCCACCTCCCTCCCACGCTATGTAAAGGGCCGTATTCAACGTGATCAACTGATATGGCTGCTACCAGCTTTGCGCCCCACGGATAAGAGAACACTTCTTCGATCGTTTTAGCTAGGCTTTATTGCGACTGTATATCTCAGAAATTTTTCCAGTGGCACTGTGACTACCTCGAAAAAATGTTTCGCAACGAAGAACTCGGTTGTTTCAATTTCTTTTGATCGCTTTGTCTACAGCTGCTTGCTCTCGGGTTTGAGTACAGTTTGGTTCTTCGTCTATTTGCGTTACAAGATGCGCGAAAAACTGGATGCCTAAAATAAACTTTTAATGACGTTTTATACTCCGGTTTCGGTAGAGGGTTAGTGTCATTTGGGTGTTGAAAGTGTTGAAAAACGGGGGGGTCTGAAAGGGTTTGAAGGGCTAAGGGGTTTGATGTGCTGAAGGAGTTTGAAAGGCTGAGAGGGTCCCATAACACATCAGGACTGAAGTGTCATTCTCCGTAGAGTACAGGAATCATTGAATAATATCATGGCGTTGTGTGAATCGCCCACTCGCGTGCGTGTCCTCAATCGCCTCCATTGTCGCTCGCGTTGCCTGCTACATCCGGATATACACAGCCAGTTTTTGGCATCCTTTTGGGGACGCAGATGGCGCTGCACGCTTCGGAAAAGGCCTATAGACTCCTTACAAAAGACTGGCCTCCATTGACAGCTATGTGCTGCCGTCTTGGTTGTTCAGAGGCAAAGCACCGGCATAGGAATCCCCAGTTGGCGGGTTTAAATCCCGGCCGAGGTGTCTAAAAACTGACCGAGGATTATGAAACCTTTTCGGAATTCGCGTGCCATTTTTCAGAAGGTCGGAACCACAGCACAACGGCGGAACAACCGACATCGCGGAGGGATGCAAGTAATTTTATGAGATAGCCAACGGCGGAGCGCGGCCAGTGCCAGGAGCCGACGAGCCAATCAAACAGCGTCGAAAGTGCAATGTCACTGCGCTCGTCATCTTTTTTTGCAGGTGCTTTTTTTCTACTCCAAACAAACGCATAAAATGTGCTCGATATTTTGGCTTTAGAGCTTCATTGTGAAGGGATTACACAGCTGCCAGCGGCTCTTTGCGGAAGAGCCAAGGGCGTCATATGAGGCATTCCACTGGAGGAAGACGCTGGAACGATACACACAAAGGTGGTCGACGACAGGAATCCAAGAGCGATAGCGGCAAAAGGACTGGGTAAGACCACAAGTGTAATCGTACTCTTCAAAGGGGAAAAGGTCCCCTTCACAGTGAAATACGGTCCTACGCTGCTACACTGCTCGATATATAGAAAGCAAGTCGACATTTGTTATGAATGTGGAAGACTTGGGCACCGAATGGACGTTTGCTCGGATCCGAAGAACAAGAACTGCAGGGGCCGTGGTGCCCTATTTACACTTCATACCTATACGCTAGAAAATCAAATTAGAGTAGCGAACGAAGGACAAAAAAAAAACACATAGTTTATACGCACACCAAATTTTCGTTCAACAAAAGAAAATCAATTAAGTGAAAGTGTAGCGGAGTACGCGCAGCCGAAAACAAAGACAAGATTCTGCGACATCGATGATTGATGACAAGGAAAGTAAAGGTGGTAAAAACAATGAACAAAACGATTCTTTAAGTGAGTGTGGAAATGGAACAAATACAATGTCAAAAGGACATCTGTTCCAACCTTTAGCAGTTAAAGAAATTAAGTGAAATTCTAAATCGGAGTGTGTATTACCTCTGTTCCGACAGCAATAAACTATGATAGCTTCTGCTTCTCCCGCATCGTAGAATAAAAAAGCGTGACTTTTCTAATGCGCTTATACACCCTTCAGAGACCAAAAATCGGTCCTACGCCTCCTTGCCCTTACGAAGCGGTCTGTCACACTGGACGTGTCAACATGAATATCCCGGTGAATGTTCAAAATATCCAGTTCCTTTAGACACTCCCCGGTCATCTTGGATCGGAACCACGTCATCAAGCGACATAGTTTTGAAAATGTGAGCTCCGCCGTGGCGATGCTGACTAGCAGTGAGGTAAGAATCTGCAGTTAACGTTCGCACATTCATACACACATCCCAATCGCAAGCGTGAAGGGACTCAACGACTGTACGCAGAACGGGAATGTCTCAGGTTTGTCGCAGTCAATTTGTCTTTCACATGAGCAGTTCCGACGTAAGAGGTTTCGCCATCGCAGTTCGGCTATTTTACTCTAGGATGCAATGATACCGACCTGCCAGTCTCTCTATTTGTGCGTCGTTGCCTTCAATTATGTATGCTACGAGAATGCGGGGTACACATACATTCAAATCGTAAACCGAAGAGGTTTCTTTGGAAAAACGTGGAGAGATTTCCATCATTGACTCCAAAATCGTAATAAAAACTATCTGCCGGGAGAAGGTTCGAAGGTCCTCTACCTGCATGTCCTGGCTGTACATATGTATGGTTGCGGTCCGGGGAAGATTAACGTAGACACCTATTTCGCTTGCGGTAGCTTTAACTTTGGCAAACAGTTGGTTAAACTCGGTTTCACACATCCCTCTTTTAGACTTGTGTTGAAAGAGAGTGTTGTGCAATAACTCGACCGCAGTTTCCAGATCAAGGGTCTCTTTCTGGAAAAGCCGGCTCAATGGCTGTGTGAGGGCAGAAATGTCACTCATTGAGAGCAGCACAACACGGAAATTGCCAGTGTGAAGGACTGCAATGAACGTGCTTGCCTTAGCTGCAGACGACGTCTGTTTTTTTATTAAAAATTAAAACAGCGCAAGGACACGGAGAAGAACAAGAAGGTAGACGAACAAGGCGCTGACTTACAACTAAAGTTAATTTCTGCTAACATCAAGTACAAATACAAACGTCATGACAAACAAACAGAGATAAAAAATATAACAAACATGTAATGGACGCCACGTACTCCCTAGCCACCATTATGCGCTGTCACTTTGGGTCGAGAAAGCAACATTCCTTTTCGGATAAACATATAGAAGGAATGCTGACGCAGTTTTCCCCCAATTTTCCAATTTCCTGCGGCTCAACGATTTCTCGAGTGACCTTTTCCTCATTCTTTCTAATCACTTCACACTTTTCGAAGACGGGAGTGCAGCAGCAGTCACGACAATGCAGGCCGAAACGTTATAAATGTGTTCTCACAAGCGATCATTGAGGCAGCGCCCCGTTTGCCCGACGTATCTCCTGCCGCAGGAGAGGGGAATAGAGTACACCACTCCCTCCACAAAGTTCACGAATCGGTCGTGGAGTTTTTTGGTGCAACCCTGCTTTTCTTTCGAACAGGGGTTCACTCTTTTGCACAGCCCAGACAGCTTTTCCGGAGCCGAAAAAACCACATCAACACCAACCCTTCGGCCAACGTTCTTTAGGTTGTGCGAGATTTTGTGCAGGTATGGTAAAACGGTTACTTTTTTGTTGATCCTATGATCCTGCTGGGTCGTTTCCTCACGTTCTTTCTGAAGTAGGCTCCCAGTAACTGACGTCAACTGGTAAAACGGATTTGCCGCATATCTGAGCCTTGATGCTTGTGCGTCGAAGCTCTCTTTCACCCTGTGGGGGCAAGGCTTGACCAAGGCATTTTTAAAACAGAGGTTAACAATTTCCCTTTTTACTAGTTTGGAATGCGCTGAGGAAAAAAGCAAGATGGGTTTTTAAGCCCTCGGCTCATATACCCAGCACACATGGCCATGACCAAGTTGAAGGCTTCATGCGTCAGCACTAGCGGTTCCAGACACTCCTTAAACGTTGACAGGACAAACGACACAGTAGAATCCATATCTTCGTTGTCACAATCTAGGAGCACCAAATAGTCATCTACGAATCTACAAAAGTTGCCACCTTGGTTCCTTCCAGTTTGCTTGACAGGACCCTATCGTGGAACGAAAGAAATATATCGCTAAGTACTGGGGCTATACACGATCCTATTCAAACGGCATTTCTCTGAATAAGAACACCGTCATTCCACGCCGGGAACGTCGACTTGAGATAAAAAGATAATAGTTCTAGAAAGTGACCCACACTAAGTCCAGATTCATTCTGAAACGCCACAGTACCATGATTGTCAATACAGTCTTCAACAGATACTAACAGCTCTTTATGGGGAATCGAATAATATAAATCATTAATGTCAATAGAGCAAGCCAACAAGCTACGGTTTGGGTGGTCTTTACCAAAATCTATTATCTGATCAGAGTTCTTCAACCGAAACGGATCATCAATCTTCAACATATTCAGTGTTGTTTGCAAAAATGAAGACACAGATTTTTGCCATGTCCCTTTCTCCGACACAATCACGCGTAACGGACAGTCAATCTTATGCGTTTCGGCCGAAAAAAATTAATCTAAACCTAAGCCTTTGCCCTGATCGATCGCTTGGCCCAGTTTATCTAGGTTTAGGCGTTTGCAAAGCCTACGTGCTTCAGTTCTCACCTTCGAAAATGACATGTCATGCCTGCGCTTAAACGTGGCCGTTATGGCGTCTGACGCTTTAGACATAAACATCTCCTTAGGCACCACTACGAAGCCTCCCTCTTTATCTGCTGGTAATAAGGACATTGAATTTTCTTTTAAGAAGGCGACAGTAGTTTTCAGCGGAACCTTGGACCCCGAGGGTTTGCAAATAACAACGCGTCCACGCCCTCAGATATACATCTGTCAACTTCAGACTCCGGAGCTCGTCCGGAAACTTGTCTCACCATCGTTAGCAGCTCGGGAAGCGATTTTCTTGGTTCGACTGCAAACTTCGGGCCTAGGCTCAGAACTTGTTTCACTTTCACTGGGAGTTCAACGTCCCCCAACTTGTGAACCAGGTTTCCCGCAGCCGCCGTCGTCTTTGGGATGCTGGCTCGAAGGTGCATCAAGGTTTGACGCCACAAGAATTCAACAGTTCGGTCGATTGTGCGGGAGAACTACCGCCACCTTGCCCCTCTGCCAGACAAATCAGCTCCATCAAGTAGCCGAAGATGCAGGCAATCTCTGTACAGCCATATCTGTCGTTGATACCCAGCTCGTAGGATTCTGCATATCCTAGTTCCATGGCCTGGTGAGGGTTCCCAACCACCGAAGAGTGGTTGGGAACCTTCACCAGGCCATTCTTCTAGTTCGCAATAGTGTCCACTACTTCAAGAATATCCGCCAAGAAAGATGTAAATTTTCGCACGGCACTGTCCCGCTCTACTCGTCTGGATCTATAAAGCACCGGTCGTTGACCTTTCAGGACCTGTAGAGCACTGCATTTTGTTTTGACGGCGACCTAAAGAAAAACGTAGTTGTCGTAACAATACCCATGAAATTGCGCAACTTCGGTTCAGATGATGATTGTGAAAGGGACAAATCCATAGCATGGCTTAAGCAGATACAACTCACGGCATTAGCAGATTCTTTTTGAATTTCTTAGATTGCCCCAAAGGTTTCAGAAATCATAACAATGCGGCCATCTGTTCCGATATCAACGCAATGCACACGAAGCAATCGCATCGAGTGATTACTTTTTTTTACACTTTTCCGTCAGAACTTCATTAGTCAACGACGGCTCCTATGCCGAGTTGCAGCCTCCACCTTCGTTTCCCACGAGTCGCCCTCGAAAATAGAAGGGAGACAATCTAAAAATCTTCTGAAGTCTCCTCTTACGGTGTGAGTTCCAACTCGAGGTTTGTTGAAATAGCTTGAAACAAGGCTCATCTAGGACACATGTCGGATGTCGGTATTTTTGTCGGAAATAATGCTGCAGTATAGCGCTGATTAACATATTTTAAAGTTTGAGCAAGAACTTCTTCTTCGCAGTATGCGATCAATTAATTTTTAATGCTACTAGCTAGTAAAGGTAGCTCTCGAAGACGATGTTTCTAGGCGGTTTTGAAAGGCCTTACCTCCGGATTAAACTAGGAAACGCCGCAAATGCCGGAAGTTCTCTTGCTTAACGGGGCTCTCAGATACTTAAGAGTGATAATTCTGATCGAGGGCGCCAAAGTCTTTTTGTTTACGCAGTGGTATGTTTTGTCCGCCGAGGAAGATGATGCACTCAGTAGTACGGCCTATTCGCTTATGATTTTCAGCAATCTTCTACAGTCTTTGAGTCTTCAGTTGACTAGCAACGTCTTTTGGCGAAGATTGGAAGAGTGCGAGGAATTTTTTCCAAATTAGACGGCGTCCCGGTACTATTTGTTGTTGTTATGCAGCTCTAGAGCCAAATCTTTCCCGAGCAGCTACGCTAAACAAGTGAGAGGTTGTGTATTAAGATTATCCAAAGTAGCGCTTTACTAATACCCTACAACACTTCCGACTACAAAAAATGGACAGTACTTGCAGGAAAGTACTCTCTTTCCGTCAGAGACAACTAGCCAGTGATATTTCGACAAGTGTTCTTTCCCGAAGAAACAATTCTCGGCTTTTTCTTTCTTTTTATGCTACGACGAGGCCTAAACATAGCCTTTTGACGCTTGTCAGTGGTTTTCCAGTAATTGGGAAGCCTAAAGTCATATAATCTACCTTGGCCAGCAAAATACTCTACATCAAATGTACTCATACGAATGGTAGATTCACACACTTCCTTCCTTCGCCCCGTTGCGGGCAGAAGACAGATCCGCGTGGAGAAAGGGAAAATGGCGGTGAGGCTGCGACAGAGGGCACGCACGCGGAGTCGCTTGAGGCACACTGGCTCAGGGTGGATGAAAAACCAGAGAAGATGCAACTGACGCCGCCAACAAACTCGACAAAGCTGGAGCTTCTTTGTTAATAGGTACCGAAAGAAGTTCTATTCTCGAGCGCTTAGTTCTTCAGCCAGATGAATCTTCCGCCTGCAAAGTGACAGGCACTTTTTAGTAACCAAGTCCTGTTTAACGCTTAGTTCAGTGTTGTAAAGTTGATATTTCTCGTGCATATGTTTCCACATGTTTGTGCCACATATGTTCGTATCCGCTCAATGAGTTTGACAGCTCGGACGCATCTTTTTGAGAAGAGCTGATAGCCCTGGGAGACGAAAGGTGTTAAGACGATGTTGCTACGCATGACATGAGCAGGGCACTCGTCAATGAAGAACCCGACACTGTTGGCAACGTATCTGCGCTGGTTGTTGAGCCTTCTTTACTCGGTGGTAGGAGGAAAAGGTAAATTATTAAACGCTTGCTTCTTTGTCCAGACGAGTCTGCCACCTGAAAATGCACCTTGGACTGTTCTTGAAATTTATTTTCCTACTTATAATGTACAGTAGTTTGCAATACACGTAGCTATTGTTGTTGTTTTTTCTTTCAAATTAGAAAAATATTACTTTCCATTATTTTTGCGAAGAGCTGCCGTCCACCCGTAATCTGCTCAAACCTAGTGGTTGTCTGTGGTGGGGGATGGGCGGCTTGGGCTACGCAAGGGATCAGACTACGGCAGGACGTCAGGTTTCAAGCGTCTCTCGAAGAAATAATGCTCATTTACACCATGTTCACTGTGGTGACCTTGAAGGTTATATTTAGAAGAGCACGCATTCTCGAGTGAGTCTGTTAACTTTAAAGGATCTCCATTCTCTTGTCCCAATGTGGGAAATTCGTGCACCAGGATTGGTTGCCAAAAATTGCAGAGTTGCGGTTCCGAAAACGCTTACGCTCTGCATCAATCTTCTTTTCCCACCACACGCACAAACACAAATTGACCTAAAACTCTGTCACATCCCATCGTCAGCTACCCTGCTGCCATCGATTCAAGAAGAGGTATCGTGACCGACCCCAACCGAACGAATTAACACATAGGGGGGCGGGGAGGGGGGAGGGGAAGAATGAGCCACCAAACTCGAGATCCTACAATGAGGCAGCCAGTATCACCGACAATCATTATTAGCTCCGCGACGGCATTAACTTTGTTTCCCCCCCTCCGAGGCTCCTTCCCAACGGGTAGGGCTTATCCCCGTAGAATGCTGTTTCCGCAAAATACTAGACGATCCGTTTGATGACTTCTGGGGACGACTTACGTGTGTGTCGGTAGGCAACGCCATGTTACTTAACAAAAACGTCTCCGCTTAATCTACTGGGCGAGTGCCGTGATGTGCCCGTGAACTCGAACTGTCAAATGACGCTTTGTTGTGTGTGTCCAGAAGGCCCCCGTCGACTAATCTGCTTATCTGAAAACCCGCTCAGTTTTCCACTTGAAACTCTTAAGGTGGCATGCTTGTCGCCAGAACTCAGAAATATAGCCATTCCAAAGGGCATTGCATTTCACCTCACAAAACTCCGTTCAATTTCGATGTGGAGATGCTTGAGCTTTCCCTTTTTTCCCTCGTGGGATTTAAAGCAAATGGCATTCCATAAAATATTTTGACATGCTTCTCTATCAAAACATAAGGTTACTCCGTCTGAGAACGCGAGCGTGGACAATACGAAATAGTCATCCTAAACCATGATGCCACTTGACGCGGTCTTATGATGTGATCAAAACGAAGGGATCTCCTGGGTTCTTGACAGAGGAAAGCCCGCGTTTTGCGGTAGACGGCAAGGTGTCCCTCATTCGTGCAATACATGTTTTCAGAAACTCATAACAATCTTAGAGCGACGGCTGACGTGCTACCTGAGAAAGTCCAGAAATTCGAAATATTTCGGGCACCGTGTATAATACACCCCAAAACTTTAATTCGACGTACAGCGCCCTACAGTTGAACAGACGGCCCGAAATTTTACGAGGGACTTGATAGTCGTGTGGTTCAACTTATTAAAATAGCTATGGTACGTTTTACTGACCAAAAAAAATAGTCGGGGTTTTCTTCGCCCTACTGTAAAAACTCAGTGTTTTCTTTCTGTGGTCTTCGATACCTACTTTAGCTATTTAAAAAGTTATATCGCACCGTTATCAAGCCGCTCGTAATATTTGGGGCCGTCTGTTCGACTATAGGGCTCAGTACGTCAAAATAAAGTTTTGGCGTGTATTATATGAGACAAAGGGTGTAACGATACAACCTTTTACACCTTGTTTTTAGAGTGTAGTTTTAAAACAAACAAAAAAAAGCTGCGATTTTTGAAGAGAGGCTGACCGCTCCCCTTCGGCCCTCTCTCCCCTTAGGGCCGCCACCGCCTTCTGATAGTCGGCACGTCCTTTTCGAAAACGGTGTAAGTCGCGTCACCACGGCGGCTATCTGTGGTCAATGTAAGAACAAGGTCACCAGTCCAACAGAAGAGGCCTTGTTTACGCAAACCGTTTAACACTAAGTTCGGGCACAGCCGAAGCTACGATCTGATGGCGTCCATCAAGCAACGTCAGAAATGCATCGTCAAGTTGCTCGTCATCCTCGAGCGTTTGCTCTCTCACCGGCGAAACCAACCGCGCAGAGTGAATGTTCCGTCATCCTACGCTTTATGTGCGCGTGACTGGCTTAGCCGGTAACTGCAGACGCAAAATGACGACGAGACCCCTGAAGAATTGTTTCTGGCGCGGCCTGATCGTCTTTAATCGACTGTAGCATCAAGTAAGCCCGGAATTGGCTTCAATTTAAGTTCAAGGAACGGACTACGTGTCTAGAATTCATAAATAATACAGATTGTACGAGGTCTGTCTCTTACCGTATAGGCCCAGATGCCTTTAGTTTTGGGGTGCATGAGCTTGCAGAACTGGGTTGCAAAAATCGACCGACCGGGAAACTTGCTCGGTAATGGGGTGGTAAGAGGTGGTATAGAAGACGTGTAGATTTCACAGTAGCCACCATAAGTCCTGGACAGGAAACGAGCAATTGCAACACAATGCCGCCATCAAGAGAAAACGATCCTGAAAGGCTCAGTAAAAGTAGCGCGAAATGGAGCATTTATATCCCAAACAAAGTGCATCACAAAGCATTTCGAAGGTTGCAAATAGAAAACTGATTATTCCAAATATTGGAATTTCTGAAATGGGTATTTTAGATCAGACTAAAAGAAAGATGCACGCGCGACAACGTCTTTTGTCAAGGAATTTCATCCTCGAATATTTCGCGGAAAAAATAACTGGTGAAATGCGATATTCGCAGACGTCTAGAGTCCAGGAACTCAAGGTTGGCATTCCTGAAGAGCTGGCTGGGAGCAGGGATGGTCAGTATTTCAAATACTTTGTGTATTTTGCATTTGTTTTTAATTACAAATTGCGTAATGTATTTGACGTGTGTATTTAAATAATAAAACGTGGGTATTTCAAATACAATTGTAATCAAATACAATTTTGTGGGTGAAAATACATCCCTCAAATTTATTGTCACTGTCCAGAGCTGGAAGAAAACTACGTTCTGCACTGAATGCAGCGTCTCTCAATCAAACACAAGCGTTTAGTGACTTTGTGATTACGGTGCTCGTCCAGGGCAAGAATAGTGACGAAATCGACGTGCACAAGCAGACTGGCTAAATAAGTGCCTGTGACAACTTGTGATGCTTTCCAGCCTAATTTCAATCCATATTTTTGCTTAGCACATTCTAAATGAGCGGGTCGTCCAGATTTTCGTAACTGGTGCGAGTTGCAACAATAAAAAATTATTTAGCTAGTGCTGCGCGTCTTGGTCGTATCGGTTCTTTGTTGGTCTATGCCAAAATGTAATCGACAAAAAAGGCTGCTTGAAGCTCTGTACTTTTTTCACCTATTACGTCCAAGCTGATTACATTTTTTTTTCGTGATTATATTTCTATTACGTAACTAGAGCCTCGCACACTAAATCCCGAGTGTGCTATGCAAAATTAAAATGATATACCCAGAAACCCGTTGCAGGTGCCCTGAAGTCGCTGACGCAAATTTTGACTAATGTATTTGGAAAAGCATTTGGAGGAGACCAAATACATTTGGTTGTATTTGTATCTTGTATTTAAATGCTTTTTTGGAAATTTGATTTGATTTGTAATTAGATACATTTTTGATGAAGTAGTTTGTATTTGCATTTTGATACATATTTGCATGCATTTCGCCCATCCCTGGCTCCGAGATATAGCCGAACTGTAAAAGTTATAAATAAACCGAACAACCTTTCTTTGCGTTTCCTCAAAATTATTCTTTTTTTTTTTGTGTGGGGATCCCAAACTACTGCCGCATATTCAAGAATAGGTCTTACGTACGACTTAGAAGCAAGCGACATTGCTGATGGACGGGAGCGCTCCAAGGAACGTCCTAGAAAGCGAGTTTCTCAAAAGCGCGTTGTCCTATATACTCAATGTGGTCGTACCACCGCAGATCAGGTCAGATGACAACTTCCAGGTATTTAAAGCTTTTACATTTTGCGATGGCGCACCATTTATGAAATAGGAGAATTGTGGAAAGCTTTTTTTTCCACGTGGTACCCATAGATACAAAATTTTTAGTATTAAATTTCGTTTGCCATTTTGTCTACCATGTTTTTCCAGAAAGAAGTCACTGAGAATTTGTATTGCCTAGGGATTTTGCTGTAAATAACACAATCGTCGGCAAAAAGATTAATCTAAAGGGGAATGTCATCTATAATATCATTAATAAAAATTAAAAGAAAAAATAAATGGTCCAAGAACAAGTTTCTGCGGCACTCCAGAGTCAACAAAAGCACGTTCGTAATTTAATTCACCGATATAACAGCTTGTTGGCGAGAAGTCGGGCTGTCGCTAATCCTGTTTATTAGCATATTATTTCTTTGAATTAATTTCAATTCTGTTAATACCCTGGGTAGGAAACCTTAACAAAAACCTTCGAGAAGTCAATAAATATCACATCTTCGTGGCCGCGTCGATTTAGAACCAACGAAATGACTTCATAGAACTTCATTTGATCGATCGAGTAGCAGTGTTCTTCGCGCTGCGTTTCCTCCCGTATATATATATATTACACAATGGTCGATATCCCGGGCGGGGGATCAGGTTAGACGGAAACGATGGGGCATAAGGCGTCCTAGGAGCTAGCTTTCTTGTTCTCTTTTAGAGCGCAGCTCTTAGGCGCCCGTTTTCGTGTTTCGCAGCGTCGGTGTCGGCATCTGCGTAACCGCACCAAAATTTAGCGCGAAATTGACATCACGTGTCCTCAATACCAATTCAATGCCCTGCTGAGTGACCTCAACAGCAATTCAATTCCCCCTCTAAATTTAGTTTCTCCATTAGATTTAGCGGTCAAATTGACGTCACGTGACCTCAACACCAATATAATTAACCGCTGTTTGACCTCAGTTCCAATTCAATTTCCCACTAATTTTAGCTGGGAAATTGAGCTTCTCTTCTAGATTTAGTGGACAAATTCAGTTTCTCCTCTAGATTTAGCAGGAAAATTAACGTCACATGACCTCAACACCAATTTAATTCTCCGGTATATTTTGCGGGGACTTCATTTGCTGTTTATGTCACGTGACATCAATTTCCTTGCTAAATCTAGCGGAGAAACTGAATGTGTTCATGGGTTAGGTGACACCAAGTCGTGTGGCATCATTTTACCCGTTAAATTGTGAGTGGAAACTGAAGAGGTGGAGGATTGAAGGAGGAGGAGGAGAGAGTACGGAAGAAGGAGGAGGGGAATACCCTCCCTTCCGTACCCTCCCCTCCTCCTCGAGAGCTACGCTCTAATTTCTCATTACAGACATTTTTAACAGTCATTCTTTTTTTTTTTTTTTTTTTACAGTTAACGTTAAATTGTCAATTACGGCGGGGAATTTTTTTCTGCGTGCGTGGGATCTACTGCAGAGAGCGACAACTTCCCGAGCAATTTGTTTCGTGAAGTACTAGATACGGCTTTTGAAGGCGTTCAGAACACCATAATGCCTAAAGGCATACGTTACTCGATGCAGCCTTTACAGGTATCAGATCAGGGCGCTCACACAGGTAAGTCCCTTGGATGGACGCAAAGTACTGTCTCTGGGCGCGTTAGTTCCGTGCGCCGGAGCGCGAGAATTTGGCACTTCTTTCACTAAACGGCCAGGAGTGCCGCCAAAGACTGACGCTCGAGCGCGCTCTTCGTGCACCGAGTATTTACCAGAGTCCGTGTGACATCTTCGCAGTCCATGACATCACGTAAACAAACAAGATGGCTGCGCTGTCGTTGAGACCGTCGAGACGAAAGGCGTAGTCGAACCGCTGCTCCTTTTCAGTTGATTAGTGCTCTATCCAGCAGTTAAAAACGATTTTATTTGAAAGCCAAGACAGCAAGTAGCGTTCCGGAAAAGGATTGTTCATGCATATCGCCTAAAAACGAATTCATCTATCAAACGATCGCGTGCCGATAGCACAGCGACAGGAAAGCTGTCGAGATAAGGAGACATTCGCACCGCTGCCCCTTTTCTAATGCTTAGCTCGGCGAAAAAAGAAACTTCGAGTGAAAAGCCGAACTATTAATTAGCGTGGAAGAAAGGGTTTTTTCATGCGTCCTTCCTAAAGACGAATCTAACTATCGAAGGATCGTGCAGATCGCTCGGCGACAGAAAAGTTGTCGAGAAGGCAGTCTCGTACCGTGGCCCTTTAAGAATGTTTAGCACAGCTAATCCAGGTACTTCGATTGGAATGCCAAAAAAATCATGTTCAGGCATCCCGCCTGAATACAAATTGACGAGCTATCTATTGACAGACGGCGTGCCGGTATAGGCGTAGCACATCGCCGGCTTCTGGAGGGCGCTGCAAGATGGACGCACGTAGAGTAAATGTATAGGCTCTGCTTGCAGAGCCAGAGTATCGCGTTCCTTTTCCTTTCGCCGCCATCTGCTTATTGGCGGAGGAGTAGTCACGTGGGCAGAACTGGATCCGACCTTCGTGCGGGAAAGCGGCCTTCCAGAGCGCCGAGTTTCGGGGGAACATATTTTCCAGTTTGAGTTCGCCAAATATAGATCCTAGACTAAAATCGAACGAACCGAAAGCTTCCTAAGTAATTGAACATTATGTGCGTCAACTGGGTACAATACAATCCTGTTTTTTTATAACGCGAGCGATGTTTTAGGACATCCGTTTCCAAAGTATGGGAAGCAGACAACACGGACGACGATCGCGTTGCTCGCGTCTGCGGCGCTCGCGGAGTGATACGCGATACGTGACCGGCACATCCGGCCATCTTGGCGCGTCGGCGAGCTCCCGTGCGAAAGCGAGGGGACGGCGTTTTCGTCAGCCGCTGCGTCGTTTACCGCAATGAATTGACGACTTCACTTCATATGCGACCCGCAGGATCCGCGGGTGCGATGTTTGCAACTGAGAGAGAAAAAGTAAACGACGGGACGACGATGACGGCGCCAGCGCGGCTCTCGCCGCACGCCGCACTATTTTCCTTACCCAGCGCGTTGCAGCACGCCACAGCACGCCGCCTCGCGTCCGCGCCTTCGCGTCCCCTGCAAAAAGCGACCGTGGCTTCCCGCAGTGCTTGGC